>NW_027554094.1:0-639513 GCF_045843805.1 Urocitellus parryii | reverse complement strand
TGCAGACAATGAATGGATGCCTACTGTTGCCTGGACTGGTCTGAAAAGTCCTGAGCATCTGAGCATGTGTGAGGGTTGTTCAGGTCTTGCAAAAAGTCCAGGTCAGATGATCCTGCACAAAGCTGAACTCATAGTGGTCTCCACAACAGTGTAAGGGCCAAGGAGAAACACACTTCCACACAGAAGTTGGGAAGCTACCTTATGAAGGTGATCATAGATACGGGATCCTCTTGGTAGGACCCATTTTCTATTGGGCCAGAACTGTGCTCTGAATGTGGTTGCTAAAAGAACTTGGAATTTTCTAACTGAAGCAGTTCGTGCAAGCTGCTTCCACTTTCAGGAACAGAGTGTGTTCTCGTTGAGCACTTTAGGCTGTCCCTGGTTGAACTAGAGTGTCAGAAGCACTTGTAATGATTGGCATTCACGGTTTCACATTGAAGCCTCTGTGCCATCTGTCAACCAGTGATGTCTGCAAGTGGGGAATGGAAGCCATTTGCTGCAAGCAGTTTCAACTTGCAGGACTAACTTTGTTGTAAGTGGGCACATGGTGTTTTTCCTGTGTGAGCTAGAAGAAAGCAAAACTGCTTCTTACAGGTGACAGGCATGCTTTCACATTGAAGCTTTGGTGCTGTTGATCCAAAACAGTTCACTCATGTGGGCACCTGCACTTCAACTGTGTATTGTAAACAAGTGTGACAAATGGATGTCAGTGAGACTTTGGAGAAGGGACCTTCTTAGCTGGTCTTCTTTCCTCCTGCAAGTTGGTGATCTCTTTCTGTCACACTTTGTGTTTCATGCCTGAACTGTGCTCTGAATGTGCTTGACGAGAACAGTTTAGAAGTGCAGAAGTGAAGCTGTTTGCAGAAGCAGCTTCAAGTAGCACAAGCTAACTTGTTCTCAGTGAGCACATGGAGACTTTTCCCTGGTTGAAGCAGTGTGAAGGAGAATGGCTTCTCAGAGCTGGTAGGCATGTTTGCTTTTGGCAAACATTGCCATCTGTCACCCAGAGTTCCTTGCATGCAGAAACCTTCTTTTTAAGTGTTCTCAGAAAGGTCTGATGAGTGGATTTCCATGGAATTTTGTGGAATTGATCTTTTCATCAGTCCTCATTGGCTTCTCAAAATTGGTGATCCTGGGTGCAAGGACTCTCTTGCCAGCCAACATTGTACTTTGGGCCTGACCTCGGATCTGAATGTGCTTGCTGAGAGTAGTTTGGGAGTGCAAAAGTAAAGCAGTCTCTCAGCAGCTTCAACATTCAGGAGCTCATTTTGTTCTCAGTGAGCACATTGGGGTTTGTCACTACTTAAACTAGCATGAAGAACCACCGCTTCTCAGAGGTGGCAGTTTCCCTCTGAAGCGTCTGTACAATTGGTCAATGTGAGTTCAATGCAGGCAGGCACTTGGATTTCAAGTGAATTCTGTGACAAACAATTGAGCAATGGATTTCAATCAACCTTGGGAAATTGCTCTTCCCAGTGGGCCCACAGTTCTCCTCCAGTTGCTGAAACTAGGTCCAAGGGCTCTCTTGCCAGCACTCTTTGCATATG
Source organism: Urocitellus parryii (assembly GCF_045843805.1). Taxonomy (NCBI): domain Eukaryota; kingdom Metazoa; phylum Chordata; class Mammalia; order Rodentia; family Sciuridae; genus Urocitellus; species Urocitellus parryii. The sequence goes on along the minus strand of NW_027554094.1, from coordinate 637,966 downwards.
GGCTGAAACTGTGCTCTGAGTGTGCTTCCTGAAAATATTTTGGAAGTGCAAAACAGAAGAATTTTGGCAAGCAGCTTTCATATTAGGAAATGACTTTTTTTCTCATCGTGCCCATTGAGCTTTGTACCTGGCTGAAGTAGCCTTACATCCAATGGCTTCTGAGAGCCCAGTTTCCATTGGAAGCAACTGTGCTCTTGGTCAATGGCAAGTTGGTTACTGTCAGGTACCTGCAGTTTCAATGAGTTTTTAGAAGAAGGAGACCAAGGGGATAAGATGAAACTTGTGTAATTCATTTCCTAATCAATGTTGGTGATGCTAGACCAGAGTGGACTTTTGCAATGATACTTTCTCATGTTTTTTGCAGGAAATGTGTTCTGAATGTGCATCCTGAGATGCATTTGTAGGGGACAAACAGAAAAAGTTTGTGCACAAAGTAGATTTGTTCTCAGTGAACACATGGCGGGTTTTCCTTGGTTGAACATGCAGGAAGCAGAACCTCTTGTCAGAGCTGATGGCACCATTTCCCTTGGAACCATCAATGCACTCAATAAAGCAGAGGTCATTGGAGAAAGGGACATGCAACTTCAAGATAGTTTTCAGAATCCGTTTGAGGAATGGATTCCAAAGAATCTTTGAGGTATTGACCCACCCATGAGGCCTATCACTTCCTATCTGAGCAAGTGCTCCGAGGTACAAGGGCTCTCCTGCTAGCACACTTTGGATATTGAGCCTGAACTGTTCTCTGAATGTGCTCAATGAGAAGAGTGTGAAGTGCAGAAGAGAAGCAGGGTGTACAAACAGCTTCAATTGCAGGATGTAAAAGTGTTTCTAGAGAGCATATTGGGATTTGGGCTTGGTTGAACTAGTAGGAATTGGAATCCTTCTTAGAGCCAGCAGTTACGGGATTTACTTAGAAGTTTCTGTGTCTTGTATAAAGCAGAGTTTGTTGCTCATGGGTACCTTCATTTCCAGTGAGTTTTCAAAAAATTTGAGAAAAATATTTCAATGAAACTCTGGGCCATTAATCTTGTCAACCATCCAATGTTCCACGTGAATATTGGTGATGTCCCAAGGGATCTCTGGGTAGCACAATTTGCACTTTGGGTATAAACGTCGTCTGAACGTGCTGGCTGAGAAAAGCTTGGAAGTGCAGAACAGAAGCATTTTGTGCATGCAACTTCCAATTGAAGGAACAGTCTTGTTCTCTGTAAGCACATTGAGGTTTGTTTCTGGTTGAAGCTGCATGAAGTGGAACCGCTTCTCAGAGCCGGCACTCTCAGTTTCTCTCTTAAGCATCTGTTCCATTGGAAATGTAGATTCCCTTCAATAGGGCCTCATCTAGGGAGCCTGCCCATGTGCCTCCCACTTGATTCAAACTTCTCCAGTGCACTTGTTGTCAAAGCAGGGACTCTGAGGAGAGAGGGGCTCTCCATTCAACACACTGAAATCTTTCAGCAGGGAGGACTCCTCCATGCTTGGATGGCAGGGCTGTGATCACCTGGGAAGGTGAAAATAGGAGGCTGGTGGTGTTCCTAGCCAGGATGCTGGTGACTGCAGTGCATTTAATCTATGGATCTCAAGGAGCCTTATGCTGCAGATTTGTGTACTTCTGCATCTGTATGCACACAGTTCTTCATGTGGGGAAAAATCAGTGTTCTCAAAGTTTGCTTTATATTATACTTAACTGGTAATTTACAAATCCCAGTGTCCCATCTTAGCCCAGAACCATTCCATCAGCCCAGGGCCAGTGGGTGGTCCAGCGGTCAGTACTATGCACAGCTCCCAGGTGGCTCCAGTGTGTAGCTGAATTTGATAGCCAGTGTACTGTAGGATTTTCCCTTGAGGTTAGAATTCATTGACTTCCTCTTATGTCATTTGACTAGTCAGGATGTCTTATTAACTATCTGTGAAATCTTCAAGTTAGCAATCTCTGGTCATTTCTACCCTCTGAGGAACCTGGTTCAACAGTTGGTCATGGTCATGGGTAGTCCTAGGTCATAATGAGGGAGAAGAAGACAATAATGTGGAATGGTGGTGTAGAGAGTCAGGGTGGGGCCAGAGCCCACACTGTGGTTAGGGTAGGGAAGGGATCTGAAGAGACTACCTTGAAAGCGAGCTCTGGCTGCAGTTAACCAGGAATCAGGGCCTGGAATTGGAAGCCATGACAGGGCTTCTGACTAGAAAGGACACATTCCTCTGGGCTGAGTTGGAGGTCCATCCAGGCAGAGGCAAACAGAGAGGACGCAGGAGAGCGGGGGATGATCTAGATCACAGAGCAGCTCTGCCATCATATCTTAGAGAATGGATTTTTTTCTTCCAGTTGTTGGTAAATGCTAATTCATTCACGTGTTACATTCACATCCACCTCGTCCATTGGAAAAGTTGTTCAACTACCAAAGGCAGTGATATCTTGGTGGATGTGTGCATTCTAAAAGGAGGTGAGGTTGGCGCCAATAGAGTGTGTGGGCACTCAGGCATTGGCAAGCTTGCTTTGGAGAGTGAATCCTCTAAATGTTATTGGGATGGTTTTTGAGAGCTCCTGTGGTTTGGCTAGACATAGAATTCTTCCACACAATTTAGCATGGTGTATATTTTAGAGAGCATGATCACTGAGAAGCAGCTTGCTGGTTTGAAGCCGTGAGCATTAACATCTATCAAGTTTCTCACCTGGAGTTGGCTACCTACAACTGGTGACAGTGTTTTGCTACTGCTGAGCAATACTGAACAAGTCTCCGGGCCAGTAATCCATTGCTGAACTACATCACCAACAAAAAGACACTGAGTGAAGGTGAGGACCAGAAGAGCCCGGGAACCACCTGACAGCAGCCCTGAAGTCCTGAGCTCTGGCACATCATATGCCAACTCAACTGTGTATCAACCTTGTCCTCCTGGGCTCATTAGAACTGTATGCTTCAACTTTCAGAAGCAAATGCAGAATGACAGAATCTTCTCTGAGGACACTTTTCTAAGACTTGTTTGCAGCACGTCTTCTAAGTCTTATTTGCAGCATGTCTTCACTGGAATGAGTAGGCATTCGGCATCCTGTTGTACTTAAAATTTCATGAGATTCTACCCCTACTTGGTAGGTTGTGTGAAAGTGACTCGGCCTGAATGCATTTTACATCCCAAAATATGGCTTGTCTTTCCTCCTAAACCTATCAGGGCAGTCAGAGCAGCCAAGGAGTACTATAAATTCAGACATAAAATGGCCAGATAGACTGGGATCACTGTACATCTTTCTAGAACCTTCTTTCATGCTCTGGCTTCCCTGAGGTAAAGTGTGGGGACTCTGGGATCCAGATTTGTTAGAAAGTAGTTTCCTTGGAAGGCGATGCTAGAAAACTCCAGGTGGGAACAGGAAGTGATTAGGAACTGGAAGACAGGGTGTACCAGCCAGTTGTCACTGAGTGACTAAGCACAGTTCTGATAAGGAGTGCTGGGGGTCCATGTAGATCATGCTACTAATAGAAGCCTTCCTACAGGGTGAGAGAGCTGGGGTTCTCCACCCACTCCTGCCAGCCATGGCAGGATTCTGCTGCTGGCCTTCACTGTAGGCAAATGGGCCATGGTGCTGGGTGCTCTAGGTAAGCTGGCGTGTGAAGAAATGGCATAGTGCTGGACAATGTCATCCATCTTTAAATCCCCAGACTGGGATCTTTAGCAGGGCAAGGTCAGAGGCTGTACTCAATGCAGCGTCTACTTCTCAGCATAGTGCCAGGCACTCAGCAGAACTTCATCAATACCCGTGGAATGCACTGGCTCGCCCCAGCCCTGCTCCAGGCCTCTCTCAGCTGGGCTCTCTCTGCTGGTTCTGTCTGTTCTAGTATATTCAGCTCTTGCTTCTTTGTATTTCGCTTTCCTGAATTATGTCCTCTTTCTCCACACTCCTGTGGTCACTCTTTCTCTACACTCCTGTGGTCCCAAATGGCTGTCTGGTGGGACTGTGGCAGAGAGATCTCATTACTACCACTGATGGAGTTTTTAAACCAAATAAGACACGTGCTCTGCTGCTTAGGATTGTCTTCAGCATAACGTGAGGTAGAAGGTTTGAAATTAGGATTGTCCTCCCAATCTTAAGGCATGTAATCCCTGTGTGCAGACCAGGAAGTGCCCTGGGAAGAAAGGCAGGTGTGGGTTTGGAATCAGACACCAGCATGAGAAGAACACTTTCACTGCTTACTAGACAATGAGCTTGGGCATGTTCTGTAACCTCTTGGGACCTCAGTGTTTGCATATCTGAAATGGGGATAGTTGAATGACTGACTTCAGGAGGTGGGTAGAGAGAATCCTAGAAGTAGAGGAAGAAAACACACAGCATCTGTGAAGCACCCCGCCACCATCATTAGTCTTTCCATGATTTTCTAAGCATGTGTTGATTGACGATTGGTTACAGCATGCCTGTAGATCTCCCTGAGGTCTCGTCTAATTCACACGGATGGAGAAGCTCACTTTTGCTCAGTTGCCACATTTGCAAGGACACCTTCTAATAGAATCGGATCTAGGAAGCTGGAGTCCCTTTGCAGAACATACAGGATCCACAGCAAAGTTCCAGCCCCTGAGACAGAGGGTTTCTGCTGGTGTCCTCATGTCCTCATGGGCACTGCAATGCCTTTCTCCACCGATGTTCATTGAGAGCCTGGTCCAAGCCAGGCCAGGGCTCCCTGCTGAGGATGTGGCAGAGAATGAAGCACATGCCTGGCTGGCTTGTAAGGGACTCAACAATCGGGGGCAAGACAGGCCTGTGATGGTGAAGACAAGACCAGTTAGTTGACTTGTCCGAAGGTCTTGGAGCCAAGCACTCTTCTAAGCACCTTATCATAAAAGCTTCCTCATCCCTCAATAGTTGCAGGAGGAACAGTGCTTTGGTTGTCCCCATTTTCCATAGGTGACAACTGAGGCACTGAAAGATCAGGTCACTTGGCCAAGGTCATGGAGATAGCACAGGGGGAAGTGTTGGCTGCAAACCCTCCCAGGTGGCTACAGCTTTGGGCTCTTTATCACCCACAGCCTGCAACCTCTTGGTCATGCTGTGGCCCCTGTGCCTTGTCTGTCACCAAACAGTTATTCACTGCACGGCCTTTCCCGAGTCCTCTTCCACCTCAGAGTGCCTGTGTCTCACAGAGAGTTAACCAGTTTCCTGGGCCCCACTGGAGTTCCTGGTTTTGCCAATCTGGGGTGGGGTCTGAGAATGTGTGTTTGTAACAAGGTCTCAGGTGACCCTGAAGGTGACGGGTCTCAACACAGGTGACTTTCCCCCTCCCCTTGGGTCATTTGACAATGCCTGAAGACCTTTTGTGTTATCACAAGTCAGGGGTGCTGGTGCAAATCTCAGGTAGAGGCCATGGGTGCTGCTGAATGTCTACACTGCACGGGGAAGACCTCTGCAGACTAAGAAGGATATGGCCTGATGGGCCAAGGGTGCCAAGGTGAGGAACCCAGTGTGGAGTACAAGCACATGAACTTGGGTGTGTGAAGGTATGGCCTTGGGGCTTGTTTCAAACGTGGCTTCTGTCAGTATAAAACCCCAGCACCTCTGAGTGGCAGCGTTTCTGACAAGCTCTGAGCAGGGATGCTGGTGCTGCTGACCAAGCGACCACATTTTGAGTAGCCAAAGTGAAGTGGAGTTCTTAGGACACCATGAACTTCTCAGAAACGCAAAGTGGACATCTCCTGCATTGGTTCAGAAGGAAAGAAACTCTGAGTTGGAATAATCCTCTTTGGACTCACCTAGTTGCAAATTTGCCCTTAAAGCAGCGCTGAGACAGCGGGGCCAGGTGGGGGACAGAGCTCCACTCCTCTCCTAGCCACAGGCAGAGGCCTGCTGAAAATGAGGAGTGAGCAGAGGTGGATGAGAACTACCTTGCTTCAGTCCCCAAGCGTCCAGTCAAGTCTATTGTCACCTGGAATGGTGGCTTCTTTTGCAGGGCCCACCCTAGCATTGGGGTTTGCATCTGCCTGAATTTCAGTTCTGCGAATGGAAGGTGGGAACTGGCTGCTTGAGACATGGTTGCTCTCTTGGGAGAGGGTATGGGAGAAATGACAGGACGCCCAGCCCTCCAGAGCCCGCACCCCTGCCCCTGCGATAAATGGCAGCATTAACAAGGTTTGGTTGAGAGGGTCCCACAGATTTGTGACTTCCCATGTCCGCCAGCAGATGTCACTATGGCTGGCAGAACAGAAGGCCTTTCAAGAGTGAGCTGGGGGGAGCAGAGAGGGGAAAATATCATCAAATAGAAGGCAGAAGCCAAAAGTACCCTTGGCCTAGCGGGATATGGTCCATACTATCATTTTAGGAATGGGGGACATTCTCCAATAAACCCACTATCAGATCGTGTCACTGAGGTCCAGTTTCTGAGATTTAGGCAGAAACTCTCCAATGAAACACAAAGTTCCTGGCTTCTCTCAACTGAGAAAATCTCCAGGTTTTGGCTCCTGGCCTATATGTATCAGGAAACATTTTCTTGAAGGAAACAAACACGTTGCACTGAATAAACATAAATTTGTTGTAGCTTACCCTGAGACATCATATTGATGGGTTTTAAAAATTGATTCATTTTACAAATTCAGCAGCTTATTCTGAAGTTCCATTGCCCTCAAAATCCCTTATGATTGGCACATTAGCCAACAAGCAGAATTCTCTGAAGCCCCAGCAAGAAAAAAATAAAGTCAAATTCCTATTTGTTGACATTTGAGGAAAACAAGGAAGAAGCAAGGGGCCCCACTCATTGGTGACAAGGTCTGGTTGAACATCTTTTATCTAATGCTTACCAAGAACGGTAGCAGAAATAGCACCAGTTCCTCAAACAGGGCAAGAGAGAGGTTGACACAGATGAAGAAGTACGTGGCCATCCGCATGGCCCAGTGATTATAAAAATAGTAAAGTCTGGAGAGGAAAAACAGTAAAGGTGGTTATAACCACTGAGCAGGAGTTATATAAAAACTCAAACTTCTGTGCTAAGAGGAACAGGGGCTCGTGGTGGGACAGCAGCTCAGTGGTAGAGCAGTACCTAGCATGCACCAGGTCCTGTGTTCCATCACCAGCACTGCCAAATAAACGGGTGAATAAACAAATAAACAAATAAGACTCGTGATGGGTCACATGCCCTTTAGGTTCTCAGGAGCAGGGGTGATATTACTTGAGCTCAAACTATAAAACACTAACAGAAAACATCAAGACGATGATCATATCTCAAAGCACACTTGATGGACAGTCTCGAGCCAGCTTTAGCACCTTCTTTACGGGGTTGTTGTGACAGTAATAAGAGAACACTCTGAACCAGAGACTGACAAGGTGAACCCTCAGTTAAAGTGACCTAATGCCATGTGGGCGTAGCTGAGTCCAATGTGAAAATGTGCACAGCCAGTCTCAACGCGGTATACTCAGGACAGATGTGGCTGCCACACGCCAGATCCCTGCAGGGTGGGACAGTCCCCCACTCCTGCTTGGCAGTCTGGGCATATGAGGTGTTTGTTGCTTTTGGAGACACTGACACCGAGCGCTGATGTAAGAGTGGGTTTTTCCTTACTCTAGCCAAGGGCTTGGTCTTAGTTGAAACTTTAGGGGGAGATAGAAAAGGCTGGATTCCCAGGAAAGGAGTGAATGTGTGAGTAGCATTAGGAGGTGACAGAAGGGAAAAGAGAAGCCCTCTTTTGCACTCCAGGTAACGCTGGCTAGAAAGAAAGGTGGCCATGTGCTCCCAGCTTGGGCATTCCATCTCCTGGCCTTGGTGGTGTCCATTACCCCCGATCTTCTCTTAACTGACCGGATGCTCCCTGCACGTGGGACACTGTGCTCTTAGAACTTAACCCAAACCAGCAGGCTCAGGGGCTGGGCTGCATCTCCGTGGTGGAGCACTTGCCTAGCACAGGCCCGTCTCTGGGCCAGCTCCCAGCACCGCAGAACAAAACACTCTTGGGTTTTACCCAAATTATGTGCAGTACCTAGACCCCTCTGAAAAGTTTCTGTAGAAAGAATACCTCCAGGTTTGTCTCAACCTCTAGAACTTAAGGTGGACAAGTGGGACAGCTAGATGATTAAATTACCTGATAGCCTGAGGGGAAGTTTGGAATGGAACGTTCCTGTTGTACTGGGCATCAGAAACATAGGCAGCTACAAGAGAAGGTTCTGGAAGGGAGAAAACGTCAGCACAGGAACTAAACTGCTTTTTCCTTGTGGGAATGCATCAGGCACGGAGGGGAGCCCTGTCCCTCCACCTCCAGCCTGGCTCCCTAGAGGTTGCCACCATCAGCAGAGCCATAGGTGCCTTTCCTGGTGGGTCCCCTGGGTCCAAGGATCCTGCAGCAGAGATGGCCACGTGCACACTACATTTTCTAGAACTTAAATACAGGTTCTCATTTGAGGAAGGAAAATAAGAAAGCACTCAACAGAATATGTACATGGCTTACGTGGCATATTTACACATAAATAAAGGTTGCATCTGTCCAAATATACATATGAGTATATGCACACAAACCCAAGTATAGAAACCCAAAATTATATTCAAGCCACTTGGTGGGTGATTGAAGGGATTTTTGAGGCGAAATCTGACAAGTGAATTATCCATGTCTTCCAAATCTATTTAAGGTAGATCTCTATACATACATGGAACTGAAAACCAGTCACAAGGCTTTCATGTAACTCATGGTGGACACTTTTCAGCCAATATATTCTGGACTTTATCCCCCTGTCAGGACACAGAGTTGTATTCTTCTTAACAAGCAACTTATCCTTCTGATAGTACTCATTTTTTTCTATTCAAACATAGTTGCATTACATATTCTTATGGGGGTGGGTACGACGGAACTCAAGGAGGCGACAGGAACCGGGAATCTGAAGCTGCTGATGGAAGTGCTTTGAAAACACACTAACATGTCTTGATGATATAGATAAGAAAATCAGCAAAACTAGCACTATCTCAAGGTCAAGAGAAGTCCCCACACGTCTTAACTTACATTCTTCCACTCGGGTTTTTCCTCCCAATGCCAACACTCCATCTGTCACTACAAACAGTCTTGCCCCCGTCTTGCCTGACTCCACTCCTGCCATAAACTCATCCTGCATGTGGATAAACAGAGAAGGCCCCTGTTTCCCAGGGCCCCCTGTGCAAAAGCTGCCAGTGACTTCTCTTCCCTTAGAGCTACTCTCCTTTGCCCAGATAACCAAGTGGAAAATCCTTGGCTTGGCCTTTAGAGGCCCCACAATCCCCTCTCTCCAACTTTCTCTCCCTGGCTTTCCCTCCAGGAACAACATTCTCTGGAAAAACAGATGGGATTTCTTGTCCACTGCCCTCCACGGGCCCCCCCTCCATGCCTGATCTCATGCTCAGGCACTACCTTCGACTGTCCTTCCTTGGACTCCATCTCACACTGCAGTCTCTCCAGGAGGACGAGTGATCCCACATTTCCACATTGAAAGACCACCCGGAGAAGCTGGGGCAGTGCCCATACAGCAGGCATCCTGTACAGACAGCAGCCACAGGTGTAGGGCACTGGCCACTCTGGCAAGAAGGGTGAGTGACTGCAAACAGGCATTAGGACAAACACCTCGTGTCCCTCAGCATAGCCACTTGCAAACCAACAACCCACAGGCCAAGTGCAGTCTAAAGGTATGTTTTGTTTGGCCTGTAGAATGTGTTTGGGATGTTGGCTACTAATTCAATTTTTTTCAAAACTGGAACTTACACAAAAATTTGAAATTATGATTTCTATTTAAAAGATGGATAACATCTGGCAAGGTGGGACCGTTATACTTAGTTTTTGCTGCTTGCCCCAATACTTCATCACCTGAACTTCATATTCTCCCGTGTTCTGTGGGTCAGATGGGCAGTCCTTTTGGAGTCAACTTAGCTGATCCTGAAGGTCATGAGCACTGGGTGTTCTAGGAGGATCTTGCTCACATCTCTTGGCCATGTGCATCCAGAGCATCGAGGGGGCAAGCACCAACACTCATGGGCTTCGCACACCTATGGCCTGCCAAGATTTTATTATAAAGAAAGAGAAAATATCCAGGTCACTAATCAGTACACAGATTGAAGCAGTAATCAAAAACTTTCTTGATAAAGAAACTTCTAATTTCATCTCACCTTAACATCTTCTATTTCTGATGAGTTTGAACATTACCTTACATATTTTGCACACAAACTCTCAGGAAACTGTACCCCTAGCCCAAATATCTATCTTTCAGTTGTTTATTTATTTATTTATTTTTCACATAATATGTTATAGTTAATCTTGGATATTGAACTTATGAAATATTTTCTAGACATACAATTAGGCTTTTTTATTTTTTATATTAAATGTTTTATTTCTTCTGCATTCACTCACATTCTTTTATAATCTAATTTTTAAAAATTTATTCTAATTTGTTATATATGATGGCAGAATTCATTTCAGTTCATAATACACATATAGGGCACAAATTTTTATATCTCTTGTTATACACAACACAGAGTCACATCATTCATGTCTTCATACATCTACTTAGAATAATGGCATCTATCTCATTTCCTGTTGCCATGTCCCCTTCTTCCTCCTCTCTGCCCTATCTATAATTTGTCTATTCCTCCTGTTCTCCTCCCTCCTCCCAATTTTGAATCAGCATCTTTATATCAGAGAAAATAATCAGCATTTGTTTTGTTGAGGATTGGCTTACTTCACTTATTAGCATTATATTCTTCACCTGCATCAAATCCCCTGCAAATGCCATGAATGTATTCTCTTTTAATGATGAATAATATTCTATTGTGTATTACTGTGCATTTTCTTTATCCATTATTCTACTGAAGAGCATCACAGAATACTACAGGGATACAGCTACATAAGTGTTTATAACATCACAATTCCAAAAATGCTTAAAACCACCAGATTTTAACATTTTTCCCAAAAATCATATGTAAAGATATTAAAATTCTAATTTACACAGTTTTATGAACATTGTGGTTGTTGAAGATATTATTTCTTTAGATATTTGTAATCAGGAATACAATTATTTGTTCTAATAAAAATATTTCTAAAATAAAAATTTTAAATGGAAAATCCAATAAAGTTATTGTATTGCCTCATAATTTATTAGGTGTAAGAGTTTGTGAAATATATATATATATATATATATATATATATATATATAATGATTTTAATCTTAGGTTTTTTTCACTTAGTAACTCTATAAACTGTGAAAAATCAACTAAATTATGGGAATCTCATTTTTATTATCTGTCAATCATTAATAATTACTCTCAGAGTTTCTGGAAAATTTGATAGTGCCCAATATTATTTTCCTTATTTATATGGTATTAAATAATTATTTAGACTTCACTAAAGTAAAATGGCCCTTAAAAACAGCAAATGATCAATGCAGTGTAGACATGTAGTAGATATAGTAATTAAATGAGATCAGAACTGCATTAAGCTTGGTTTGTTTATTTCATGTTTACAAGTTTGATGAACATAAAATAAGACTATTTTTTATATGATGAGGAAGGCTCATGGCACAACAGGTATAAACTGCAGTCACTCATCTCTATGAAGACCCAATATCAAATCCATTTATTACATCTACTACATTTGAAAGAAGATATATCATTTCATCAAAGCTAGTATATAAGATGAAACCCTACTAAGAGGGAAGCACTAAGCACAATGAATCCTGAGCACCATACATGGTATGGATAAATCTAGGACCGAATCAAACAGAAATCTGCTGGCATTAGGATCTGTACCAAGTCAAGTGGTGTAGCTGAACCAAAAGAAAAAAAAAAGCATGGGTTTTGGGGTTTAGACAAAAGTGTGCATCAGACTTAATTGTTTTAAGGCAAAGAAGCTATGTAAACCATGATTGTAACTATGTAGTTATGAATCACAATGAAGAGAGGAACAGAAAAACAGCCAAAAGGATTTAAAGAAGAGGATATAGTTCTTAATTCCCGATAGAAGGCTTGACAATCCTTACCAAAGGTGAAAAGATTTACAGAGATTGTCCTTCCTGGAGATAATTTGTGGAAGAAGTGGATTTTGTATTTCTGGAAAGAACTTCAGCAGAAAATATAAAATAAGAGAATGAATAGCAAAAGAATAAAGGTCAAGGAATGAAGCTAGAGTCTAGTAAGATGTTAACTTAGTAAGATGTAATTTAGAATTAATTTTATTGATTAATTGATTGATTTGTTTGTTTTGAGACTAGATCTTGCAAAATTTCAAAGATTGGCTTTGAGCTTGTGATCTTCATGCCTCATTCCCTATAGTCACTAGTATTACAAACATTCACCACCATACCTGGTCTGAAATTTTTATTTATTTATTTATTTATTTATTTATTTATTTTACTGATTTATATTTATATATCAGGACTCCTTCTGACAGTGTTTGTATTTCTTTTTCCCAGTGCTTTTAATGGAATTTGTACCTTATACCCCAAATAACCTAAAAATTTACTGTTTACTTAAATATGATATCACCTTGGCCATTACTGGAAACATGACTCTACAGTTCTTGAAATGACTTTCTAAGTATGGTCAATCATAATGTTGAGTCATTTAAATTATTTCTTAAAAAATTTGGAGAAGATTTTGGCACATTAAGTGTACATTTTTATTATATTCAACAGCTTTGGAAAATATGCCCTAGAGATTTGTGCTTTATTCCACTAGGGGTAATGTTTTAGACCTTATATTTGACAAAATAAATGTTCAGAATCTTCACATCTCAGTTACTTTATTCAACCAATATTTGTAATCCACTTTAAAAAGTCTAATGTGAACAAAAGATCATGGTCAGGCAACTCTCTTGGATGACTCATGTCTGAAATAGGTCTCAGAATTATTGGGTCCTTGCAGTTCAAGTGTTTTATAGATGGCTTTTCCTCTAAAGTTTGTGAGTATCACAAGAGTACATGTTCTCAGGAAAATGCCCACCTTAGTCTTCCAGGCCTTAAAAACCTCCACTTTTTGATGGTGTGCTGTGAAAGGCATAAGCCTTCAGAGTCAGTTTTGGTCTTCAGCACATTTGTTTGGACAACTTTCCATCTTGAAGGCTGTTTACCATCATAAAGTATACTCACAAAGTTATATTACATATTAAAAAACCTTTAATTTTATTTAACTTGCCTCTTTGGATTACTCAGATATTTTTTAAAAAGTGATAAATTTCTATGAATAATTCTACATGAATTATAAATCACAAAGCAAATTTCACAGAATAAAATTCTAAGAAAATCAGCATGAATTATTTTGCCTTGACAAATATTATCAAATGAGAAAGAAGATTAATTTATTTTAAATATTTAACATTTAAAATTATTTTACTTAAAATAATATAGCAGATAAGGTAATTTTAAAACTAAGTTTTCTTATCATAATAAACAATTAAAATTTTATTAACTTAAAGATTATCTCCTTTCAAACATAAGTTAAATGAATCATACCTCACCAGGTGCAAAACTCAGAAACTAAGGCAGAGACTTTGTACATTAAAAACAAAAACATTTTTTAGATGCCTAATTTAAACCCTGGAAGATAACATTGAAGAGATTCTTCCGACAGAAAACATACAAGATTAGCCCAGGTGAATAAATATTCCCAACATAATTTTAAAATGAGAAAAATTAGAAAATAGAAGAGAAGAAAGAAGTCATAAAAAAAGAAAATTTCCTACGGCAGAGTAAAAACATTGATCTTCAAAGAGCCTAAAGTCTTCCAGAAAGAAAAAAAAAACTGGTGTTAAATAAAGATTCATGTTGTAAAGACCACACCTGAAGTGCTTCTCTTTTGGGAGTTCAGGTCTATGATGCACTGAATGGTGGGAACTCTGAATGGTGCGCAAACCATCACCTCCAATCCCTGTGAAGGGCATAAATATTGAATGGCGCATCCCCACTTCCTTGAAGTGGCACAGACTCTCAGCCAATAAAAAAGTAACAGCCAACTCCCCTCTGTTCCCTCTCACCTTGTGTCGAGCCCATAAATATCAACACCCTACTTATGCTCTCTCTCTCTCACTCAACCCCCCTTCTCTTCTGTGATCAGCCACTGTAGTCCACTAATAAAACCTTGGACAGGTAAACGGTTGTTTGGCTTATTGAGTCTCACCAGAGCCCTGACCCCTCCCTGTCCAAAATACTCTTCCCCTTCTCTTCCTTATATGCTCTGAGTTATAAAAGCAACAAGATTTGTTGCTTCCGTATCCAAAGAATTCAGATGCCTCCATTCCCCTCAAACCAGGCAAATGCATCTGCTTTTCTTCCCCAATAGAAAGATTCTTCCCTAACCCCAAAATTGGAAGGACCATTACAAGTAGTCCTGTGAACATCCAACACTGCAAAACTCCAACAGGGAGGAAAGCAAGTAACCCCCTTGCTAGGTTAAAAATGGCATATTTCTAGGTTAAAATTAATTCATATTTCTAGGTTAAAATTGGCAGCATGCCCTCCAGAAGACAATCCACCACAGCTCCCAACATTACAGGACCTCCACAATCACCTAGATTTACCTGTAAGATATCCCCAGATAACCCTCTCTAGATCCATTTTTTACAATCATGCACAACTCGCCCTTCCATTCTGGAGAAGAAGGACACACATAAGATTGGGCTTCCCAATAGGATCTAGGAACCCACAACATCACAGTACACCCACACCCTTTTTGGACCTATGTCTACAGACTTTATACCTGCTAACTCTCTTTCAAAGCATAGTGCAGGGAAGGCTAAACCCTTCTATCTCATGAAATGTAGCCAAACTCCTTCTAGGAAGAGTCTTAAATTTTTCAATGAAACCTCTCCAAAGAACTGTTTTCATGGTGATCCTCAGGCCTGTGAGCATAATAACAATAAATATTGTATGGCCATTTGTAAAATCCTGGGTGCAGCTCCCCCCATAACATGTCCAAGTGTCTGGAAACTCAACAGGAAGCATTGCTGAAAGATGATGATTGATATACCCAATCGGCTGCCTGGTAAAAACAGTCAAAGATCCTCTTCTCTCTCTTAAACTTGTAAATATCTCTCTGAATAGGTTAAAGGCTACTAATAATACAAACTTTGTAAAGGGATGTTGTCTATGTTTGCAGGCTAGAACTAAATCTCTAAAACTAATAGCAAAACTGATAAATAGTTCTTGGGATATACTCAAGGAGAACTCTTCAACTCAAGATATCACATCCAAACTCTCAGGGGTCCCTCTCTACCAGGCTGCTCTATTATGTTTTCAGTCATTGGGGAATGTAGCAGTAGAAAAGTTACCTGAGAAAAAAATGTCAACAAACAATCTCTCTACCGAAAAGTAATAAGGCCCACTGCCCACCAGTCTACAAGGCATCATTTTCATGTGGTACAACTGGCAACTTTCCTACTTCCTTTTTAAAAAATCTCAATAAAATTTTTCAATGTAGTTGTTTACAGAGTAAAGATCAGTATGAACTGTCTTTGATGATAAGGAAAAAAAGACAAAATAGTATATATGTCCTACTTTCTCAAATTTCAAATATTAGCAGAAATCTTAATTAAAAAAATTAATTTGGTCAAATTTCCAAAGAAACAAGAAGCAGGTCATGTTTCTGATTTAATTATAGTTTGTCTCACAGTTATCAAGACTGAACAGAGGTATGAAAATACAGACAGAATATTCTAGAAATCAAATCTTTAATCGGCACATTAAAGGTTGCTTTTGAGCACTGTTGCTGTTCAGTTAGAAGAGTCATTAAACACTGGAAAACCTTTCTTAAAATAATCCGAAAAAAAACTAAGTAGCTTCTTAATTTCATGACTAATAGAAAGTCTTGATTTGACACTATAGACAGAATTAAGAGAATTAAATTTTAGGATTAAGAATTTAGTTATCTGAATAATTTAGATTTCAAAGATTTTTCTTTCGCTGTATTCCACCAGCAAAATTCAATTAAATTATTGTTACATTCTTCTGCAAAACTCACTGAAAGGACTTTGATATATGACACTTTAAGCTGATTTTCCATTGCAGCTTAAAAATGGGTTTAACGGGTTTAACTATTCTATAGTATTCATTTTATGCTCAAAGATTTTATATGATGGTGACAATAAGATAAAATATTTAGTAACAGACAATTCCGGAAAGTGGTGCTCATCTAATAAGAATTCTGCACTTGTAACACTCAAGAAGTAGTCATAGACCTTCAGTTAATATTTTACCATAGTGGGTCACTTAACTTTCTGTGCCAAATGGGAGACATTAAGCACTGCCTGTCTGTTTCTCTAAGTGGATCAGAATGCAGAGACTGTGGAGGGGCAGAAATGAGCACCTCCAAATTTTGTAAATAACAATATTACCCCTTGCATAAGAACACTTGATTCTCTTCAATCAATTCTGACATACACATAACAAGTACTTTCAATCCCTTTATGACTGACAGGGAGTCAAGAGCTAGTGGCTTCATACTACCCAAGATCAAGGAATTCTCAAGTCTGCTTCCTGGTCATGGAGCTAGCTGTGACTATCTCAGTGGGCAAAGCCTAGTTTCAAAATTGTGAACTTAATAGGTGCACTTTGAGTCTTTGCCAAAAAAAAAGTCAGGCAATTTATCCAGATCCATTAAAAAAAAAAAAAGTAAAAGCACACCCCAAACTCGCCCCATTAAACAAATCATGGGAGGACCATCTGCACTGTATTCTACACAGTGGTGTCCCTGAGAAGTATATAAGGTAGTGCCTGCTCCCATCAAGCCCTACCCATTCCTGCACCCAGAGATACCTGTTACTAACAGTTTGGTGTGCCCCCACACTTTCCACACCTGTACAAACACAGGGTTCTCTTCCTCACTCTTCTTCACATCAACAAAACACACTAAATATTGAGAGGCAAACTTGAAAAGCCCATATGCACTGCATCTTCATCTCAACCCAAGCATGCTTGCAAGATATGAATGAAGTCAACTCCTCAATAGGAACACATCACCAGCCAGAGCAGGAAGCTGGGGAGCAAACTATCAGAGAGCACATGTGCCTGACCCCCCAAGCCAAACTGCTCTGGGTCTATTAGGTTTTTGTTTTTTGTTGAAAGGGATGGCTGCATTTGGATTTCAGCGTGATGGTGAATCTTGGAATTCTCTGGTTTGTCCTGCCTCATCTATATTCTTGGCTTAGCCATTTTCACCTGCCTGGATTCAAGTATAAATACTTTTCTCTGTTATTGCTACAACCTCCCCTATCTTTTTCCAGGCTGTAGAGCATCAAAGTATTCATTGAGAAATTATTTGTCTGGTAAAGCATCTCTAAAGTTCAGCTGAAAACTCAGGGAGCTACAAACCACTCACTTAGAAATGTACAAGACAAAGAACCATTGGGGGCATGCTCAAATTAACTGGTTTATTTGTCCAAAATTTACTCTATAGAAAATTGAATCTCTTAATGTGTTAGAAATTATCTTATTTTTTTCTTTTCTTAAAAATTAGTCTAATTTGTTATGACAGCAGAATGCAATTCAATTCATATTACACATACGGAGAACAATTTTTCATGTTTCTGGTTGTACACAATGTAGAGTCACACCATTTATGTCTTCATACACACACTTAGGGTAATGAAGTCCATCTCATTCCCCTGCCTTTTCTACTCCCACATCCCCTCTCTGCCTCTCCCTCCCCTTTGCCATAACTAGAGTTCATCTTTTCCTCCCATACTCCCCCCTCAATCCTCATAATGAATCAGCCTCCTTAGAGAAAACATTTGGGATTTGGTTTTCTGGGATTGGCTTACTTCACTTAGCATTATATTCTCCAACTCCATCCATTTACCTGCAAATGCCATGATTTTATTCTCTTTTAACACTGAATAATATTCCATTGTGTCATTCTTATTTTTTTAAAAGATGTTTCCAATACTGACATTTCAACTACTAAAAATATAATGCTTTATAATGCCTTCTGAATACTGCCTTTTGCACTACTGATAAAGGCCTATGGAACCCAAGAACCTGACAAAAGGTCATAACCATCAGACCTAGAAGCAGACTGTGACCAGGTGGAAATTGAAAGACTGCTAATGGAAATTGAGCCAAATCTAAAAAGATGATAAAATAGAGAAGCACATTTTCAGAGCTAGAAGATCTCTGAATACTTATTCTCCTAAGCAGTAACTGTTTTTATCTTATAATCTCTAAAAGTAAATTGTAAAAAAAATTAAACTAACTGCTGCAGAGCTTTGAGCAAAATTTGTAGTTATGCAAGCCAAGGTCAATGCTACAGGTAAAGTTTGTTTTTTGCTGATCTCATTCTCTGGTCTTTTCATTTACTCAATCTTTTCTCTAGTTTATATAATTACTATAATTATCTCTAGAAACTGTCCTAAATTCCATGCTTATTTCTATCCTTTTTTATTCTAAAAATCTAGTGCATGATCTTGAGAGAATTCTCAACAAGAAACAATCCTTTCTAATGTGTCAAAGTGGGACAATCGCAAGGTAACATGCTGGTTTATTGGAAAGATCACTGGGTAAGACAAAATAAAGGAAGGCCCTTTATAAATTGTAGAAAATGAAACAGGTTTTCATTAGTACAAACCAGTAATCATGCCTGGTAGTAATTATTGATATGATGCTTCCTATTATTTGGTACTAAAATAGAAATAAAAACCCCACTGTCTCCAAAGGGTTCATGATATGGAAGAAAAATAAAAGGAAAGTTTTCTTCTGAGCTTGAGAAGTTTTCACCCTAAAACTGACTATGTTTCTTAAAAAGACACTACTAAACAAATATTTTATCTTAAAAAATCTGTTTATATCTTCAACATATGACAAGATATATTCATCTTTTTTGACTTTGAAATATGCCTTTTTTTCTTAAATACATTCCATTAGATTGGAATCTTTCAAAGAAAAAAGGAAAAAGAAATAGGAATTTCTTCTCCCATGCCACATGGGGAGAAGATGGATGGGACTAGCTGACCATTTATATGCCATATGTTTTAATAGGTATTGTAATACATGCTACTATTTAATTTTTAAAGAAATATATTATTATTCCCCACTTTATAGGTGAAAAAAAGATATCAAGAGAGGTTTCTTGGTCATGATCATAAGGTACATCAAGTCGAATGGTGAAAGCTCAGGATTCATGACCTCTGATCTCAAATGTCCTCGCTACACCTCAGTGCTTCAGCAAAAGTCATCATTCTTCCAAATTAGTTGCACTGGGCCTGCTAAAGAGTCAGCTATGTAAACAGGGAAAGGAAGAATGGGTCAAAGGCAGACATAAAGGAGGTCCATTTTCTAGAAAATTTAGAAAGACTCAACTGCTTAAATCCATATGTTCTGCAGTGATGTGTATCACACTACTAATTATATATTTTTATAGCTTTTATTTGATTCCTTTTGGTGCTGCTGAGAATTGAACCAGGGACTCACACATGCTAGGCAAGCACTCTACCACTGAGTCACAACCCCAGCCCCACTAAGTATATTTTTACAGAGTAATTTGCAGCCTCTAATCCAGAGAAGATCTATTTTACAAAGTTAGGTTTACTTTTCCTTTATTCTGACTTAGAACCTTTCTATAGACTTGTAATGAAAATAAAACAAAATAATTTGAGCTACAATATTTATTAAGAGTTCAACTAAATCTCCAACTTCAGATCAGAAAACCAGTAGGTGACAAAATGCTACTCTGTTTTGAAGCCCACTAACCTGATGATCTTCCAATAAAATACATACAAAATTTCCCAGGCAGGCCTGCTTCCAAATTCTGTGGTTTATTTAGAAATGTATATAGTTATGTTTTGCTCTGGGCATGAGAGTACTAAATTCATATTTTCCATTTTGATTGTGCAGCAAAGACAGGCAGAAGGTAAGCACTTACTAAAAATGATCAAGCTTGTGTTCAATTTAATAAACTTTTATCTAACAGCTCCATAGCACATGTCAGAGACAAAAATGAAGGAGTCACAATCCCATAATCCAGGAGGAGAAAGATATCTAGAAAGACATCCAGGAAAAGGAGTCATTAGTTCTGGTAGGCAGGAGTGAACTCGGAAGAACTACCATGAAAATGCTCCGAACCCTTGTGTTTGATTTTTTTTTAATTTAAAATTTAAAAATATAATATCATTTAAATTTAATTTTTTTTTAATTTCTCAGGATGACACAACAGGGATGGAAATAAAAATAGAATTTAAGGCAATCTGTAGAGATAAACATGGTAAAAATACAAATTTGTATATATTCTACTCCCTTCTAAAAAGTTAATAAAAATATTGATAATTATTTAAAATACAACTTAAAAACAAACATAAACATAAGGAAGAATCACTCTAATCTATTCACTCTAATAAGGCTCTGGAGACTTCTCCTTGCCACTTACCAATTGCTAATGCACGCAGGATTTACATTTGATTCTAATACTTCCCCCAAAGCAAGGGGGAAATTCAGAGATTTCAAATTTAAGAAATAACATATTTCTCTTTTACTTGGTTGCCTCTCTTATGTCTTTGCACTAGCCCTTTGCACCCAAATTTAAGAATGTGTGTGCATTTTAGAAGGAACAAAAACTGAGCTACAGCAGGGGTTTTACTTCAGAGAGGGATGACCTGGCTTGACGGTGCGGGAAGGGAAGCCTTGAGAATTGTCAAGAAAAAAAAAAAAAAACTCTTCAAAGCCTCTGTAAAAACAATCATTGATAAATCTGGTTATCTTAAAATCCCTGTAAAGAAGCCATGCTCCAGAAACTATGGTAGCTTTTTAGATTCATAAGGAGTTCTCTGTGAAGACCTTGATGGTTCTGGGATGTTTTGACAGGATTGATCAATTTCTGGGGCCTAATGAGTCATGGATTGTCATCTTCCATGTAGGCTGGCTCAGCCATGATGTTTCTTGAGATTAGATATGAGTCCTTGGGGCTGGTATCCTCAAGAAGGCCATCTGAAAGAGAAAAAGAAGACTTACTTGCAGGCTTTTCTGCCAAGACTTCTCTCTTAAAGCAGAAACCTGGCTGTGCCCAGTCCAGCACACTAGACATGTTATCCTCCCAGGTCCACATCAGGGATATCACCGGCAAATCATCCCATGTGTTTTGAAGGTAAGTGGGGAGCTCAGGAGTGAGGAACAGAGTGGTTTTCTTCAGTGATGCCTGAGACTATGGGGCAGAGGAGTGTGGTGTCTTGACTCTAGTCACTGCCTTTCATATTTATGCTGTGGTTACACAGGATGCTTCCTGCTACCATGTCACAATAGCAATCTTGCAACAAGCATTGGGCACCAGGTCACTTCAGTCCCAGCAAATGAATCTGCACTGGAAACTCACAATTCCTGACTCTGCATCAAGGTCAGAAACTTCCAGAGCAGTCTAATTTGACCTGTGATGCTCCTGGTCATGTCTCTTCCTCTCTTCACTTGAGCCATGTGAGCTTCATCCAGCCCAGATCCTTTTAGCTCTGTCTTCCAGTGGCACCTACTCAGAGGGGCCTGAATACCTGAGAGCCCTGCTGAAAGCCACAGTCCAACCCCAGCACTTCCCCAAGTGAGCTATGCTACCAAATTTACTTATTTATGACTGAATGTACAGGGCATGAGTTCCTGAGGGTAAGGGTGACCTGTTTTCATTCCACTGCTCTATCCCCAGGGCTGGACCAGAGGAAGGCAGATAGCAAGGAGGAGGGAGGAGACCTTGCAGCAAGAGCCTTTTGGGGCAGGGAGGGGAATGGATTCACTGGGGTTTCACAGAAGGAACAATTTTCTAAAGTGCCTGGACAGAGTCCCTTAACCTTTCAGGCCTCAGCCTCCTCTGGTCCTGATTCTTGGTCTCTCTGGAGTTGTCTATTCCATGACTCAAGTATATGTGTCCTCCTCAGTAAGAGGAGTTCCTAGGGAATAGGGCATTTGGACCTCTCTTTCCTACCCTCCCTGCAGCTCCCTAGGGTGATGCATGACACATAGTGGGTGCCCAATGAATACCAGTCCCATTTTGTGAGACACAAAAAACCCTAGTGAGGGCTGGGGTGAGGTAAACAGGATTGGCTGAGCAACAGACTGCAGATAGGGGCCAAGGTTGGCATCAGGTCACTGTGGACCCCAGGACTCAACTCGTGGTATGGATCCCATAACTGCTCCCCTGCCTGCAAAACAAACCTGGCCAGTATTTCATGATAATTACAATGCATTTTATTCTCTCCTGTTCGGGTGTGGTGACTTCAACTTCCAAACTGAAAATCAGATACCAGGCCTCTTTACACAGACTAGCTGATGGTGACCTTCTCTACAAAGTTCATGGTACACAATTCCTTACTGCCTGGCTAGTTCCACTCCCTTAGATAAAAGAATGATTAGAGAATAGAGGAAGGCATGGCAGGAGGAGGCATATCCAAACAGCTCACACCCAAAACTGCCACCTTCCCCACTGGTACCAACAGCAGCGTATGTGTATTTCTGTCACAAAATGCATTCTGACACAGGTTAACCACAGGTTTCTGTCCTTTTCTTCCAGGGCAAGAAGAATTTCTTCCCCAGAATTTTAGATACCCGGGCCAACCAAATGCTTGATACAAGGCACTGAATGAATGTTAAACTAAATGAAATCTGTACTAAAAAGGACCTCCTCCACGGATGATCTCCTAAATGCAAGTCAGTGTCATTGAGGTGGCCCACAAGCACACAGATAAGAAGGGTGTGACAGAAAAAAGATGGGAGCAGGGTGAACAAGGGGAAGCAGGTTGTACATCCTTGGCCTCCAGCACATGTGAGGGTGGGAGACACTAGAAGAGAGCAAAGACATGTTTGCAACTAAAAATAAAAAAGCACAGGCAGCAGCAGCTGCTAAAAAATCAAAGCAGGGCCTGAGTTTCAAAGACACCAACGGAGTCTCCACAAATCCCTAAAGTGTCCCCAGACACTACTGGACTCTTAACACATCTGACTAGAAACTATACAAAGTGGCAGCCAGCAATTACAGAGAGCTTCGGATACAGCGCATGCAGGTCAAAACCACATTTGATTTGGCAATGACCTTACAAATTAAAGAACTAGAACATTAACTTATCATACAATAAAATGGGGAAATAAAATTTAAATCCTGTGCCCACTTATATTGCCAGCAGCATAAAGCTAAAACTAAAAACAATGTCCTCTCATCTTAAAACCTGTCTCTCCTCCAAACTATAATGTTTTATATTTTTATACCAACAACTTGAAAATAAAGCAAATAAGAATCCAAAGAGGAAGTCAATTAAAGAAGAACTGTAGCTACATCTTTTGTTTAAATATTTATATCACTGTATTGCAAGACTCAGAATTACTGAAGGATAAGGAATATGTGACAAGTTACCCCAAACATTCTTTAGAGACTACACTAGAATGCCTGCAAACTTAACCAAGTAGAGAATTACAAATCTTGTTCATGGTGACTCAGGGAACCCATCACAGCCAGCCTGACCAATATGCAGTCCACAGTCACCATGCTCCTTGCCTTAAACCTCAACTGCACCATGCACACCTCTACACAGTCAGTGGTCTAAAGAGTCAATGGCAATTTCATTCTAGTTAATCAGTAGTCAAAGGTGGCTACATGGTTCCATAAAAGTACCTATTTCTCAGCTCTAACCCACAGATAATCTCCATGACACCAAATCAACAGAAGACTGCCTCCGAAGGTCACTGCTACAATGGTTGGGTTTGGAATAGAGTGAGGGAAGGCAGGGAAAGAATCAGGGTGCTGCTAGCACAACCCTCCAGAAGAGGTTAAGCACAGGATGGCTGCAGTGTGGGTGATGAACAGACTTTTTTTTTTTTTACTTCACTTTTTAGATTTAGTTTCCTTTGATTCCCTTTCCCTCACTCTCCCAGCATTCCTCTGTAAGTTCTGTTCCCTCCAGCATGCATGATCACCCTCTTCTGCTCCATTCCTGGATCTCCACAAAGCCAAATCTCTCTGTCTTTTCAAATCCAGATAAATATCAGCTCTTCCAGAAATTAAACTATCCAGCTTCTAACAACAATGGAATTCTCTTTGTTCTCTTTTCCTGGTACTCATTGATTACCATCTTGTGATTCAGGGTTGGAACATAAATCTTACCATCCCTTTCACCACAAAGACCACTGTGGTTACACCTTTCTTCTTTTTTTTAATTATTGTATTTGTTCAGTGTGTTACTTCAATAAAATTACAAAGTCATGGGTTAACTACCAGTAGAGGAAGCCCCTGAGCTGCCTGGGATATTAACTAAGTACAGCACTGGAAGGGCTGGTAGGCCAGGCACAGGGTTCTGCACAGAGCATCAAGTAATTCAGAAGTCTGGAAGTGAAAGCACTTTGCAAGGTGGTATTACTACATGAAACATATCCTAGAAATAAGCACAAAGACTTTCTTGTCATATACTCTACTGGCCAAGTCACTGATCCATAAAGTAACTTTTCAAAAAATATCAAGTCAATGAAAGAAAACTAGAATCTGCTCAATGAAGGAGAAATAACACTGACTTGAAATCTTAGACACAGCTTACCTTCTTTGAACCTCAATTCCCCATTTTACAATGAATATCATTGCAAGAATTGATTGAAACATGCATGTAGGTACTCTCTATATATAATTCCTGACAAATAGGTGAGCAATCAGTAAGTAGAAGCTATTACTAGCCAAGCTATGCCACCAACACTTTCAAATGTTTTATTAAGAGGTCTCAGCAACCTTGAATACAAAACTATTTCTCTCTAGGCCTTGGATTCTTCAAAAACACAAATTCAGTTGAAACACCCAACTGGTAAACTCAGTGGTTCCAGGTGCATTCATGCTACAACCCTAAGAAGCTGCTGAGAAGCACAAAAAGGTTTATCACACTATCAAGGTGCTCCATTCCATGGCTAATGGTTCTAATGGCTCCAGCGAGGGTGTTGGAGTATAGCAATAAAAAAAGGTATTTTATGCTGTGGTGAGGTGAATGGACCTCCCTAAAAGATTTTAGGCAGTTGAATCATAACAGAATTGCATTTTAGCAAATACTAACAGCATGTCTAAAAATGCCACCCAATGAGAATTCTGCTTTTAAGTTCTGCAAATGAAAGTCATTACTAAACTTGGCCAGCCCCAAGGACCAAGAAATCCCATTTTAACAGATGGATTTTGAGTCTTTACTTTTTCCCCTCTTTCCTTTCATGTTCATTCTGGACCCAGCTCTAGCCTACCCCAAGTATTTTGTTTTGGTTGCTTCCCAGGTAAACAGCCATCTGCTGATCACTTTTACAACTGGGCTCATAAACACACACTGCAGCAATTTCCCCAACATATTACTTTGTTTCTATCCTTGCATAATTATAAGTCAAACAGATAAAATTTGAAAGCTAATCTGATGAGATTTAAAAATCAGAAGAGAGATTATGATAATTTCATGTTTACTTAAATATTAAAAATCTAATTCTACCTGGAAGCATTCATATTTGAATTCCGTTTAAAAGCCATTTATCCTATACCAATGTCCACAGTTTACAGGTGTACTATAACCAGTCTAAACACATTATATATATATATATATATATATATATATATATATATATATATATATATATAATAGTTGTAGATGGACAGCATGCCTTCATTTTATTTATTTATTTATTTTTTTATGTGGTGCTGAGGATTGAATTCAGTACCTCACATGTTAGGCAAGCACTCTGCCACTGAGCTACAGCCCAGCCCTAAATATTTTTGAACTGCTACAATTCATGAAAAATTAAAAGTATTCCAAGGATTTCTTGCAGAGAATCTATTTCCCAGGTTGTTTCTAGGAGATTCTGTCATCCTCTGGCAAGACCTCGAGAAACCCAAGATACTTAGGATTGGAGGCTGGTAAATTCCAGTCCTGCATCAGCCTGAAAAAGGGCAGGCACTCTTTGATCCAAAGCAATCTCCCTCAGTAGCCAGAGTTTCCAGAGAGGCAGGAGAATGAATTAAAGACAGGAATTTCTCCCAAGTGGCAGTTAGCTTCAGCTGACAAATTCCTGACCTCCCTGGCCTTGAGGCAAACCTAAAAATTCAGCCTTGGGCCAGTACACTGTGACATCATGTGGCACCCAAAGGCATTAGACAAATGCTCAGAGGGCCTCTGGGGCCACAACCCCCAAAGCTTAGAAAAGATGTGCCATCAGAGCAATCCATGTAAGGGAAGAAATTTTGTTTTGTACTTTGCCAAGCTCCATTATTGTTACAGAAGAGACCCTGCAGTTCCAAGTCAGTCATTGTAAACAAGAGAGAATTCTCAACGAATTTCTTCCCATATGCTGCTGCACAAGTGTCAAACAGTGATGCTCTTTGGAAAATATCAAATTCATTTTCTCATCAGTTTTTTCATCCCCCCAAAATGCATTTTTTAAAATAAGGCACATGTTTTATATTTAGAAGATAGGAAAGGAGGAAGAGATGGGGGACAAGAAATATCTTGGAAGTCAGAATACACACCAATATCCAAGATAAGCTGGTCGGGATGAGATGGTGCCACAAAGCCCTGAGTGTCCTGAGTTAGAATGCCAACTATGCTGTCATAAGGACAGCATGAGGCGGAGCCATGATGCCTCATGGGACACTCAGTGCTATTAGTAAAAACACACACCAAAAGTATTTGCCATGTATAGACATGAGATGAAAGGAGCCCATTCTGAGTGTCTCTCTTATATGTGTACATAAGCTCCTCCCCACCATTCAAGCCTCCTGGGCCCTTGAATAGGGGTCCTTCTTCCCTGTTTTCTCCAATTGAGGTGGACAGTTGAGACAGGGCTCCACATTAGGCTGAGTGGTTCTACAGGCTAGGTCCTCACTTACTGTGAAGGGTGATCTTGGGTAAGCCTCTTGTAGTTCAAAAAGAAATGACATAATCTTACAGATTTTTAGAAAGAGTAAATGAGAAATGCTTACAAATTCATTGCCTTATACACAGGGTACCTTCAATAAATGTTAGTAGTTTTAGTGCTGTCACTGGTAATAAACAGTGATTAATAACAATAACTTCATCATGGCTGCCCAAGATTACCCATACATGGAAGGACAAAACCAGGATTCAAAACCAAGTTTGTCTGATTCCAAAGAGAAGCTCTCAGGCATTCCATGCTTCTGGACTGGAAAAATAGATGGAAAATCCTCTGCCTCTCGACATGATTTCAGAAGCTTTCTAATATCATAGTATTACACCCCCAAACTGAAAACATCTCATAAAAGGTAACATGAAATGAGGACAGGAGGCTAGAAAGGCATTTTCTTTAAAATATTTGTTCTTTTTTTAATATTTGATTGATTTTATTTTTTTACATACATGACAGTGGAATGCATTAATTCTTACTACATATAGAGAGCACATTTTTCATATCTCTGTTTGTATATAAAGTATGTTCACACCAATTCAAGTCTTCATACTTGTACTTTGGATAACCATGTCCATCACATTCCACCATCATTGCTCATCTCCTGCCCCCTCCATTTACCTCCCACCCCTCTGCCCTATAGAGTTCTTCTATTCCTCCCATGTTCCCCCTCCTATCCCATTATGGGTCAGTCACCTAATATCAGAGGAAACATTCAGCATTTGTTTTGGGGGGATTGGCTAACTTCACTTAGCATTATTTTCTCCAACACCATCCATTTACCTGCAAATGCCATGATTTTATTCTCTTTTATTGCTGAGTAATATTCCATTGTGTATATATGCCATATTTTTAAAATCCATTCATCTACTGAGGGGCATCTAGGTTGGTTCCACATTTAGCTATAGGGACACAGTCACATCAATGTTTATAGCAGTACAAAATATTTGTTCATATAAGAATGTCCACAGCAGTTCCGTTCAAAATAGACAAAAGTTAGAAACATTCCAAATGTCCTTGAACAGTATGATGGATGAATATATTGTATTGTGCTGATATAATAGAATACTATACAGCAGTTAAGAATTAATGGGTGAAAAACACAAGCAAGGGCATAGCTGAATTTCACAAATACAATGCTGAAATAAAGAGGGCCCAAAGGAGCATTTATTAGATAATCCTATGTATGCAATGTTCAAACATAGGCAAAAACACCCTTGAGCACTGGATATCAGGATAATGTTTACCTTGGAGTGAATACTGGGGAGAAGGCTTTTCAAGAGCGGGGGCTCTTAGGATATGGTGTTCTATTTTCTGACATGGATTCTGGTTACTCAGGGGAATTCATTCTGAAAATTCATCTATATGTACTTTTTTGGTGCATGTCCTTCTCTGTAGGTGTGTTACATCTTCATAAATACAGCTCATATAAAATAGCTATTAAAATTACCACCTAGAGGGCTGGGGTTGTGGCTCAGTGGTAGAGTTCTTGCCTTACACATGTGTAAGGCACTGGGTTCGATTCTCAGCACTACTTATAAGTAAATGAATAAAGATACATCAACAACTAATTTTTTTTAATTACCACATAGAATTACTTGGTTTCTGCTGCATTATTACAAATTAGTGACTTCATCCATCTTAAACTGTCCTCCACAAGAAGTTATGTGGTATAATGGAAAAGTGCCCCAGGTTTGAGGACCAGTCATCCTAGGTAGAATCCTGCTTAGGTCATTTATGCCATTTTATACCAATTACTTAACCTGAACCTTATTTCCACAACTGGAAACCTGAACCAACATACCTACAGTGCCAGAGTTGTTTTAAACACTGAAAGTACTTCTGGAAAACATCTACCATTCATGGTACCTGCCCATATGGTAAATGCTTAACAAACTGGGCAGTTAAATAATCCCAACAAATGAATTCACTAATATAACTCTCTATTAAGTAATGTACTAACCAAAGGATGACCATACACTGCAAGTCTACTACTTTAGAAAAAGAAGTTATGTGGATGAAACTAGTCCTGGCCTCTGTTCATTTTTAGAATCTGGACCTAGAAGGATGACAGAGAAGGGACAGGGAGGTAGAAAGTGGAGGAAGGAAAAGAAAATCCCTGATAAGGCAAGGCGAAAGCAGACTACAGTGGGCCTCCTGAGCCTGCCAGTGCCTGGAGAATCCTGAGACTCTCCCAATGTCTGGGCTTCAGTCTTCTTATCTATGATGATAAATAATCACTTCTCTTAGTGTCTTGGTATCCACTTGGAATAACTGTCCCAAGCACAAAGCAATTACCCGAATGAAGGATCTATAAAATCATAACAACTCTTAGTTAAATTATTCAAACATCAAGTAAACCCAATAAACATTATTTAACTCTGAAGTCCCTTGAGAATCTGAACTAAGCCACCCATTGATAAAACTCCATTAAAAAAAGGCAACAGGGGAGATCTCTGTAGATCAGCATGTTTTGCATAATGTTCAATGTAACCACATCGGAAGTGATACACAAAGGGCTGCAGAAAGATAACAAAATGTCCTGAAGTGCACTATAACAGTTGATACTTCTACACCCCATGCTCTTCATGTTAAACATTAAGTCTACTATACTAGCATCTTTAAAACCAATTTTCTATACTATTAATGCATTTATACTTACATGTAACCAGAAACTGCTCATACATGTTCAATGGCTATGAAGAAAGTAAAATGATGCCAGGAGGATCAGAGAGCATATAGGCCAAAGTAAAGCACCCAAGATCCCACTGATCTCAGAGAGCACTATGTCCAAGCTGAGCACTATGCCTCCTCCACATCACACACTCTCAAGTACTCCTCATGGCCTGACTAGAAGGAAGTGATGCTGAGGGTCAATAAATGAAAGCTGTGGATGCTTAAGCTGTTGGGTCAGGAGAGAAAGTGAAAACGTGTTTAAGAGGTGAACAAAATCCTTCAGGGCCCTTGGCCAACTGTAACATCCCCTGTCCTGGCAAGAGACTGGTCCTTGGTGACTGTTTCCGTGCAGTTACCCAAACACATCTGAGGATATAAGACATGAACCATACATATTCTCTCCATTTCAGGGCAGATTCTAGAATTCCTTGGTAGAATGCACTAACACCCTAATTCTGGGCAAAGTGCCCAGGGAGAGAACTGCTCCTTAGCCTTGTCCAACAGCAGTGTATCTGTACAAGAACAGAGACAAGTGACCTGACAATGGGCATGCATGAAGCCCTTGTGACACACAGAACAGCTGTCCACAGGCAGCAAGTCACAGTCCTTTATGGACTGATTCTGAAGCCTGTGAAGGTGGTACTGTATGTCTAGCTTCTTTAGTGCATCTATATTACACAAGCAGGGTTGCTTAAAATCAACCACACAAATGCATCTGTGTTTATTCCAGGAAAATGGCTAGGCCTAGAGACTAACCTAGAGAAATGTCATCCTGAAATTCCTTGGTTTCTTTACCAGCCACCTGCTAGGGGCTGATTATAGCCCTTGGCTAGTCAGATGTTCTTTCAGATAAAATTTCTGCTTCTGGCCTTCAGGTCTATCCACAAGAGCTGTGACCCATAAAGCAGCCAGAGACGAAAATAAAGCTACCACTCCATCACTAAAAATAATAATGCCATTCTTCAAACATTTACTGCCTGCAGAACATGTTCCCACTCCCCAAACCAACTGTGTCCAGGGTGACTTCCTCAGGACTCTGCAGCTCCCAGCCTATTCATGGGTGGCATTCACTTCAGCCATATTGTAGACTTTAAGCTGTTGTCCATCCCCTTCTGGATTTGAAAGCAAGCCAAATTGGCCATCCTCTTTGGGGTCTGCCCCAACTTTATGCCCAAGCTTCCACTTTCTTCCCAGAGCCCCAGTTGTCCAGAAATAGGCCTACATCCCTGTACCCTTCCCTCTGGCTTGCCTCTGGAGACTCTGTGCACTCTACCCACCTTCCATTTTGTGGCCCATTTCTAAAGTAGATATGAAGACCATTCCCACATTCCCAAGCTCTGGGTCTAAAATTCCAAACTGCATACTGGAGCATTCACCTCAATCAACATGTGAAGAGTTGAGCTCCACCTTGCTCACCATTTATTGAGGGCCAGCTTCAGAAAAGGACAGGAACCTCCCAACTGAGCTGACACTGCAGTGGTGATCACCTCAGGCAAACTGAGACTGAAGCTCTTCTCTGTCACACTTACACCATCTTCCCATTGTCAGAAATAATCCCTTGCTGTGCTCCCCTAACTTCCTTATTTTCTCAAAAGAATCATAACCCAGATTTCAAACCTAAGTTATCTTTGACAATGTCCTATCCCTCACCCTTGACATGGAATCAATCATCAATTCTTTCTCATAAAAGTATTTGAAAATCATTCTCTTACCACTGATAGAGTATTGGGTTTATGTCCCCATGCCCTTCAATTCTCAGTATTACATAATCAGATCCTAACTGATCTCCATCCTCCTGGTGGCTCTTCTTTCAAACCCAGCTGCACCCTCAAGTCAAATCCAATGCACTGCCTAATTTAATCAGATCAGGAGCCTCCAAGCCACACAGCACTGTCAGTGGGGGATATAATGTTCAACTGCCTGGCCTCCCTTTTATGTTTCTCTACATTGGGTCCTCAAAAACCTTTTTAAACCTCTCTTCCACATTTCCCCCTGGGTGGAATTCCCTCCTCCTAGTCAATGAAAAACACAGGGACTTTGAAAGCCCTGTGCAAAGCTTGCTTTTCCACAAACCATGCTCCTTGTGGGGTTATCTCACTCACTTGAACTATTGCACAAAATCTTACTTGATATTCCCCTGTACCCACAGATTGAATCCTTACCCTCCCCCTTCCCTGTGAGCTGTTATTCCAGGTGGATCTATTTTATCTTCCTGCAAGGACACAGATGTGAGTCTCTGCAGCAAGGAAGTGGCCTCTGATTGACTTCCATCATGTGCCCAATGGCTCTAGCACTGAGTCTCACGTACAAGACATCTAGGAGATGAAGACCTAATAGATATATGAGCTGTTGATTTCTCATGGCTTTAGCTGAGTCCTGGGTGGGGCAGAGGCTGAAACACCTCTGGTCTTACTCCCCACTGCATTCTCCAGCCAGGTGCTGCTGTGGGCAATTTGTAAAAATGAATGGAATAAATGGGGCACAGGCTGAAGCTCAGTGCATCCGAATATAGTAACTCCCACCATGAAGTCTTCACTGATTCCTCTTGAGCATCACTTCTTTATATCCCTACAGATGTTGCTAACACCTCTCTTAGGACACTGACGCCTGCTTCTGTTAGAATTAAATATAAACTTTTCTCATCCCTCACATTAAGCCCACAAAGGGATGGCCTGAATCTTCCTTATTTCTTATCCTCAGAAAATATATCATGTTTTCCTCAACTGAATATGACCAGTTAATGCTCAGGTCAAGTCTAGAAGTATGGACCTCAGATGCAAGAAGAGGTTGCAAACAGAACAAGACAACCAAAGTTTGAACAAAGTTCCTGCCCTCACTTGATCCTTCAGGTGCTCACAACAAGTTAGAGACAATGCTTTTTGCAACACATCTCTATAGGGAATCAATGCCCCTTTTGCTAACCAACAGCTTATACTCTCTCTTGAGTAAGACAGCTCAATAAAATCCTCACTACAAGTCTATAACATTAATTGTTATGCATGGTCAAAGAATCTTCTGCCACACAATGATAACAGATTGTTTTCTTTTTTTCAGATTGTTGTGTGGTGGGAAATAAATATTAGAACAGTAGCTTGCATAAATATTCCCATGAAATAATGAGTAGTTCATTAATATGCAGCACATTAAATTGCACAAACCTCTAAGCAACTGAAGTGCTGTCCAATTAATTGGTTTCATTAATAATTGATTACATTAAACTCATTGGCTTTAAAATTGCCTTAGAATGATAAGTTACACTTATCACACAACATGTGATAAATGACTAGTTTTAAGGTTACATTTAAGAGTTTCTCTCCTACATAAAGTAGTTTGATGAAATCTCAAGTTTAAGGACCCCTTGATTCTATCAGTGGAGTATTCTGTGGCCTAACAGTATCACCCAGTGGTAAAAGGCACAGTTTGTGTTTAGAGTGGCTGCTGCTTTTAAAAGAAATCACTGACATGTGTTTCTTAATGGAAGGAAAAGAGGAGAGCAGTTTTTCAAATTGTGTTAAGGAAACTGGTGAGTAAATCTAAAAATCACAGGACTGGCACAGAAGAGAGCTATTCTTTGACCAAGATGGCTCCGAAGCCTCAGGGGGGTACACTATAGGAGGGAGGGAGTGGTGTGCAGCTCTGAGCCTGGCTCCACTGGGACAGGCAGGCAGTGAGGACCCACAGCAGGAGTAGGGCAGGCCACCTTAAGTCAACTCATTACCCCAGGCAGAGCAAGGCAGCTGTGGCCACCCTTGTTATTTTTGCTTCACTTTCTGTCCCTGCTTTACCCATCAACCATTTAGCCACTTCAATTCTCAAAAGCTCATCTCTTTCTGAAAAAGAAAACAAAAAGTAGACAATGATGCTCCAAGACTGATTCTAAAAAACTTAAACAAAAACAATAACTTGTATATGTTGAAGTTCAATTGAAAATAAAAAATTAATTTCCTTATCTTTATAAAGAGAAGGCTGGGTCAGATGACCCCTGAGATTCCTTACCACTTAAACATCATGATAATAAAGAAGTTCAGTTTATCTGTTGATCTCCTCCCCCTTGAAGATTCTCAACTGCTTGACCCAGGGCCAGAGAGAAGGTTCACATAGAAACAGAAAGTGGATTTGTTTTTATTAAATCAAACTTTAAATCCAGGGGCCTCCTAAATATCATAAACAAGAAACACATTTTTAGAAATGCAGACTCTTATCATGGCATTTGCAGGTAAATGGATGTCATTGGAGAAGATAATGCTAAGTGAAGTTAGCCAATCCCAAAAAACAAATGTGAATGTTTCCTCTGATGTAAGGAGGGTGACTCATAGTGGGGTAGGGAGGGGGAACATGGGCGAAATAGACGAACTCTAGATAGGGCAGAGGGGTGTGAGGGAAAAGGAGGGGCAGGGGATTTGCAAGGATGGTGGAATGTGATAGACATCATTATCCAAAGTACATGTATGAAGACAAAATTGGGTGTCAATATATGTTATATACAGAGATATGAAAAATTGTGCTGTTTATATGTAATAAGAATTGTAATGCATTCTGCTGTCATTTATTTTTTAATCAATAAAAAAAGAAATGCAGGCCCTTGAACTAGCAGCAGCAAACATATATATGCCATATATGATAAGTAAAAATAAAGCAGTAAACAAAATCACGTATTGTGACTATATATTACAGCATTGTATTATTTCAAGTCTGAAGCCTAAAAACTACCCTGAAATCAAGCCACAATTCAGCCTTATTACTCCTCCCTTAGCTTTTCTTGACATTTCTTTGCCTTCTTTAAAAATCCATGGATATTCTTCTTGCCTAATTCCACTAAAACCCAAACACATGAAAAAAATTATTTTTTTCTCCACAACCCTTATGTTTAGAAACTAAGCATCTACCCTCATAGACTACTTTTAAGATGATAATTTTTGCAGCTTCCTTTTTGATGAGTCTGTTGATAATATGTGCCAAAAGTGTAGGTACATATACTTAAACCTGGAAATTCTATTTCTGGGAAGTTACCAAAGGCATAAGCAAAGACATAGACAAAAATATAAGTATAAGGATACTCTTTCTAGCAATTACTTATGATAGTAAAAAAAATAGAAAAAAAGATATTTAAATATCAAATAATGGAACATAATGCAGCCTAAAAATCAGATAGTATTAGAATAAGTAATGAAAAGGAAATATTCATGATAGATTAAGTGGGAGAAAAATACTAGATTCCAAATAATATACCCTTTGTAAAACAAATGCCTACGTGTGTGTGTGTGTGTGCGTGTGTGTGTGTGTGTGTGTAGGGTGAGGGGTGTCTAAATGCAAAGAGCTCTTCAAAGTGATGTTTTAGAGCCAGCAGTGGCAGCACCACCAGGACCAGTGAATTTGTCAAATGCAAATTTGTAAACGTGTAGCAAATGTGTAGCAACAAGTACTTTCTCTAAAAATGAGATCTACTGAATCATCTATCTGGAATGCTCCCAGCAATCTATTTCCATAATGTGTACCCTGTGCCACACAAACTTTGAGGAAGTTACTATATCCACCCCATTGCCCAGATGGGAAAACTGAGGCTCAGAGAGGCTGAGGACCTTGTGGAAACCTACAAAGCAAATGAGTGGTAGCATAAAGCAGCTCACTCCAGAGTCCATGCTTGAACCACTTTACTGTAGGGCCTGTCTGCATTAGCGCTCAGGTTTGGAAGTGTGCTCTGTACTCTTGCTGCTAAATGAAGAACATGATGCATCCCAGGTATAATCTGATCTCCTTCCTAGTGTCTTGGCACTTCTGTTACAGGGTGACCAGTGGTGGGAGGCCTGTTTAGGCATTATCACTAGATCACCATTAATATACCTCTTGATGAATACCTGGCTGACATATTTGAAGGCTATAAGTAGATGTTTAGATCTAAGTGTACATTAAATATTGCTGCAGTCTGGCTGGGCACAAATCACGAGCCACTCAAGCAGGAACAAACTTTATTTTTCGAACACCTATGAACGCCACCCATGCGGCCCTCCTAGGCACACCACACACCAACCAGAACTCCCTCCACCAGAACTTCACCAACCAATGTGAACTCCGGTGGGTCTAAGCATTCACTAATTCACAATCACATTGGAAATCCTCTCCAGTCTCTACTTACCAACTCATCCTTATGTTGAGTCCTACCCTTCCCCAAACATCAGTATTCAGGATAAAATTAAATAATAAGTTGTTGAGAAAATGAAAATCAGCCCCATTGACAACTGGAGAAGGAAAGACAAGTTTCACGGACAGCTCTACCCCAACATCTCCAGCAGAACCTGAAGGAGGCTCAAAATGGGATACAGAGGACTCAAATTTCCACCACAACAAGAATCAGACTTCCCTCTTTTCTCCCTAATATATGTGATTGCTAAGTGACCATTCTAACCCCACCTGTCTCCTGCTCCCAGATAAAAATTACTAAGCTGCCCAATTACCAAACAGTGCCTGCCTCTGACCACATCCAACCCAGATCTGACCCCATCTCCACAATCACACCTTCAGGTCCCTCAGCACAGGCACCAGACCACCTCTTCCTTTCCAAGACAATTGCTCTGGGGGTGGAGTTCTGTAATGCAAAGAAGATATCCCCTTCTAACATCACACATGTTCCTGGTGATTTGGGGACATGTGATTTGAGATACTTTTGTCTTAGTAAGTTAGCAATGTGTGGTAAAACTAGAAAGAACTTCACACAAAATGTCCACAAACCTAAATCCTAACTTATCACTTCTCTGGGTAAAACAACCAGTATCCCATCATTTTGCAACATTTCATCTCAAATGACTACATTTCAGCCATACTGTGAATTAAGTGCCTCTCCCTCATGGAAGAAAGTATTCTGACTTCCAACCACTCAGCTTACTGTCTTACTTCTGACATACAGCATAGTTAAGCAGTTGCCCAGAAATTTTCCATTTTTCACTCTTACAAAGAAAAAAGAGACTTTTATGCCAGAAACAATGGATCTTTACTATGGATTTTTAAATAATTTATTCGTGTATGTCGTACCTCCTTGCAGATGAGATTTGTGGTAGCTAAAAAGATCCAAACAACAAATTCCCTGTGCAGATGGAGGACCAGAGCTTCTCTAATTCCTATAAACTAGTGAGTCAGGAACTGCTTGGGAACTGACAAGGAGACCTAATCCTGAGGGACAGCAGAGCCACTGAGCACACAGAACCCAACATAGAACCCTGCTTATGGGGTCAAGTTCAAGTGAAGAGCAGGTAAGTGCAAGCAACAGGGGCTCTAGCAGGGCAGTCCTACCTGAGATATTGCTGTGGGTTTTAGCAACACACGGGTTGAAGTCATTTTTTTAACTGTTATATACATGCATGTGTATTAAAAATAATAATTGGAAGCTTTTAACTCTATGGATGCTTCCTTTGTTGATAACCTTTAAATATTAGGATTGAAGAAACAGTCATACCACATGGCTGTGGCAAGAATGAGGTAGTCTCCACTGGTTTCCAGTGGAGACGCGTCTGGACAGGAGAAGGCCCACTCACCTCCCGGGGGTCTAGGACTGCAAAGCTTCACAGACTCAGGAAGGAACCCAGCTTTAGGGTCATCTAGCAACTCACAGATCACATTTGGGCAGAACTCTATCTCCTTAAGAAAGAGACCTCCCATGCCACCTCCAAATGCACCCTGTCCCACCTCCCCAGCCTGTGTAATGTCCTGTACCTGACCTGTTCTCCTCCTAGCAGTTAATGCCATGACCATCCCTTTGTTAGTTCAAGTCTAACACCCTCCACCAATGCAATTCCTTGAGTGCCCTCCGGCCTCCAAGACCTGACTCTTCACAGGGGTCTGTGCACCCCACTTCACCCTGCCTCTCAGTGACATCCACTCCTGCTATCCTGTGGATGCACAGGGTGCTGGAGGCCAGGAGTGTCTGGCTCCCCTTCTGTGTCAGGCACAGGGGCAAATGCAGGAAACACACGTCCAACATAAGCCCCTGATCTGAAAACCCAAAACGCTCCAGAACTTGACCTTTCTTTCTTGGTGCTGGGATGGGATCCAGGACTTTGTACTCTACCACTGAGCCTCCCCTGCCAGCCCTGGCTCAGAGCTCTGAGAGCACCCACCACAGCAGGAGTGCAGAATTCCACACCCGACCTCAGAAAGCCGTGCGAACGACACAGTGGCACAAAAAATAATGCATCACTTACGTCCAGTCCTTGACCCCAGGGAGCTCCAGCCACACCTGGGAGGGGCAGCCAGATCCCACCTCCAGCCTTCACACCTGCCCACACACTGGCCACTGGTCCCCCAATGTCACCTCCTCAGAGCTCTCCCTTGCTGGCCCATCTAAGGTGACGTTGGTTAATGGCTCCCTGTGGCTGTGAGAATGTCAGAGAGCAGTTCCTGCAGGCTACCAGACCCCCAGGTCATAGCCCAACACGTCCTGAGCACCTACTACGTTCACCGAAGAATGAGGACTCTGCTTCTCCTCTCCTTATGGTGGTCATGACAAGCACCAAAGACACAATAAAGACAACCAAATACAATGTTTTCATATAGAATCATTAGTGGAGTCCATCTTCATATGGTGCCCTACTACAAATAAGGCTGGGTGATCAGTGACACAAAGATATAGGACCAGAGATGCAGCCATGTGGGAGGGCACTTGTCGGGCATGCACAAGGCCCTGGGTTCCAGGAAAGGGAAGGGGAGGAGAGGGGAGGAGAGGGGAGGGGAGGACACAGCATATTGCATAATGACACAGGAAGATGTCAAGTTGAAGGAAGTTGAAGGAAGCACTTGGGTCTCTTCCAAAGTATGCGGAATATTGTGTACTTAGGAAAAAGACACAAAATTAATCGTTAAAATTAAAATATTGAAGAATTTCAAACAATCATATCACCAATGCTAAAGTCCAAAAGACTGACATATGACATATATTAAATCCAAGGTTCTTAACACTGACTGGAGGGGTAACTTTGCCTCTGGGGACATCTGGCAATAAATGTGCAGAGGCATTTTTGCCTGTTGCAATCCTGTGACGTGGGTGCTCCTGGCATCTCAGGGGAAGAGGCAAAGGAAACTGCTGGACATTCTGCAGTGCACAGGAGAGACCCCACAACAGACTTGTCCAGCCCAAATGTCAAAAGAGCTAGGGTTGAGAAACACTGCTTTAAATCATTCTAGACATTTCAATTAAACTTTGAAACAGATGCCAATCCTTTTAGAAAGCCATAAATCTTGCCCAAAGGAAGAACTAACTGCCTTTGAAGTCACAAATAATTTAATCAGATTTACACTTTGATGTACAATTCACGAGTGTTGGCTAAAACACATCATCTATTATCTCCATTTACAAAACCCTGACCTGAGCTAAGTGCTATTCTGACTCCATGAAGCATAGGAGTCTTAGAATTAAATTAGAAAAATGTGCCCCTCGTTCTCTCCCACACACCTGGCACTGGGACGGGCAGGAGTGGGTGGGGGACTTAATGATTCATGCTAAATGTGCAGAACTCACAAAACTTGAAAACAACTTATATGTTCAAAGGGCTACACCTTGCACAAGCTCAGGTGCCAAGCGGCAGACTGACACCGGACGGTCTAGGGTGGGCTAAGAGGTGTTGGGCAAGTGCTGTTTTTTAAGGGTTATTTACTAACACAGAAACACACCTGGGGGCTGGGGATGTGGCTCAAGCAGTAGTGTGCTCTCCTGGCATGCATGCTGCCCTGGTTCAATCCTCAGCACCACATACAAACAAAGATGTTGTGTCCGCCGAGAACTAAAAAATAAATATTGAAATTCTCTCTCTCTTTCTCTCTCTCTCAAAAAATTCCCTCTTTAAAAAAATAAATAAAATCTCTTAAAAAAAAGAAACACACCTGGAGGGGTAAGATGCCAGGTGCATTAGCATGTACCTGTGTCACGCCTATTTGGGAGGCTGAGGCAGGAAGATCCCTTGTATTCAGAAGTCCAAGGCCAGCCTGGTCAACACAGCAAGATCCCATCTCAATAATGAAAGAAAGTTAGGCTCAATATTAAAACAACAAAAACAAAAATCCTACACCATTTACACCAGACATGGAAACCAGGGGATCCATGAACTAAAGCAGTTCACAAATACGTTTGATTCAGGATAGAGAGATTTTTAGAAAATTTGAAACAGTGGGTAAAAATTGGGGTAGTTTGCAATTGAAAAACCATTTGTGGATGCTCTTGAAATATCACCAATCTGGCAATATGAAGCCTGCTTAGCTCCCTTAGCCAGAACCAGCTGCAAGACAAGGCCCCAGTAGCTCGCTCCACATTTTTAGAGCTACAGGTCAATCACGATCCATTAGTGAGCTATAAGCATCTCCTTTACGATAAAACAAACAAACAAACAAACATACAAAAAAACACAGACATTAGAAATGCATCCGGTTATCAGAAGAATGAGCATGTGTGGCAGTGTTACCCAAATGTGCACACAGGCAGACATGTGTGACAGATCGGGACAGCTGTGTCTTGCTGCTTTCCTCACCACAGTCTCCACCATGTCTGACCTATGCATCTAGATAGCAGCCTGGTCCTTGGGGGACTATTTCAAGTTTTCAGTTTAATAGTGTGACCTATAAACCTATCCCCCAAAAGGCCCTAAAATAACATCGGAGGGCTGACTATGGGAGGTGGGATCATTAGTGACTTTAGTTCTTGTAATTAACAATTATCTTACAACAAAGAAGTATTGATGTCACCATGAGATGGAGAACATAGAACCACGTTCCCTGCTCCCTGACTGGTACCCCACAGTGGAGCTATGACACCGAAGGACCATTAGCAGAGAGGGGCGAGAGCAGGCCCCAGGGTGCTCTTCTAATACATTTTAATGTCTTGCACGGGGATCCTGAAAGCCAATATTGGTGAAGGCATCAATTCTGGCTAGGAGGCCTACAGAAATGAGAAACCAGAAAAAACACTGAGAATGTGAACCCCTTTGGCCATCAACCTGTGGGATTCCAGGAACCTGTGAGCTAATGGCTTCTTGCTGAACAAAGAGCTTCTCAGAGAGCAAATCCAGCCCTGAGAAGGAGGGCCCATGTCTGCACCTCTAATCCTCCAAACAAAAGGGAGATTTCCAAAGTCTCTTAGAAATTTTATAGAATAACTTATTCCAATTTGTGACTTTGTGCTGCGACTTGCATATTTTGTCACTGTTATAAACTACTTATATAGTTTTCCTATCCTATGACATGACAGGTCTTCTCTTTAAAGCAGGATTTCGGATAAGCCACAGCTTTGTCTCCATTGTGTCTCGTGGGGGCCATTAATAGCTCCTGCTCCCTGTTAAAAAAATGCCCCTGTCACTGGGACAGCAGAGGGCAGCAAGCTGCCATGGGAGGAAGCAGGATCTGTGCCTCCCCTGCACTCTGCAGGGCCCTCGATGGCACCCATGAGAGTTGCCCCTAACTCTCTTTGTCTGTAGAAATGGTTGTCAAAGTTGGGCCACGGGCGGAATCTCATGTGCCTCCTGTTCCATTTGGCCTGTAAACTACAAGGATTTGACATTTTTAGGTGGCTGGGAGGGAAGAAGGAATTAAAAGTTCATATAAAGCATGCAAGTCACACGAAATTCAAATTCCAGTGTCCACCAACAAAGTTTTATTAGAACTCTCCCACCTCATGTCTACAGCTGCAAAATACACTTTAAGACCTAAAATAGCTAGTATTTGACCCCTTATAGAAATAGAGGCAATTTGTAATATTAAAATGACTCTGGCTGGGTGGGGTGGAGCATGCCTATAATCCCAGCTACCCTGGAGGCTGAGGCAGGAGGACTGCAAGATCAAGGATTGCTCTGGGGTGCAACTCCTGCCTGGTATGGGTAAGGCCCTGCATTCAATCCCATTGCCACCAAAAAAAAAAAAAAAAAAGATTCTAAGTGCCATCCCTGTTTCCTACACTATTGGGCTCAGGATTAGCCAAGTCCCAAGCACATATTGAGCAAGAGAGTTATAATTTAGGAAAGAAGCTCTGTAGTTTAAAGGGAATCTATTGGCTCTCACCTAAAAACCCAAATGATGAGGAATTCTGTCACAAAGTCTAAGGCCATTTATCCCTCTCCTTTGCCACTACAGAAAGAAGAGAGAGGCTAAATTAAACACATTAGATGTGTCCTAATAGTACAAACTGTATTTTCTTGACATGTGGCCCAGGAGAACTAGTGGCAGTTTACACACCAGCATTTTTTATTTTACTGTAGCACCTTCTGTATTAACGTCAGTGAACTTCATGGCATTAAGGAAAAAAAATAACAAGAAGCCATTTAAAACAGGGGCTTACCTATTTCACTTTGCATAGGCCAAAGCTGAGTTGCAGATCCAACACCCAATAATGGAACAAAGCTCCACAGAAAGTGACGGGGACTCGCAGCATAGCCACCAAAACTGAAATTCCACCTTCTCAAGCTCTCTATGAAAACTCACAGGCCAAGGGTCTGGGGGATCCAGACCATGCATGTTCTGTGAACTTTGCTTCCACAGAACCATGCATGGAATTAAAGTATGATTTTAAGGACCTCTGGTAAGAAACAAAGGGACAAAAGGAAAGACCTTCTGACACTGTCCACACAAGCTATGTGGCTCCAGGGACAACACCCTACAGCTGCACTGCGAGTATGAGGGACCCCAGGGTACATGGCAGAGCTGCAGTCTGTTATAACAAAGACCCTGCAGCCACCCAGCACCAATGCTCTGCCTCCCTGCAGCCATCCAGGGACAACACAGCAGAATTGGTGCACCTCTGAGTGCACAGCCACCAAGTCCCCATTATTATTTTACCTTTAGGGTCATTAGCAGTCTCCTGAAGAGCGGATGGCTGATCCTTCAGGATTCTCTTATCTTTAGTGGTTCCACAGTCGTCATATGCTAGTAAGTTCTATTGCTGGGCTGTAGTCTCCCATTGATTATTACGATTAAAAAAAATCTGAAGTGAAAATCGTTTTATGGTGCAAGTGGGAAGGGGGCGTCGACTGAAGGTGAGCACTTCAGCTCCAAGTCTAAAGCTGCTGCTCCAACTGCACACGTGCTACCCCAGAAAACACTCCAAGACATCTCATCCTGACATTTAATAAGTGGAGATTTTACTTAAAAATCTACATTTTCCATTTCTCTGGAAGAATATCAAGATCTGAAAGCCCCAAGGCCACATTCTTGCATGGTGGCCACGGGTGAAGTCCCTGAGATGAGGCACATGCCCTGGGTGTCCCCGTCTCCACTATTCTCAACAGCCGGCTAACCAGGAAACATCATGCTGGGTTTAGAAGGTTCTCTGTGCCGATATCTCAAAGGCAGAGCAACAAAAAAACGAGAATATCACAATTCAAGAAAAGTAGCAAAACCACTTCCTCATTAAGGCAATGTCGTTCATAGAATATTTAACACATGACCAAATTCTTTTGAGGAAGAAAAAATTCTTTCAAGTCACCATTACTTTTCTCCTTCTCAGCCAGTGGCCACCCCTCCTGGCATCAGTTCCCTGATCCACATGGACAGCAGCACCAGGAGAAGCAGCAGCCAGCACTTGTGCAGTGTGGGCTGTCTGGGGCACTGTCCTAAGTGCACCCCAACTCCTCATACTTACAAGAACCTCCCAGGCACACCGTTAAGATCCTCACATTACAGAGGGGAAACCGAGGCACTGAGACCATAAGCACCCTGCCCAAATGCTTCACATGCTCCATACACATCCCTAACAAGCAATGTAACTGTGAGACAGGTGACCCTGAAGGAACAGGACAACTCCAGGGAGACCTGCAATGGCATTTTCATATCAACTTTATTTATTTTTTGGATGTGGTGCTGAGGATCGAACCAAATACCTCTCATGTGCTAGGCAACCACTCTACACCAAGCCACAACCCCAGCCCCACAAGGACTTTTTACCTTATGTTTTCTGTGATATTTGAGCATGGAATGTGAACGTACTGAAAAGTCAATTATTTTATTAAAATAAAATTCTTAGAGAAGAACAGAGTTATGGGGAGTTTACTGTGATTAGTCCAAGAGGCAGTGACATTAGAAGTGACATTAGAAGTGAACTCTAAAAGGATTTCTGGCCACCTCCACCCAGGTGTAGGAATGAATTGTAGTGAGCCTTTTGGAAACACTAATCTCATTTGTAGGTCCCACCGAGCAAGGAACTCATGTAATCACTCATTAAAAATTTGCAGGCAGGGAAGCATAACCCTGCAGTTCCTGCGGAGCTGTGGGGTTCTGGCGCTGGCGCGCAAGGGGGCTGGGAGCCATAGGTGAACAGAAAACATGAACTAGAGCAACCTACAGCAAGATGTTGGGCCATCAGGCAGGAAGCCTGGTATTAGGACTCCCAG
This sequence comes from Urocitellus parryii, assembly GCF_045843805.1. NCBI lineage: Eukaryota > Metazoa > Chordata > Mammalia > Rodentia > Sciuridae > Urocitellus > Urocitellus parryii. Next base: position 594,151 of record NW_027554094.1, on the reverse strand, counting down.
AGGGGACCAGCTTGTGGGAGAAGCCTGGTCCCCAGCACGTGTCCTCCCCAGCGTGTGTCCTCCCCAGCTCATTCTAGGCTCCAGTTCCAGCACAGCACCGCAGGGGCATGACCCTGACCCACTAGGGCCAAATCCCGCTGACCCCTCCACCCCGTTCTGGTGAAGCAGCAGCGGCCCGAGGCTCTGCCCATCGGAAACCTATTCCCACCAATCCCGTGACTGACCTCTAGGAGCCTGTCCAGCCCCACCTCTGGTCTGGGCCTCGGTTCTGCTTTCAAGGCCCTTATTTCAAGGCCAACCCCTCCCCCACGGGAGCCATTTCGGTAGCCCAAGTGGCCTCGTGTCCCCTGTCCCGCCCATCCCCAGCCCGGAGCTGACCGGTGCTCTTGTCCAGGAAGCCCATGGACTCCTCGCTGGCGCTAAAGTGGCTGGAGGTGGCCTTCTTGTGGATGTACTGCTCCAGGTCGGCTCCTGTGCACCAAGGAGTTGGTGCTCATGAGCGAGATGCGGTTGGGGCCCGCGCCCAGCAGGGGCTTGCTCATGAGGATCTTGGGCGAGGCCGTCATGTCGAAGTTGAACTTCTCCTGCTTGTCGATGACCTTCTCCTGTTTGTCCGGTCTTAGCGTGCCCGCACTGGGGTTGGCGGGATCCAGAAGCATCTGGTACTGGCTTTTGTGCATGTAGGGCGTCCTGAAGGGAGAATAATTAAAGACCCTGAACTTCCTGTGGATGTTCTCCACATAGACCTCCACCTCCTGCATGGCGCTGTTGAAAATGCTTTTAGTCTTTTTCACACAAAAGGAAATTTCTTTAGACATGAGGTAGCAATTATTTATTGGAACCCAGGCCCTGGGAGGGCAAAAGAGAAAGAAAGTTCAAGTCAAATTTAGTGATTTGCAAGGCTTTTTTTTTTCTTTTTTTTTTCCTGAATACAAACCAAATTAGCCTAGCATGTTTGCCAAGATTCTTAAATACTTACTCTCTTTTTAAATAAATGACTTGGTTTCAATGTTTAATTAATGATCCACTCAACAGGCATGTTCTGCCACAAGGACAGAACACAGAACAGCAAAACTCAATAAAGATAGTAAAAGGCTCGACAGTCTTAGTCATTTTAATCCATTAAACACACACACACACACACACACACACACACACACACAATAAATCCCCTCTGGTGCACAGTTCCATTATGAACATCCCCTCCAGTGTTGCTAACTACATTAGAATTACCTAGGATGCTTACTAAAAAGGCCTATACGAAAACCTCACCCCAAGTGATTGTAATTATATTGGTGTAGGAAAGGGTTGGTAATCAGTATTTTTATGTTCCCTATTTCTAATATGAGGCATTAATCTGCAGTCTTTATTTTCATGGTATTTGGTGAGCCACAAAGAACTCTACAAACTAAAGGCAGCATAAATACTAACGATTCCTTTTTTTGCAGCAGTTGTTGAAAGTCAGGCTATTAAACTATGGCATCCTTAAAGCAGAAATTTTTCTATGGATACACAGGTTTTAAAATTCAACTCTTCTGTCATTGTAGCAGACCATTTTCCACTCAAGGCTGCATGCTGTCCCAAACAAAATTAAAGGTGAAGGTTATCGCCTTTAACTGTCCAGCTGTTGGTGTTTATAAAGCTGTTTGTGCTTCTGCAATTGCTGTGCCATAAAAATGATTTTTACAAGACCTATTACCAGCTCACTTTAATATCTGACCAAATGCCCAGAGGAAAAATGTTAACTAGTTTACAGTTTATCCTTTCTCAGTAGTTCTATGGTAAAAACATATTTTCCAATGAATACATTCCTATCTTTCTCTGGGTTTCAAGCATAACACTTTAGATGTGATCAGTGGCTTGGACCCAGATGCAGAGTCACTAACTGTTGGCCAATGAAACCAGTTTTCTAAGCAGTCCAAAATGGGTTGCTGACATCCAAGGTGCCTGTACCTCTGAGCTCACCTGCATCTGAACCCCACTGCTTTCTCAGGTGTTCTCAGTTTGAGTAAAAGGACAGGGTCAGTTCTCCTTTCTGTGTCTCTGGCAGAAGATGGATCTGATGTGCTGAGAAATTTACAAGGAAAATTAAAGAGAGGAGGGAGACTTTCTTCTTAGTAATTGAAACCCAGTTTTATAAATAAAATCTAGAAGCTTCAATTAATCAGAATTCTCATCTATTTCAGTAGGGAGAAACTCTAATAAGATAAATTGTTAAAGCTTTTTTAAAAAAAAAAAAAACAAAAATAAATCCTTTCTACATTCTCTCTGTCCTACATTCCATTAGGTCACCAGAATTTGAAGTCAGGGACAGTCTTTTTTCAGCTTTTTATCCTTCTCATCTAATTCAGTTTCTGAGACAACTTTGGATTTAATATATTTGGTTTTAATTAACTTTTGTTTTCACCAAATAAATATGCTCATAGTTTCAATAAAAAGAAAATAACAATGTCAATGATATTTTCAAGCATTATAATGAAAAACAGTGGACTTCTGCTCTGTCCCATTAATTCTAATTCCACTATTATGTAATTTTCAAATATTTTGATTTTTATTCTGGTATTTTTCTTTCTTATTTCTTAATAACAAATTGAGACTAATTTTCTTGATTTCTAGATTTTTAGCAGTTATTTGTTCACCTTGCTTTAATTTTAGAATTATTTATTGACCTGTTGTAATAGACGAGAATTGATTTATGTGTAACTTCCTTTTCCCCTGAGTGTTCTTATCCCAACTCTCCCTTTGAACATAGTTATGTCTCAGTTTTGTCAGTCATTTACAAAGCTTTGTCCATGTAAAAATGTTTGCTGCAAAGCAAAGGGTATTCTATGATAGTGTTTTATTTTTTACATGTTTTGTTTTTCTTTGAGGTAGTTGGCTGTTTCTTTTTTATTTGCTAAAATTGTGTATAAAATTGTCTTTACTTTTTTGTAGTGCTGGAGATCAAACCTAGGGTCTCCTGCAAGCTAGGCAAGTGCTCCACAGATTTGGATCTATGAGCCCTCCCTAATAAATATTCTACATACTAACTTCTATCTTAAAGAACCTCCCTGTGACAAATCACAATAGAACCCATGTTGTTTCGATGTTGAATATTTTCCATATTGATCATGACTGGGCAGCTGGGGGACCCTAAGTGATATCATTATGGAATCATATGTCCTTCCATTGAGGATATTTCCTTGAATACTTTATTTGGTAATTTTCTTCCTATTATTTCCTTTTTTACCTTTTTCTAGATCTTTTTCTAGAAAGTTAACCTCCATTAATTATTTTCTTATTATCACATCTTTTTCCTCCAATTATATTTTTAAACTTTTTACTTCTGGCTTAAGATTTCCTTCACTGATCTTTGGATATTTTAATAAGTTTTTAATTTCATTGTCATATATTCATTTCTGAATTATCTTCTTAATTCCATTTCCTTTCTCCCTTCTCTCTTGCTTCTCCTCTCTTTCTCTTCATGGTGACATATTTTTATTTCAAATATATAATATTTTTATTATCTTCTACAGTTTTCTTTAATTGATCATTTCCAGGTCTATAGGTACAGTTTAAGCTGGAAATTAACTCTGAGCCCAGATTGTAAACACATTCAAATGCTAGTAATTTATTCTATAGATAGTATGAAAATCAAATAATTGAATTCACATATATCCTTAGCACTGAGGCTAGAACATAGAAAGTATTCAAGAAATATTAGAACAGGAAAAGAGGAGAGAGGGTATAATATTTGTGGTAGCTCAAATAAGAGGCAGTGTTGCCTTGAACTAAATGATAACATTTGATATGAAATAAAAACAAGGAACAGAGACGTTTTAGAATAGATGATTAATCATCTTGTGTTATCATTTCATCTATTGTTTCTGATAATCTATAATAAAATCTACTTAATTACATTGTTAGCTTACTCAATGAAAGATAACATAAATTGCTTGCCTGAAGTTTCCAAATTAGAGCTATGTACAAGAGGGATATGAGCAGTATTTGTGGCCTCTTACATCTCAGAGTAGCATTATATTCTACAGCATCACCCTTTATCACCAGCATTATATTTTATTCTAATATTCCTAGATATCTATGTTCCCATTTCTTACTGGGTAAATGTGAAAAGATTTATATATATATATATATATATATATATATATATATATATATATAATGTTATATGAGTTTAGAGTGGTTAATGATAAATAGAATGCAGTATTTCTTCCCTGCATCTTCCTTTTTCTTAATTAATTAATTATTATGTGACATCCATTAGGTAAGGCACAATATAAAAAAAATCCACTGTTCTATTTGCTTTCGTCCTGGGAAGAATTTCTACCACTAATCAGGCTTTGGCCACCATGTATAAAAGCAGTGTCTCCAATAGCTAAAATATGGAACCAACCTAAATGCCCTTTAACAGATGAATTGATAAAGAAACCATGGTCCATATAGACAATGAAATATTACTCAGCCTTAAAAAAGAATGAAATTAGGGCATCTTCTCATGAATGGATGGAATTGGAGAATATTCTGCTAAGCAAAATAAGCTGATCCCAAAGCACAAAAGGCTGAATATTTTCTCTTATACGAAGATGCTAATTTGCAATAAGTGGGGGAGAATAAAGGTATTTGGACTAGTCAAAGGGGAGTGAAGGGAAGGGAGGGGGGATGAGGGTAGGAATGATAATAGAATGAATCATACATTATTATTTTATGTGCATATATGATTACATGAGCTGTGTAACTCTACATCATGTACAAGCAGATGAATAAGAATTTAAACTCCATTTATGATAAGTCAAAACTGCATTCTACTATCATGTATGACTAATTAGAACAAATAAAATATATTTCTAAAAAAAGTAGTGTCTCACAATCTACAACACAGTTCTGCGGGGTGAACCTGCCTAATATCTGCATGTTGATCTGTCCCATGTTCAGCCTGGTAGGTTCTTCATTCATGCTTTTGTGCTTCTGTGTTCCTTGCTTCTATCTACCTCCTTCAACTCATTTGACTGTGAATTCCTGGCAGGGTAAGAGATGACCTTTCCTTTGTATGTCTTTCTCTTAAGTTTCTCAGCTTCTGACTCCTTTCATTGCCAAAAATATTATTCCTCTCATTGTAGGAAACCCATGAAGATTATTAAAACGAAAATTTTAAACAAACAAAACATGCCAGCAGAGAGGGCCAGGGAATTTGCTACGGGAATTTGAAAAGGAGATTTCACAAAGCAGCAGAGCCATCCAAAAATCAATGAATGGGTACATACAGCCTTGAAACAGGTGAGGTGGAAACTGATTATAAAATTTGTTCCCTCTGGGTACTCAAAAAAAACACCTGCATTCTTTAATCATTACATCTTTCTCTTAGTAAAATAAACATAACATCTTTCTTTCTTTACAACCCTGGACTAAAGGAGCATAAATGGAATAACACATGTGAAAGCAATCTGAACTCTTTGGAAGTCAGGAGTGTAAGTCTCAAAGCTTGGTATTATGATTTTCTTGCTGAAATTTGGAATTTAAAATAGTGGCCTAAATAACATTATTTGAAGTCACAGGATTATTATTTTTCATTTATGATGATCTTTTAATTGCAAGAAACTAAAGGCTTATAAAACATTGGTTCAGAACATCACTAAAAATGAGATTGCATGCTTTGTACATTATTTTTCTTACTTTATTAGTCAGGAGAGGCTAAATTAATGCTCTGGTAACAAACAACTCCAAGACCTCAGTGATTTAACACCTTAAATTATTTCTTACTAATGCAAAATCTGGTGAAAGTCCAGGTAGCTTTCTAGGGCAGCTGCCAGAGCAGTGATTTCACAATCCATGCTACCCTGGCTTTGTGGTTCCACCATCTCATTGTGAGACTTTCTCCGTGTTTGCTGGAACAGGGGAAAGAGAGACTGGAAAATAATGCAGAGTTTTTCACTATCTCAGCCTGGAAGTACCTTAGTCTATTTCATTATCCATTGATCTAAGTTCATTAGAACTGAATGACCCCAAAGTGCTGCAAATTATAGTGGGGAAGGAGAATTGGGTATTGGGAAGAAGTAATAATGTTCCCCATTCTAACATACTTATAATACTGCTGGTGCCTGCTCCCAATTCCATAGATCATAAGGCATAACTAAAAAAGATGACAGGAAATTCAGCACCAATAACTGATTTTTCAGAAAGGAAAGCTCAGGCCTAATGTCCAAGAACATGAGGTCAGAAATGAAGAGTAAGGGCTAGAAGCCAGAGACCTTGACTCCTAGTCCAGAGCTTCTACTCCAGCCAAATGCATGATAGATGTATCTCTCATATAAAATTGTTTCATGGTTAAATTAACTCATCAACAACAGTGTTAAACTCTGGCATAAACAAAGTTATGTAGGTCCATTTGTAACAGAACTTCTCAAAACCTTCAACTTAGTACAATACATTGTGAATTTTTAAGTGTTAAAACATTAAGAAATTATTGACAATTTCTGAACACAGGAAGCCTTGCCTCATTTCTAACATTTATCATTTTTCACAGCATCTTGCAAGTGAAGTACAGGAAATGTTATTTTATCACATTATACTTGCAAAACTGTTATGCAGGCAAAATTAATTCTTTGTGTGGTAGCTTTATTGACATTAGTTAATGAAGAGGTATGCTTTTATCCTCACCCTTCCTTAGACATCCATATTTTTCAGACCCTGATTTTGAGTTTCTCATTCATACTTGTTTCCATTCATATAATACATATTTTGTAAGCATAAACTCTATGCCAGGTCATCTGTTAGTGTTGGAGATTTAATACTGAATACATTGACTAGAGTAGAGCTAGGTTCTAAACAAATAATGTAGCTAAATGTTCTTAGTGTTATTATTACCCTAATAATGTTATTCTATGTGAGCACAAAATAAGTAAGGGAAAATCTGCTCTTGTGAATTAAAAGTCTTAGGAGACTTCCACTGTGTCTATTATAAGTCCCCTGCATCCTTTATTTGAAAAAAAATATCCTGGATATCAATGCTGGGTTTTACTCTGATGCCAGTTGTCTTGCATTGTATCCCCTTTGGCCTACTGAGATAATACACAATGTCATGTGCAATCTTCATAGATAAATCATGCATTTGCTCCCCTCCCTGCTCCTGTCATTTGCAGATTTGATCAGCCTTCCATCTATATTTTCATCCAAATCCCTAACAGAATTTTGCTCAAGGCAAGGCCAATGATACAGAACTACTCGCATTAATAGAAAACTTTATACCACTAGAGAATTATCTTATGATCATAAAACAACTTTAGCCTAAGTTAAAGCCCCAAAAGAAGCAAGAAAACACTTAAAACAATTCTAAGGGGACTACTGCCTTCCAAATATTCTTGTAGAATTCTGCATCAGAGGAGGAAGACACTGTAGTTGTTAATAAGCTTTACTTTCTACATCTTTTTTTGCTAAATATTAATTTATTCCCTACTAGGATGCCAAATATGGTGATAGGCATGCTAAGGACATACAAATTAATTCCCACTGCAACCCAATAACCGAGGTACTCCTGCCTACATTTTACAGGTACAGAAACCAAAGCAATAAGCATTCACATGCTTTATCGAGGGACATGGAGCCAACAAGTAATGAGCCCAAACTGAATCTGAATTTTCCTGATTCCCAGATCCAAACTGTTTTCATCTATGACATATCATGCTTTCTCAGCATACAAATATGCCAACCATTCTATTAACGTTTGAGCCCTCTTGTTTTAATACTGACAGGTGCCTTCCAATGACCTCTGGAAGAGATCTCCTACATGTATTCTATGTCAGTGATTCCTAAACCCATCATTATTAAAATCATCTGGGATATTTTAAAAATTACATTTTCAATCCCAAATTTAGATAATTTTGATTCAATAGGGGCTGAGGGACTTGTATTTTTAATAAAGCCTCCAGGTGATCTGATGTCCAGCCAGGTTTTGGATCACTGGTTTACTCACATATCAACAGAGCTTTGTTTTTATCATGTAGTTATTAAGTTACTCAACTAAGCATGAGAATTCCTGGTTGATGGCAGACATTTCACAAGGCAGAGTGGACACTGCTACTGTTCTGATAGCATCCAGGCTAGGGTTCTAAAATCCAAAATTTAAGAGTATTTTCTCTGTTGGGTTAAGCATTTAGTTTTTAATGTAACATTATTTGAGTGCCAATATATTATTGGGTCTGGTAATTGTTTTGACTTACATCCTCTTTATCTTCAGGAATCAGACGTACATCCAAGACCCAGACCTGAAAAGAAGCCAAATAACACTTGCTGGAGGTTGGACTTCCACATAACACATGATGGAGGTTGGAAATAGATTCTGAGATGCAGTTTCTGGGATACTTATGAAAAAGTCATGTTGGATTCATTCCTGTAGAATGGAAATAAAAGAAACAATATTGTGCAGAAGAGGAAGCTAAGTTGTGATATGGAATCACTGATAGAATTACCTGACCCAATAGGTAGCTTTGGAGCAGTTCTTCAGACTTATCCTGAGTTGAGTTGAGATGAGCAGATCTTTATATACTCTCATATAGACTGGTCATTGGATGTAAATTGTCCCAGAAATGAATACAACTTTGGAGGAGGTAGCTCTGCATAGCTAAAGCAATTCTTGATGGAGCTGACAGCTCAGGGGCTACCTGTACTCACAGGAAGTGGGACAGCCAGTCCTTCACTGAAGGAAAACTTGGAAATGCATAACTATTGTCCATCACAGAGGTTACCATTCTACTACTATATAACACAATTTCAATGACTAATGGTTTCGTTTTGGTATCTGTCTCATGTATTCTCTAAAATTCAATTATTTAGAAGGCATCCTAACCCCTCATTTTCTTTTGGTTCTAATGTTCTCACCATAAGAATCCAAATCTCTAGTTTTCTATCAGAGTTTTCCTATCTGTACACAAGACTGGATCTGAACATCCAGTCTTGGACACAATATAGACTTAGGATAAGCTGTCTGATACACATTACATTCTTGTGATTCTTTAAAGAAAGAATTATTTTTCCTTATTTACTTCTTTCTGTTAAATAACAATGGTGACCTAAACAAAGAAATTACTCAAGAGATTATTGCACAATTGACTCAAAACTGATCAATCTTGAATCCATGTCAAGCTTAACAAGAATTAAATTTTGATGCTACATATTTACCTTTACTTTTTGGAATGCATTTAGCTGAATACAACCAAAAAAATAATGGCTGAAAAATAGAGAAATCTATTGGGTCAAAGAATTGGAAGTTCAGAGGCAGGGATTGCTTTGTGATCCATTAGTTCAACGGTCTTCAAGAACCTAGTTTCAATCAATTTCTCTGCCTGGCTACTTGGAGTATGGAATTTCCTTCTATATCTAATGCTTTTATGATGGCACCAGTAGCATAAGAACTATTTCATAATCCATGTTTGCTTGGTATTAGAGAGCTTCTTTCCTCCATATCTTGCTGGAAACAATGAATTAAGAAACAAAAGATCCCAAAATTTCTCCTTTGATTGAGGCAACCTATATTATGTATCTTTTCTGAATCAACATTAAACATTGCCATATTACAGAATTACTTATATCTGTTACTCAGTCACTCACTGGTAACGAAGAATTACCCTGGTTGAGGTAAACAAATTAGGCCCATTCTGAGATGGAGTCATTTACAAAGACAAATGACTGATATATAATGATGCAGAGGCAAATGTATATTAGTAGGTCAATTACAATGTCCAATAGAGAATTTGAATTGCTCAACCTTTGTTTAATGTCCCTTTTCACATTCTGCTTAAAAAAACTTTTTAATTATAACATGAGAAAAATATAACAAAGATATAAAGAATAAAATACAATGAAAACTACAGAACCCTAAAGAGAGAAATAGAAGATCTTAGAAGATGGAAAAATATACCCTGTTCATGGAGAGGCAGAACTAACATCATCAAAATGGCAATATTATCCAAAGTTCTCTATAGGTTCAATGCAATGCCAATCAAAATCCCAATGGCATTTTTTATAGAAATACATAAAGTAATCATGAAATTCATATGGAAAAATAAAATACCAGAATAGTAAAATCAATTCTAAGCAGGAAGTGTGAATCAGGTGGTATAGCAATACCAGATTTTAAACTATACTACAGAGCAATAGTAACAAAAACAGCATGGTACTGGTACCAAAACAGGTGGGTGAACCAATGGTACAGAATAGAGGACACAGAGACCAATCCACAAAATTACAACTTTCTTTTATTTGATAAAGGGGCTAAAAGAATGCAATGGAGGAAAGATAGCATCTTCAACAAATGGTGCTGGGAAAACTGGAAATCCATATGCAACAAAATGAAACTGAATCCCTTTCTCTTGCCATGCACAAATATTAACTCAAAATGGATCAAAGAGCTTGATATTAAATCAGAGAATCTGCATCTGATAGAAGAAACAGTTGGCTCCGAACTACCTATTGTGGGGTCGAGCTCCAAATTCCTTAATAGGACACCTATAGCACAAGAGTTAATAACAAGAATCAACAAATGGAAGTTACTTAAACTAAAAAGTTTTTTCTCAGCAAGAGAATCAATAAGAGAGGTAAATAGGGAGCCTACATCCTGGGAACAAATTTTTACTCCTCATACTTCAGATAGAGCCCTAATATCCGGAGTATACAAAGAACTCAAAAAATTAAACAATAAGATAACAAATAACCCAATCAATAAATGGGCCAAGAACATGAATAGACACTTCTCAGAGGAGGACATACAATCAATCAACAAGTAAATGAAAAAATGCTCACCATCTCTAGCAGTCAGAGAAATGCAAATCAAAACCACCCTAAGATACCATCTCACCCCAGTAAGATTGGCAGCCATTATGAAGTCAAACAACAACAAGTGCTGGCGAGGATGTGGGGAAAAGGGTACACTTGTTCATTGCTGATGGGACTGCAAATTGGTGTGGCCAATTTGGAAAGCAGTATGGAGATTCCTGGGAAAGCTGGGAATGAAACCACCATTTGACCCAGCTATTGCCCTTCCAGGACTATTCCCTAAAGACCTTAAAAGAGCATACTATAGGGATACTGCCACATTGATGTTCATAGCAGCACAATTCACAATATCTAGACTGTGGAACCAACCTAGATGCCCTTCAAAGGATGAATGTGTATTTATAAATAATTAAAATCTTGAGTTTGAATGTAATAATGTAGTGGGCTGTAGTTGGTGAAGATATATTTTATGCCTTTTCATTTTCAGCAAAAGTTTGTGACATCATAGAATATAAGTCTGTGGAGTATTAAATTTTAATTTAGTTATTTATGCATTGTATAGAACAGTGCCTGAGACTAATAGGTATGGACAAAACTGGAAAATGGGCAGAAGAGCAATAACTATTAAAGAGCAAGAAATAAAGTAGAAAGAAGTGAGAAGCTGAGGAAGAAAGAAGAGTGAACATTTTGCAAGGAGAAAGAAAACAGGAATCAGGTTCAAGTGGATGGCCAGTTTCCTCTAATTTTCCCATCTGAGCAGAACACGTTGTGGCTTTTGGGAACCTTCAGCTTGCAAGAACTCATCTGTTTCTCTTGCAGAGTTAACCTACACAGTGAGCAATTCCATTTTTGCTTCCTGGGAAACTTGCTCTTTCTGTACACATGATTGATTTTTCTCTCTTTCACAAGCAAAAACCCAAACAGTTGTATCTCATTTACATTTCTCTTCATGATCATCATCCACACTGTCAGATCTTAAGGAATTGGATTTGGTAGGAGCCCTCTGTTGTTACAATAGCTGCCTCCATGCTAATACTCATAAACTCAATGCCTTGGCAAAGTCACTGTGGAACTAAAGGGGAAGAAAATACTCCTATTTACTTAGGAAGATGTGCCAATACACTCTTAGAAATAAGATATATACCCCTTTATAGTTCTGTGCTGTCAGTGCATTATTTTTTCTTAGGAATATATAGAAGTGCTTTTGGGTAAAACATATTTACACTTGTACATGAAAAGCCCAATTCAGGTGTAAATGGCACTCATGCTTGCATCCTTTCTGCTTAATATTTTATAATTGAAACTACACATTTCAACTCCATGGCAGGGAAATGTTAACAAATGTTAGCATTCAAAATGAGGAAATGAGTATTGCTTTATCCAAATTTATACATTGCTTCTTAAGCACTGAAAGAAACTATCCAAATAGTCATTTATTACTTTAAATTACATAGGGTTTTTATAGTTCAAACTGCTCACCAAACAACTTCGTTTAACATTGTGACAAATTATTACCTTGTGCCAGTATAAACAATACCTACCAGAAAAACAGATTGATCAACTCCGGAACTTCTTATGTGAGTATAAAGGGGACTTGTACTGAAATATATCCTTGTTTAAAAACAAATTAAATACAAATTTTACACAAATAAATTGGGGTCATTAGGGTGTTTTTAACTTAAATTTACCTTTTAAAAGCTACTATTTAGAAATAACTGGATTACAGCAAGTTTTAAATTGCTTTTGTATTAATTATGACATGAACCACATCTATACACCAGCTGCAGACATTATGGTGACCAAAGGTTTTGTTTAGCAGGCAATAATTGGAATTACATACTGCAAGATAAATTTCTGTCATTCATCATCAGTGACTTTATTCTGAGACTTAGTTGCTTGTGTCTCACAGACACATGTAATTAGAGTTGTGGAATTCACAGGGTTATCATGTTCAGAGTCTTGAATTGTCAGTTTCTCTTATATATTGACTATGAATAAATAGTAGTTTAAAAATATCTTCGTGTATTCCAAATGTGTCACATGATAACCACCAACTCAGCCATGTTGCAGCATAATATGGTGGAAGCAAGAAGGCACTGGAGGGGGGAGTGCCCCTCAGCCCTGGGTGTGCTGAGGAGCTCCCCACTGACACCCAGGTTAGAGGGGCCTCCCCCCTGGAGGGGGAGTGCCCTATGACCTGGGTGCTAGTGGGGAGCTCCACCCAACACCCAGGTTAGAACGGCTTCCCCCCTGGAGTGGGAAGTGGCCTCTACCCTGGGTGCAGTAGTGGTGTGCAGAGTTCCCCCCACCACAGCCAGGTTAGAGGGGCCTCCCCCTGGAGAGGGGAGTGGTCTCTACCCTGGGTGCTGTATTGGTTTACGGAACTCCCCCCTACAAACAGATTAGAGTGGCCTCCGCACTAGACCAGGGAGTGGTCTCTACCCTGGGTGCAGTAGTGGTGTGGGGAGCCCCCCACACACACCCAGGTTAGAGGGGCCTCCCACCTGGAGGGGGCAGTGGTCTCTACCATGGGTGCAGTATCGGTGTGGGGAACTCCTCCTCCCACACACACACACAGGTTAGAGGGTCCTCCCCATTAGACAGGGGAGTGGCCTCTACCCTGGGTGCTGTAGTGGTGTGGGGAGCTCCTCCCCGACAACCAGGTTAGAGGCACCTCCCCCCTTGAGGGGGGAGGAGCCTCTACCCTGGGTTCAATAGTGATGTCAGGAGCTCCCCCTGACACCCAGGTTAGAGGGGCCTCCCCCCTGGAGGAAGGACTAGTCTCTACCATGGGTGCGGTATTGGTGTGGGGAACTCCCCCCTGACACCCTGGTTATAGGGGCCTCTCCCTGGACGGGGGAGTGGCCTCTACCCTGGGTGTGGTAGTGGTGTGGGGAGCTCCCCCCAACAAAACCAGGATAAAGGATCCTCCCCACTAGAGTGGGGAGTGGCCTCTACCCTGGGTGCAGTAGTGGTGTGGGGAGCTCCCGCATGACACCCAGGTTAGCGAGACCTCCAACCTGGAGGGGAGAGTGGTCTCTACCCTGGGGGTGGTAGTTGTGTGGAGAGCTCCCCCTGGACACCCAGGTAAGAGAAGCCTCTCTCCTGGGGGGGACTACCCTCTAACCTGGTTGTGGTAGTGATGTGGGGAGCTCCTCCCACACACACCCAGGTTACAGGGGCCTCCCCCTTAGAGGGGGGAGTGGTCTCTACCCTGGGTGCAGTAGTGGTGTGGGGAGCTCTCTCCGCCATACCCAGGTTAGAGGGTCTTCACTCCTGGATGGGGGAGTGACCTCTACCCTGAGTGAAGTGTTGGTACAGGGAACTTCCCACAACACCCAGGTTAGAGGGGCCTTCCTCCTGGAGGAGGGAGTGGCCTCTACTCTGGGTGCAGAAGTGTTGTGGAGAGCTTCCCCACACCCAGGTTAGGGGGGCCTCCCCCCTGGAGGAGGGAGTGCCCTCTACCCTGGGTTCTTTAGTGGTGTGTGGAGCTCTCCCAGGACACCCAGGTTAGAGGGGCTTCCCCCGTGGAGGGGAGAGTTGACTCTACCCTGGGTGGGATAGTTGTGTGGGAAGCTCCCCCTGGACACCCAGGTTAGAGGGACCTCTCTACTGGTGGGGTGACTACCCTCTACCCTGGTAGTGGTAGTGGTGTGGTTAGCTCCCCACCTCTCACCCATGTTAGAGGGGCCTCAACCCTGGAGAGGGGAGTGTCCTCTACTCTGGGTGCAGTAGTGGTGTGGGGAGCTCCCCCCACACACACCCAGGTTAGAGGGGCTTCACCCCTGGAGGGGGTAGTGGCCTCTACCCTGGTTGTGATAGTGGTGTGGGGAGCTCCCTGGACACCAAGGTTAGATGAGCCTCCCCCCAGGAGGGGAGACTCCCCCTCTGTCCTGGGTGCGGTGGGGAGCTCCCCACCAATGCCCAGATTAGAGGGGCCTCCCCCTGTAGTGGGGAGTGGCCTCTACCCTGGGTGCAGTAGTGGTGTGGGGAGCTCCCCCCACACACACACAGGTTAGAGGGGCCTCACCCCTGGAGGGGGTAGTGGCCTCTACCCTGGTTGTGATAGTGGTGTGGGGAGCTCCCTGGACACCAAGGTTAGATGAGCCTCCCCCCAGGAGGGAGGACTCCCCCTCTGTCCTGGGTGTTGTGGGGAGCTCCCCACCAATGCCCAGATTAGAGGGGCCTCCCCGTGTAGTGGGGAGTGGCCTCTACCCTGGGTGCAGTAGCGGTATGTGGAGCTCCCCCTTACCCACAGGTTAGAGGGGCCTCCCTCCTGGAGCGGGGAGTGTTCTCTACCCTGGGTGCAGTAGTGTTGTGGGGAGCTCCCCTACAACATCCAGGTTAGAGGGGCCTCTGCTGTGGAAGGGGAGTGGCCTCTACCCTGGGTGCAGTAGTCCTTTGGGGAGCTTCCACCCCACACCCAGGTTAGAGGGGTGCCCACCCCTGGAGGGGGGAATGTCCTCTACCCTGGGTGCAGTAGTGGGGTGGGGAGCTCCCCGAACACACAGGTTAGAGGAGCTTCCCCCCCTGGAGGGGGGAGTGGCCTCTATCCTCTGTGCACTAGTTTTGTAGGGAGCTCTCCTCCACACACCCAGGTTAGAGGGGCCTCCCCCTAATTGGGGAGTGGCCTCTAACCTCTGTATCATAGTTGGATGGGGAGCTCCCAGCCACACCCAGGTTAGAGGGGCCTCCCCCTGGAGGAAGGAGTAGTCTCTACCATGGGTGCAGTATTAGTGTGGGGAATTCCCCCCCACACACACACAATAGTTAGATGGGCCTCCCCACAAGACTGGCCAGTGGACTCTACACTTGGTGCAGTAGTCGTCGTGTGTGCAGATTCCCCCAACACCAAGGTTAGAGGGACCTCCCCCCTCGAGGGGGGAGGAGCCTCTACCCTGGGTTTGGTAGTGGTGTGGGGAGCTCCCCCCGACATCCAGGTTCAAGGGGCCTCCCCTCTGGGGGTTGGAGTGGCCTCTAACCTAGGTGTGGTAGTGGTGTGGGGAGCTCCCCCACTACATCCAGGTTAGAAGGGCCTCGCCCCTGGAGGAAAGAGTAGTCTCTACCATGGGTGAGGTATTGTTGTGGGGAACGCCCCATCCACACACAGGTTAGAGGGGCCTCCCGACTAGATGGGGTAGTGGCCTCTACCCGGGTGCCATAGTGGGATGGGGAGCTCCCCCATGACACCCAGGTTAGAGGAGCTTCCCCCGCTGGAGCGGGGAGTGGCCTCTATCCTGGGTGCGGTAGTTTTGTAGGGAGCTTCCCCCCACACACCTAGGTTAGAGGGGCCTCCCCCTAATGGGGGGAGTGGCCTCTACCCTGGGTGCAGTACTTGTGTGGGGAGCTCCCTCTGGACACCCAGGTTAGAGGGGCCTCTCTACTGGCAAGGGGACTACCCTCTACTTTCCTTGTGGTAGTGATGTGGGGAGCCCCCCCCACACACCCATGTCAGAGGGGCCTACCCCCTGGAGGGGGGGAGTGGCCTCTACCCTGGTTGCTGTACTGGTGTGCAGAGCTCCTCACCCCCAGACACCCAGGTTAGATGAGCCTCCCCCAAGGAGGGGGGACTGCCCCTCTGCCCTGGGTGCTGTGGGGAGCTCCCCCTGACACCCAGGTTCTAGGTGCCTCCCACTCCGAGGGGGGAGTGCCTCTCTACCCTGGGTACAGTGGGGTGTGGGGATCTCCCCCCAACACCCAGGTTCGATGGGTCTTCCCCCTGTAGAGGGAAGCAGGGCAGAGGGGCACTCCAGCCTCCAGGGGGGAGAAGCCTCTAACCTGGGTGTCCAGAGGAGTTCCAAAAGGCACCCAAGGCAGAGGGGCACTCCCCCCTCCAGGGGGCATGACCCTCCAACCTGGGTGTAGGATGGAGCTCCCCAATGCACCCAGGGCAGAGGGGCACTCCACCCTACAGGGGTGAGGCCCCTCGAACCTGGGTGTTAGGTGAAGCTCCCCACTGCACCCAGGGTACAGTGGCACTCCCACCTCCAGGGGGATGCCCTTTGAACCTGGTTTTCAGGTGCAGCTCCCCACAGGACCATGGCACTTAGGGTAGAGGGGCACTCCCCTCAGAGGGGGGAGGCCCTCTAGCGGGGAGGCCCTCTAGGGGGGAGGCCCCTCTCACCTGAGCATGGGGGGGGGCTCTCCACACCACCAGCACACCCAGGGTAGAGGGGCACTCCCCCCCTCCAGAGAGAGGCCCCTCTCACCTGGTTGTCAGGGGGGAGATCCCCACACCGCCGCCACACCCAGGGTGTGGGGAAGAGCTCCCCACTGAACTACTGCACCCAGGGTAGAGGTCACTCCCTGGTTGAGGGGGTAGGCCTCTCTAACCTGGGTGTGTGTGGGAGGAGCTCCCCACCCCCCCACCACACCCAGCGTAGAAGGGCACTCCCCCTTCGAGGGGGGAGGCCCCTCTAACCTGGGTGTGGAGGGGTGGAGCTCCCCACACCTCCACTGCACGCAGGGTAGAAGGGCAATCCCCCCTCCAGGGAGGAGGCACCTCTATCCTGGGTGATGGGGGGAGCTCCCCACACTGCCATGGCACCCAGGGAAGAGGGGCTTTCCCCCCTCTAGGGGGGAGGCCCCTCTAACCAGGTTTGAGGGGAGGAGCTCCCCACACTGCCACAGTACCCAGGTTTAAAGGAGCACTCCCCCAACTAGGGGGGAGGCCTCTCTACCCTGGGTGTTGGGGGAGCTCCCCACAGCACTCAGGGTAGGGGCACTCCCCCCTCTAGGTGGCAGGCCCCTCTACCCTGGGTGTCTGGGGGGAGACAACTCACTGCACCCAGGGTAGGAGGGTACTCCCCTCTCTAGGGGTCAGGCCCCTCTACCCTGGATGTCAGGGAGGAGCTCCCCACTGTGCTCCGGGTACAGGGAGCACTCCCCCCACTATGAGTAGTGGCACCTCTACCCTGCGTGTTTGGGGGAGCTCCCCTCTGCACCCAGTGTAGGGGACCTCTTCTCCCTCTAGGGTGGGTCCCCTCTACCCTGGGTGTGTGTGGGGAGTTCCCCACCGCACTACTGCACCCAAGGTAGAGGGCACTCCCCCATCTGGCGGGGAGGCCCCTCTAACCTGGGTGTGTACGGGGAGATCTCCCCACACCACCACTGAACCCAGTGTAGAGGAGCACTACCCCCTCCAGGGAAAGGTCCCTCTAACCTAGGGGTGAGGGGGAGCTCCCCACACCGCCACCACATCCAGGGTAGAGGGGCATTCCCCCTCCAGGGGGGAGGCCTCTCTCACCTGGTTGTAGGTAGGGACCTACCAACACTGCCATCACACCCATGGTCGAGTGGCACTCCCCTCTTGAGGGGGAGGCCCCTCTCACCTGGGTTTCAGGGGTAGCTCCCCACACCACCAGCTTACCCAGGGTAGAGGGGAACGCCCCCCTCGAGGGGGGAGGCCCCTCTCACCTGGGTGTCGGGGGAGTTCCCCACATGGCCAAAGCACCCAGGGTAGAGGGGCACTCCCCCCCTCTAGTGGGAAGGCCTCTCAAACCTGTATGTTGGGGGGAAGCTCCCCACACAGCCACAGCACCCAGGGTATCCTAAGCATAAGCAGGAAGACTTTTTTTTTAGTTCCAAATGCCATTAGAGAAACACAGATTCTGTCAAAAATCCTTATTTTGCTAAATATTTTTTTAACTTAGCAAAGGATTTTAGAGATTAAGTAGAATGAATCCAAGCATCAGTGCCATTTACATCCAAAGTGTGATTTTCATGTACAAGCTGACTTCAGATGAAACCTCTCAAAATCATATTCATCTTCCAAAGGAGATGAGAGAGCTGTTCATATTTTCCAAAACCTCAATCTCTGGGTTAAATCTATTATGTTTATATTACTGGAATATTTCTTTTTATAAAAGATTGCAGTGTTTCAGCCAATGATTAGGAAATAAATTGTTCACTGTTTGGAAAACAATTGACTTTCTCAGGTAGCTAGAGGGTTTGGCATGCTTTGGGACTTTGCAGAAAAAAAAATAGAACTACATTAACATAACCCAATTTCAAACAGACATGCTTGGAACATTGGAGAGCTGAAGGGGCCTCTGAGAGTATTTAGTCAAGAGGCATGATTTTAAAGATAGGAAAACCAAAGTCTAAAAATAAAAGAAAGATATCCAGATTTATGCTGTAAGTTGAGTTGATCTCATTCTTCTGAGTTTCAGTTCTTCAGTCATTGCATTCCATTAATATATCATTTTCCATTCTTTATCAGTTAGTTATTTAGGACAGTGTGCCAAGCCTATTGGAGATACAAAGACAGACATATAAGAGAACCTTTGTACTCAAGGAGTTTAATAACATGGTAAAGAAAAAACAATAACTGCAAACCCAACAGAACATTTAAAAAGTTGCTATATTTAAGCAAATGGGATTATATCTGACAATGGTTGACATCTTCAACGTGTAAGGAATTACAAAAACTCAATGCCAAAAAAAGAAAAATTTTAAGTGAGCAAAAAACCTAAATAGACATTTCTCAGAAGAAGATATAAAAAATGCCAAGTATATATTAAAAAAAAAAACAATCACCTAATCACCAGGGAACTAACTAATCATCAGGGAACTACAAATAAAAACCACAATAAGATATTACCTTACTCTGGTAAAAATAGCTTTCATCAAAAACACTAAAGATAGCAAGTAGTGATGAGAACTGGTGGAGAAAAAGGGAACTCTTGTACATTGTTGGTGAGAATGTAAATTAGTACAAACCTTATCGAAGACAGCTTAGGGTGTCTCAAAAAATTGTAAGTAGAACTACAATCCCACCGCTGGGTACTTATATTAAATGAAATGAAATCTGTATGTTAAAGACACACCTGTTCTCCCATGATTATTACAGCACTGTTTGCAATAGCCAAGAAATGGAAAAAATCTAAACATCATCTGATGAATAGATACAGAAAAGGTGGTGTATATATACAGTGGAATAGTATTCATAAAAAGAATGAAATCCTTTCATTTGAAGCAATACAAGTGGAACTGAAGATGATTATGTTAAGTGAAATAAACCATGCACAGAAAGCCAAGTACCACACAATCTCACTCATATGCAGACTTTTAAAAAGTTGATCTCATAGAAGTTGAGAGTAGAATGGTGGTTGTAAGAGGCTGGGGAAAGCAGAAGTTTGGGAAAGATTGATCAATGGGTACCAAGTTGGAGTTACTTAAGGGTAAGAAATTCTAGTATGCTGTTTTTGCACAGTAGTGCAACTATAGATAACAAAAATGTATTGTATATTTCAAAAACTAGAAGAAAGACTTTTGAATTTTTTTACCATAAAGAAATGATAAATGAGGTGATAATATATTTAACCTGATTTGAACATTATGCAATGTTTACATGAATTGAAAGGAGAAGAAGTGTAGATAGCAGTAAGATGACAAGTTTATGTATATTGTATGATGGGTCTGAGCTTGAACTATAGGTTGTAAAAAAATATTCTGAAAAGTTTAAGTTGAGAGAGTGATATGATATTATTTTCAATTTAGAATTACAAGTATATCAATGTGGAGATTTTACTGTAGTATAAAAAGACCAGCAGCAAGGAGAACAAATTGGAGGAAACTGCAGAAAGGAAGCAAGAAAGACAGATGTTATAAATAAAGAGTAACAAGGAGAATTCAGACAAGAGAAATGGAGGTATACATTTCATAGGTGTTCATAATTGATTAGATACAGAGAGTAAGGAAAGGAAAGCTGGGGATAACTCTAAGATTTCTGTGTCAGACTTCTGTTGGATTAACATTTATCCCAATGGGGAATCCAAAAAGATAAGCATGATTGGGAAGGGAATTTAGGGCATGCTGATTTCAAGATGCTACAGTGCATTTCACGTACAGTGGATATATAGGTCAAAAATCCAGGAATGCTCTCTGGGATAGATCTACTTAGGAGCAGTTGAGTCTCCCACATCTAGTTGCTACTTAAGGATATTATTTCCAATAATAGTTTGACCTAATTGGTAAGTATGATCCCAGATTCATTATTGTGAAATGGCCCTGGACCTCTCCAGTCTACTTTAATTCTTCTCTTCCTTCTTCTTCTATTTTCCTCATTTTAAAAAACACATTAGGTTGGGTCTAGAGTTATAAATTTGAATTTTGAGTAACTTTTCATTTACATTCCAGTCTCATAATTTTGGTCAAGTTGTACATTGTGAAAATTGGATTATCATATCTATAAGATATCAGTGATCTACAGCTCATTTTAGATACAACTGTAAAATGAAGTAATAAATATGAAAGGAGTTTGGAACAAAATGTAGATTGAAAGGGAGTGTATTATTGTGATGGTGGTGATGCAAAATCACACTCCAGTAATATACCATGGCCCGAGACTATAAAAATAAGTGCATGCACTTGCACACATATATGCATAAACACACTCTGCTCATTTTGGCACCCACTGTCTTTATTGGATCTTTAATATATTCTATTTGGATTATTATGTTCTCTTTTCCTTTTTCTATTTATTATTCTCTCCTAATGACCTACGTGCTACATTAACTCAAAACTGTTTTTCTTTAAACATTTTCATGTCATGGCTTACTAGCTTCCTAGGTCTTGTCCAAATCACTTCAAACAGTTCACTCTTCTATCAAATGTGTGTTAACATCACATGGAAGTTGTAAGAATGGAAAAAGATAATGCATAGGAAAGACCTTACAAATTAAATTATTATATAAATATATATTTTCTTAACTTTATTTTTATTTTTGTTAAACCTGTTATCATGTCATCCTTCTCAAATGTTTTTTCTTTAAAAACTTCTTCTTAGGGGCTGTGGCTGTGGCTCATGGGTAGAAAGCTTGCCTTGCATGTGTGAGGCACTGGGTTCAATCCTCAGAACCACATAAAAATAAATAAAGAATATAAAGATATTGTGTATATATATATATATATATATATATATATATATATATATATATATCCTTGTTTTCATGTCAAGACTTGATTTATCTTCTTAGATTTCAAAGACCAGATTCTCCCTGTTGCAGAATACATTCCCAACATTATGTTCATAATCCTCTTTGACTCAGCTCATATGCTCATCATCCTCTGATCATTGACCCTGTTAAGACCAAGATGTTATTGCTATGACAATTTTACTCTTAAAAACATACTCCTACCTGATACTCTGTTATTTTCCCTATTTCCTTTCACTTATAGCTCCACTCCCCCAAAATTCCTATTAGCTGTCTAAACTTCCCCATCCTATATTCTTTCCACAGCATTTGACAGAATTGCTCCCAGCATTGTGATAAATCATCTTTATTTGGAATTTAGAACACCATCTTCTCTTGGTTCTTCTCACAGATTAGTCACATCTTACTCTCCGTGTCTTTTGCTAGGTCCTTCTGATTTTCTTGATGTCTGAATGAGGAAGTTTCTGAACTCAGTCATTGAACACATTCCCTCTCTCCAGTGCTTCCTAAGTAAGCTCATTCATTAATTACCACTTATACACTGCTAATGACTCTTTTTTTGATGTTGTTAATAACTCTCACCTCCACCTCCAGCCCTGAATCGTCCTTTCAATTCCAGACTCACAGTCTTCTGATTTGCTGATAATAATCTCAAACATAACATGTCTAAACTATAATTTTATTTTTCTCCTCTGAAGCTGTTCCTGTCCCAAACATCTCCATCTCAGGAATTGGAAACACCATATCTTCACTTAAACAAAATTGCCTCCAGTTTTCTCTGGCTCTTCTCTTCCTTTCACATGTGACTTCAAGCCTTAGTTAGATTTGTGAGCCTGCTGTTACCAAGTATCTCAAGATTACTGCCTTCTCTAACAGTTCTGGAGTCTAGAAGTCGAAAATTAGTTTAACAGACCAATTAAGGTGCCAGAGGATCTGGAGGAGAATCTGTTCCTTGTCTCTTCGGGTGGGTCCTTGCATTCCTTGACTTCTGACTTAGAACCAACCTCTACTTCGGTGGTGGCATTGCCTTCTCTTTTTCGGTTTTTATGTTGAAGCTCCCTGTACCTTTCTCATCACACTGTGATGGCATTTAGGGCCCACACCAATAAAGCAAGATAACCTTTTTTTTTCTCAAAAATTTCAACCAGATCTGCAAAAGATCCTTTTTTTCAAATAATAGAGCAGGTTTCAAGGATTAAGAGCTGATGTTTTGGATAAATGTTATTCAGCCTCCTATAGTATCTATAAACACATCCTACATTATATCCAGCACTTTCCCATGGCTTCTTCAGTGGTTTCTAAATCTATCATCTCTTTCCTAGATTATAGCAGCACTTCTAGCTTGATCTTCCTGCTAAAGAACTTTTCCTTTTGAGGCTATTTTTTAAGACAGCAATTAGGGCAGTCATTTAAAAGGAATATTATTCAACCATAAAATAGATGAAATCTTGTCTTCATGGAAACATGGATGGAACTGGAGGGTCTTTTATTAGATACAATTAGCAAGGAAAAGAAAAATATTGCAAGTTCTCATTCTTTCGCAAAAGCTGAAAAGTTGAATCTCATAGAAGAGTGGAGTGATCACTAGAGGCTAAGAAGAAGAGGAGAGAGGGGATCAAGAGAGATTTGATAATGAGTACCACAGTACAACCACATAAGAGGAGCTAGTTCTGTATTCTATAGCACAGAAGAATATCTGCAGTCTATAACAATTTATTATATATTTCAAAACAACCAGAGGAATCTGAATTTTCCCAATTCACAGAAACAATAAATGTTTAAGTATCTGGAAGTGCTAATTGCCCTGATTTTGTTATTACATATCATATGCATGGGTCAACTATGCATACAATATATGTATGTACAAATATTGTGACAATTTAAAAACGTGAGATCATGCCACTGTTCCTGCTCATGGCATTCTAAGTCCTTGTCTTCCTCAGAGCCAGATTTACAGGCTCTGCTTCACCTGTTCTCCCACCTTTGCTCTAAATCATCTTTTATTACAACTTCTTTTCTAGGCTACTCAGTGAGACATCTGGTTTCCCTGATACTTCTTAGACACACCAGATCTGCTATTAGCTCATGCATTTTGTTCTTCTAGGAAGGCCTCAAGGTATCATCAGATTTTCCCCCTCACTTTATTAAAGATTTCTGCTCAAATATATTTTCAAAGTGGCTTTGACGGACCACTCAATTTAAAGAGCAAGCTTTCTCCCTATATTGTTCTTTAATCAATAGTTAGGGTTCTTTTATTTTCTTTTAATTTTGGAACACTTATCACCACATATTTATTTGTTTATGCACTGTCAATCACATGCAATGCAATGTAAGCCTCATGTCAGTTTTGTTCCTGAACATGAACATCATTTTCTTATTAGCAGAGAATAAGCCTTATATATTCAACAGAATGGTATAATGACACTCTTTGTTCTAGTGTTGGTTGACACTCTAAAGACTGTTGATGAAGCCAGAAGTTCTAAGCACCCCTATATCACAGAGATAACCAGCTCTACTGGTGTATCTGATTGGGAGAAAGATGAATTATTGTATAAATAGAACATCATGGTCAAGAGAATGCCTCCATCATCTAAAAATAATTGAAATATGTCTATATTATCAAATTCAGGAATAAAACTTAACTATAAATAATGTAAGAGCATTGTGACAATCCTAAACACACAGGTAATGAATTGTTAGAGTCTGTAAACAAGTCAGGATGGCGCCTGGCATTTTGCCAGGGGGAGTGGTTTATGAGGTGGCTCCAGGGAGCCATTAAGTGTGGAGATTTCTTATTGGTTGACTGCTGTATCTAGTTTATGTTAATTAAGATATGCTGTGTGGAATGTATAAATACCTCTGTTGTCCTACAATAAATGGCTCCCACTCCTGCTGTATTAATCTACGAAAGTTATTCATCACCCCCCGGTTATTTTCCTGCAGCCGGACTGCGGCAATGAATAATTGCTTGACTAAGCAAGTAGACATAGAAAAGAGGGACAAGAAGAAAAAGGTGAATAATAGTTGGTTAATTGATGTAATGGGAGGGATCATGGGTCTAATTTATTTTGGTAATGTGATAGTCTAGACCGCGGTATATGCTGATGCAAAATATTTATTAGTTGAGTGAACAAATGATAAGTGTGGGATATATCTTCTTGGACAGATTAGTGATATTATAAGCTAACAGCATTTTAAATTAAAAAAATACTAACTAAAACCTATGATTACTCAATGGAAGACACTTCTATTGGCCACCCTTTCCTTGAGTCTTCATGCTCAGAATTAAACATCTATGAAATTGGTACAAAAATGCATTGGAATAGCAATTTTACATTCCCATGCTGGGTAGAGTTGCAGTACTTCATTTTTTTACATCCCAATGCCGGTATACTACACCCATAAAATTTTCAAAACAGGCAACAGAGAAAAGGCTCTCAGAGTTATATAGATTAGAATGCAAGTCTGAGCAGAGATTCTTTTCTAGTTGAGTGGCCTTGCCCAAGTAAGTTAACTTATTTGAGCCTCAATTTGATAATAATCATCCTAACAATGATAAGGTGATAATTTAAAAATATATTCATTATTTTTGGTCACTTTATGTGAAGCACTGTGCTAAGCACTTCATAAATTACATTGCATGAAATTTGCTAAACGTCTTTAAAATGGATATGGAGTTTAGATAATAGGTATTATTGGAACCTATGTGGATAGTAGGTGATAGGTCTCACCCTCAAAAACCTTTTATTTATTTATTTCTTGATGAGGTGCCTCATTCTTGGCCTATACCATACCTGAATCTATTACATTGGAGCTTGTTCCTTCCAGTTTCTTCAGAGACCAAAGTCTGATGTCTTGTAGAGGGAGAATTCATAGTCCTTTAATGACAAGGAGTAGAGAGGTAGGTTCCTTGGAGATCAGACTACTTTATCTCCTTTCATATAAAAGTTTTAAGTCTTGTAAATACACAATTCATCTATGCATTTCATATTTCTAATTTCTAAGCTTTTAAGGCACTTTGGAGAAAATATACTAGCTTCTTTTAGGAACTCCCTTGGATTTCTGAGATGCAGAGTTAGTGACCTTTCTAAAAATTTTTCTGGGGCTGGGGATGTGACTCAGTTGGTAGTGTGCTCGCCTAGAGTGTGTGAGGCACTGGGTTTGGTTCTCAGCACCACATAAATGTGAAATAAAGATACTGTGTCCACCTAAAAATTAAAGAAATAAATATTTTAAAAAATTTTTCTTTTGTATTTTTGGGAATTGAAACCCAGGGGCGTTCTCCCCCTGAGCTACATGCCCAACTATTTTTACATTTTATTTTGAGAAGTGTCTCACAATGCCTGAACTTGCAACTCTATTTTAGCCTTTCTGGTAAACTGAGCATCCAAGCGCAGTTTAATGACTTTTTCTGAATCTGTTTTCTACCTTCCAAAAATAGGTAGTTATCACTTGACATTTGTCTTTTTTTAATATTATCTCTTGATGTTGTGGGTTTGTTTTTTTTTAATTTAATATTTGTTTTTGGTAAGTTTTTGGGAAGGGGCTGTTCTAGCATGCTTTAAAATCTAGTATGTATTTGCTTTCATCACTGTTAATTTTCCTTTCACTTTTTACTTCCTAGGATTCTTTGGATTTTCTATTTTTGTAACAGTTTTGTCATAAATCTATCAAGTTCTGTGAGTTATCCCAAAGGTCTTTTAAAAATACATAAAATAAATAAATAAAGATATTGTGTCTATCTACAACTAAAAAAAAGATTCCATCTTACCCCAGTCAGAATGGCTAGCATCAAGAATATAAAAAATCACTGGACACCGTAGCATATGCCTGTAATCTCAGTGACTTGAGAGGCTGTGGCAGAATCTACACATTCACTTCAATGGTGCTATCTTTTTAAAATTTTACCAATCAAGAGCATTAGTGATCCCTTCCTTTATTTCTCTGAAGCTATTTAAGTTTAAATTAAGCAAAAGTATATAAAATAACAATTTTAGATCCTAGGCTGGAGATGTAGCTCCATGTAGAGCACTTACATGCCTATCATGTGTGAGTCCTTGGGTTCAGTCACGATACCATCAAAAGGAATGATAATAAAAATAATACTTACGTTTCTGAGTCTCACTAGTCACAATTTAAATACTCAGTCACCATCTGTGGCTAGTGGCTGTCATATTGTACAGCATAAATAGAGCACATTCCCATTATTATAGAAAGTTGAATTAAAATTCTAGAATTTTAATATTTTCTTTAAATATATCTTTTGTCCTTGATGAAATTAATATCAGTGGATTCATTTGTCATTCATCACTACTATAAAGTATATTAAGTGTCTAATGATAATAAATGGCATTATATGAAAAGGATATTGTAGAGAAATGTGAACAGGCCACATGTGCGATGAAGAGTTGTTGTTGCCTCCAGTTTGGTCTTTTGCTTTGTGAGGTTGAAAGCTTTTATTTTATTATTTTGTCTTAAGCATTTCAGATTCTGAGGGAATTGAGTCTTATTAACTAAGCTTATAAGAGATTAAATGCTAGTTTTAATATTTATGGTGTTTTTGCCCTTTTAGTGACCAGAATATTTATAACCTATATCCAAGTACTACTGTAGAGAACCTGGGAAGTCAAATTAATCAAAAAAATTTATATAGAGTGAAGAGAGAGCCTATAAAATGGAAGAAAATCTTTGCCAACTCCTTCAACAGAGGATTAATATCCATATAAAAACTCAAAATATATAAAGAACTCAAAAAACTTAGCACCTAAAAAACAAATAGCCCAATCAATGGATGGGCAAATGAACAGACACTTCTCAAAAGAGGTACAAATGTCCAATAATTACATGGAATATGTGCATCTATACCTGTCAGGGAAATGCAAATCAAAACTACATTAAGGTTTCATCTTGTGGGAGCTGGGGTTGTGGCTCAGTGGTAGGCGCTCACCTAGCATGCATTAGGCATTGGGTTTGATTCTCAGCACCACATAAGAATAAAATAAAGGTATTGTGTTCACCTACAACTAAAAACATACATATATATTTAAACAACAACAACAAGAAGATTCCATCTCCAGACTGGGATTTTGGTCCAGTGGTGGAATACTTGCCTGGTATATATGAGGCACTTAAATGTTCAGCACCACACAACAATAAATAAATAAAGATATTGTGTCTATCTACAACTAAAAAAAAAGTTTCCATCTTACCCCAGTCAGAATGGCTAGCATCAAGAATATAAAAAAATAGCTGGACACTGTAGCATATGCCTGTAATCTCAGTGACTTGAGAGGCTGAGGCAGAAGGATCACAAATTTGAGGCCAGCCTAAGCAACTTAATTAGTCCTTGTCTCAAAATAAATAAAAAGGTTAGGGGATATAGCTCAATGGTAAAGTGCCCCTGTGTTCAGTCCCCAGTACAAACACAAAAACAAACAAAAAATAAATCCTGGTATGGACCTGCGAGAAGAGGAACCCTTATACATTGTTGATGGGAGTGTAAACTAGTACAGCCACTGTGGTAATTAGTGGGGAGTTTCCTCAAAACCTAAGAATAGAAATATCATATGTTCTAACTGTATTACTCCTGGGTGTATACCGGAAGGATATCTGCATACAAAAGTCAAATAATAAGTGTATCTCTTGTTTGTGTGCAAGAATGTTATTGCTAACCCACTATTATAAGTGACGTGCTTTTTGAGTGTTTTTTCATTAGCGCTGATGCATTTGGGCAGTGGCGATCACAGGCTCTTGCCTGACCATACTGGTAATCAGTAGCAGGCATCTGCAAAGGAGATAGCCAAGATTTTCTGATGTTTTCTATGGTGAAAGAAAAGGGGCAAATTTCTACTCCTAAGAAGGAGTGAGCCTATTTTCCCAACCAGCATTGTGCTTCTGCATCACACAGCACGTGCTGTGACACAGATAGTGAGGGAGGAGATTTGGAGGCTTAATAAGTGTCAAAGTTGAAGGTTCTGTAAGTTTTCCTACCAGGAAACCCTGTTTATTCCTGCTCTATATTTCAAGTACTATCTAAAGACCAAATGCAGCAGCAGGAAAAAACAGTAGCTAGTTAGTGAGTTCTTTGTTCCAAACCAATAAGCCAACTTTTTGTTTGTTTGGCTCAACAGATTGTGCTTTATTTACAGGCCATTAGCAGTTATTAATAAATGAAGTTGGGTGTGACAAATATTTTTGAATTTCAGACAACTCATTTGATACTTGATATAATGAAAGAATATTTATTTTAGGAGAAATTTAGAACTTGACTGAGATCCTATTTCCTGTGGACAGCCCAGCCTTTCTGATATACTTCAGTGGAGCAGGATGGGGTTGGATGGTGGGGCTCTGCAGACAGACTCCCTTCATTCAGCTCATGGCTCTGCTTTTACTAGAGTGTGACCATGGGCAAGCTCAGTTCTCTGTGCCTCAGCAATCTATTTTTTTTTTTTTTTTGTCAAATAGAGGCAATCATATTACCAACGACAAAGAGAACTTTCCGGCATTATGTGAGATAATGTACTCTGTGATTAGCAAAGAGTGAGCTCTCAAATATGTATTAACTAATAATAGAATAAACTGAAACAAAATTTAAACTCTGTCCTTGACTATATCTTGATGCATCTCTTGTTACATTTTGTAATTATTGCATGAAATAGAGACTATGTTGGATAACTAATAAAATTTAACCAACGAATATATGAATTTTGCAATAAATACATCTATGCTTTGATTAGGGATTCAGTGGTTACCAGTACTAAATACATTAAAGATACATTTAATAAAATCAAAGACCTTTATATATGAAATCATTGTTCTAGAATAAACTTTTGTCTAAATTCATGTAGAGACAGTACTAAATACTGTACTGTTTCATTGACTGTACTCATTTCTACTCTTATTATTTTTACATTTATTAATAGAATTTAGTAACTAAAAATTATCTTAATCATTCCTTCCTGTGATAATCAACCAGTATGTCAACCTACCTAACCTGGTAAACTACAATATTAATTTTATGCATTTAGACTAAGCATTTCAACTCTGATTTTCTATTTCTATTCAATGGAGTTTTTTTTATATAGTATGCTCTTAAGAAGAATATATTTTCCCTCATGAATGAAAAATAAGTATTAAAGTTATTAAAACACAATAATGCAATGATAATGGCATATAACAAATTACATGAGAGAATACAATACAATATTCATAATTTATTTTGATTGATCAAATTGCCTTTATTATGGTTGTTTGACCTTGGGGCTTTAGTGCACATGTATTATAGTTTGGTGCATTCTCCATTAGAAGGAATGGGGTGGGAAAATGAATGTGTTTATAGTGCCAAGAATGGATGGATACTTAGCCAATAAAATGTTGGCTGTGCCAAACTAAAGTGACTGGCTTGATTTTGGTAGACTCTAACATTTTCCTCCTTGAGCCATTGCTAAAATGAGGATGAAAGCTGTGCTTCGGGAAGGTCTTAGACAAGAAAGGTTGAAATGGAGAGACACTAGGTTCTTGAGATGTATCTTATGACTGTGAATTGGGAATGGTTAATGTTTGTACAGAGAAAGATGACCAACTGACTAGGCTTCAAAGTTACACTTTTATAAACTTATCATGATTTTCTCTTCCAAAAGTCATGGCCTATGTGGTCACTCCTAATTACAGAGGCTGGTTATCATTGTTTTTAAGTTATTTGCTGTATTCATTTCTTCATATGATTGTTTTGCCTAGTGTTTCTCATAAACTTATTTGCTGAAATCTTCCAGGAAACCTTTCCTCTAATAAAAGCTCCTGTAAGTCCAACTGCTATGCCCATTGCTGTATTGGGTATATTATCTATTAATTATAGCCAGGGATCTCTCTCTGCTGTAGCAGTTTTGGTTTTATTGGGAGGGAGGGTCGGGATGCAAGAGAGTTAGGCAAGGGAGATAAGGTGGTGTCAGTGGTAATATGGTGGTGAGACCCTTCTAATTGTGAAAATTTAGTATTGGTGACTTCCTGGTTGGTGACTTCTTTGTTTATGTCTTCCAGTTGCCATGACCAGAGAGGCACAAGAATCAACAGGAATGACTAAAGGAAAAAAAAAAAACAACCATTGAGCAAAGGGAACATTGCAGATCAGCAAGCCTTTCTGTGTTCAATTTGCTCTTCTACTTGGCTTGAGGAACTTGAGAATACATGTCGGAGTATACTTTTAAAACTGCTTTGATATTTTTAATTTCAATGGACAATTGCAATTATTAATTGGCTGACCCCTTTGCAGATGCCTGCTATTGGTTACTAGTGTGGTGAGGCAAGTCTCCCTCTCTGTGGTCAGTGATCAAGACCTCACTTCTGTGTTTTTTGCTTCCATGAAGAATTCTACATAAGCTATGAATGTTCTTACAGATCACCTCTGCAAAAGTGAAATAAATATTTTCTAGTTCAATTATTCTGTGAATTGTTTTGATAAAATTGACTCCTATTTTTTATCTTAAGTGTTTTGCATATCCAGCACATAGGTCTGGTCTTTCCCCAATTCTGAAAGGCCTATTTCTACTGTGTCCTGTGTTGCTGCATCTTGTCTCCTTTACCTCAATTAATTGCTGATGTCATCTCTTAGCTATTTCCAAAAGGGTGTCTGAGTTGCTTCGCTTACTTGATTACATACTAGTCCTTATGAAGTCACTTTAGAAAGACCTACCATTATCACACTATATATGCTGTATATACTGAGGTCTATCACCTATGTTACCTAATGTGAGTCTTCTCTCAAAGCTTCAAGATAGATAATCCTTTTACTCACCATAAGAGGTTCTGAAGCTCAGAGTTTGGACCTAATATGTTTAAATTTAAATATCTAGTGAATGGTAGATGCATATTCAAAACCCCTTCATGTCAACTTCAAAGTCTACATTCCTTCACTTGGTTTTGGTAACTGAGAATTTGCCTTTGGAGGGCTGGATCACAACACTGCTTTCATGCTATTTGACTATTTGTTCTACTTTCTATTCTCCCTTTCAATTCTAGCATTGTTCAGCCTCTACAAAAATCAAGATTCCCTTTTCTGTATTTCAAATATATAATATTGAGTCAAACTATTTTAGCACTGTGCAAGGTACTGTATGGTATACAAAAATAAATGAGTCTGTGGATAACCTTGGGAACTTCTATTTTAATCGCTACAACATGAGCCGGAAAAATCTGCATAGAGTTATCTACAGTAGGAGACAGAATAAAAGTATCATTATTGAGCCCATGATAGAAATTTACAAGAAGGAGAAAGCAACCCCAGAAACCTCTCCTCTGTGGATCTTGGTTGATTTTTTTTTGTTTGTTTGTTTGCCATAGTGTTTACAGGGACGGGGAGCAGAGGAAAGATGATGACCACATTTTATTGGTTTACTGTCACTGCTATTTTTTATAATTAGCCTTAGTTTTAGTGAGAAACAAGAGTGCAAAAGAGGATCTAGGCAGGGATGGGGTATGCAGATAATTATTTTATTTTGCTGATACTTTCTCCTTGTAGTGATAGTGGAGAGAGAGAGAGAGAGAGAGAGAGAGAGAGAGAGAGAGAGAGAGATCTTACCCTGGTTAAATGTAATCTGACAACCCAAAATCCATTCATTCAATGTAATGGTGAATACATTAAATTATCGAGTTGGGATATACAATGACGAATGGAAATATATATACTATGGAGAAATAGGCTGTCTGTCAACATAAATATCCTATGGCAGGAAGTGATAGAAAGGGATACAAAAATTATTATGCAATATAGGAGAAGGAAGAGGCTATTTCCTCCTAGAAGCATCAGGGAAAACTATAAGAAGAAGGGGATAGTTAGTAGGAATAGGCAATCTCCATTAATTGCTAACCATATTCCAAGCTTGTGTTGTCGTAAGCCTAAACTGACTCTTGCAAAACTCTGTGAGATAGCTGCTATCATTCTCTCCCCTTCCCTCCTCCTATTTGACCATTAAGAAAAACCACTGCATAGAGAAGTTAAATAACTTGCTGGTAAATAGTTTGCAGTTCAGCTCTAGAGTCTGGCCATTTAACCACACAGTGATATTCCTCAGTGGCTGTGTCCTGGAGGATGAGGGGAGTGGATTTTGCACATGAGAACTAGCAGAGCAAGTAGAGAAATAGTAGCAGGAAAGGATGAATAAAACATGGGGTATCAGATCACACAATTTAGAAAAAGAGATGTACGAAGAGAAGTCATTGTAAATAAGAAAATTTTTAACATAAAACTAGGATAGTGTCAGGTCATAAAGGAAATCAAGTCACTTTCTAAAGGGTGAGTCTTGACTTTTTATACTTGGAAAGTTTTGAAAGGCCTCATAGGTGGTTTGTAGAAAGACTAATCTGACAGTCACACACGAGATGGATATGACACTTGCATACAGGGCAGCAAGACCAGTTAAGGAGATTATAATCAATAACAGAGAACATGACTTAAAGTGACAGAAGTGACAATGACAATGAGAAATTGCCAAAGAGGCTGTGAGGAATTACAAATGGAAGTGCAACACTGAGAGTTTAGTGTGGTGAGCCGATTCTGTGTACTGTGGCCGCCATTACAAGATGGCGCTGATAAGCGCCGTGGCCTGTGATAAACAACTCCTTATTTTGGGAGAGTTGGCACGTAGCTGTAAAACACCCTATGAGAAAGATCCACGTGGCAGTTGTGCATTGGGGCTTTATCTGCTTTATTAAGGCTGGGGCAGTAGTAGTAGGAGTAGCAGTAGTAGTAGTAGTAGTAGTTCGAGAGAGAAACAAGCTAAGAGACATGTCTAAACAAAGGCCTGAATAAACTGCTGAAGGAAGAATCCTGTGTCGTGTTTCCTTTGCTGGCGAGGGACGCGGCAGTTTAATGATTGAGAAAGAGGAGTCAGAAGAAAAATGTGAGCCTTGAGCTTGAATAATTGTAAGGGTAGGGGTGTTAGCCACCCAGCTCTGAAACAGGAGACCTCAAGGGCTGTGTAACAAATGAAGAAGTTAATTTTGCACTTGGAGCCATATAGACTGAGCTGCCGGCTGGCTGATCTTCTGACAGTAAGTATGATAATTAGTTCTGATAGTGTTTGAATGCATTCTATGGGGTATAGCTTTTAGAAAACTAAATCAAAGTCAGGGCCTGAGAGGAAGAGTATACCCCAGGGTTTATGATGAGAACCTTGAACTGACAGATTTTCTTGAAACTTCTGGGTCTTCCCCTTTATTGGAAAATAGGATCCCACATTCCCTTTACTCAAAGATATGGAGAAGCCTCAAATAAAATAAATGTTTTATAAAACTATGCTGTTTTTCTCAGGACTTTTCCCAACTTTTCTCCTGGTTGCTGGAGCAATTACTAGTGATCTATCTCAGCAAGACCCAACTGGGAAATTATTGGGACTGTTAAAGGACCTTGATCATCTGTATCAGTGGAGGGTATGTTCAAGAATGGCTCCTGAGAGTTCTGGGTTGATGGGTCAGAATATAAAGCTGGATGATAAAGAACTGTCATTATGGGGGCATTCTCTCATAATACAGCATTTAATCCCTGGAAAGGGTGCACTCTCTTTCTCTGTCTCTTTCTTCTATGTTCAGGGACACTTTACTACTGAGCTACATCCCTTTTTAATTTTTATTTTTATCTTTTTTAAAATTATTGAGATAGTGTCTCAGTTAGTTGAGGAGGCTGGCCTCAAACTTGAGATTCTCTTGCCTTAGCATCCTGAGTAACTGGGATCATTGGTATGTGACACTATGACCAGTCCCAGGATATGATTTATTTTATGTTGCTGGGGTTGATATCCAGAAGCTTGGAAGAATTGATGGTCCTCATGAAATGAAGTAGAAATGTCAAAACAGTCAGGGCAGACTGTAGAAGAAGGGTTCAAGCAGACACAGAGGTCTCTTTAAAATGGAAGAACAGATTTTGTGAAGAGACGAAGGCTGAGCAGTTGCGGCCGCCTTGCTGACCTCTAGCAGTGGTCAACTTCTTCATATAGAATCTGGGAGTAGGAGATTCAGAATCGAATCTCTTCTCCCTCCCCCTCCTGGTTACAAATCACTTGAAATATATAAGTTAGTGGATCTTTGCTGAGTGAGATTTTTTTGATCTTCAGCTACATTATTCCGCCTTTGTGAGGAACCTTATCAAACACAATGGCTAGCAACGTTACCAACAAGACAGATCCACGCTCCATGAACTCCCGTGTATTCATTGGGAATCTAAACACTCTGGTGGTCAAGAAGTCTGATGTGGAAGCAATCTTCTCCAAGTATGGAAAAATTGTGGGCTGCTCTGTCCATAAAGGCTTTGCCTTTGTCCAGTATGTTAATGAGAGAAATGCCAGGGCTGCTGTAGCAGGAGAGGATGGCAGAATGATTGCTGGCCAGGTTTTAGATATTAATCTGGCTTCAGAGCCAAAAGTGAACAGAGGAAAGGCAGGTGTGAAACGATCTGCAGCGGAGATGTACGGGTCAGTACCAGAACACCCTTCTCTGTCCCGTCTACTCAGCTCCTCTTTTGACTTGGACTATGATTTTCAACGTGATTATTATGACAGGATGTATAGTTACCCAGCACGAGTTCCTCCTCCTCCTCCTATTGCTAGGGCTGTAGTGCTCTCTAAATGCCAGCGTGTTTCAGGAAACACCTCCCGAAGGGGCAAAAGTGGCTTCAATTCTAAGAGTGGACAGCCGGGATCTTCTTCCAAGTCTGGAAAGTTGAAAGGAGATGACCTTCAGGCCATTAAGAAGGAGCTGACCCAAATAAAACAAAAAGTGGATTCTCTTCTGGAAAGTCTGGAAAAAATTGAAAAGGAGCAGAGCAAACAAGCAGTAGAGACGAAGAATGATAAGTCGGAAGAGGAGCAGAGCAGCAGCTCCCTGAAGAAAGATGAAACTAATGTGAAGATGGAGTCTGAGGGGGGTGCAGATGACTCTGCTGAGGAGGGGGATCTACAGGATGATGATGATAATGAAGATCAGGGGGATGACCAGCTGGAGTTGATCAAGGATGATGAAAAAGAGGCAGAGGAAGGAGAGGATGACAGAGACAGCGCCAATGGCGAGGATGACTCTTAAGCACATAGTGGGGTTTAGAAATCTTACCCATTATTTCTTTACCTAGGCGCTTGTCTTAAGATCAAAATTTCACCAGATCCTCTCCCCTAGTATCTTCAGCACATGCTCACTGTTCTCCCTATCTTTGTCCTTCCCATGTTCATTAATTCATATTGCCCTGCGCCTAGTCCCATTTTCACTTCCTTTGACGCTCCTAGTAGTTTTGTTAAGTCTTACCCTTTAATTTTTGCTTTTAATTTTGATACCTCTTTATGACTTAACAATAAAAAGGATGTATGGTTTTTATCAACTGTCTCCAAAATAATCTCTTGTTATGCAGGGAGTACAGTTCTTTGCATTTATACATGATTTCAGTAGTTGCTTCCCTAACTGCAAAGGCAATCTCATTTCGTTGTAGCACCTGAGAGCAGCTTTGAGTTTTAGAGGTATGTGTGTTATCCCCCACATAATAGTCTTGTGTGGGGCTGTTCAACACAAATGTAACAATGTATTTTTGTGAATGAGAGTTGGCATGTTAAATGCATCCTCTAGAAGAATAATTAGTGTAATAGTCTTTATTTGTTTTCTAAAGTTGATACTGTGGGTTATTTTTGTGAACAGCCTGATGTTTAGGACCTTTTTTCTCAAAATAAACAAGTCCTTATTAAACCAGGAATTTGGAGAAAAAAAAAACTGTTTTTTTTATTTTTGTATTTTATAATTATTTACTTCAAATTCTTTGTTTTGCAGCAACTTCCACAAAACCCTTAGAATATATTAAATATATTTTTCTTGGAGTATGATCATTATGCATATCAGCATACACTACTCAAATTTCATCAAGATGGATGTTGCATTAAGGAGTTAATTATCTGTGACATGGAATGGAGATTCTTTTAATAACTGTTTATAGCCCCAGGTACCTTATCTGGATTCTGAGTCTGTGCATCAGTGTTATTAAAAATAGGAAAGCTTTAAAAAAATAAAAATAAAAATAAAATGGAAGAACAGTGAACTCACAGGATGACTGTATTCTTTGGGAGGCCCAGGGGATATTCTGTTGAGGTGATAAGAGATGCACTGTGAGGGGGACCTTGGCATTATTAAGAAGCTTAGTAGCCACTTCTTTCTACAGGCTGAGCTAACAGCAGGAGTTGCTGCTACAGAACTGAACTACCTAGCAGGGTTGGTAAACAAAACATCTGGGATCCTTGTTTAAAAAACAGGAAAAAACCTTTTTTTTTTCCTTCCACAATTCCTTGACATGTTGTTTGTTTTATTTGTCATTTAAATATCTTCCAGGGGTGTGTGCTTCCAGGAGTGCAAGATATTTCTAGGGTAAAAGTAGACCCTTGAATTAGGAAGACTTCTCAAGACAAACAGAATCAATAATATTGATTGATTGATTGGAATTGGCTCAGGTGATTATGGGGGCTAAGTCTCACAGTTTGCACCAAGATGGAGATTCAGGAGGCCTGTTGTGTAGTTCCAGTCTGAGTCCATGTTCAAAGGCAGGAGATGACTTGTCTTTTAGCTAGAAGACAGCCAGACACAGAGAGTGAAGGCTCCATTACTCAGTCTTTCTATTGCATTCACTCTTTCAGTGAAATGAACGAGGACCACTCACTTTGGGAAGGACAATCAGTTTACTGATTTAAAAGTTGATCTCATCAGAAAGCACCCTCACAAGCACATTCAGGATAATTTTAAATCAAATATCTGTGCACCCTGTGGCCTGATCAAGTTGTCATATTAACATAAAACAGAATATTTTTGCAGAAAAACAGAAGAACAGCATGTCCCAGCCACCTGCACGGCTCTAGTCTGAGCCCTCTTCCTTTCACACCACCGACCAGTGTGTCTGTGGCCTCCTGAGGGATCACTCAGCTTTCATCCTGGGGGTCCCATCTACTGAGCTGCAGCCTCAAGGCTAGTTTGTTTTGCACAAGGACAGGCCTCATTTGTACTCACTGCCAAAGGTTTTGCATTTGAAGAAAGGGAGAACTAGGAGAGAATAAAAAGAGGGAAATAGGAGATAAACCTAAGGGAAACTGCGAAGTCCCCCAATGTGATAAATCAGACTGTCAACTCCTCCAGTCTCTGTAGCTCAACAGGTGGTGTCCCTGGAATACATACTGACTCTTTGTGCTGTACCAGGATTTGGGTGAGAGCAAGAAAATACTAGGAGCCAGGGTAATGGGGGCTAGGATTCTCAGTCATTAACATCTATAGTGTTTGAATACAATATTATTAAAAATCAAAATTACCAAAAAATAATCCATGACGGTCTGTCAAAGCAGAATCAGCATCAGGTACATGCCTGGAGCAAAGGAAAAAAGATCAAATAGATCTTGTCTGCCACACAGTCTAATGCAGTAAGGGAAAAAATATTAGATGAACACAAATTGGGGGATAAGCTCAAAGATACCTGCACAGTTCTCTTCCAGACTCAAGGGCATGATGGGCTTTATGATAAATAATGATGAAATATAATATTTGTAATGACACACTATCATAAAAGTTATTCAATACTTATGAATTTCTTATTTCTGGAATTTTCCAGAAAACACCTAACTGACCCTGTGTAACTGAGCCCCCCCAGGGAACTACAGAAATGTAGCTAAAAAGTGCTGTGTAGGAAATCTCAACCCCATTTATACAAACTTTCTTTAAGTCTACAGCTTACTTCAAAATTAAAAAAAAATCAAACATTTGATTAAATCACTTGGTTAGAAAAAGAAAAAAGAAAAAAGGAAACCAGATACTCTCCTATAATCCCAGTGGCTTTGGAGGCAGAGGCAGGGGGATTGCAAGTTCAAAGCCAGCCTCAGCAAGGGTGAGGCACTAAGCAATTATGTGAGATCTTGTCTCTAAATAAAATAGAAAATATGACTGGGGTGTGCAGCTCAGCGATTGAATGCACTGAGTTCAATCTCTGTATCACAAAACAAAAAGAAGTTAAGAAAAGAAAAACAAACAAAAGGAAATAGAAAAAGACAATGGAAGAAACTTTTCTCTTTTCTTTTGACTATGCCTGTATTATATTGAGAGTACTTCTTGGAACTGAGGCAGCCTGGGCTGTGATGGAGTTGAAATCTTGAGTTGGATCTTGGTCCTTGTGGGCAGGAGGCCATGTGGAACAGCCAGAAGATTATGAGCAGTTTCTTGGGTCTGAGAAGCACCACCAAAGGCAAAGTGTATGCCTATAGCTGCAAGGGTATTGCTGAATGGATACCCCTTTATGCCAGGGAATCTGGCTAGGGGCTACTGGTGGGGGTGTAGACAGGGGAGTTCAGGGAAAGCTTTGCATTTGGCCTTGGAAGAGGGGAACTTCAAATATGTATCCAGGTGAGAAACCAGTGGAAAGTCTTATTAGGGTGACTCACTGTGGGCTCAGCCAGAGAGGCAAATCAGGAATCCCCCAAAATGATCTCTTAAAAGTGTGATGTTTTGATTATGAAGGTAAAATGATGTCCAGCACCTCCTTTTCAATGACACACAGGACTGGAACCTGGCTGAATCTCAGAGCTATGCTTTCTGAGCCTTGCACAAGATTGTCTGTCTCCATGTGCAGACTTGCACACATGCATACATGTATACACACACACACACACACACACACACACACACCCTTTCCTCATGTGTCTTCAGCATTTCCCCTAAATGACTCATACCAAAAATTGAAATGCCACTTTTCTGAGTTAGAGAGGACCTTTTGTAGCCCTCAAGGACCCCTGTGAATATAGGTCTGTGTGTTCTCCTAAGTGTATGTACCTGGATGTGTGAGTGTGCACACACTTACATACCCACTTATCCACCATCACCCAGGCACATACTCACACTCTCTCATAGCAGTCACATGACCACTCCCATACCATGTGGGCATGCACACACACACACACACACACACACACACACATACCACATGTACACAATTCCCTTCACATTCACACAATCCCACATACATACACATAATCCCACACACTGACTTAATCCCCCCCACACACATGCACACATATCACACTTACTTGTGCAAACCCCCACACTATCACACTTACCACACATGCACATGTACCACACATATTAGCACACACATGCATCACACACCTACACACACAATTTGTTCTGTGCTTTCACTTCGGCAAGGTTCTAAAATATTTTCATTACACAATGAAGAATCCTACATCAAACCTG
The DNA here is from genome assembly GCF_045843805.1 of Urocitellus parryii. Classification (NCBI taxonomy): domain Eukaryota; kingdom Metazoa; phylum Chordata; class Mammalia; order Rodentia; family Sciuridae; genus Urocitellus; species Urocitellus parryii. The sequence goes on along the minus strand of NW_027554094.1, from coordinate 554,210 downwards.
GGCAGTTTTCTGTGCATGAAACAGGCTTTGCGTTCTGAAGGGGGAACCCATGCTGGGTGCTTCAAAATGAATGCCACAGAGTCACCCTGTTGAGGTCCTGTGTTCTGGAACCACAGGTGGCCTAAAGTGGGAGATGGATTGCAGCCTCCCACTTTTGAGGCAGTGCCCTCTCTTGGCCAAGTGGGCTCTAATGGCTGGCTCACTGGTCTTTCCTGCTGAGAATCCCTGCCCCCTAATCTCTGAGAGTCCTGGCTGTGAGGCTGGTATGTCTGAGTCACCTTGCATCCACTTCACTCTGCCGCCTTTGAAATTTAGCTCGTTTATTAGCTCTCCTCTCTTTCTTCTAACTTGCCATTTTGTAAGCAAATCATCTCTGTTTATTAATGTTTGGGTATTAGTATCAAGGTATTGGCAATCCTGCCTGGAGTATTGTTTCCAGCTAATTAAAATGCCCTAGGTACCCTGCTGAAGATGGGAATGACAAAGGACAAAGAAGCCCAGAGGGTGTAGGCCCCTATTTCTTGTTATGTAATGACCCATTCTCCCCTAATATAGAAACCAGACACTTCCTTTGCTGAGAGAGGAAAAATGACAAGAAAATAAATTTGCATTAAAGTCGACTTAAAACAACCTGTCTCTGACTCTGTTCTCTCTTGCAGCTCTCCAAGCCTGAGCAACAACTCTGATGGGTGAGTCTGCCACCCCATTCTCTTCTCCTATCTGGGAAAGTGTGCAGCTGGCTGTGCTGAGGGGTAGTGGCTGTGCAGAGCCAAGCCCCTGTGCAAAGCTGCATGCACAGTCTACTGGTCTTGTCTGAGTCACACTCTGCATCCTTAGCTGGTGCTCTGGACTCATCAAATAAGGGAGCCCTCTCTGGTTCAGTGGGAGCCAGAGCTCTATGTGCAGTGTTGGATGACTGCCCCCCAGTGTCCTTGTGTGGGACATGAGTGCAAGGGTGACAAGGATTCTTATGCTGCCATTGCCAAGAGAAGGGCTCTGCTTGGAAAGGAAACTGGAGAGAAGCCCTGGAGAGGAATGTGAGTGAAGTCAAGTCAGAGGACTGGCCTTGCAGGAGCAAAATGCCCCATCACCTGTTGGGAAGTGCTGCCAGGTGTCAATAGCTGTGACTTCTTCTGTAGGACAAATGCTGTTGCATGTGTAGTGTGTGTTGTAGGGCTGGCTTGGGTCCCACTGAGGGGCCCTCTCATATGGTCTGTGCCTCATCGTGGTGGGGGATTCTACCTTGCAGGCAGCTGTCCTTGCAGCACCAATGGCTACATTTGCTGACCCTGGGACCCACTGCTGGTCCACAGAGCTCCTGTGTGTGAATGGTATAAAGGTCCCTTCCCAGAGGCCTTCCCTAGGTGAGGTTGCAAATTACTGTGCACACACACACACACACACACACACACACACACACACACCACCCCCAAAGTTCCTTCAGATCCCCATTACCTTGTCCATTTTAAACTGCTATACGTGGACTTGCTTGGGTTTCTTGGCAACATGATGGCCTCAAGGAAATCAGGTACCACCAGCACAGCCAGGCTGATGCCACAGACCCTTGTGACTAGCCTCAGAAGTCCCACCTGAGCCATTAACCAGGTTCAAGGTAAGGGAGCATAGAGTCCACCCCTTGATGGCTGAAATATTAAAGTCACATTGTCATAGAATATGAGGGATAGGAGGGGCCATAGGGCTTCATTGGAAGATTTCATTTGTCCTGGTGGGAAACTGCAGGCAACTCCTACCCAAGAAATGGGTGGGATGGGGAGTCTCCAAGGAGTGTGACAAAGTGAGCACAAATCAATCAACAGACTTCCAGAATTCCTTCCACTGTGTCTGCTGGCCCAGAAAGGTCTCTGCCACTTCTAGGTGCCACCACACTACCTTTGGTCTTGCTTAGCAACCAGCTTGCACATCTTTGGGACCCCCCAGGAGGTAATTGTCACTCCTTGCTCCAAACACTTAATCCACCCTACTGTGTGACCATTTAATATTTTACCCAACTGAATTTTTAAAACCTTTCTTCTTGTTTCCCTTTCTTTCTTCCCTCCCTCCATCCTATTAGAGGATTTCCTTGAATATGTAGGAGATCTGCATTCACAACAGAGAAAACAAAGAGCTGAGCTTTTTACAACTGTTCTTAACAAAAAAGGGGGGGGGTGTCTGTGCCACTTAGGGGCTGTGCTGAGAGAGGGGCAGGCTGGTTTTTTGCAGGAGTGCCAAGGTAGGAACTGAGATGTCTTACCCCCAGTGATGAACATATATGGCACTCACTACCCCTGGCTGAGCTCAGCTGTCACTATGCAGTGATGGGGAGGGGTGTGCAGGGGCCACAGGAAGGGATGGGCAGGGAGGGAAAGGGTCAGTGTCTGTCAGGAAGTGAGGAAGGGAACCTTGCACTTGGTCTAACAATAATCTAGAGCCGTTTTTTATTTGTTTGTTTGTTTGTTTGTTTTTTTGTTTTTTGAAGTCTTCTAGACCCCAGGTTCATCCCTGGCATTTTGAAACATTTAGCCCACTTTTTTTCCAGTTCAAGGCTTGTGACATCATCTACTTTGTGACTGTTTTTTCATTTACTTTAGTTTTAGCAGCTTTATTGATATATAATTGCTACATAGTAATGCATATTTTCAAAAGGTATGATTTGATAAATTTTGACATAGAGGCACTCCTAAAACCATCGCCATTATCAAAATTATGAACTTCTATGTCATCCCCAAATTCTCATGCTTCTCTGCATCTCCTGGCAATTGTTGATTTAATTTTTGTTGCTACATATTTATTCACCTTTCCTAAAACAAATTGAATGATACAGTTTATATTCTTTTTAGTCTGACCTTTTTATTTGTTTGTTTGTTTTGTTTTTACTCAATTATTTTTTAAAGATCTTTTTTGTTGGGAATGGAAATTAGTACAGATATTATGGAGAACAAAATGAAAGTTGTACAAAAAAACTCCAAATAGGGACTGGGTTGTGGCTCAGTGGTAGAGCACTCACCTATTACGTGTGAAGCCCTGAGTTTGATCCTCAGGACCACATATAAATAAATAAATAAAATAAAGGTATTGTGACTAACTACAACTAAAAATATAAATATTTAAAAAAAATCCAAATAGGGGCGCGCAGAAGAGGAGAGCTGGTGGGCGCCGCAGGTCGGGAAGAAGAGCACCCAGGGGCCTGCAGCCCGAGTGCTGCGCCGTGTTCCAACTTCTCCACGAACACAAAGGTGAAAAAGCACGTTTAGATTGGAATATGGACGCCGTCTCCTTGATCGGAGAGGAGCTGCAGGTGGACTTCCTGGACCACGTGCCCCTCACCACACACAAATTTGCTCGGAAGACGTTCCTGAAGCTTGCCTTCTGTGACATCTGTCAGAAGTTCCTGTTAAACGGATTTCAGTGTCAGACTTGTGGCTGCAAATTCCACGAGCAGTGTAGCAACAAAGTCCCCACCATGTGTGTGGACTGGAGCAACATCCGGCAACTCCTGTTGTTTCCAAATTCCACCATTGGCGAGAGCGGGGCCCCGGCGCTGCCCTCCTTGACGATGCGTGGGATGCGAGAGTCTGTTTCCCGGATCCCTGTCAGTTCCCAGCACAGATACTCCATGCCTCACGCCTTCACCTTCAACACTGCCAGCCCCACCTCTGAGGGCTCCCTGTCCCAGAGGCAGAGATCAACATTCACACCAAATGTCCACATGGTCAGCACCACCCTGCCCGTCGACAGCAGGATGATTGAGGATGCCATTTGAAGTCACAGCCAATCAGCCTCGCCCTCAGCCCCGTCCGGCAGCCCCAACAACCTGAGCCCCACAGGCTGGTCCCAGCCCAAGACCCTGGTGCCGGCACAGAGAGAGCGGGCTCCAGGATCTGGGACCCAGGAGAAAAACAAGATTAGGCCACGGGGACAGAGAGATTCAAGCTAGGGCTGGGAATGTGGCTCAAGAGGTAGCACGCTCGCCTGACATGCGTGTGGCCCGGGTTCGATCCTCAGCACCACATACCAACAAAGATGTTGTGTCCGCCGAGAACTAAACAAAAAACAATAAAACATTAAAAAAAAATTCTCTCTCTCTCTCTCTCTCTCTCTCTCTCTAAAAAAAAAAAAAAAAGAGAGAGAGAGAGAGAGATTCAAGCTATTACTGGGAAATCGAAGCCAGTGAGGTCATGCTCTCCACCCGCATTGGGTCGGGCTCCTTTGCAACCGTTTATAAGGGCAACTGGCACGGAGATGTTGCAGTGAAGATCCTGAAGGTTGTGGACCCAACCCCAGAGCAGTTCCAGGCCTTCAGAAACGAGGTGGTTGTCCTGCGCAAAGCGTGACACGTCAACATCCTGCTCTTCATGGGATACATGACAAAGGACAACCTGGCCATGGTGACCCAGTGGTATGAGGGCAGCAGCCTCTACAAACATCTGCATGTCCAGGAGACCAAGTTCCAGATGTTCCAGCTGATCGACATTGCCCGGCAAACGGTGCAGGGGATGGACTACTTGCACGCCAAGAACATCATCCACAGAGACATGAAGTCCAACAACATATTTCTCCACGAAGGCCTAACAGTGAAAATTGGAGATTTTGGTTTGGCGACAGTGAAGTCCCGTTGGAGTGGCTCTCAGCAGGTGGAGCAGCCCACCGGCTCCGTGCTGTGGATGGCCCCGGAGGTGATCCGGATGCAGGACAACAACCCCTTCAGCTTCCAGTCCGACGTCTACTCCTACGGCATTGTCCTGTACGAGCTGATGACCGGGGAGCTGCCCTACTCCCACATCAACAACCGGGATCAGATCATCTTCATGGTGGGCCTAGGCTACACCTCCCCCGACCTCAGCAAGCTCTACAAGAACTGCCCCAAGGCCATGAAGAGGCTGGTGGCCGACTGCGTGAAGAAAGTGAAGGAGGAGAGACCTCTCTTTCCCCAGATCCTGTCTTCCATCGAGCTGCTCCAACACTCCCTCCCCCAAATCAACCGGAGCGCTTCTGAGCCATCCCTACACCGGGCAGCGCACACCGAGGATATCAACGCCTGCACGCTGACCACGTCCCCCAGGCTGCCTGTCTTGTAGTGGACTTTGTACCTGCGCTCAGCCTGGGGAGGAAGGGAAGGCAGCGACAGCACCTTCCTGTCCCTTGCTCCTGGGGCAGAGTGTTTTCTGAGAAGCTGCTGTTAAGGACCTCCTAGAGACGCACAGGCCTTAACTTCACGTTGCCTTCTTTTCTACCCTTTCTGGCCGGTCTTCCTCCCATCTCCAGCATGCACAGGGGATGCTGACGGCCCTGCAAGATATCGTTAGGGCAAAAAGAAGTGGATGTCAAGGTCGTGAGCAGACTGGCCCCGCTGTGGGGACATGCGGGTTTGGAAACCAGCTTCTTTTGAGAGACAGCGGTGCAGCGCCAACAGTTTTGCACATAACTCACCGAACAACCCAGGACTGCGGAGATGCGCCTGCTCTATCTCGTACCACGGGACTTGCCTGTAACAGCCCGAGATGTCCAGGGCAAACGGTGGCTTTCCAGGCACGGTGCTCAGCCCTCCTGTCCTGGTCCTTGGGAGCAGCCTCCCGTCATGCTGAATTCATCTTCCAGGGGCGGCCCCTATGGGGTGGGCCGCAGGGCCAGCCCCATCTCTAGTCACATAATTGTGGATGCAAGGAAGCCAGGAATACAGGTTCTCTTGATTTGGGTTTTAATTTTGTTTTTATTGCGCTGACAAGATACAGTTATGATGATTCCTCGATTATGTTATTTTAATAAAATAAATTAAATTTAAAAAAAAATCCAAATAGGACTACCATATGATACAGCAATTTTATTACTGGATATGTATTCAAAAGAAATAAAATGAGTAGGTCAAAGAGATACATATGTACATGCCCATGTTTATCGCAGCACTATTCACAATGGCGATAGTAGAGAATCAATCTAAGTGTTCCTCATCAGATCAGTGGATACAGAAAATGTGGTACAGATACACTATGGAATATTATTTAGTGATTGAAAATCAACTCCCAGGCTGGAGATGTGGCTCAAGCAGTAGCATGCTCACCTGGTATGTGTGGGGTCCTGGGTTCGATCCTCAGCACCACATAAAAATAAAATAAAGATGTTGTGTCCACTGAAAACTAAAAAATAAATATTAAAAAAATTCTCTCTCTCTCTCTCTCTCTCTCTCTCTCTCTCAAAAAAAAAACTATATATATATATATATATATATATATATATATATATATATATATATATATATATATCAACCTCCCTTTTCTTTTCTTGCATGGGGGATTGAACCCAGGGACTCTTAACCACTAAGCCATATTCCAGGCCCTATTTTTACTTTGTTTGGTTTTCTTTTGAGACAGGGTCTTGCTAAGTTTTAGGGCCTTTCTAAGTTGCTGAGGCTGGCTTTAAACTTGCAATCCTCCTGCCTCAGCCTCCTGAGCTGCTGGAATTACAGGTGTGCACCACTATGTCCAGCTCAAAAAATTGCTTTATATCACCACATGAATAAAACTGGAGAACATTATGTTAAGTGAAATAAGCTAGAATAGAATAGTGGTTACCAGAGGTTGGGGAGGATAAGGAGGGATGAGAGGTAAGGAGGGATGAGGAGACCTGGTCAACAGGTACAGCAGGTGTAGTGATCTAGGAGGAATAAATTCTAATATTCTATTGCACAATAGGATGACTGTAGCTAGTAAAAATGTATTATATATTTCAAGATGGCTAGAAAACAGGATCTTGAATTTTCCCACCACAAAGAAATGATAGAGGTTCAAAGTGATGGATTTGCTAATTACCCAAGTTTGATCATAACATTGTATAAGCATGTTTAAATATTACAATGAACCCTCAAACGTGCAATTATGATGAGTCAATTATAAACAAAAATTTAAAACTCAATTATATTTATAGTCTATAATTCACTCCCTTGATTGTTGTTGACCTTGTATTATATGGATATTTTATAGTTTGTCCATTTATCTGTTGACAGATATCTGGGTTTTTTTTTCAATTTGGAGTAATAACAAATAAAGCTACTAAGGCCATTTGTATGAAAGTTTTTATATGGACATGTGTCTTCTTTTGTCTTAAGTGAATTTCTCATTGTGGAATGGCTAGGCTATATGGTTTATGTGTTTGTATGAGATATATGTTTAAATTTTAGTAAGTTATAAAAACACATCCAAAAGGATTGGACCATTGTACATTTCCACAAATAAGATACAGAAGTTCCAGGTGCTCCACACCTTTGCCAATACCTGAAGGGTCTCTACAGATTTGACATTCTTGTGTATGGGTATCTCATTGTAATTCGAATTTCCATTTATGTAATAACTACTGATTTTTGAGATTTCAGATTGTCATCTGTATATTTTCTTTAGTGTAGCATCCCGTTCAAGTCTTTTGTTCATTTGGAGACTGGTTGGTTTGTTTTCTTCATATTAGTATTGTTGGGAATTCTTAATGTATTGTGGCTACTAGTCTGCTTTACTCCTAAAATTAAAGAACATATCACACATGGAGAAAATTATAGATAAGAGTACAAAAATTTGGTAAGGTTGTCACCCATATTTAATACATGGTAACCTGTTCTTACATTTGCTTTGAATTTCATTTTTTGCATAAATGTTATGTATAAAATATAGTTAAAGCATTTTCTTTTTTCTTCCCTTTCCCAAATTATCTCTTTTTCCTAAAAATTAAATAATAATCTAAGTTTTTTATGTATCCATTTTTAATTCTTTTACTACACACATGCACAAAGTTAATGATGTGTTCATGGTAAACTTTGCCTGTATCTGGAGTTTCTGTTTATGCAATCATACTTTATATATTCTTTTTTTAAGAGAGAGAGAGAGAGAGAGAGAGAGAGAGAGAGAGAGAGAGAGAATTTTTTAATATTTAGTTTTTATTGTTCGGCTGACACAACATCTTTGTTTTTGTATGTGGTGCTGAGGATCAAACCCGGGACCATAAGCATGCCAGGTGAGCGCGCTACCACTTGAGCCACATCCCCAGGCCATACTTTGTACATTGTTATGATACTTCTGTTGCTCATGTTATGTTGTTGAGGTTCTTGCATGTTGATGCCGTGGATCATTCATTTTCATTATGGTCAATTTCCATCGTATTCTGACACTACAGTTTATTTTTCTGCATATTATTGATGGAAATTTTGGTTATTTTTATATTTAGTGTTATTTTAAGCAATAGCCCTATGATCATTCCTGTGTATGTTGTTCTGGTGTCTTTTTGTATACATTTCCCCCAAAACAGAAAAGATGAATCATAGGGGAGGGCTCATTTCCACTTTACGAGGCATCACCAAACTTTTTCCTAACTGATTGAAAAATTGTCATTCTCACCAGCAGAAATGAGAGTTTTTACTAATATTCATTCTCTGTGCTCTTTGATACTGTCAGATGGCATAATTTTTTTCAATCTGGTAGGCAGGAAATGGCATCTCAACACTTTGCACTATGACATGTCCAGTTTACTCTCCATTGTTCAATCAAAAAGTCCCTTCAGGGATTTTTTTTTCTTCTTCTTTTTACAGACCTGTTTTGGGGTTATTTTAAAAACGTTTTCTTGTCACATAACATCCTACAGTGTCACTATGATGTTTCTTGTTATATTGCAGATTTTAAAGAATTTAAACTAAGACTTCAATGAACTTCCTAGGTCTGAACATTGGTGTCTTTCAGCAATTCTAGGAGATTCTCATGTTCTCAGCAACTATCTGTTAAAACATTGGCTCTTTTTTACTCTCTATGGTTTCCTCTTCAAGTTCCACTAAGATGTATATTAGATCTCCCCACAAAAACATTCACAACTCTTAACTGTTCATTTGTTGTGGATTGTTCTGGATGATTTCTTCATCCCTGAGTTCTAGTTTGCTCTCAAATATCTCTTTAACTGTAATATTTATACAATCTGAGGTTTTAATCTGTCCATGGTGATATTTACATTTTGATCATTTCTAGGAATTCTTGTTACATTTTTATTATTTCTAGAAATGATTTTGCACTCTTTTCCAAATCTTTGAAGACATATTCATGGTGTTTTCTTTCCTCATCCTATTTTAGATTCTTCTCTTTTAAAATTATGTGATAACATAGTTATTTTGGATTAAGTTTCTATTAATTCTAAAACTATAGAAAATAGTATGGAAAATTCTCAAATAGTTAAAAATAAAGCTACCATATTCCAGAAATTGCACTTCTAGGTATACACTCAAAGAAAATGAAATCAGCCTGTGGAATAGAGTCCACACTCCCATGTTTATTGCATGGATGAGTTTGGAGGATATTTATGTTAAGGGAAATAATACAGGCATAGAAACACAAATGCCTCATGACCCCACTTATATGTGAAATCTGAAAGAATTGGATTCACTAAGCAGAGAGCAGAATGATGGTTGCCAGGGGCTGACAGTGGGGGACATCTTGGTGAGAGGATTCCAAATTACCATTAGACAGGAGGAATGAATTCAAGAGATTTTTCTGTACAGCATGAGGATGGAATTTAATATCAATGAATTGTACACTAAAAAATTGGTAATAGATTTTAAGAGTACTACCATAAAATGAATATGGGGAGTAATCAATATATTAATGAGCTTGATTTAACCATGTATAATGTACACGTATTTCAAAATATCATCTAGTACCACAAGTATGAATAATTTATATCAGTAAAAAAAAAGCCCAAAATAAGAGCTACTAGATGTATAATGCTGAAAAAGAAACAAATTGTGGGATCCAGGAATCTGTATTTTTACAGATATTCCATGTAATTCTGTTGCAATTACTCCTCAAAACTCTCTTGGAGAAAAGAATATGACTTTAGAAATGCAAAAAATGTTCACTGCAAATCATAATAAATAAAAGAAATTAGTAATCTCATTTTCTAAATAATTTATAGAATAAGAAACATATTGAGACAACTTAAGAATTGCCCCACAATGATACCATTTACTGCAATGTGACACAGGTAGGGTGACCCTCACTAACACTGGTATTACACCATTTGGATCTTTTATGTAGGTAAGCTACATAAACTCTTTTCTTTGTAGGTGACCCACCCTAAAATATTTTGTGATACTCATGTAAAACAGATATCCAGTCTCTGATTCTATTTTAGCAGCAGAAAATAAACTAAGAAAGGGAAGTATTAATATAAATTTTATTTTACAGGCAAGAGAACTGAGACACAGGAATATTAAGTAACTTGTCCAAGGTCACACAGAATAATAAAAAATCCAGGATTAGCTATGGAGTTTAGCATCTGCTCTCTCACTTCTATATGATAACACACTTGTTAATGATGCCAGATGCCTTTAGTGTCTGCTGAGTTCTTTTAAGTGTGTGTAGATTAGAACATTTAAGGTAATAGTGATGTTATCTGTAAATTTATAAAACTAAATTAACATAAAATTTACCTTATTTTACTTTTTAATAAAAAAGTCAGATGCTATGCAGTAAAATTAACTGGAAGCACCTGAAATGGCCAAGAGTCAACCATTTTGTACAGTTGCCATTTCGAGCTACAATTCATAAATTTTTAGGTCAAAAATGGATAAGCCTTGACAATTTTATTTGGCTCAACCAGATGCATAGTTTATATCTGGATGGTTCACAACATTGTAAGAGACTATTATTCTGTTTGCTCCCTACAGTCTTGGAGGTGTAGTAGGACTCTCTTTTCATCCCACTTCACAGAGTAAGAAGTTCAGGACATATGGAAGGGACCTCCCCATGGGTGAACAACTGGGAATTGATAACCTGGCCCCCATGTTCTGGAGTCCAAATAGAGTTCCCTTTTCCTTTTGACACTTGTTTATTTTGCCCAATGAAAACTCAGTCTGTGACAATAGCACTAATCCCAGGATAATGTTTTAATCTTTATGTTCTTCCCTGCAGCAAAGAGGAAAGGACGTTGATGTAGGGGCTGGGTCACAGTATGTGCTTCAAGACACGCCTCCAATGACCTCACTTCCTTCCACTAGGCCCCTTCTCCTAAAGATGACTCCACCCTCCAGTAGTACCAGCAGCTGAGGACCAAGACTTTAACACAAGAGCCATTGGGGGACACTGATGATTCAAACTACATCACTTGCAGAATACATGGAGAAATAAATGTGACTTTATACAAACCACTTCATCTTGAGAATCACCTTATTCTATACAGTAACAGATCTAGAAGATACGATTCTATGTGGACCTTCAGGTCTTATTTACACAATTATATAATTTTATTTTTCTGTCAAGGCCAGCTTCACTATATTATTATATTTCAATAAGGTTGGGCAATGTTACCCCAAGAGCTCTCTGGAAAAGCCTGTTGTTTTTCTGGCACATGGTACTTATTGAATAATTCCATTTTAATAGCTGAGCCAAGAATAATAATATTTTTTCATAGTTGAAACCTTTGCAAACCACACCATAAATGGCCATACTCTGTGGTCACCCTACATATAGGTCATTTTTAAATTGAAAGTCTTGACAATAATGATGGTCATACAAAGAATTCAACTTCCTTTGAAATACCTTGAATCACTCTCACAGAAATATTTTTTAGCTTCACTGTCCTTGCAAAGTATGAAAGGGATAAGTAATTGTTGTGTCTAATGGTCATTTCCTTAGTGAGTTGTGTTACCCTTCCTCATTCAAGTGGTACAATTTTACTTTCACAGTGGATGTTGTTATTGTGATAAGCTATGAGGATTCTTGGAGAGTACATTTTCCATTACCTCAAAAATGCATTTTTGTTTGTTTTAACAGAGCCACTTGGAAATATCTCTCTATGAAGAATAATATTGATATGAAAATATAATTTTGTCATGAAACATTATTTGACTTTTATAAGAATTGGAATACTTTCTCTAAATTTATATTTTCTGCAAATATTAAAGTTTACAGGCTTATGGTATTATTATTATTATTATTATTATTATTATTATTTAACAGAGGAAGTATCAGTTTATTATTGATTTTTAGGTTATGTGGTATTTGAATAGCTCCATGCAATGAGAAGGGGCCCTCTGGAAAGAGGAAAAACTTGAAGTAAGACTCCTAAATACTGTGGTGGACAGGTAATTTATACCCAATGATGAGAAAATGGCAGTTGTCTCTCCTTGCAGGATTATTTTGACACTCACATGCTAAGACCTGCTGGTATGCAGAGACCCAGGCCAGCTGGAGCCTTTCCAGCTCTGTGTCTCACCCCTCAGGGAAGACAAATAGAAAGGAAATGTATGAGAGAGTCTTGATTCATCCATTGGCAAGCATTTATTGAAGGCCAATTGTGTGCACAGCAAACTTCATAATTAGAAAACTTAGGTTTTCTATTAAATTCCTCGTACAAAGCCGGTTCTCAGGAGGAAGTTTTGTGGCCACATAGTGGCACAGCCTGAGGCTATCATGGTTATTATATCTATTTTATCCATGGAGAAGTTATGGATTAGGAAGAATTTGGGTTGGTTGATCCTAGCCGATCTGTCAGTATGGTAACCCACTCACTCTTCAAGCAAGCAACTGAGAACTTGAACACAGTTCTTGTTTTATTTGTTTTTATTGTGCACACACATACCCATACTCTGTCTGTCTCTCTCTCTTCTCTCTCTCTCTCTCTCTCTCTCTCTCTCTCTCTCTCTCTCTCTCTCTCTGTGTGTGTGTGTGTATCTTTTTTTTCTCCATGTCTCGGATCCCAGAGCAAGAACTTCTGATGAAACCAATTGGCTTTTCTTTACACTTTCTCCAAAAGATATGAAGTCAGGTGTTTTTACTTCTGAAACAAACCAGAACTAAATTGCCAGATAAAAGTTCACTTCTCCATAAAATTTACTTGTGAGACAAAGCATGAGCTACATTCTTCAAGGAATTCCCAAAACTCTTTCTTTCAAGTTAAACATTGATTATTTATCTGCTGGGGCAGATTGTATTTTGCAGATGATTGGTCATACAAATTTGCATTTCATCCTACAAGCTCTTCCTACACTGCTGGGCTGACCTCCCAGATTAAGAAGAGAGGAAGTCCCACTCTCACATCATGGTGAACTGCCCTGACCCATGCAAGGAAAATTGTGCTGTGAGACTTTCAAGGGAGACCAAAAAGGGCAATATGGCTTCTGCCTGGCTTTCTGGGGTGCATGTTCTTAAAACCAAGCCACTTTGTTGTAAGGAAGCTCAGTTCAAAGGAGAATCCTAAAGCAGGAATTTTACCCCAAACAAAACAGCCAGCATGGACCCTAAGAGAATGGCCTCCATGTAGCCCCTGCCTCTGCTTTAAGTCCCTGGAAGGGGTTCCCAGCACCAAGGAGCAGATATGAGCTTCCTTCTGCTCCCTGACCCAATTCTTGGCCCATGGGGAATGTAAATGATGACAAGGGATGATTGTCCTAAGCTGCTAAGTGTGGGGATTTTGTAGGGAGCACTAAATACTAAAATAGGGGTGTCTTATATCCAGCCAAAGGTTTTGCTGCCCTGTGTGGTTGGCCTCAGTGTCACTGGATGTGGGTTTCTCATGCATGTTTCTGGTTTCCTCCTTTTAAAACACATCCTTTTATGCCCCCTTCACTATCCTGTGATGAAATTCATAGATGATAAATACATAGATCATCAATTATATAGATAGATATCCACACACACAAACACAAACACACACACACACACATATACATTATTTATATACATGGCTGTAATATGGAGAAGTAGAAGAAAAATAATTCATAATAGAACAACAAAATAGAACACAGCACTATGTGATGGATTCTCTTGCAATGCAGAATATTATTCCTAAAAGTTACTATTGTGAGATTTTGCATAATAACAGGTCTTATGGGGAATGAGGTAAGAAGGAGGATGCTCAATACCTATATAATTTTAAGTAGTTTATTACATAATAAATGGCAAACTATTAAACTTCTGCTGTGGTTTAAAACATTTTAAATTCTTAGATGAGGAAATACACATACATATTGTATTTCCCTTGGAAAGTGCATGACTTTTGGGGGTGGAGTCATTCTGGAGAAGGGCTGGATGGAAGGGCTACTTCTCAGAGGATCCCCTGCCTCCATACCAGAATGGGTCCTCGCCTGTTTGTGTCTTCTCACTGCTTGAAGTGGAAATTCAACTGTACAGAGTGAGACTTGTCATCTTCAATCCATTTCAAGAGATTTTTGTTTGCAGATAATGGTAATTTTTATTTTATTGTTGTTTTCAAATTCATTCCTCCAATGTGCAATGTGGATTCCTGCTGTTGTCACCCTTTTGCAATAGCATGTGACCTACATTGAAGGTTTTCCTTTGACATTCAGAGTTGGATTCTTCTGCAGTGGATATATCTATCAAGAGCTTCCAACCTTCAAGAACCCAAACAGCACACTCATAAGGGTTCACACTTAAGTGAGCTGGGCAGGAGGTGTACACCTGATTATTTGTACCTTCTTTAGTTAAGTTTGGACTTGAATCAAGAGAAGAAAATAAGTGTTCAAATGAAAATTTTTGTTTCTATATTTGACATTTTGAAATCACACACACACACACACACACACACACACACACACACACACACTCATTTTTAGTCCAGGCTGATGACATGGGTGTTAGTTTATGACTCAAGTATCACAATTAGTTTTGTCATCAGGAATGTGATTTTCTGAAATAATGGACCACTTTTGGTGAAGGTCTAAGCAAAACAGAAAACAAGTTCCCCCTCTTACACAACAGATGTATTCTGGGAAATGTTGATGCATTTTTAAACCCATGTAAAATATTTGTTGTATTTACTTGTGAAGAATTGGGTTATAAGCTCAGGTCACTAGAGGCAGTTTTCTCCATCTATGTGAAAATTCAAATGGATATTCAAAATTCTTGTGAGATGAGAGAACTTATTTTGAAGGTGTAACTATGGCAACTTTGTTTTCTTCTTTACAAATGCCAAAGTTGTTAGGAACAATTGTTACAACAGCCACCCAAAACCCATGTTTTATTCTTTGATGGCTGACTCACAATGCAAATTGAATTCCTAACCTCATAACCTGGCATTTTAATAGTGAGAATACTGAGAAGGGATGGGATTTGGAAGATTGAAATGAGGACATAGGAACAGATGAAAAAAAAGCTAGGGACCTCAAATTCTTAAATTTTACTGCCATTTTCATTGACAATTGTATAGGAAAGGTTAGCAAGGCCTGAAGACCATTCTCTTTAGAAAGGGATGCTGATGATGTTGGCCTTTGGTGGGCTTCTGGGAACTTGGATTTGAGGATGTTTCCCTTATTCTGTAAATAACAAAGTTGTCTCATGCCACTTCCTAGCCTGTTCATGTAAACAAGTTGGTTTCTGCTGAGATGGGTTTTCCTTCTGAGTTTTGGTGTGTGCTAGACAGAGTGCTTGACAGAGACACTGATAAAGACCCTGATAACAAGCCTCTGCTCCCCAGTGGATGATGTTTGGCATATGTTGTTAGAACTGTGTGCTGAAGGAGGTAGGTTCACCCTGTGTGACTCCATGGGGAAAGAATTCTTGGAAGCTTATATGTGGCTTCCTCTAGGCTCTGCCCCTATGACTTTTTCCTTTGTTGACTTTGCTTTATATCTGTTTGAAGCAAGCTGTCAGCAGTGAGTGTAACTATATACAGAACCCTGTGAATTGTCCTGGGCCATCAGTAAGTGAAAGTCCCCAAAATAACAGTAGATATGTCTTATTCCCTTCATCTGAGTTTAACCCATTTGTCTGAAGACAATCCCTCCTGAGATTGTGGCCCTGTAGGAACTCTTGATTCTCCTCAGGACACATAGACCTATAACTGGGCTCAAGTCCCAGCAGGCCCTAAAGGATGGGGTCCAAGACATGGTATACAATGTGTGCAGCTTCTTGTTGACACTATCAGGAACCTGGGAATATACAAATGGATCTTAAGGGCAAAGCATTAATGTGAAAGCAACATAAAATTTGTTTAGTCTGAATTCATTTCTCTAGGCTCACTAATAGGGTGTAGACTAATTCTTTATTTGGGTTAAAGGACTTTAATATTTTGGATGGTTGATTGAAACATGGATGTTAAATAACATTCAATAAAGTTAGAGAAGAAAGAGGCTTCCTGAATCACCTTAGAGAAAGCTCAAACATTTTGGACTGATTGTTGGGATCCTGGACATTGAGGATACCCCTGGTGAGAGAAAAGAAGAAAGTATTGCAGAAAATTTAGTAAAATTGGGTTCCACAGTTATGTGTAAAGCAGAATTCATAAGCCACACACCTGGATATATATAGCTAAGGACATTTCCAAGAAAGTGTTAAAGGCACAGCTGGATTTCTTCTATTTGTGGTGTAATGTTATAGAAGAAAGAAGAATTATTCAAGATCTCAGCCTTTCCAGATGATAAAAGAAAATGTGGCAATCAGAATTTGATGGTAGAAGTGTGGCATAGAGGATGTGGCTGTTTACCTCTTTGTTGAAACCCTGGAAAGCTTAAAAGTCTATGTAAACAACTCTCCAAGAGATTAAATTGTTACTCACAGATCAAGCAAGAGGACCTCTGGGAAGCTTGAGGACATTGTCTTTCAGCCCTTTTGCAGAAGCCAAAGATAGAAGGTATTATGAGTAAAAGATTGTTGTGTGCAAACTATTGTCTAATGGAGTGAAATCCAGTAAAAATGCACTTCAGACCCATAATGTGAATGTCTAGAGCATTCAGGTCCCTGGGTAAGGGTCGCGAAATAACCAGGACACAGGGGATGCAGAGCCAAGGCAGCAATTGCAACTGCATGCTGAGGTTTATTTGCAAGTTCCTTTTATATTCTTCTTCTAACAAAGCAAGCAATTCTTCAATAACACTTCACCCACATTGTCCAAATATCATGCCTCAGCGGATACACAGAGCTAAATTCAGATTGTTCCTGTTTATTTGATAAGTACCCTCTTAAAGTTCTTTGTAGACACTATCTAATCCTCTGAGGATGTATTTGTTTCTTTAGAATGTACTGTTCCCAGGAAAAGTATGCAGGAAGCTTCTTCCTCTTGGCGAAACCATGCAGAACTTGTGACTTGCGATAAGGGGAAGAGAACTTTTCCTCCTCCTAGCTGAGGTTTGCCTCAGATGACCTAAATCACAGCCACAGCTCTTGCAAAATGTCAGGCCTGAGGGAGCTAAACTCTGCATACTCAAACCCCAACACCATAAGCCTCTTAAATGAATTTATCAGCAGAAATACTGCCCCATCTTGTAATAAATGGAATATATACACTATTTCTTCCTTATCTGTGGTTTTGCTGTTTATGGTTTCAATTACTCAAAGTAAACTGCAATTCCAAAATAGTAAATGAAAGATTTCAAAAGAAGCAATTCATAAATTTTAAATCATGTACCATTCTCAATGGCATGATGAAATGTCTCACTCTGTCCTACAGGGTGATAATCATCACTTTGTTCAGAGGGTACATGCTGTATATGCTACCCATCCATTAGTCACTCGGTAACTATATCTATTATTAGGTAATATGACATGTGATCTAATCCTTATGTTCAAGTAAACCTTATTTTATTTTATAATGGCCCTGAATGCAAAGGTAGCAATGCTGACCCTTCAGATATGCTAAATAAGAGTGGTGAATTGCCTCTTTTAAGTGAAAAAGTAAGATGTTTTAGAGATAACAAGGCACTGAGAGAGGCAGAGAGGCCATATTCAAATAACTTTTAGTGTAGTATACAGTTACACTTGTTCTAGATTATTATTAACTGGTGGTATTCATCTTCTATTGTGCCTAATTTATAAATTAACCTTTATCATAGACATATGTTCCTAGGAGAAAACATAGTGTATATACAGGATTGTTTTCTATCTGGTTTCATTCTAATCAGAAAATTAAAAGATAAAATTGTTCATCATCAAACCCATTATTCTTTTGTGAAAACTGAAGTGTGACTCTAAGATCTGAATCAAGAAACCATAAATTGAAGATGAAAGCCTAGAGCTACCCATATAGAGATTCTTAGGCCCTGAAACTTTCTTGACTTTGCCCAACTGGTTTTTGAAACTGATTTGGACAGATGACTCCCTTATACCTTCCATCTCCCCCATATTTGGACTGGAATATCTGTAGCTTTTATAATCTTCACCACTGTGTTGAGAATATTGGAGGCATGCACTTCACCTCTAGTTTTGTAGGTTCACAGGTGGAGAGACACTGTGACCTAGGAGTTGTACTAATGGATTATACTCAGGAGCTTTAGCCACATTTGACTTTGATGATTAAGTAATGAGTTTTGGACTGTTGAGAGGATAAACTTCAATGAGATTTTTAACTTTAATTTATGTGGTTCTAGGAAGAGACCATTGGAAACCCAGGGAGAAGGTGGATATAATTGTAGGTTAAGGGGAACAAGTAGATATTAGTAACATTGAAGGCATGTAACCTGCATAAGCCTAATCTAATCGCACAGGCCTTTAAAGTAGACCTTTATTTGGTAATAGAAATATAGAAATATTTCAAATATGAGAATAAAATCAAGGTCATATTCCTGGCTTTGAAAATAGAGGAGATCAAAAGGCAAGGAATATCAATTGTCTTTCAGGGTCCTGAGTTTTCCCTGACTGATAACTGATAAGGAAAGGTTTAGGGACATCAGTTATGGAATAACAAGGAATAGAATTCTACTACTGAATTGCATAAGTTCAGAAGTATCCTCTTACTTAAAGCTTCCATATAGGAGTGTTATTCAGCCAAATTTGATTTTAACCTGTGAGACACCAAGTAGAGATCCCACCTGAATCTCCCTGAACTTCTGACTTACAGAACTGTGAGAGAGTAAATAGATGTTGTTTGAAGTCATTAAGTTGATGGCAGTATTTGTTATATGACAGTAGAAATGGAATATACCCTGAAAGCCCAATGAGTAATTCTATTTACCATAAAAATTATTTTGTTCAACACTTACTATATTGAAGACACCATGAAAGAAACATAAAGTATATAACAAATATAATAATGAGCAAATAGTTTTTTAGTACTTCTATAAAGTGAGCTTATAGTTTTGGAGTACTTCTAAGCACTTTGATGACTTTATGTGAATTATCCCATTTAACCTCCCCATTTATGAAAGAGATTAGAAAAATAAAGATTGAAGAGAATGCATAAATTGTCCAAGGTTTATTCATTTAAAAAGGCAGATATTAAGCATACCCTTATATTTCCATGTTCTTTGGAACAGTGCCAATGTTGAATATTTAGTTCGCTTGTTTACAAATTGCATTTACAACAAATACAAATGTCAAAGAATGTGCTTGTGTTTGGGTTCAGAAAGCGTAGTCCTCTTAACCTGCATTACCTCTGCTGCATTTATTGGACGAATCAGCCAGACTCTGGCCACCACATTGCAGGTGAACCCATGTATTGGATACATTCTTGGGGCCATATTTGGAAAATACAGTCTATTAAGCAGGCCAAGTGAGTTAAATTATTTTTTTAATAGCAACAATATTCTCGGGTTGTGAGAGTTAAACACTCTCTGAGATAGAATGCAGAGGGACAATTCATAGGAGGTCTGACTCTCAAGGCAGCCTCTGGGTCCAGTGCAATCAGTACATTGAGGGTTTCTTTAATAAATGCCACAGGCATTGTGTTTGCATGTGGCCCTTAGAAGACACAGAGCCCAAGAGATGACCAGACAGCATCTTTTATAGAAGGTTGCTGGGGTGCACATTCTAGCTTGTTTCTGTTATCTGCTGCTGAGTAATGAGCAAACTCAACACTTAATTGCTTAAAGCTCAAGCTTTGGTGGGTCTGGCCTTGGAAAGAATTAGGCTGGGAGGGTTTATCTCTGCTCCACCTGGTTGAGACTGGAAGATCCACTTTCAGGTTGGCTTCTCTTTCCCACATCTTGTGACTTGGCACTGCCCCTTGTGACTCAGTCTGTGTGTGGCACCCTCAATGGAGCCCAGACTCCTCACAGCACCATGATGTCTTACTTAATTCATAGTTCCAAGCTTCACAAAAAACAGGGAGGAAGGTCTGCTATCTAGGTAAGAACTACACACAGAAGTGACATACCATCTTCTCTGCTGCATCCTGTTGGAGAAAGCAGCCAGAGAGTCTGCCCATAATATTGCAGGTGAGCCCGTGGAATGGGTATATCCTTGGGGCCATCTTTGGAGAATATACTCTATTACACAGGCCAATGGAGAAAAATTCTTTCTTCAGTAACAACAATATGTTTGGGTTCTGGGAGTTAGACATTCCCTGAAATAAGTTGCAGGGGGACAGTTCAGACATTGTGATCATGAGGACCAGGCATCCTCCCACAGGCTTTCCTATCTTGGGAGTCCACGGAGGGGCAGGCAGGTCATGATGAAGTGTGTGGTCCTGGCCCACCCTGGGACTTCACACGTCTATCAAGATGCCCAGCATATCCTGAGCTAATAATCCAACCTTTCTTGCACTGGCCATAGGCCTGTCCCTGCCAGTCACTGTGCCATATGTGTCATCAGGCAAGCAAGTGAAGAATTCTGCATACCTTTCAGCTGGGGACATTTCCAGTGGCTATTTTTTTGCAAAATCACAAAATAGTTAGTGGCTGTGGAGGTCTTTCAATGACTCAGTTTTCCACACTTGTCAACGAACTGCAGTACAATGAGTGAAAAATGTAGGTCATTCATAAACAACTCTTCATGCATAAAAAAAATAAAGGGCCGATGTCTGGTGTTGTTTCTTCTGCACAACTCATATCAGATGACATAAATTTCCATAAACTACCCAGGTTGACGAGGCTGGTTGGAACACAGCATGACAAATATGCCATGGTCTTGAACAGCTGTTGAAATTCTTCTGCCCCTGACATAGGACACAGGAAAAGCCTCTGTCTCAGGAGGTGGGGGAGAGGTAAGGAAATGGCCAAACCATCACTTATCAAATCACTTTGCTAAATCAGAGTACTTATCAGGTTGGTTTTGCCAGAAAGAAAGTGAATTCCATGGAAGTCGGTGAGCCCATTGCATAGGGAACTAACTTTCAATTTCAGAATGAAGCCACAGGTTCTGGAAGGACATCTAAGAAGTGGGGGCTCCTCTGGCATCACAAACTGCTGGGTGTGCCCATGGGGATGTCAGGCAGCCCTCTGCACGGTGGCACACAGGTAGCCAACTCAAACCATTGTGCTGTCATTCAAGGTATTGGTCAGGATTTAGGGCCACAAGCTGCCCAATAAGATGCCCCTTCCAAAACTCTTCTTCTTTCCTTCCATATTCAGCTGTGGAGAAAAAAGAAGACAAGATGCGGAGGAAGCCAAGCCCAGATGCCTAGTGCCACAGTGTGCCTTGCAGGAGAATCCTACCAGCAAGAGGCGAGCCAAGATTCTCCATCCTATCCACAGACCAGGGATCAGGATGGATTCCCAAGATGGAGTATTTAGGCTGACGAGCTTCATTGAAAAGAAAAAATTGGGCCTGTTAAAAAATTTTGATTGACCTGTTTAAAAAAAAAAATATTTGTAGGTGGGCATAATGCCTTTTATTTGTTTTGTTTATTTTTAGTGGTGCTGAGGATTGAACCCAGTGTCTCACACATGCTAGGCTCTTCTACTGAGCCACAACCCCAGTGCCTTCATTGGCCTCCCCCCCCCCCGTAATTCAACACATTTATGTTTAGATGTGTTCATTCTAGAAACTCTTTCCTTAAAATTAATAACGTGCCTACTTAATGTTTTTTTCCTACGAATTTTTCCTCCAGGTCATCCCAGTGCTAAATTGTTGTGCACAAATAGTAGCCTCTGAAAGGACACCTGTGGTTTGGGCTGGACCTGCCCAACCATGCCATGGTTCTTCATTCAGAACTTAGGACCCTGTCTATCAGGCTTTGGGAGCACCTGGTCTCTCCTTGGCCAAAGAGACCTGTATTTGTTGCCACTAGTGTCACATCCTCCCAGGATTCTGTGTGCATGTGTGTTTGTGTATGGTGTATGTGGTATCTGTGTGTATATGAGTGTTTATTTATCTAAACATAAATATGTATATATCTGTGTGTGGTGTGTGTCGGTGTGGTATGAGTGGTTTATGTGGCTGAGTTGTTTTTGTGTGCATGGTGTTTGTGTGTGTCTCTGTGTATGTCTCTGTGTTGTATTTTTATGTATATGCGTTTGTGTGTCTATATGTGTGTGGTATGTGTCTCTGTATATGTGCAGTGTGTGTGTATCATATGGAGGTCTTTGTATGTATCTGTGTGGGGCAGTATCTCTGTTAAACAGGTGTCTCTACTTGGGAGGCTGGGGAAGGAGGATATTGAGTTCAAGGTCTTCCTATACACTTTTTGAGAGCCTGTCTCAAAACAACAACTATAAAAAAATACAAAGGAATGGGGCTATAGCTCAATGGGAGAATGTCCCAGTTTACATCCCTGATATTGGGGATGGGGAAAACACACAAGTGTCTTCCATTACTCTGATCTTATATTAATAACATTTCTCTTGATATGGAGAAAAAAATTTATCATTAATCACCTTGATCATTACCTTCACCTATCCATCCCTGACCACAGGACTGGATTCCTGGCTGATGCACCAGCAGTAGCTCACCCTTATGCAGTGGATCCAGGAGGTAATACCCCCACCTCTGATTTAGAGCAGCCGCCCCTGCTCTGCTCTAGACGTCACCATTATCACAGACACCAGAAAGCTGTGAATGCCATTCCTCCCACCCTTGAAGCCCACACAGGCAAATTTTTGCAAATGCCAGTCCCCCCCTTTATATTGAAACATCTGTGTTTCTTGCACTGGTCAGACAGACCCCTGACTCTCTCAGCAGCAAGACTTTGCATGGGAAAGATTCTAGGAGATTCCAGCTCAGACTATGTGCTGGAAGTGGCAGTCACTTCAGCCCTGTAGGTGCTTGTTCAATGGAACCTGGACCCATGCTGAGACTACAGCTCCTCTTTTAGGCAGGGCCTGCCCCTGCCCTCCAGGAGAGCCAGTTCACAACAGCCAGTTCATAGACTCTCCAAGTCTCCCAAGTGAGCCACAGCAGCCCTGCAATTTCATATACCAAGGAAAGTTTCACATGTCAGTAGATACAACTGCAAAGGGCCCAGTGTGGCTTAAATCCCTGCCATGCCAGGTTCCTTCCATGGTTGACAGGAAGGGAATTCTTCCCAGGTCTTGGTCACTACTTCAGGACACTGAAGATTCTTGAAGAGGCTTTCTTGAAGCCAGAGTAGGCTTCAATAGGAAAGAAAATATTGTTTGGGTTCTGGGAATTAGACACCCTCTGAAATAAATAAACAATATTGGACTATTCTTCTTCCTGACATTAGAATCTGGGTGTCACTTCCTCTTTCCCTATTCTCAGCTCTTGGAAAGCACCCAACTAAGTCCTCAAAGGTCACAAGATACTCAAGAGATGCCCTCAGCAACCCCATGGCAGCTCCTCCAACCACTGAGCAGACCAGCATGCAGAAGACATTCCAGTAAGGTTTATGGGTTCCTGTGAATGGACAGAGCATGGCTAAGCTGCCTTGGACAGCTATAGCATTCCATGATGTTTTTTTAAGCATGCTACAATAGCATTTGCATTTGCACAACATTTTACAGCTTATAAAGCCTATTCAGGTGTATTTTATATTTTAAATCTAGAAACAACCATCTTTCTGTGATAGCTGTTATTATGAAATCCTTGTTTTACAAAAGAAAAGTCATAGCTTAGGAAATGATAGCAAGTAGAGGAAAAAGAGGCCAACCCAGATTTTTTTTTTTTTTTTTTTTTTTGTAGAATACCACTGGTCCTCGGGCCTAGTGAGCCATTAGAATAAGTCAGAGCCTTGAATGCTGGTGCTTAGGCCTTGTTCCTGAGAGGCCAGCATAATTTTTTTTTAGGTCAGGGTCCAGGAAGTGAGGCTTGGCAGCCCTCCAGGCTCATATAGCCATCATTTGTCAGGGCCCAAACTTTAGGGGCCTGGAGCCACATGGGGCTCTGTTTCATGCAATTGAGTGTCAGAGGCAAATCTGAGTTCTGATAGGATGGTTTCTGCCTTAGATTTTGGCCAAGTGCTGTTAAACTGGTGTTTCAAGTGCTAGGTTATTGAATGCTTGCCAGAGTAGCCTTTGAAGGTGAGCCAGAATTTTAAGCTGACTAAGTGATGAGTATCTTTTATTTGTCTCTACTGATAGAAAAAACAGCACTGTTGATTTTGCCATTAAATATGATCATCTTTCTGTAGGTTCCAATATTCCATGTGTGAACAGGCAGTTAGTAGTAGGGAAGTTCAGGGCCATTACCCACCATATTAGCTCAGCACATTGGGGAACAGAGCTGGGACCTTGTCCTTGTTCTTATCCCTCACTCCCATGTTGGCAGAGTTGAGCACACAGGGGTCTAAGGTGTCAGGTTAGACCTAAGCAGGGCATCAGGAGGCCATGATCAGCGTGAGATGATGCTCCAAAGAATCTCAGTGGACAGAGGAGTTCAGATTTTGCATGGGAAAGACTCTAGGAGATTCCAGCTCAGATGCCATAACAGCAGAATTTCCATCCTTGGACAGCTTCCTGAATGTTCAACAAAGAGCAACACTAAAGGTAGTTTTAACCTGAAGCAACTTACTCACAAAAAATGGGCCTGGAGATATGCTCATGTGTTTACAGGGCTGGGCACAACATGTCATGTGCCCATCACATGTGACCTTCATGTCTCAAATCCAAGTGGTCAATATAGTGGGTGGTGGCCTTTGCTGACCTGAGTGGTTGGCAGTGACTTAGCTCCACATTAACGCAATTTTTTCTACAAATATACATGCCACAAGTCTGTATGTTCTCAAACTTACCTTTCACTATCTCTTAAAAGTCCCTGTGCCTGAGCTTGAGATGTAGCTCAGTGGTAAAACACTGCCTAGCATGCATTAGGACCTGAGTTCCAGCCCCAGCACTGACAATTAAAACTAAAAAGTGCCTGTGGATAATTTCAATACTAGACATAGGGAAGTTGAAGAGAAGAAATATGGCAGACAGAATTTATTACTTTTGGACACTTTATTCAAAAAAATGTAACTGTCTTGGGGCTGGAGTTGTGATTCAGTGGTTGAACACTTGCCTTGCACACAGGAGGCACTGGTTCAATCCTCAGAACCAAATAAATATAAATAATTAATTTATTATTTATTTATATTTATTTAATAAATAAATAAATATAAATATATTGTGTCCATCTACAACCCAACTGAGTTTTACATTTTTTAAAATGTAACTGTCTTATTAGGTCCTCTTCATGCTGGGAGCTTAGGCAAGCACCAGGCCCTGAGGATTATATTGTAGTAGCTCCCTGGGAAATCCATTATGCCAATGAACAGTATGATGGAGAAAAACTGGGTGTTAGAAAGAGTGGGTTTTACATGAGAAGTGTATAGAAGGAGAAGGAGAAGAAAAAAGAGAATGAGAGGAATGGAGAGATGATGAAATGATAGAGAAAAGGAAGAAGGGGAGGGAGCTGTAATTGGACATAGGTGGTGGTATAGAGATGGAAGTGCCAAAAATGAAAGGAATCACCTCCTGGGGACATGCTCCATAGGCTGCAGCAGAGACACTGTTGTATCTGCAGACTGTGGTTGAAATACCTCACTTCTACTCAACTATGTGGTCATGTGAATATGTGACCCAGAAAGAGACAGCTGAGAGCCCCTCATCTGAACATCTGTAGCCATACTATAACCCACCCACAGCTGGAGTCTGTCATGGCATGACAGAGCTCCTGGGGATGAGCCTAAGTTGTCCCTGAGGTTCTACCCCGTTAGATGCATTCGGATTCCCAGGATCCCCAGTTCAGCCAGCAAGGAGTTCAACCACTTTGCAGCATCACATCATAGGTCAGGCTTCCTGAGGGAGGCTGGGAGTCCAGACAGAGTTGGGGTTGTCCAGATGTGTCCATGTGGGTACATATCACTCACCCAGGACAGTCCTTCTGGACCGTGTTGATTCCAGACCCCTTATAAGGTTATCTGAGGCTTCCATTCAACTTTTTCAATCTGGTCCTGACAGAGTGGACCCAAGGGCCCTCCCTAATAAATCCCTGCCAGATCCTTTCTCCCACAGTCTGATTCCCAGAGGACCAGCCTGCCACAATGGTCTCCCCTCCACGCTGTGGGAGGTAGCTGGCAGTGTTTGCTCCAACTTGAAAGCCCCTGGGTGACCTTGGCTGCTTCTATCCTGAAGAGGTCAGGGCTCCTCTGCTTGCCCCAGGGAGTCTGGTCTGAGTGGGCGGTGCTCTGGGGACAGGTGCAGGGATTTACCCTGAGCTGACTTTCTCTCCACAGGTGGATGAAGACAGAGGGAGGTGCTCCTGCTAAGTAAGTGTGGCTTCCTAGTCCACCAGCAGGTGGGGGGGTGGCAGGTTTAGAATCCGAGCCTGGGGTAGGGAAAGGCCAGCAAGGATCTTTGTGCCAATGTCACCGAAGTCTGGAGAAACAGTACAGCCCACGTGTGTGGCCTTAGCAAAGGAGAGTGTGTCCTTTCAGGGACAGAGTTGGAAAGGCTTTGGAAAAGAACGAATATTTTAAAATGGATCTTAAAAGACAGGTAGAGTTTGCTTAGGCTGAAAGGTAGGAGAGAGATGGGTTTAATGGGAGGAGGTAGCTTGACCAGCAATCTGGGTAGGGCTGAGTGTCCCACAGAGAGGCTGCTGAATGGTTGTTGGCTGAAGAAAGGAGACCAGAGGCAGCCAGGCCACCTCCAGTGACCAGGAATCTGGGTGTGATCAACGCTGGGGACTTGGCCTTGTTCAGTCCTCATAATCATGGAGGACTCTGAGTCCCCAAGGTTTTTTTTTTGTGTGTGTGTGTCCCTGCCAGCCGGCCAGGAAGGCCAGAGCTTGCAGCAGGGTCAGGTGGCAGTGTCAGGGCAGGCATGGGTTGGCCAGGTCTCCATCATGGCAGAAGCAGGCAGACAAGGCTGGCATGCCTGTGTGATGGGAGCTCAGAGATGACCCCCCACCCTGCTCAGGTCACCCCCACTGCACTACAGCCCTAGCCAGCCCAGACAGGGAGGAGCTGGGGGCTGCCCTGTGGACCCCAGTGACTCCAACACCTGAGCACTACTCCAGCTCCTGAAACCAAGCTGGAAGAGTCAAGTTGTGGGAAGTACAGGGCTGTGTGTGAGTGTGTGTGTGTGTGAGTGTGTGAGAGTGTGTTTGTGACTTGGCTAATTTTAGCCGGGCAGTGCCGTCTGAGGCAGAGGGGTGTCCATGGGCATCTCCCGCTGTCCCGATTTCCCCATCTCGCTCTAATTAGCAACACCCTGGCTGGGAGGGGCCCCGAGCTCACATTCTGTTCTCTGCCCTCGTATTTTTAACTCTGTTTTGCAAAGAGAGAATTTTAGGTCACTCCCGTCTTGGTGCTGGAGGGGGGACAGGTGTGGGGTGCCCTCCCCCTTGGGTTCTCTGGACTTCCCAGCCTCTGGGCGGGGCAGCTGTGTGTGTGGGGGGGTGGAGGACCTGCTCCTTCTTGGACTCCCTGACTTCCTGGGGTGCATGGCGGGTGCATGGCGGGTGTGTGGTGGGTGCGTAGTGGGTGCGGAGGCCCCATCCTGGCTGGGCCCTGGCCTCCTGGTTTGCTTCTGTGCTGTTTATGGGAACGGTCAGTTGGGTGGGGCTGGGAGAGGCTGCTTGACGAATGCTCCCACTTTATTTCTGGTCTCATCCCCACCCTGAACTATCCAGTCTTGTCCTTCACCCCAGTCCCGCTCCACCCCTCCAAGGGGAACTGTTCACCTGCCATGAAACAAAGCGAGACACTTTCCCCAGCCTTGGCCTTGCTGCGGGGGAACCAAGAGGGCTCTGTCTCAGGCGCCCCCGTCCCTGAGGCCCTGGGAGGCTGGGGACGCCGCGTGGCAGGCTGGGTGTGCCCTGGCCAGGGTCCTCCTGTCTTCCCCTCTTGCCCACCACCCTCTCCTGCCCCTGCAGGCTCTTTGGCTTCGTGGCCCGGAAGCAGGGCAGCACCACAGACAACGCCTACCACCTCTTTGCTGAGCTCGACCCCAAGCAGCCTGCCTCGGCCATTGTCAACTTTGTCTCCAAGGTCATGCAGAGCACCGGCCAGAAGAGATGAGCCCACACCCCTTTCCCAGGGCCAGGGCAGCGGGGACGGGGCACCTGGGGAGGGGACCTCTGAATCCTGACCACCTCAAATCCACAAGGAGGACTTTGGGCTAATTTTGGAGAAGGAGAGAAGAAAGTGTAGCGTTGGGCGAGGGAAGTGAAATACAGAGGGGAGGGGAGAGGGAGAAAAAGCAAAAAAAAAATGATGGAGGAGAAGACGCAGGTTTTCCTGGGCAGATGGAAATGGCAGCCTCCCAGAGCCTCCTAAGCCAGCAAGGTCCCCTTACTCCCGCCCCCTCTGAGAGGACGGAGCTCCTCCATGGGCCTCCTTGGGATCCACATTTTGGGGGGAAAATGAAAAAGCTCTGTGTCCCTCGCCACCTGCTTTGCAAGGACAGTTCAAGTCAAGAGAGTCTTTTTCTGGCCACCTGAGGGCGGGTCGCTGAGCCTGAAGGCTGGCGGGAGAAAGCGCATGGAGTAGCTTTTCCTTCTGACACTATGCCAGACCCGAGGCCCCTCCATCCTGTGCTGGGCCATCGATGCATTGTGATGTGGGTGTTTGTATGTCCCCACCCACACCCTCACACACTGATTTCTATCGCCTCTGTCTGCTAGAGTTGTAAACAGCTCTGCTCGTCTCTGTCCCCGGGTTAGCACACAGGTGCATGCTGTCGAAAGAAGGTTAGGGTTGGGGGTGACACGGCAGCAAGAGGAGACAGAGCCCTCTCCTGCAGGAGTACCTAGTATTTCCCCTCCCCATCCCTGTACTTATACTCTAGTGGCCCCGGGTGCCACCAGCCTGATCTGTACAGAGGCCCTGGCCAGAGGGGAAGTGCACCCCTGCTCCGTTGCTGGTTGACCAGGAGCCCCAGGCTTTGGTGTGAGGAAGCAGAGATATGTGTGTCCGTAGGGAGGAGGACTGTCAGGAAAGGTGGCTGCTGAGCCCTGACAACTTCCCACCACGGGTGGCTCACGGCTGGCTGGGCAGGCTGCTCTGGCCAGTGCTGGGGCTCTGCCTTACTCCTGCTGCTCGACCCCATTCCTGGGCTCAGGGCCTCAGCACCAGCCTTAGCTCAGCCTTGCTTATCTGCATGCTGCCTTTTGGGGCGCTGGGGATGGTGACTTCCTGCCCTGCCCTGTCTTTCCTGCAAGATCCTCATGTTGGGGCTCATCCTGGGGAATCTGCTTCTCAGATCTCTTCTCAGCAAGGCCCCAGGAGAAACCTGTGGTCCTGATGTCCCCTCTGTAAGAGCCTTAAGGTCTGACTGGTTGCAGGCGCCTTTCAGCTGGGCTGCTCAGGGTGACATCAGCAAAGCTCCTAGGGCCGCTTCCGGAGCATCACAGGGCCTCCCCATCACGCCAGAGCCTCGCTGTCTCCCTTCTGCCTTGGCTTCCCCAGCAGAGCCACACTGCCCACAGAGCAGGGGACAAAGAGCATGCATTTAAGTCAAAAGACCAAGGGTCCATTTGGGCAGTGGGGAAGACCCTTGGCCACCACCCAGGAACTCTAAGCCAGAATGGAAACTTCAACAGGACTCCATTCTTCAGCCCACAGGGGCCCTCTGAAGAGTGGCATTGTACTGATATATAAATATATATAATATATACCTGAGACATACTGACAGAATATGTAAGCTAATAAAATATAAGAAAAGGTTAAAAAATAGGTAAATTGACAAAAAGTATTTATTGTTTCCCAGATTGCTCTGTTGCCTCCCTGAGCAGAAACCAGTCCCCGTCCCTTTCTTTACATATAAGTAGAGCCTGAGTGGAGGGGCCTTTGTCCGTGGCGTGGCTGGGCATCTCCTTGCCCTGGGCCGTGCTGAGGCTCGGTGGGGTGGGGTGCGAATGCTGCATTGTGTTGGCTCCCTGATTCTCTGTCAATTAGGGCCCAGTGGTCAGCTCCCTGCACATCTGGGGAGCTGTCTTCATTCCTACAGGTCTGAGTGCTTGTGCTGGGGACCAGGTGTGCACGTGTGCGTCTCTGGGAGCTGGAAAGGAGAGTGTCTAGATTAGACGGGGGCAGAGCCTGAGCCCCCACTGCGCTCCCCAAAGGGGAAATCCCAGGCTTGGTGACCTAGGTCCTTCCAAAGTGCCCTTCCTTCTGAGATGTTGAAGCCAAATATCTGAAGCCACCTCTCCTTATTTCCTAATGCACTCAAGGTCTCCTCTAAGATAGAAGGAGACATTTCCCCACCTGGTTTCTTTGTAAATACCTCCCTCTCCCGCTGCCTAGGCTGGCAGCCTCCTCCTGGTCGGTTGCCTCCTCTTGGCTGGAGGCTGGAGGACCCTCTGGAAGCCCACCCTGCACAGGGACTGAGTCTGGGGTCAGCCTTCACACTTGCCTAGCCACTGCCCACCCTCAGCCCCTTCAGGCCTGGCCAGCCCCTGCACTCCAGGCCAGCCCTGTGTGAGCCAGGGGGGCATCAGAGAGTGCTGGCGAGCTGGCCACTCGCGCTCAGCACACCTGTGGAGGGATCAGCACTTTGGGGGCCACGTGGTGGTCTGCCACCCCGTTCTGCTCAGTGTCTCACAGGTGGACCTGGCACACACACATGCACATGCACACACACACACACACACGCATACACACACATCACTCTGCGCTGTAGTCTATGCTTGCCAAAGATTTCCTTTAAGAGAGAGCACTTTGACTCATTGTTATCATTTTATACGTGTTTCTCTCCCCCTCCCTGGCCCTTTGCCCGTTGTGTGTTGTTGAATCTGGAGTCAGCAGGAGAGTGCTGTCTGGTCTTGATGGGGGCTGAGGCAGGGAAGGGTCTGCAGAAAAGGCAAGAAAGAGCGGGAGATGCCTGGTCAGCACGAGGTGCTGCCTCTGCCTGTCCAGCAGGTCTCTGGGGCAGGCCTGGGCCTCGCCCTTGCTGGCCGCCACAGGCATGGTGGGGACATCTCCGATTCTGCAAGGATTGGGGCCCAGGGAGAATAAGAGGGAAGGGCTGGGCCTGAGAGCCATGGTGAGGTGACCCCAGAGGGGAGCTGGGGAAATGAGCAGTGTTTGTGGCTTCCAGAGGTGACGGAGGTGCCCCCCCACCATCGTGATGTCTTGGCTCCTTGATCTAGCCAGGCATCTGAGGACAGAAACATTGCCTCCTGGGTTGGGGACAGGCATTTTGAGCCATCTCACTGACCCTCTCCCCCAGGAGTTCTGAAAGCTGAGGACACTGACTGCCGAGGATTCTTCTCCCTGACTTCTCAGGAACCCCCAGATGTGGTAGGGACCGGGCAGGATGGGTGGTGGAACCCTGGGGCTGTGTGGCATCCTGCTATGAGGGGGCTCTCAGGAGGGAGAGGAGGGGGACTCTCCCACCTCATACCCCCATCTAAGAAGCCCACCCCTGCCCACCCCTGGGGTCTTCTATGAGCTGGGGGACAGAGTTTCAGGGCCACCTCTTCACCCAGGGCCAGGCCCTGGAATGCTGAGACTCGTGTTCCCGTGTCCAGAGGTAACATAGGATGTGTGTGTGCGCGCGTGCAAGTGTGGACGTCTGTGTGTGTGTTTGGCTCATCTCTTTAGGGCACTTAGGGGTAGGGGTAGGGAAATTTAGCTTTTTTCAGTTTGGGGTAATTTTTTTCCTTCCCATCCTTTAATTCCTACTTGCCCCCTCCATCCACCCCAGCACCAAATTAGCAATTTGGATGCCATAGATGCAGTTTAGATGTGGGTACCAGCCAAGGTCACGAGACTTGGTGCATCAGTGAATGCCAGCTGTATTCCACACAGGATTTCCAAGGCCAGAAAGGCAGAGGGAGGAGGAATCTCGATTTCCTGATCCTGGTTTTTCTTCTTTTCTACACATACACACACACACACACACACACACACACACACACACACTTTTCTACTTTTAATTTCCTGCTTCTATAAAGAATGATGTGACAATTTTCTGGCTCTTTCTTATTGGGATTCAGGCTTCTTCTCTCGGTCCCCTTCCTTATGAATGCATAAACCCTGGAAAGGTAAAAATAAAAATAAGAACATACAGGATGCAGTATGGAGTCCAATAAGAATAATAACTAGGGCAGAGCCAGCTCCAAAAATTGAAAGATCTTTTGAAACTTAAATTCAGACTCTGCAGGGGGTGGCAGATATTGGTAATTGTAATACACTGTGAGAACTCAATATGAATAGCCATGTGATAATTATACTTATCAGAAATTACATAAACTTGACTCTGATTCATGAGCTTGCTAATTATTGTCCTTGTTTTAAATGTTTATGTTCAAGATCTCCTGAATTATTATGTGTAGCAAGAAACCATCTCTATTTTTATCTAGCTAGCTTCCCACTTAACTACATCTAGATGTAGATATATGTGGTCGATTTCTGTAATGACTCAGTGTTTGCGCTGATAAATATCTGGGCATCCAACAGAGTCAGCACAGTCCACACTCACGCACCTTGGTGTGGTCCACAGTCAGTCCCAATTTCTGCCTTATAAACACTTAAAATCAATTCT
Source organism: Urocitellus parryii (assembly GCF_045843805.1). Taxonomy (NCBI): domain Eukaryota; kingdom Metazoa; phylum Chordata; class Mammalia; order Rodentia; family Sciuridae; genus Urocitellus; species Urocitellus parryii. Next base: position 521,659 of record NW_027554094.1, on the reverse strand, counting down.
GCTTTTTATGGTACCTACCATTGTGCCACATTACTCTAAAACATCATCCCATAAAAATCTGTCTAACCTGAAAAACTAAGGAGATCAGTGGAACCAAAGCAGGAGATGGAGGGGAAGGCAGGAGGGATGGGAAAAGGGAGGAATGATGGAATGAAATTGACCAAATTATGCTGTGAACATACAAGAATATTCTACAGCAAATTCCACCCTTATGTATATCTGTAAGAAACAATTTTAAAACAATAAATGAAAAGAAGGAAAGCCAGTAGAGGAAGAAAGGAAACAGGGAGAGATGAGAAGGGAAAAGTTATGTACTGGGAACTGAAGTGGGACAAATTCTGTTCCGTGCGTACATGATTATATCAAAATGAGCCCCAATATTATGATGACCCTAATGCAATAATAAAAAACATAAAAGAGCAAAGAACAGTTTTTAACTCCACATTCTAATTAGTTTACTGGATCATCTCCTTGTGTATCATTGTGGCAATTGTATTGGCCTAGGGTGCTTTGCACAGGGAGTCTGTGTACCTTGGCCCCTTTAAAGCCCTAAAATAATATCTATTAAATCAGTAGATTTATAGACATAAATCCTCCTCTCACCAAGCAGTGTTTAGAATCTTCTGTGTGCCAGGAATGGAATCCAACTCTGTCAGGAACTAACTTGGATCCTGTGAAAACTACACCAGTTTCTCCTCAGGGTGGGACCCCAACTGCCTAATTGCCTTGAACTCTGTCACACTTCTCAAGGTTCCACCATCTCCCAACATCACCACCCTGAGGGCCAAACTTCCTACAAATAAACCTTTGGGAGACACACATAAACTGTATCCAAAACATCACACTCACGGAGGCATGTTCTCCTTGAGATGAAATGTAGCAACAAGGAAATACACTCCAGGAAGGAAGGCAGTAGATATTTGCTAAACCATAACATAATCTGCCCAATTGCTAAAGAACTTGTGGCTGCGGGTGAATCAGTGGGAAGGCACACATACCCTGTGGCCATGTGGCTAGGTGTTAGCTGTGGACCAGTGCTTAGTAGATTCTGACCTTGGGCAAGCCACAGTTTCCTCTAAATACCAGTTTCCCAATTGGAAAAACAGTGAAAAACTTTCAGTATTTTTGCAAGGAATGAAATTTTAGCTAACCCAAATAAAAGTAGTGATTGGGTGATGGTGTAGGTATAATTCAGGGAATAGAACTCCTGCTGGAGTCCAAGGTAAACTCAGCAAGGAGGTGCCCTCAGGACAGAGGACTAGGCAGCCCAGGGGGACTTGGTCTATTGTTCTGCCGTTAGTCTGCCTCAGCTGAACCCGGGGATGTTTCTCTTCTGTGCAATTCATTTGTAGGTGTGTTTGTGTTACCACGATGTGTATTGCAGTCATATAGGTATAAAGCTGAGGAGAACATTTTTCTCAACAGAATCACTCTTAGGCTTTGATAAATTATATTGTTTGGACAGTGGAATCCCAAGAGAAATTTCAGATCTCCAAATTTTTTTTTCTGTGATAATAATACGATTTGTTTCACTCCTCAGATGGAGGAGGAAGCAGAGATTTAAAAAAATAAAGCTGTTTAGCACCCTTCAGTGTGGAGTAAAGTAAAAAGAAAATGCCAGGGTGAGAATATTTTTTCCCTAAAAATTTATGAAGCGTTAGCATTTCAAGTTTGGGTCAGCATGGAGTGGGGTTGAAACTGTACCCAGTTGAGAGTGAGACAGAGGAAAGAACTGTGAATACCCAGTACCTGAGAAAATGACAGATATATAAAGAGTTGCATAACAAGCATTGGGCTTTGGGGAGGTTTGAATCAAATTTTACCTAAATGCGATTAGCGCTACACCAGATCTGGGCCAGCAGGACCCCTCCCCAGGGTCTAGCTCCTCAGAGAGTCCCTTTCAGGATTTGTCCAGTAGAATCCATCTCCATTAGATAAGGAGTTTATGGAGTCAGGGATACCCTGACTGTGTCCATGGGATCCAGAAACCCTGTTTGAATGGTTCCAAGCTGGCATGGTGGCCTGCATAGACATCTTGCCCACTGTCCCTTCTCAGCAAGGTATTTCACTCCACCAGTGCATACTTTGGAGCCAAAGGAGTGGCTTAAAGTCTTTATTTGCAAATGTGTCAATAGAAGTTGGGTGTCTGGATCCAAGGATGTCCAAACATTCATACAAGTGAGCCAGAGGAGAGAAGAGAAAGATGTGGCCAGGAACCTTCAAGGGCTAGTGCCTACCCCAGCCCCTGACATCTTAGAGGAAGGTCACCTCTGAAAGGCAGCAGGGTCCCAGCTCGCATCCATGCAGCATTATCTGAGGGGGGTCCACGAAGTCCTGCCTGTGATACTGGGTATGCTTGGAGCCATCCTGCCCTGAGAAATAACCGTAGACCTCCTCCTAACTGGTAATGAGGCAGAAGAAAATCCAGATGTTCAAAAGCTCACCATCTCCATTTGTCCCTGTAAGAAAAACATGTCATGCACTGCCACCTGTAACGTGAACCAGGCAAGACTGGGTTTCCACACAAGGCCATCACTTCTCCATTCCAAATGCCAGAATGTTCTCTTTGGAAAGTTTATGGACAGCTCATATCCTGCCTGTTTGCCTTTAATAAAGAAATGTTAAATATTTTTTCTTTAATGGGCCAGGAATATGTATCCTCAGGACTTTTGCTTCTTTAAACATCCTGAGGGATATAAAATCCCTGGGACTGGATGGGCTGCCATTGCAGGGGTGTGCCCGACTCGCTTGGTTTGTGGGGTTCTCCCTGGTTTATGGGGCTACAGCTGGACGGGGAGAAGAGTCTAGCCTTCCATCATTGCTCATTTAATTGTGCCTGTCCTTTATCTGCATTCTTCCTGCTGCTTGACTGAGCAAACTCAAAGCTTTCTTTCTCCCAGGGCCACTTTTCTTTGCCTGAAGAGACTTCAATGCTTTGCCACACCTCCACCAGCCCCACAGGACTGTGTGTGTCTCCTCTGTCCCTCATCCTTCTTCTCCAGGCATCTACCATGGGCAGGGAGAGGAAGGAGCTTTGAACTTGGGATTGGATGATTAGGTTACAAATCCAAGGCTCTTCACTTACTGACTGTATAACGTTGGGCAAATCAACTAAAAATGCCACTTTGGGAAAGAAGCTAGGCTTTCATTTATTTCTTTAAAAAAAAAAAACCAAAAAACTTCACCAGGCTTACTACGTGTTGGGCAGCATGAGAGGTATAGGAAACAATAAGATAAATAGTGAGCAACTGCCTTGTGACTTAAGGGCTTGACCAGCTTAGCAACACGCTGTTCTCTTTCCAGGCAAGTTGTGAGGGTCAAACGCATGAATTTTCTAACAGTGCATCATCTCTAAGAGCCACTGAGGAATCGGAGGGTGCTGACCAAAGAAGGTGTCTTCCCGCCTTACTTCAGAGGTTTTTACATGTAGTTAATATGTAGTAACTGCCTGAGCTGAGGGCATCTACCCATTTGGTGTTTATGACTGTCATTTATTGTAACCTCATCCACAACTTCCTTTAAAAATAAAAGTGGGAGCATGCTAAAGTCCAAGTTTTGATGATTTGAAAATCAGGTTCCCCTGGGGTATTGCAAAACTGAGCTTGGGGCCTTAGTGGAAGATCTTTCTCGTTCAGAGAAGGGGAAGGCCACAGGAGAACTCCAGTCTGACAACGAAGATCATTGTATACTGTTGGAGCCGAAGGGTCAGGAGTTACAATCAGAATAATCTGAATACAAATCATAACATAGAGAAAGGAAATTTTCCATCCCTGCAAGCTCCTGGAGCCATTGATTGGAGTTACAGATACTGCTGTTCTCTCAGCAGAAATATATTAGGACCATATGCAAAGATAAATATTCTCTTCTGAACAAGATATGAAAACAAGAAGCAAAGAGCCAGCCAGTGGGGGACCTGGTGGACTGCTGGGTTTCCACCCACACTAAAGAATACTCAGACCCGCAGGAGGTGGGGATTCTGTTCACCCTTTCATTTGCTCATTTATTCAACAAATATTTATTGAGCACCTGCTGCGTGATGAGAATTCAGAAGGAAGCAAAACCTGGCATAGTCCCTGCCTTCGAGTGTGCTAGCAAAGGACACAGACACTAACTGAACGATCACACAAGCTCATCTGCCATTGTGGTGGCGATAATGACTATGAAGGGAGGTGTGTGGAACCAGGGAGATTGTGACGAAGAGAGTTGATCCTTCAAGAGAACACAAAGCAGGCTTTCAAGCCACAAGTCTTTCTTTGTCTTTTCCATCATCATTTAAGAACCTTTGTGATTACATTATGCCCACTTGGATTGTCCAGGATCACCCCCACCCCCATCTCAAGATGTCACCTTCATCACATCTACAAAGTCCATGTTGTGTGTAAGGTAACAGAGTCGCAGGTCCTAGAGATTAAGCTGTGAGCATCTCTGGAGTCATAACTCTGCTCACACCACTGAGATCTATATTCAAACCTGAGGAGGAATTAAAGAGGGAGGGACAGAGGAAGAAAGTGTCAGCTATAAGCAACTGAAGATCATATTATAAATGCACTTGAGATCTCCTCAAGAAAGTGGACAGCAGGTTGGCTGTCTGGGCAGGAGTAGGGCTAGGGAAATGAGAGGCAGAGCCCAGAACTTAAAGCCCCAGTGACATGTTTATGATGTATAGGGTCCTCCCTCACTGCTTGATAATCCAAGGGTTGTGTGTATTGACTTGAAAATACACAGATCCTGGCCCTGTGTCCTGCTGTCTGTGGAGCAGGGCCGCCCGTGACAATCAGGGGTGTTATTTCTCTAAAAGCATCACCCCTGCCCTTGGAAGGAGCCTGGTTTTCTGCTCTTCTGGAGATTCCAAGTATGCACTGTTTATTAACACCACCATCCACCCCCTCTCACACACCTCTTCCTAAAAAAATCAAAATTGGTCTAATCATATTTTGTGTTTCCCTAGTAGAATTTTTCCAGTCCTAATTTTTCCAGTTCACTTTTATGGTGATATTTTTTTCTTCCCTTCTCATCTTCCTGGGGCATGAAATTTCACCACCACCACTCGGGTATGGGATACTAAGTACAAAATCTCAAGGGCCTTCAGTGGCACAACTCACAGGGTAGTGAAGAGCAGAAAATTAAGGCTGAGTGGACAGTTGCTCTTGGACAGGTTTTTCAGACACTGACCCAAGGCCTTGCCTATGATCCCACCTTCCCTTCTGTCCGACCACGCAGAGAGTTCAAGTTCTCTCCAGTCCGGTTCAAGAGAACACCTTCCTAAGAGATCAGGGCTACATGAAGGTGGGGTAAAGGTAGAAGATTTGATGACTAGGCTGGGGCTTTCCCAGAGTCTTTGCAAGCTAAACAAAGACATAGCAGTAAAGGAATAGTGAGGGATTCCCAGCATTGCAGTCAGGAGATTCCTCAATTCACTGTGAAAACAGAGGCCTAATTTTCTCTTCTAAAAGCCAATTTCTTCTTGTCTCTCCCTTGGAAGCTTCCAGAAATTAGCATTAACTCATTTATTCTTTGTGAGGAAAGAAAACTTGGGACCCGACTGAGAACCATGATGACTAGAGGTTGAGAAGGGTGGACTATGGAAGGCTGGATTTGATCAGTGCACTTTGAAGGCATATGTTGGAATCTGGCAATGAACCCCATGAGTCTCTACAGTTGATAAATGTTCATCAAAGTATCATTTAAAAAGTGAGAAATCTTGAGTAATAGCTAAAATCCACCGAGGCTTTGCTTTCTAGCTTGTAAAGGCCAGGATCAGAACTTGGAAGAAGTTGAGGTTTCTTCTTTCTACACCTCTATGCAGAGCCCGGGAGACACTCCTCCTGTGCTTCTCACCTACAAGAGGCAGGTAATAATAGTCTTATGTCATGAGAGAATATGTGACAGCCGAGATAATGTGTGAAAAGCGCCCAGCACCCAATAAGCTTTTACTAACTATTCACTAAGAGTGAAGATAATGATCATGATGATAATGAATTCCTCAGTTTTTCTAACCTTCCATTCTGGTTATGTTCTTGGGCTTTAAAAACATAAGGACACTTAGAAACATGTCTAGTATTTTTTTTCCAACTTCACTGGAAAAGAAAATTCTAGCAACTTACACCACCCCTTGCTCAACTAGCCTACCAGTCATACTCTGATCAAATTTACCTTAAAGAATTGCATATTTGGTGGAGTAGTGGTGGGGGGTCCTGTCAATTACTGTTTCTAAGCAACTGTCTGGCTGCTATGGAGATGTTGGAATGTTCTAGGAGAGCTTGAGAGTTAGGGAATTATTTTTTAATTTATTAATTTATTTTTTATTGACACATGACAGCAGAATGCATTACCATTCTTATTAAACATATAGAACACAATTTTTCATATCTTTGATTGTATACAAAGTATATTCACACCAATTCATGTTCATACATGTACTTTAGATAATCATGATCATCACATTCCACCATCATTTCTAACCCCCTGCCCCTTCCTTTTCCCTCCGACCCCTCTGCCCTATCCAAAGTTCTTCTATTCCTCCTATGCTCCCTCTCCCTATCCATTACGAATCAGCCTCCTGTATCAGAGAAACATTTCTATGGCATCAAGTTCTTTAGCTCCTACCACACCCACCCCCCATCACTCCTCTCAAAAGTCAAACCCTTAAATCACCAGGTCATACATTCCCTCTAACCTCACAGAGTGGACTGTGATGATGATCTGCTGGAATTTTCTCTCGCTTCCAAAAAACCAAGTTGATTAGGGATTGACAAGTGTCTCAGTTTTCCTAAAGGTCTCCTCACAGTGCCTGTGCTCTTTCATGACTTGCCCCCAGAATCCCTTTCCCATCTCCCCCAGGGGTCTAAATGCCCATTTACAAGACTCACATGGGAAAGGAAAAAAAGAATACCAAAAAGATGGTTCATTGCTCAATGCAGCCCATGACAACAGATCCCTCAGCTCCTCCTCTTCGCAGCCCATAAACTGCTCTGTAAAATTTAAAAAGCGTGAATTTACAGAGCCCAAGAGGAGCCAGGAGGTGAAGTCTCATCTCCAACCGATGGGCCAGGCATACTGATGAAGCAGGAATATGAGGTTGTGCCAATTTCTGACCAATAAAACATCTTTCCTGCCTTTCCAAATTTGTGACCTTCTCTTTCCCACAGAACACAAAGTGGGAACACAATGAGGGGTGAAAGGTCAGCAAAAAGTAACAAAACAAAATGCAATACACAGAATGCCTTGGGATTATTGGGCACAATTGGGTCACAGTGGCATCCCTTCTGGAACTTTTACTGCTCTGTGGATCCCTTGGTCAACCTGCCTACCTCTGTGTCCTCTGGTTTTCTATTCCAGGGAAATATGGTTTCATCACTAGCAAAAAATGTTGCTAAAATTGTTGCTAAAATACAATTTTAGGCTGCAGATAGAAGCCTAAAGATCCTGTGGAAATTGGGGTGACTCCGTAAATCCTAAGAAGTGGTTGAAGAAGCACCGGGCAGATTTGGGAGACATGGCTGGGCTATTCTGGCTTCGTGACTTTGGCAGGCTACTGTAAACTTTCTGAGGTTCAGCTTCCCACCCCAAAAGGACATGACTTGCCCCAGAAACCCTGGAGAGGATCTTGAGATTTCTCGGTCTGATGTTCTCTAGTTCTTAAGCAAGTTTGAAGCAAGAGAGAGACTGTCAGGGAGTGCATTATGGAAAATAGGAACTGAAGCTGTCTAGGTTCTGAGCCCTTAGCTCGAGCTTCTAAGTGACCATGTCACCTCATCCTGTCCATTGGCTTCCTCTAGCAAAGATTGAATTGACTTGTATTCACATGGTTGGAAATCCAATTCTAAGAAGAAAAAAGAGATAGATAGATAATGAATTAACATTGATTAGATAAGAAAAATATCATGAAGACATCAAAATATCAAATAATGGAGCTATTAGAATTATGATAATATCCCTTGACTATCTGTTCAAAGATTTTAAAAAAGTGTCTTGTCTATGATGAAAGAATGCAGCCACATAATATTCCCAATAAACTTCCCAAGGGGATAATAAATTTGGTTTACCATCAACCACTTTGTGACATGTTGTATCTGTGGCACCGTCTTAGTCCAGTTTGAGCTGCCATAACAAAATACCTGTGATTGGGAAATTTAAAAAGATTAGAAATTTATTTCTAATAGATCTGGAGACTGGGAAATCCAAATCAAGGAGCCAGGGCTTTGGTGTCTGGTGAGGGCTACTCTCTGCTCCAGGATGGTATCTTGCTATTGTATCCTCTGGAGACAAGTTATACTGTGTCCTTGAGTGGCAGAAATCTAGCAGGCAGAACACTGTATGGAATTTTTTTTTCTACAAGGGCCTTCATCTCATTCACAAATGAGGAGTCCTCATGGCCTAATTACCTCTGAAAATTCCCATCTCCTAATACTATCACTTTGGCCGTTAAGTTTTAACACGTGCATTTTGAAGAGGACACACTCAGACCACAGATGCGGTGGAGGAAAGAGGGAGTACAGATGAGTTTCTCTTTGAGTAATGACTTACTGTATGCTTATCTGCCAATAACCTGAGCAGGACAAAAATTAGATATGGTCCCCCTTGATTCAAACAACTGGAGCTCAGAGAAAGTTTTGTTTAAGCAGTTAGTGGGGTTCAAGCTGGAGCAATAAGCAGAATGTTCAAGGGTCCATCCAGTCCAAGATGTAGATATAGAATAGGGATTTTTCCAAAATGAAATTGTAGGGGAAAGGGAAGCTCATGACAATCCCCAGGCATGTAGACATTCCAGGCTGCTGGGACAGAAAGATTAATATCTAAACTAGAAGGTAGGCTAGTTCCTCTGTTGGGTTGGATCATCTCTGTTGTCCAGAATCTAGAAGTGGTTTATATAAGGGGATGGGAACTTGTAACCAAATTCACTCATTCACTTGCCAGTGGCCCCTGAAGGCACCATGTGGCAAACTGGGAGCTTCTTCAGGCTCCTCACACTCTGCCTGGTGACTTCCAAGATGGATCATGACCACTGGTTCCTACTGAACGCACAATCAGCAAAGTTTGACCCCTTCTTCCTTGCCAAACCTTTCTTTCTTTCGTTAAGGTAATAGGATGAGGGAGAGAGCATGCATGTAGATGTTTTCAATTTGGAATGAGAGAGTATCACGGGTTTTGGATGATGGCTCTATAAATATTCTGTAAATACTCCCCAAACTGCCTGAGCTGCTTCCTCCAGGCCTGCTTTGTCAACAAAGCTGTCTGAGGGGCTTGCCAGGGAGCAGGGAGCCTCAGGGCCAGGAAGATAGTCTAGAGGTGATGTGCAAATCTGAGCTTTGGGGAAAAAACTCAGAAAGAATAAACCTTTGCACTGATGCCTGGCAAGTAAAACTTGCTCTGTAAATAATATTTATTTCCTTTTTAGTACAATCTGGAGTTTGGTGGTTTTATATTTTTTTCTTAGTTTCTCTCTTGATTGTATATGGATTCTCCACCCAAAATGGCCTTTTGAGGTTCCAATACATACATCTGGAGTGTGTTTGAGTCTGTCAAGGGGAGATGTCCTGGCCTTGTGATTTAGGTAGATGGGGCTGGACAAGGTCAGCCACATATTTGAGAGTTCAGTTCAAGGGCCTCCAACTGGCAAGGAGCAGTCACCTCCTCCAGGACTACCAGCCAAGTGCATGCTCTCCTCAAAGTCACCGAGCTGAAGATAAACATGGAGCCCATAACAGCTTTTTCATTTGATCTCCTTTATTACATGTTCCACACTTTAAATTCCTCTGCTCCACTCCTGTATTCTTCTGGATCTTTCAGAACAAACATTGAAGTAGGGAAAAGAAGCCAACTGCCCTCTTTCCTCCACCCTTCCCATCCTTTTTGAGTGACTCACTTGAACTGGGACAATTAATCTTAATCAGGACAGTATGACAGCAGAAGAAGACATTAACAGTGAGGCACTTTGGTGCCAAAAACTGATGAGGCAACCAGCTCCTTCCTGTGGGCTGCAGTGGGGGTGATGTGGGATGATTTGGTTGTTTTAAAAATAGCAGTTTGCAAAATGAGAGCTGCCTGCCTGTATCTGCAGGATGGACCGCAGGACAGGGGTTGTGTAACGCCTGTGCTAACCACTGAGTGAGCAGGCACTTTTAATAGTGTTGGCTGGGAGGTGATATAGGCCACCAGGCCCCAAGGATCAGCTCCACCTTAATCTCTAGGGGAGATTAAGGACAAATAATTCCTCATGTTTGTACTGGTTATTTTCTCCGCAGAACTCAGAGCTTCCGCGCATATATCCTTAACCATTATCCTCATTTTCTGACAGATGCAATTACTCATCGCCTCTCTTTTGCCCATATCCTGCTTTGTTTTCTCCATATGGGTCACACTTTCCAATAAGCCATGGCTACACCTGGTACCCTCGAAAGGCTTTGGTGAACAGAGTGTACTTGTTGCAGAGAGGCTCAGCAAGTCCTGAAATGACCAGGAGAAATCACCTCATCTCCTCCTGCCTCCTGAGTGTGGTCTCATCTTTTCATTTGCAATTAGCTGATTGAGTCTTCATTAGCAGGATGTCTAGTATTACTTTCTGGAGGTTCAAGAACTCCAGGGATATAGTCCAAAGTGCACAGTTCTTCTTCCAAAAACAGAATAGAGAGGGAACTGGAGCATCTAATCTGTCCAATTATGAGTCAATATTGGTTCTGTTCCTGCCTCAGGTGCCACAGCTGCCCCTATGTAGATGGATGCGTGCCACTTCTGTGGTTATGCCTGACTATAAACACAGGCATCAAAGCTACACATGGATACCAAAGTCCTGGCACAATGAATGATGATGCAAGAGAAGTTGAGTTGGAGGTGCTGGCGTGTTGATAGGGGCTTCCAGTTCATTAAGGGTGAATGTCCTCCCATAGACTCCACTAGGACCATTCTATCCCAACTCCTAATGTTCTAATAAGGTCTCTCTCCCAGCCTGTTCTTCAGCCCCATTGTGAATTTGCCTTTCTCCTCTGAATATATTGTACAAAGTTTCTTCACAAAAAGGGAAGTCATTCCTGCGGTCTGCTTCCAGGGCCTGGCTGCCTGATCCCAGATAAAGAGTCCAACATATTTATTTTCTGTATCCTGCATCATCATGCACACTACTACTGTACTGGGACAAAAGAGATATGCATTGGTCAAATTGTGCTCCAGTGCACCTGACAGCACTCAGATGTATTACATTGCCACTGTCCCAAGAATGGGTCATAGTTTAAGAACAAACTCCCCTCCCATTCCTCCATTTTGAGTGTATCATTTGGGGTTAACAGGTTCATGTTGACACTGTATTTCCCCCCTGCTGTCATTCCTTCATCGCACAGACCTTTACTGAGCACGACACTATGTCAGGCATTCATCTGGGATATCGTAGGGCCAAGATACAAAATAGAGAATCTATGCACAGTAACTATGTATTCTCACCAGGAAGAGCAAGATACATGCATTAGCAACTGTGATATAAAATTAAAAAACAAGATTTGGGTGTCCTAGAAAACAGCCAGGTGCAAAAACCATCATGCTACATTTTTTTTGGGGGGGGGAGAATAGAAATGCAAGAAAGGAGGAATGAGCAAAAACTGATATGAGAAAAGAAAGAAGAACAATTACAAGGGGTGTTGACCAAGCAGGATACAACTTAGTAGTAAGGACAGTTAATTGCTCAGTCTCAAGGAGAATTTCCTGCCTTAGGAAATTTCATGGTGGATAGGAGAAGGAGAATGGAGAAGAAATTGTATACTGGCTCCTGTCTCCCACCAGGAAAAGTTTCCATCTAGGAAGCATTAACTCCCCCTGGAGCCTGTGCTGTGGCACATACGTACTGAGAAGCCTATTGGGTCCAATGTCTCAGAAGATGGGCCAAGACAGGAGGTAAGAGGCTCAGATCACAGGCATGAAGCAAGGCCATGTCAGTCTACTCTTCCATGCAGTTGGCCAGAACCCACACAGAGAGGCTGAGCTCAGCAGCAGCTGGGGCAGAACAAGTGCCAAGGGCTCCCTGAAGCACCTAAGTCCAAGAGGATCTGAAGTGACATAAGTAGAACTTGATCCAGAAAACATAAATAAGCTCCAGATAAAGGGTTTTAAGGATTCAGAGAGTGAAACTTACTCTTAGAAGTGTAGTTGGGACGAGGAGTTGAGGGGCGACTTTTGGAAGAGGCAAATCTTTAAGTATGTCTTTGCAGAATGGGGCCGAATAGCTGTGTGTGTATGTGTGTGTGGCGGGGGAGGGGGGTGCTAGAAAGGGCTTCCCATGAAAAGGAGCCAAGATTACTGCAGGGACATGGAGGACAAGTGGATCATAGCGGAGGGCTCAGTTTGGCCAGGGGATGGGAATATGAAGAAATATTGAGGGACAAGACTGAAAATGTAGGGAGCCAATCAAAACCACTCTAAGATTTCATCTCACTCCAGTCAGAATGGCAGCTATTATGAAGACAAACAACAATAAGTGTGTGCAAGGATATGGGGGAAAAGGCACACTCATACATTGCTGGTGGGACTGCAAATTGTTGCAGCCAATATGGAAAGCAGTATGGAGATTCCTTGGAAATCTGGGAATGGAACCACCATTTGACCCAGCTATCCCTCTCCTTGGTATATACCCAAGACTTAAAAACAGCATACTACAGTGACACAGCCACATCAATGTTTATAGCAGCACAATTCACAATAGCTAAACTGTGGAGCCAACCTAGATGTCCTTCAGTGGATGAATGGATAAAAAATGTGGCATATATACACAATGGAATTTTACTCAGCAATAAAAAAGAATAAAATCATGGCATCTGCAGGTAAATGGATGGCGTTGGAGAAGATAATGCTAAGTGAAGTTAGCCAATCCCTCCAAAAAACAAATGCTGAATGTTTTCTCTGATACAAGGAGACTCATAGTGGGGTAGGGAGGGGGAGCATGGGAGAAATAGATGAATTCTAGATAGGGCAGAGGGGTGGGAGGGAAAGGGAAGGGGCAGGAGGTTAGCAAGGATGGTGGAGTGTGATGGACATCATTATCCAAAGCACATGTATGAAGACAAGAATTGGTGTCAACATACTTTATATACAACCAGAGATATGAAAAAAATTGTGCTGTATACGTGTGATAAGAATTGTAATGCATTCTACTGTCATTTGTTTTTTTAAAAAATCAATAAAAAAAATGCAGGGAGCCACATGGAATATCCAGGGTGAGGGGTTTTGGTTAGAGTCTTCAGTCAGTGGAGGACCAACTGCTGCTGTTGTGGTGAATGTCTTAATTTGGGAATTTCAGTCCCCCTTGTTCATGAATCCTGTTCTGTGTATTCAGACTCTTGGGTATATTCAGACTCTTGGGTATATATATTTTGAATGAGAATATTATGAACTAGAATTTTGGAATTTCAGAGATCTATAGGACAAATTTTAAAGCTCTGTGTATTGTTCTTTGCAATTCTCAGATAAATAAATTTAGACCTGGAAAGCTAAGTGGTTATAATTCTTGCTTTTCTTGTTTTTATTATTTGTAGAGCCCAGGGATAGATCTGGCTGAGGCGTGGGCTGAAGGAGGTGCTCAAATGTTATGCCCAGGACTCTGCCTTCTCCACCACTCTATCCTTCACTGCCCTGTCCTGGCTCAGTCTCAGACAAATGACACTTCAGTGGTCACAAGACTCAGCCGCAGCTCTAGCCTTCCATCATACCAGCTGAGCAGGCTTGAAAATGGGCAGCAGGTGGGCGATAGAATGTCCCATCAAATACAAAACAAAACAAGGGATTCTGGCTGGAAACTGGGGAAATGGAAAACAAAAGTGTTCACTCCTGGAATCTGAAATGGATTGGCCCCCTTGGAATTGGAGACTGGCCCTGACTAAACTGTCTCCTATATTTGGTAATAGAGGACACATGGGTGGAAAATAGACTTGGCTACATTTTTTCTTAAATCCCCTAGGAAAAGATGGTCCCGATGAAGGCCTGAATTCCCAGGAAGAAGTCCTGTTTGATCCTTTTCAATAAAGGAGATCATATCTTTATCCTGTGTGCAGTAATGGGTTTTCAGGCCTGCTCCACCTTTCCTCTGCTGGAGAACCTAAATAAGGTTTCCCTCTGCATATTCCATGAGGGGTGGCTAGTGCAGAATGGTAGCCTTTAGGGCCTGACAGAGCATAGGCCCCTTATCAAAAGATTAGATTTTTAAAAAAAAATCTCCTTGAGAATGAAAGATGGAACTTCAGCATTTCTTTTATTTTCTTTTTCTTTATTTGAATTAACATGAAGTCAAATTAGATCTTAGAGTGAAATTGACTGCCACATCATTTAGACATGTTGGCACAACATTCCAAAAATAACTCAATAAGAATGGGTTTTTCTTGGAATTTATCACTGCTGGTGAGTGAGGGCCCAAGCACAATTTTGTGCTAAAAAGGAATGAGACTCAGGGAATGGAAATGACAGTGGAAGAGAGAAAGGAAATCCAGGCAGGCAGTCGGCTTTCATTATCTGTGATGTCTGGAGCAGAAACAGAAAACACAAGGCAGAGAGGGACCACCATCCTGTGTGTCAGACTCCCTGTACTCTCCAGGTCTCAGCAGCAACTGACGGTCAAAGGGAAAAGAGGAGGGTGTCTCAGGTTCAGAGGATATCACTCCTGCCGTATTTTCTCAGCTTTTGAACTGAAGCACTTTTTAAAAATATATTGGTTTTAATGAAGAGGTCCACAGGTTCAGAATATAATGAAATAACATAAATATGTAGGAGCAGTGAACAGTAACAGGAGGTCAAGGACAGAGCAGTGTACCAACCTGATGACCAGGCATGAGGACAGGCCCTGCCATGGTCACTGCATCACCTGAGACAAGCCTTGTCACTGCTGTGAACTTCTCTTAACATTTAAAATGGAGAAGAAGCGTAGTTAAGATGGCAGTGAGGGTTAGGGGAGCGCATCTTCATCTTTACAGAGCTTCTCACATCCAGGCAGTGCAGACAGAGGACTCAGGCCTTTTCATGGACAATTCCTCTTTCAGGTGCCACTACTGTTAGGCTAGAAATGAAATTTCTTGCCAAGGCCAGAATTATGCACTTGGATTCCCCACCTGTTACTTGATATATAATGTTTGAACTCTTTCTGACTTTGGGTCACAGTGACCGTGGACATCTGTGGACAATGGCAAGTCTATGCTGCCTTCAGCGTGGGTGCCCCAAGGCCTTTTCTCCTCTCACTTTGCCCATCTCCCTGGTCATTTTATGCATGCCTGTGGCTGTCCATTTATCCTGCAAGTGATGGCCCTAAATCTATATCTTTAGCTTCAACTTCTCTTCTGAGCACTGCTATCTGCTCAACCACCTGCACTCCTATCTGAGACTGAATTGTTCCATCTCCTTTTCTCTGTCAGTGTCTTCATCAATTCAGGTGCTATAACAAAATACCATAGACTGAGTGGCTTAAATAGCAGATATTTGCTTCTCACAGTTCTGGAGGCTTGAAGGCCTAGATAAGGTGTTGGTGGATTCAGTATCCAGAGAGGAATCACTTTCTGTTGTATAAATGTCCACCTTCTTGCTGTATCCTCCCATGGAGACAGCATGTGCTGATCACTTGGTCAGTTCCTTATTAGAAGGGCACTAATCCTATGAAAGGTACAGTGCTTTTATGACATCACATAACTAATCCCTTCCCAAAGGCTCTACATCCTAACACCATCACACTGGGAGTTAAGACTTTGACCTAGAACTTCATTCAGTCCACAGTGCACCATGCGCAGTGCATGATTCCATTACCACTGTGGGTGCTCAATTCATGTACCCAGGGGTCATTCCTGACTACTCCCATTCTCCCCTACCATCTGCTGCAGAGCTATCATAATCATCTGGCTTCTCTTGAGTGTGTCTTTCACATTTATTCAATGTGTCTACTTTTCTGTATCCTCTCTCCCAGCACCTTATGCTCTTTTCCTCATTCATGCTTGACATCCAAATGGTCTCTCTAACACCATTTTTCCCCTTTCCCATTCCTTATCTATGCTGTATCCAGAATAGTTCTTTAAAAAAATCCAGATATTTTTCTCCAGTGATTCATACACTTTATTGGTTTCCCATTGACCTCTGGATAAACTCCAAATTCTTTAATTGTAGCTTAGAAGCCTCACCTTTTCAGTCTGTCCCCTTTCTACCCTCACTCCTGTCCAGGACCTTACTGGACACATGTCTTGTAGTCTGTGCTTAAGATAGCTGAGTATTCATAAAATATTGTCATTCTCAGAAAAATCCTTTTTGTACCTTCACTAGATTCTTCCCCATCCTCAGATCCCAGTTAACTTTTGCTTCCCACAGGAAGCCTGCCTGAATTCCTACTCTCAAACCCCAATAAAAAGTCATTGCCTAGTTCCAGAATTGGAACCAATAGTGTTTTTATTTTCTTTCATCTGAGCGTCTTTTACTTAAATGGGACAGTCTCACCAGTACTGAAGAAAACACAATTAAGCTCATCAGAATCACCTTTTACCTTGGTGGGCCCATTGAAAAGGAAGTAGGGGATTCCTAATCCATAGGAAAATAAAAGGAAGACCTGTGAGGGTTCATGTTGGTGCTTAGAGGGGAGGACACCTGTCATCTCAGCACTTGTAGGTCCCCATAGGGTCTTGTGTCCACTGTGCTTCTTAGATAGTTCAGCAGTTATGCTGGAAGGTTCTGTCAGCTCGAGGGACAATAACATGAAAGAGTGCATGTCCTCTGCTCAGATGAGCTGAGGGCACTCTTGGATGCAGAACTTTTAAGATACTACTTTCAGATAATCACAAATATCTCAAATATTATATCACTGAAAGCCAGTCACACTTGAACAAAGTCAGTATTTTGACCATAAGTTAAAGCTACTGTACTTTTGAGATATATCATCTTGTTAACAACTGAAGGTTACAGCTTCATTTGATTTAGAGATGGTTCTGTTGACTAGAGAAAGTCTCATCACATGGTGACCATTTCCTGGGACAGAGGTCTTTAAAAATAGGAGAGAATTTCCTGGGGACTTCTTTGAAGTTACCCTCCTGGGCTGAATTAGATGTACCTTCCAGTTCTGGGATCCCATTTACTCCCTTGTTCTCCTATCATGTCTTCAAGTTTACCTCATGGGGGTTTATTTAACACCTCTCATGTCCATCAGACCATAATCTCTATGAGGGGAGGGACCCATGTGACTTTTACAATGCTATGTTTCCATTCATGAGACCAAATGTGTTTCAGTAAATACAAGTTGGAGAAAAACTTGTCTGTTTGCTGCTGCTCAGTCACTGGTGTGAAAGATGAAAAAGGCCTTTGGCTTCATTTTCAGCTGGGTTTGTCTGCTGCATTCATAAGATAGCAGAGTATCTGCAGGGTAGCCACCAGCTCCTTGGGCTAAGAAAGATCATAGGAATAAGCCTGTCATTTGACCAAACTGCAGAATATGGGGAGGGGGATCACAAGAAGAAAGGCAAGGAGCCCCTAAAGCTAGGAGGACCTCAGGGGTCAGAGGTGCTAGAAGCACGCTCGGAGCCACATGGTCCGTTTCTCCCCTGTAACCTCAGGTTTCACCAACTATTAGACTGATGGAATATGTTCTAAATCCAAGCACTTCATGTCTCGGGCTCCAGTGGTCCTGATGAATAACTTCCATTGTTAAGGGCCCTTAACGGCACTGCCCTGTCTGAACATAAATCTTGCCTTCTCTCCCCCTGTCCATTCTACCCATCTCACCCCCAACCCAACCCTTATACTCCATTTTGCTCCATAAAATACTAGGAAGACATTTAATAAATCATCTGAGCAGGAGTAGAATGGCAGGAGAAACACCTAGTCCATCACCACCTTATCCACTCCCTTTGCCAACAGCAAGGTGAAACAAATACTCCAATATCTTTGAAACATTCAGCATCTGAGGAGCATGTGCTGGGCAAGGGTATTCCTTCATTCACCCTCCTCAGCAGGATGCAGGAGCTTTGCCTTTAATGGGTTTAGAAGCATCATGGAGGCAGTATTTGTAGATTCTACGCACCTTCCTTATCCAAGCTCAGAAATTCTGCATTCTATCCAGGGAAAAAAGCAACAGAAGGGCAGAGATCATTGACATTTTGTCCACTGGTATGTCCCAAACGTCTAGAACAATGCCTGGCACCCAACAGGTGATCCGTAGATATTCACTGAACAATGCTGAATGGAGAAAACAAATGGATATTAAAAACAGCAACAAACCAATCGAAATGTTTCTTTAATTTTAAAAACCATATTGGCATTTTCATTAGTCATTTGTCTCCATGATCATATTGTATAAGTCATGGTCTCCTCCTTAAAAGTAACATTTACATATTTTAGTATTTATAGAAGTAACAAAATTTGATAGAATCCAAAAGGTAAAAAAATAATTGCACTCATCCCATACCTCAGAGACTAATTCTTCCTTGGACTTCTATCATATAGGCATTCATATGATGCTGAAATGAAAATCATCCCCAAATCTCTGGCCTGTCTCTCTCTCTCTCTCTCTCTCTCTCTCTCTCTCTCTCTCTCTCTGAAGATTCATTCACTGTTGCACTTTTCACCATGTCCTATGTGTGTCCTATGTGGGGAGACCCTCAATCTCCAGTTTTAGTACAGCCCTTTCTCCTTAGCTCTGGCTCACGGTTTGGTTTCAAGAGTGCACTTGACAGTTTTGCTGGATGACTTTCTTGGTGGTCAGAGCTGGAGAAACCTCTCTTCTTCTCTGGGGAATGCTTATTTCCTTGAAACCCCTCTCTGTCTTCCTAGGCATGTAGTCCAGGAACTTCTGGCACCTGGGCCTTCTATGTCATTGACTTGGCACAATCCAGCATGCGATGCTGGGAATCACACCTTTCCATGTCAGCCCCCCTCTGTCTCTTTCTGAGACTACTGTCATCACCTCAATCTATACACTGTCATCAGGTCAGCCTGATGGAAATACAGTCAAGCTGACACACCCACCCCTTCACTTAGGAACATTTCATGTGTGTATGGCAAGAACTCTTAAGATATACAATTGTATGGCACAGTATTATTAATATCGTTACCATGCTGAACATGAACTCAATCTCCAGAACTTTCATCTCCTTCAGCTTTCACCTTGAAGCTCAGCTCCATACCGCTGTCCATGGCTTCCTATAATTGGAGCACCTTAGCCTGACATTCAAGACCCCCATAATCTGACCCAGAAGTAACTTTTTACAAATCTCCTCCAACTGGCCTTGGGATTATGTTCCCAATATTTCTGAACCTATCCCAACTATGAAGTCACACCAGCTCTTCCCTGTGTCTGTGTTTTGCTCATGTGGTTCTGTCTGATGGAGTGTTCCTTCCTCTTGCAATTCTGAGGTGGGTAGAATCTACAAACGCTGCCTGCATGATGCCCCTACACACTCACAGTGGGAGTTACTTCTACCCTCTAAGTGCCATAAAACTTCACATTTGTCATACATCTCATGTCACATCCAAAGGTGTATCACGATCGTAGATGAATGTACAATGTACAATTAGCTGTGAGCCTCTTCAGATTTGTTCCTGATAGAAGTTTTAGAGGAGCCAAGGGCCAGAGGCCACACTTTGCACTTGGGTGGGATATTAGTTTTACTCTAGTCGGCTCTTTTTCCCCTACTTTCTCCTTCCTGAAGGTGGTATTTGGCAAGACTTAGCATACATTAGCATAATAATATATCAGAATTATCATATAAAGGGAAAGATTGAGGAGCCTAAGGAATGGGCCTAATAGTTTATAGCACTTCTGGGAACAGGCTAGAGAGGAAGTAGAAATGGGAGCTCAAAGAAAATAGGAGGTAAAAGTTTTCAGGGAAATAAGCACAATTCAAGTGAGGTCTGGTGGCTAGGATGTCATTCATCTCTAACATGTGGGCATTTCCACCAAGGATAGGGGAAATGATCTGCCTATGGGAGCTATCTCCTAACCCTTGTGGGTTATAGACTTTGGGTGACTCCCATAGACTGACCTGAATGCTGGTAAAGCTAAAACTATTTTCTTTGAATTTTTAACCTACAAATTTATAAAAATCCTGTTTCTTGAAGCTATAAAGACTGACTTTTCTCACATAATTTGATACCCATAAGTAAGCACATGAGGTCTAATGCAGTCACCCTGAGGTTCCTCAGGAACCTAGACTTCTCTTTTTCAGCTAGTCACAAGATATCTTTGCACCTCCACCATCCTCACATCTGTGTTCTAGGCTTAAAGAAGGCTGGAAGCTTTTACTTGAGGCTTTGACTATGTATTCACACTTACACTTTATATGATGTTGGACAGATTTGTGTCACATGAGTGAGCCAAGCTGGAGAATCAAGTGCTTAGCATTGAGGAATGCATACAAGAAGTTAGTTACATTTTTAAGTGAGCCAAACTGTTCTGCCTTTTATACTCTCTAACCCTCCCCTACCACAGACATTGTCTTTGAAAATAGTAACATGTTATCTAGATTTCAGTAAGAACTGGGTTATGGGAAATATGTGTATTTACTAATGTATTTGTGTACATATGTATTTGTGTATCTGCTTTGAGAGTCCATTGGTATAGGTTGTGATAATTCCATTCCTATTCTTTTTAAATTTTAAAATTTGGGATACTTAAGAACATTGCTTTTAAAAAATTAATTTAAGTTTTATTTATTATTATAAAAATTATATCTACTTAAGGAATACAATGGGAGTTTGGATATGCATGTATAAACCCAGTGAACTGGAAATACAGTCAAGCTAACACATCAGCCTCTTCACTTAATTATATTTCATGTGTATGTGGCAAGAACTCTTAAGATCTACTTTCTTAGCAAATTTCAAGTGTAAGGCATAGTATTGTTAACTATCATTATCACGATGAATATGAATTTGATCTCTAGAACTTTCATCCTATGTAACTGAAATGGTACCCTTTGGCCAGCGTGTCTTGTAACCACATTTCTACTTTCTGTTTCTATGAATCTGACTTTTCTCATTCCACATATATGTGAGATCACATAGTGTTTTTCTTTCTTTGGCTTATTTCACTTAGAATAATGTCTTCTAGTTTCATTCCTGTTGCTGTAAATGGCAGGATTATCTTCTCGCTTAAGTGCTAAATAATATCCCTCCCCCGCGTGTGTATGTGTGTGTGACACTTTCTTTATTACTTTATTGAAAGACACTGCGGTGATTTTCATATTTTGGTCATTGTGATTAAAGCTGCAGTTTGATTAATCCAACTCCAGGAGACTACTACATCAACCACCTCTACTCCAGTGAGAGCCTGTTGATGTTCTCTTGAGGAATCTGAGAACCCTGGTGTGTGAGACGAAGCAATACTTCAGCAAATGGAGAAGATATCACCGGCTCTAATTTTTGTCGTTTTTAAGTACGTTGGCATTAACTGCTTTGAATTATGGTCTAAAGGAGGATTTGGATCTTGGACTTTATAATTCCTCTCTGGGAGGTTAATATTGGGAGGCAGTTCCAATTCAAGTTTGAATCATTGTTATTAGGATGCCATTGGATTTGGGGTCATACCGCTGTTATTTGGACATGTACATGACTTCTGATGAATTACGTTGTGCATCTTGGCTGTGACAATTTGAGATGGGGTGTGGAATAGAGAAAGAATTTCAACTCTAGGGTGTTTAATTAATGTACCATTTTCACCCACTTTGGATCCTCAAGCAAAGGTTACATGATCCACCTGATTCAGAGAGTGCCCAGAATGGAGTGGGGGTTGGTATGAGGAGAGAGGAGAGACAGGCACACCAGGAGGCGAATTACAACCTAGTGGTTAAGAAAACAAAATCTTGAGAGTTATAGAGGAGATATTCTCCACTCTTGATTTTAAGAAAGAGAGAATATTTTCACTACACCATCCAGAAAAGGCACACTTTGTGCCTTGAGTAGACTTTTTAATTTGTTCTAATTAGTTATACATGACAGTAGAATGCACTTTGACACATCATACATAAATGGAGTATGACTTCTCCTTCTTCTGGTGGTACATGTTGGAGATTGAGTCCACTTGTTCTTTTATCTCCTTTGGTCTTTCTTCCCTACTGAGCTCATGCAGGTCGGAATCCAGTTCTTCCCACTTGCTAAAAGCTGTCCATAGGAATGACTTCCTCTTTTCTGATTATAGGGGCCTGGTCGGTATGAAGGAGTGACTCTGGGTAAGAAACTATTTTCTGCAGATTCTCACACTCCATTTAGAGCAGATTCCAAGTCCTGATCTGAGAACTGAGAAGTCTTGAGAGGCTTGGTGCAGCCATGCCTGCAGTCCACTTTCCTAAACAGCCTTATTTGTCATCAGAATGATCTCTTGATTGTCTTTCTCCTGCATCAAAGTTTCAAAGATGAGGTGGTGGTGTTGGGAGAGATGACACTATCACCTCTATATTTCCAAAAAATATTAGCAAGAGAAATGTTGGTTGAATGGACATCTCCTCTGAAGGATCTGACAAGCCACTCTTCTAAGACAAAATCAGGATGGTAGGGGAGGACTGAGGCAACCTTCAGAGGGAGGAAGAAAGAGGGAAGCCCAAGGCAGATGGGATTTTATGATGTGAAATGTGGTGGGTGACTCACGGAGAAAAGCAGTCTGGAGTCAACAGTTCTCTGTGCATCTCTCATAATGAATTTTCTTTCTGGTAATGTATGGGACCTCCCAGCTTAAAAACGTCATAGGAATTACCAAGAAATGCATATCATGAGACATTGAAGAAGCGCCTACTGAATAGACTAAATGAAGGGTGAGGATTTCTATCTCATACATTTAATAAGAGATCAAGCCACTAAAGGGAAATATTAAGGGAAAAAAGACAAGAACAAAATCCTGTCTCTCCAATCTAAAGGTTGCAGGTAGGACTCCCATTAAGCATTTAATAAAATGCAGGTAGGGCTCACATAAGTGCTTAATATTCAGAGGTGGTATTGGGGATTGAACTCAGGGGCACTTAACCACTGAGCCACATCCCCAGCCCTATTTTGCATTTTATTTAGAGACAGGGTCTCACTGAGTTGCTTAGTGCCTCACCATTGCTGAGGCTGGCTTTGAACTTGGGATCTTTTTGCCTCAGCTTCCTGAGCCGCTGGGATTACAGGCATGTATCACTGTGCCCTGCTATATGTATATATTAAATGTCTTTTCTAAATAGTGTGCGTGCACGCACACAAACACACACACACACATACATACATACACACACACACACACACACACACATGATATCAGGCTGACTTGATGTCTTCTTATTAAACATTCAGATTAAAGTCTTATAAAAGTTATTTCATCAACATTTTAGTCTAAGTCTAAGGACAATATCCTTGAATGACCCCGAGGTGAGATTGCAAATAAAGGAAAATTTGAAGCATTTCTTTTGTGTTAAATGGAAAATTGTTAGGGTCATAGGTGCCAGGTTGAAAGATGAAAAAAAAATCTAATCAGGAAATGCAAACTCTAAGATTTTAGCAAATTAACTCCTCCTGATGACTCATCCCAGATGTATTAAGTTTTCACATTTAACAGACTCTTCATTGAAAATACTAAATACCATCTGACTCCTGTTGATGAGTTAATGTTAGTCTTAAAGCCTTAAAGTTCACATTTCCTAATTCTTTTGTTTGGAAATAAATTACCTTTATGTTGCAGTGGCATGGACTTGGAAATGTAATTTCTTTGCCCAGTTGGGAAAAATAAATTTTAAAAAATTCCGAAATGAAGCTCTCAGGTGTGAAATATTCTGTGGGTCAAAAAAGGCTGGTTCTGCACTGAATCCATCCCTGGGGCTCTTTTTAGGATTATGTTACTTGCATCCTTAGCCAAATTTCAATTCTTCATTATAGCTGAGCCCACATGCAAAGCTGAAGTGGGAAATACCTGTCAAGCTCAATCATGATTCTCAGAAAATGTCTCCAAAGGCCAAACTGAAGCCCTCCCACTGATTCCTGCCCCCTTTCCTCAACAAGGCTTCTTTTTTAAGTAGAAAAATGTTATTTGGCTTGTGCAAAAAATATTTGACCTTGCACATTTTGGGTGCTTCAACTATGAATGGGGAAAATAAAGACTTACCAACAATCTTGACACAAATTAAAGAAGGATCATGAAGGATAAATGGGAAAGAGATGAGATTGGCTGTTCTTTTGGGACCTCAGAGACCAAACTCTACATACCATGAGTTTAGTGGAGATGAGCAATGGATCTAATCCCAAGATTTGATTACAGTCCTAGCCCAGTCACTAACTGGCCAGAGACCATGGGCACATGACTTCAACCCCAGTTTTCCCTCCTTCAAGTGATGGGATAGGGCTAAAACGGGCTAAAGCCCATGCAGAAGTTGCATTGATGCAAAATGTGTGAATAACAAAATCAGTGATTTGGGGACAAGTGTTCATGTCACGTGGTAAGCTGGGCTGGCAGCCCCAAGACATGCTCTGGAATCCTGTAGTGTTTGGTTTTGTCCCAGGTTCTCTGCACTCAAATTCTCAGCATTCCAGGCCTCCCATGAACCTTTCTAATGCCTATGGCCACTTGTCCCCTGTGCCTGGGCATATCCCCTTCTGTAAACACCCATTGTATTGCTGTCCCTTTCTTTGTTCACATTGCTCTCTCTACTCGGCCTTCTGCCACATTTACCCAAATCCTAATCATGAAAGAACTTTTCAGCCTGTCCTTCCTGACCTCCCCTGATTATCTTGACCCAATACTGTGACTTATTTCCCTCTAACCCATGGTTTCTTAAATTCAGCATAACTGACATTTTGGACCCAATACTTTTCTGTTGGGGGATGGGAGGGTTATCCATCCTATCCATTGTAGGATGGTCAGTGGCATTTCTGCTCTCTACCTGATAGATGCCAATAGTAAGTAGTGACACCTGAAAATGTCTCCAGAGATTGCCAGATGTCCCCTGGTGGACTGAAATCACCTGTGGTTGAGAATCACTGTTCTCCGCACTACTCATGGTATAAATGGATCAAAACCAGATCTGGCTCTCTCATTTCTAACTCTGTGACCTTGAGGAATTTACTTAATCTCTCTGAGCTTTAGTTTCCTACATACAGTGGAATAATAAGGTTTCTGACTAGCAGAATTGTTGTAGCGATCATATGGAGAGACTCAGACACGTTTGGGATTTTTTGGTTATCTTTAGGAAGAGCCTTCCAGAAGTTGGTTGCAGTGGACAGAAGGAGCTTTAGAGAGAGAACTGCTTCTCATTCTCAAGCAATGAACTGGACATTAAGTAACAACAACAATGACATAGCACTTCTGCAGAAACTACTGGGCGTCCATCAATGTCCTGAGCATGTTGTGCACGTCACATAAAGGAACAACACACAGTGGCAGCAGAGTGAGGAGGGATTCTGAGGGCATCTCGGTGACTCACATTCAGTGGATACCTGGCCCAGTCCCCTGTCATCCATTCCAGAGTTGTTGGGAGCAAGAGGACGGTGACTAAGGCCTCATAGAACAGTTTAACTGGACACTCCTAGTTGTTCCTAAGTGTCACTGCTGTGGGGTCCCTCTCTTATCCCCTCACACAGAGATGGAGTTATCCTTCTCTATCTCACCAAACTTCTCAGGAGATTCTGTCAGCTGAGGGCTCTAGTAGAAAAGGGTGGTGAGCACTGGCAGAGGAGGAGGAGGGCTGAGGGTGCTGAGATCCTCCAAAACTCAGGGAGCAGCAGCCCAGGCCAGGCCAATGTGTGCAAATGGAGGACAGCGATGGGGGGTCTGGTAGAAATGGCATGGATGGCCAGCATTTCAGAAGCAGGAAGGTTCCTGCACCTGCTGCAACAGAAATGCAGTCTCGAGCAATCTGTAGATGAAGGCTTGTGGCAGACACCTTGGGGACCATTCAGGGCACTGAAGTGCTCCAAGAGGCCCTGCCTCCCCTGAAGGGCACAGGTGCTGTGAGGTAGGCATCACCACGGGTGCTACATCCACAGATGGTAAGTGCTTAGTCATCACTTTTTCAACTGTAGAAAATTGATAAAACACCGAGTATAGTTAGACGTCTTCCCTTTGCCCCTGTGATAGATTGGGGCTTTTTTTTTTTTTGAGCATTTCAAATCACCTCCCATAGTCACCTGTTCACAGGGCCAAGCTTCTTGGGAGAATTTCATTCATGATTTCCACTGAACTTATGTAACCGCAGCAATCAGTCTACCAAACAGAAGACAAAAACCGTATTTACAGAAATTTGCATGCAGTCATGCTAAGCAGAGTGGCAAGGAATGTACTCCAAGTACCACTTCATTTTGAGCTTTTGTGTGTTTCCATGCAAAGATGATGTCAATGCTGACATTGTAACTCACATACAAAATAGTCCCCTTGTGGTCTCAATGTCCTTGGAAAAAGTTAATGTAGACTCAGTCTTGGTTTTCTGGCCATTAGCATATTTTCCACCAGATAGACTGGATTGATTTTATTCAACTAAAATGACATATCATGTGGTTATCATTAGTGTTATTGACCAGATACTTCTGGCTTTATACTTTCTGGGTACATGGTGAAACTTCATTTGTTGCTGCCTTCCAAACTGGGGTGGTACTATGTCATTAGTACTGGCCAGTGCTTGTGAGTATAAGGGATGAGTGACACTCCCATGGTGAAGTATTTAAGTACTGGCATGAAACCATTCAGAGCTCTCCTTCCCTATCATAGTGATGAGCCATGCTTCAGATGGTGACTGCTGCTCTGGGCACTCTGCTGTAATGTAGCAATACAGGACAGAACCTACAGACACAGTACAAAGGATGTGTAGAATAAGTGAGAAATCAATCCTTGTTGTTTGAAGGCACTGATACACAGAAGGACAGAATTGTTACTGCAGCACAACCTCACCTATACTGAGTAATACATGTCAGGACTTACCACCAGCCTCTGTTTTCAGTCTAGTGAAAGCACCAGAACAACTTCCAAACCTTTAAAACATAATTCAAAACCTTTTATGTTTACTTTGTCATCTACTTCTAATTTCTACTGAACTACACTGTAGTTCCTTCAATATCTGAGGGCTGGAAGGTCTTCTATTCTCAGCATGTATGTATCCTAACATATTCACGTGTAAGAGAGCATGTATTTAAAGATGACAAAGTCCCTAGTGTATATCCAGACCACTGTATCAGGAACCTTGCATCATGCCTTGATTTGCATAATGATATCTTACTAGGACGCAGTGAATTTTATTTACTTCAAGGCACTATCACAGAAATGATCTCATGCAATGGACTGGTAATTTTAATCTGACTGGTTTGGTTTTCATTACAAAGTGAAGGGTCACATGGCCAGCTAGGGGTGAAGAGGTGGATTCCTTCCAGATACTCTTTTCGCTTGACATGATTCCAAACCCATGCTCCAATGAGGTTTGTGGGCAAAGACACCAAATCTTGCACCTGCATTTACAGAAATTTGCATTTAGTCATGCTAAGCAGAGTGGCAAGAATCCTGCAGTGAGGGACCACAATGTAGAATTCAGATCACTGGAGATATACATTTTTTTGGGGGGTGGGGGGGTACTGGGGATTGAACCCAGGGCCACTCAAACCACTGAGCCACATCTGCAGTCCTATTCTGAATTTTATTTAAAGACAGGGTCTCACTGAATTGCTTAGCACCTCACTTTTGCTGAGGCTGGCTTTGAACTTACAGTCCTCCTGCCTCAGCCTCCTGAACTGCTGGAATTACAGGCGTGTGCCACTGTGCTTGGCTGGAGATCACATTTATTTGTTTTAAATCTGACCCCAACCTCCTCCTTCTACTTAAGTTGGTAGTCCAACCTGATCTTTCACAGCATTCGTGACCAAAATGTCAATATCCACTAAATCAAAGACTTTACCTAAGATATCCATAGTCCTAGAATTTAGAATTCATGTGGACCAATATTTTGCGAGTACTTTCCAGAATGTTCCAACAGCAGTTCGTTATTCCATTACGCGCCATCCTTCCTCAACGGCCCCTGTCACTGCTCACTCCTCCTTTCACGTCTCCGCTCCGCTCCTTTTCATTCCTGTCACCCAGATTACAGAATAAGTGTTTTCTGGGCCCCACAGAACTTGGAATGTGGGAGGCTGTTCCAATTGCCCACTCGGCACAGGGACCCTTTCATGGAGTTTCTAACGAGCAATTATTTGGCCTCTGAAGTCTTTTCTGCTCTTTGACTTCCAAGAGAACCCATTCAAATAGAGAGTTTTAGTCACTTCATACTTTGCCAGTTTTGAATATTACCAAGATAGGAAAAACCAGAGGGACCTCTTTGTGATGCTCTCACCCGTCC
This sequence comes from Urocitellus parryii, assembly GCF_045843805.1. Lineage (NCBI taxonomy): Eukaryota > Metazoa > Chordata > Mammalia > Rodentia > Sciuridae > Urocitellus > Urocitellus parryii. The sequence goes on along the minus strand of NW_027554094.1, from coordinate 493,397 downwards.
AGGAACTCCAGTATGTAAATTTCCAGAAGAAAATAGCTCAAGCACTGCCCACTGGCCAGCGATGCTGCTTAGATTTTTAGAAACCACATGGGTTCCCTGTCAGACACCATTCTATGAGCTTTAGTATGGCTTGGAGTGTCAAGCCATGGGAAGAGGACCCCCAACTGACCGTGGTATACAAGACAAACCAAGTCCTGAAACCCTGAGAGAGTGACAATCAGAGCCTTTCCCTGAAGTTCTCTGCATGCCCCACTAGAGTGCTTTGGGGTGGCCTGTGGGTTGGTCAGCTTTTCATTGCTGTGACAAAATTCCTGGGAAAAACAAAGAAGGAAAGATTTATTTTGGTTCATGTTTCAGTCCATGGTCACTTGGCTCTGATGGTTCTGGGCCTGGGTGAGGCAGAACTTCATGGTGGGAAGGGCACGGAGGAGCACAGCTGACCACCCCAGGAGGCTGGGAGGCAAAAAGAGACAGAGAGGAGGGTCCAGGGACACAGCATAGCCTCTGGGACCCACCTCTTCCAGCCAGCCCCCACCAACTCCCTATTGCACCACCAGCTGGAAACCCGGCCTTAGACACATGAGCCTTTGGGGACATTCCAGATGCAGTCGATGACAGCCTGTGACCTTCTTATATCTCCACTAGACTCAACTGCTCACGGCAAACACCCCAGGCCTCTCTCGCCTCATTTTCAGTCCTGGGATCCCTTTTACCTACAACTTCCCAAACCTCTCTTGTAGTATCCACCCCAGTTCTGCCTTATGGTAAAATTATTCATATTCTTGCCTTTGCCTCTCACCCAACCTCACTCCAACACTAAATTTTTATCCAGGAAGCCCAGAACTACAAGAGACTCATTTAAAACCCATCCTCCTTTAGATACCTGCATGGTGGGTTCAACATGAGTTCACAGTACCAGAAAGAAAGATTCAGTGCCATCAATGGCCCAATTCATTCAAAGGTGGGATCACTAGAGATAAAGAAAGAAGTCTGGCTCGATCCTCGTGACTGAATACCAGAGCTCAAGAATCAGCCCCAAACCCAATATTATGTATAGTGCATTAATAGGCATTAATAGAAACATTTAAAAAAGAATCAGCCCCAACAGGCTGTCCTTCTGCAGAGGAAATTTTTAGGCAAAGGATAGCCAAGGTGTGATGGAGGCGGAATCTGTTACAGGGATGTCCCTGAAGCTCCCATGTCACTGACTGGCCAATAAATTGGTTAGAACCCAAATAAAACAAAAGGAAAATACCTGGCCTCCATCAGATCCTTCCCCCATATGGGGGCTCTCTGGTGTGCCCTTAGCAACAAAATCTTAGTAAGGACACAAAGACCTGTGTAGAAACACTTTGCCTCGCTCTCAAGTGACATTATTCCACATAGTTTAAGAATGATATTCCCCTCCAGCTGGCTCTGGAGACAGCCAGGGAAAATAGCAGGTCAGGAAGCCAAGGAGGGAGTTGGCATTTTACTGTTCTGCAGAAGGACTTCAGTGTGGGTTTGCAGGTGATGCAACTGTGGGGACAATCAGGGCAGCTCTCAGACCTGGCTGTCCCCACTGGGGAGCCTGCCATAGCTGAGCCATGCAAGCAGGAAGTGATAAAAAATCATCGGATCCCTGTGGAGCATTGGTTTGCCACTGAAGCAGTTTCCTTTTCCTGGTTGTCTGGTTATATAATTCTTTGGCAATGAGGGACATGCAGGGATATGGGATATGGGACATTTCACCTGGAGGAGGGAGAATAGGGTTGAGGATGTGCATATTCACCCTCCCACACATAGATCCCTTTGTCTGGCTCCATTGCCTCTCACCTCCTTTTCGTAAGGTTCCAAACCCATAAGCAGCACGTTATGGTGTGTTGCCTTATTGTATCTCTGTCCATGATGCTGTCATTCACCAGAGAGCAGAATGTTTTAGCAGCTCAAAGTAAACCTTTTCCTTCCCTGTGCTAGTCAGTTTTCCATTACTGTGACAAAAAAAACAGAGATAAACTATTTGAGAAGAAAGAAAGATTTACTTTGGCTCATAGTGGTTTCAGTGGTTTCCGTCCATGGTCACTTGGCCCCATTGTCTGTGGGGAAACAGAAAATCATGGAGGGACGTGTGCATGGTGAAGAAGTTGCTCATCTCATGGTCGCCAGGAAGCAGCAAGAGAAAGCAAGGATGTACTCTTTGTACATCCCCATTTCCTTCCTTCAACTAGGCTCCACTTCCTAAATGTTGTACCGCTTCCTAATAGCCTAGGAAGTGGATTAATCCATCAGTGGATTAATCCATTGATGAAGTCAAAGCCCTCACAACCCAATGACTTCCCAAAGGCCCACCTTGGAACACTGTTGCAATGGGGACCTGGCCTTCAACACGTGAGCTTCGGGGGACACTTAAGAAGGAAACCACAACACTGCCATAATAACAGTGGTCAATGTCGGGAAGGCTTTATTTACAGTGTTCTCTGGTTCTTTTGTGCCTCTTCATACGTGGTATTTGTGAATGGGCTGTTGAAACAACTTTATTGAGATCCAACATGGCGGCCGGCGAGCAAGCAGCATTTTCTATACCTCCGCAGTAACAGGATCAGAGAGACACATAAATACACTTGCATGGGACCTGCTGAAGATCTTCTAACAATATTCCACGGGAAGGAGACCTTCCGATAACTAGTAAGTCTGTGTGAGGGGTCAGTTTGTCCCAGGCGACTGAATCTCGGCAATGTGGATCAGGGACAGAATCCCGCCGGTCACGGCGGCGGCTGATCTGGGCCCCGTAGGGCTGAGTCTGGGATCGGCCTCAGGCGGTTCAGCGCTAGGATCCACACTCCTACCACCCCACCCCCCTCCAGCCGGTTCGGAGCAACTCGGATCAGGGACACAATCCCGCCGGTCGGCTGATCTGGGCCCTGCAGGGCTGAGTCTGGGACCGGCCTCAGGCGGTTCAGTGCTAGGACCCACACTCCTACCACCCCACCCCCCTCCAGCCGGTTCGGAGCAACTCGGAGCAGGGACACAATCCTGCTGGTCACGGCAGCGGCTGATCTGGGCCCTGCAGGGCTGAGTCTGCGAACTGCCTCGGGTGGTTCAGTGTTAGGATCCACACTCCTACCACCCCACCCCCCTCCAGCCGGTCTGGAGCAACGCGGAGCAGGGACACAATCCCGCCAGCCACGGAGGCGGCTGGACTGGGCCCCGCAGGCCTGAGTCTGTGAACGGCCTCTAGCGGTTTGGCGCTAGGACTTTGGCAGCGCTTAGGGCTGAGTTTCAGCTTTGAGACAGAGGAGAGAAGCGGTCCAGTTTGGTTCCAGACACTGGTCGGACCACAGAGGAGGACAGCAGCCGCCATTTCAAAGAGATGATGTAATCATCCCCATGTTCTACTGATCACAGCTCATTCAGTTACTGAAGAGGTGATTTCAGGCTAGTAAATTTCAAAAACACAACAGTTGCACCAAGCAGAAAGAAGCGCGTGCAGTATGAAAAGACAAGGAAAGAAAGGATCACAAGCAATGCAGGTCAACTCAACTTTAGAAGAGGTAATAGCTGCAACAGATGGAATATCAGATAAAGAGTTCAGGATATATATGCTGCAGATGATCTGGAGTCTCAAGGAAGACATGAGACAGCAAAATCAGACAATGAAAGATCACATTGACAAACAAATCCAGGAAGTAAAAGATCAATTTCACAGGGAGATAGAGGTAATAAAAAACAAACAAATAGAAATCCTAGAAATGAAGGAAACAGTAAACCAACTTAAAAACTCAGTTGAGAATACTACCAGCAGAGTAGATCACTTAGAAGAGAGAACATCAGACAATGAAGACAAAGTATTTCAACTGGAAAAGAACATAGACAGCTCAGCAAGACTGCTAAGAAACCATGAGCAGAACATCCAAGAAATATGGGACAATATCAAAAGACCAAATTTAAGAGTCATTGGGATACAGGAAGGCACAGAGCTCCAAACCAAAGGATTAAGCAATCTATTCAGTGAAATAATACAAGAAAACTTCCCAGACATGAAGAATGTGACAGAATCCCAAATCCTAGAAGCCTACAGGACGCCGATGGTGCAAAATCATAAGAGATCCATACCTAGACACATTATAATGAAGATGCCCAACATACAGAATAAGGAGAGAATTTTAAAAGCTGCAAGAGAAAGAAAGCAGATTACATTTAGGGGTAAACCAATCAGGATAACAGCTGATCTCTCAACACAGACTCTGAAAGCTAGAAGATCCTGGAAAAACATATTTCAAACACTGAAAGAAAATGGGTTCCAACCAAGAATCGTGTATCCGGCGAAATTAAGCTTCAGGATAGAAGATGAATTTAAAACCTTCCATGATAAACAAAAGTTAAAAGAATTCGCAGCTAGAAAACCATCTCTTCAAAAAATCCTTGGCAAAACATTACAGGAAGAAGAAATGGAAAATAACATTGAAAACCAACAATGGGAGGTAGGACAGTAAAGGGGGGAAAGTAGTCAAAGAGGATAACAAATCAGGTTTAGTAACATCAATAAACAAATATGGCTGGAAGAACAAATCATATCTCAATAATAACCTTAAATGTTAATGGCTTAAACTCACCAATTAAGAGACACAGGCTAGTAGAATGGATCACAAAACAAGACCCAACAATATGCTGCCTACAGGAGACGCATCTGATAGGAAAAGATATTCATAGACTGAAGGTGAAAGGGTGGGAAAAAATCATACCAATCATATGGACTGCGGAAACAAGCAGGAGTGTCCATACTCATATCTAATAAAATAGATTTCAAGCCAAAGTTAATCAAAAGGGATAAAGAAGGACACTTCATACTGCTCAAGGGAACCATACACCAACAAGACATAACAATCATAAATATATATGCCCCAAACAACGGTGCTGCTATGTTCATCAAGCAAACGCTTCTCAAGTTCAAGAGTCTAATAGACCACCATACAATAATCATGGGAGACTTCAACACACCTCTCTCACCACTGGACAGATCTTCCAAACAAAAGTTAAATAAGGAAACTACAGAACTCAATAACATAATTAATAACCTAGACTTAATTGACATATATAGACTATACCACCCAACATCAAGTAATTACACTTTTTTCTCAGCAGCACATGGAACCTTCTCAAAAATAGACCATATATTATGTCACAGGGCAACTCTTAGACAATATAAAGGGGTAGAGATAATACCATGCATCTTATCTGATCATAATGGAATGAAACTGAAAATCAATGATAAAAGAAGGAAGGAAAAATCAAGCATCACCTGGAGAATGAACAATAGGTTGCTTAATGATCAATGGGTTCTAGAAGACATTAAGGAGGAAATTAAAAAATTCCTAGAGTCAAATGAAAACACAGACACAACATATCGGAATCTATGGGACACATTGAAAGCAGTTCTAAGAGGAAAATTCATTGCTTGGAGTTCATTCCTCAAAAAAAGAAAAAAACCAACAAATAAATGATCTCATACTTCATCTCAAAATCCTAGAAAAAGAAGAGCAAAACAACAGCAAAAGAAGTAGAAGGCAAGAAATAATTAAAATCAGAGCTGAAATTAATGAAATTGAAACAAAAGAAACAATTGAAAAAATCGACAAAACTAAAAGTTGGTTTTTTGAAAAAATAAATAAAATTGACAGACCCTTAGCCATGCTAACGAAGAGAAGAAGAGAGAGAACCCAAATTACTAGCATACGGGATGAAAAAGGCAATATCACAACAGACACTTCAGAAATACAGATGATAATCAGAAATTATTTTGAATCCTTATACTCCAATAAAATAGAAGATAGTGAAGGCATAGATAAATTCCTTAAGTCTTATGATCTGCCAAGACTGAGTCAGGAGGACATAGACAACCTAAACAGACCAATAACAATAGAGGAAATAGAAGAAACCATCAAAAGACTACCAACTAAGAAAAGCCCAGGACCGGATGGGTATACAGCAGAGTTTTACAAAACCTTTAAAGAGGAACTAACACCAATACTTTTCAAGCTATTTCAGGAAATAGAAAAAGAGGGAGAACTTCCAAATTCGTTCTACGAGGCCAACATCACCCTGATTCCGAAACCAGACAAAGACACTTCAAAGAAAGAAAACTACAGAGCAATATCTCTAATGAACCTTGATGCAAAAATCCTCAATAAAATTCTGGCGAATCGGATTCAAATACATATCAAAAAAATTATACACCATGATCAAGTAGGATTCATCCCTGGTATGCAAGGTTGGTTCAATATACGGAAATCAATAAATGTTATCCACCACATCAATAGACTTAAAAATAAGAACCATATGATCATCTCGATAGATGCAGAAAAAGCTTTCGACAAAGTACAGCATCCCTTTATGTTCAAAACTCTAGAAAAATTAGGGATAACTGGATCATACCTCAACATTGTAAAAGCAATCTATGATAAGCCACAGGCCAGCATCATTCTGAATGGAGAAAAATTGAAGGCATTCCCTCTAAGATCTGGTACAAGACAGGGATGCCCTCTCTCACCACTTCTGTTCAACATAGTCCTCGAAACACTGGCCAGAGCAATTAGGCAGACAAAAGAAATTAAAGGCATAAAAATAGGAAAAGAAGAACTTAAATTATCAGTATTTGCAGATGATATGATTCTATACCTAGCAGACCCAAAAGGGTCTACAAAGAAGCTATTAGAGCTAATAAATGAATTCAGCAAAGTGGCAGGATATAAGATCAACACGCATAAATCAAAGGCATTCCTGTATATCAGCGACAAATCCTCTGAAACGGAAATGAGGACAACTACTCCATTCACAATATCCCCCCAAAAAATAAAATACTTGGGAATCAACCTAACAAAAGAGGTGAAAGATTTATACAATGAAAATTACAGAACCCTAAAGAAAGACATAGAAGAAGACCTTAGAAGATGGAAAAATATACCCTGCTCATGGATAGGCAGAACTAACATCATCAAAATGGCGATATTACCAAAAGTCCTATATAAGTTCATTGCAATGCCAATCAAAATCCCAACAGCATATCTTGTAGAAATCGATAAAAGAATCATGAAATTCATATGGAATAATAAAAGACCCAGAATAGCAAAAACAATACTAAGCAGGAAGTGTGAATCAGGCGGTATAGCGATACCAGACTTCAAACTATACTACAGAGCAATAGTAACAAAAACAGCATGGTACTGGTACCAAAACAGGCGGGTGGACCAATGGTACAGAATAGAGGACACAATAACCAATCCACAAAACTACAACTATCTTATTTTTGATAAAGGGGCTAAAAGCATGCAATGGAGAAGGATAGCATCTTCAACAAATGGTGCTAGGAAAACTGGAAATCCATTTGCACCAAAATGAATCTGAATCCCTATCTCTCGCCGTGCACAAAAGTTAACTCAAAATGGATCAAGGAGCTTGATATTAAATCAGAGACATGGCATCTGATAGAAGAAAAAGTTGGTTATGATCTACACGCTGTGGGATCGGGCTCCAAATTCCTCAATAGGACACCCATAGCGCTAGAGTTAACAAATAGAATCAACAAATGGGACTTACTCAAACTAAAAAGTTTTTTCTCCGCAAAAGAAACAATAAGAGAGATAAACAGGGAGCCTATATCCTGGGAACAAATCTTTACTCCACACACTTCAGATAGAGCCCTAATAACCAGAATATACAAAGAACTCAAAAAATTAGACAATAAGATAACAAATAACCCAATCAATAAATGGGCCAAGGACCTGAACAGACACTTCTCAGAGGAGGACATACAATCAATCAATAAGTACATGAAAAAATGCTCACCATCGCTAGCAGTCAGAGAAATGCAAATCAAAACTACCCTAAGATACCATCTCACCCCAGTAAGATTGGCAGCCATTAGAAAGTCAAACAACAATAAGTGCTGGAGAGGATGCGGGGAAAAGGACACTCTTGTTCATTGCTGGTGGGACTGCAAATTGGTGCAGCCAATTTGGAAAGCAGTATGGAGATTTCTTGGAAAGCTGGGAATGGAACCACCATTTGACCCAGCTATTCCCCTTCTCGGTCTATTCCCTAAAGCCCTAACAAGAGCATGCTACAGGGACACTGCTACATCAATGTTCATAGCAGCTCAATTCACGATAGCAAGACTGTGGAACCAGCCTAGATGCCCTTCAATAGATGAATGGATAAAAAAAATGTGGTATTTATATACTATGGAGTATTACTCTGCATTAAAAAATGACAAAATCATAGAATTTGGAGGGAAATGGATGCCATTAGAGCAGATTATGCTAAGTGAAGCTAGTCAATCTTTAAAAAACAAATACCAAATGACTCCTTTGATATAAGGGGAGTAAACAAGGACAGGGTAGGGATGAAGAGCTTGAGAAGAAGATTTACATTAAATAGGGATGAGAGGTGGGAGGGAAAGGGAGTGAGAAGGGAAATTGCATGGAAATGGAAGGCGATCCTCAGGGTTATACAAAATGTCATATAAGAGGAAAGGAGGGGCAAGACAAGATAATACAAATGGAAGAAATGATTTACAGTAGAAGAGGTAGAGAGAGAAAAGGGGAGGGGAGGGGAGGGGAGGGGAAGGGAGGGGGGATAGTAGAGAATAGGACAGACAGCAGAATACATCAGACACTAGAAAGGCAATATGTCAATCAATGGAAGGGAAACTGATGTGATACAGCAATTTGTATATGGGGTAAAAGCGGGAGTTCATAATCCACGTGAATCAACCGTGTAATATGATGTATTAAGAACTATGTAATGTTATGAACGACCAATAAAAAAAAAAAAAGAAACAACTTTATTACCTGATGGTGGCAAAATTCTATAATTCCACACACCATTACTACATAGAAATGAATACTAGGGGCTTGTAGCCAAATTGGAAGAGACCATGGTCAGCAGTCCCTATCCACATCATTCCATCTGTGCTTATAAATGGACAGAGCCTGCTGTCAGTAGGTGCATGTGAGTGGCCAGTAGTCTGCCTGATGATGTTTCTCCTAAGCACCCAATTCATTCATTTATTCCCTTAGTGGGTGGCAAATGTCTCCTGTAAGCACAATCTTAATAAGAACTAACATTTCTGGAGCACTTACTCTTTACCAGACATGTCCCCAATCCTCTACATGTGGGGACTCGTTGAATCCTTAGAAGGAACCCTGTAACCCTCCCCGTGTGAGAGATAAGGAAGGCTGAGACGTGTTGAGCAGCTGCTTTCTCTTGGCAGGCCTGTCCTTGAATCCAGACAGCCCAGACACGGCCCAGGCTTTACATTGCCTCACATGTATGTCTGTCTCTTGATCTGTTCCAAATAGATATGAAAAATTGTTTTTATGTCCGGGTGATGTGGGAGAGGTTCTTACATTTTGCTGTCTGAACTGTAGTGTCAGGAAGCACGGATGGTGGACATTGGTGTGGCAGGTACAGCTCTTGTTTGGCAGCTGGGAAAGAAATACGCCCATCAAAGATGCAACGAGGGTAAGGGATGCTCCTGGGAAAAGAGCTGGCATGCTCACAGTGAAGAAGCAGGCACGCCCGGAGTTAATGAAGTTCCAGCCAGACCTAGTTCTTGATTGTAAGCGCTACCATTTGCATGGGCTGGCCGACCCTCTGCCCGTGGTGAATATCTGTAATTCCGTTTCACCCTGACATGGCAGCTGTGGCCCATCATTTGATCTGTCATTTCCAAGGAACTCCTGAGGTTTCTTCTCTTCCTTCTACCCGTCTGTGTACTTGCAATTGGTTTTAATCAGAGGCAAAGATGCTGAATCAGCTTCTAGCCTGAATTTTTTCAGTTGGTGCAAAGATTCCATGACAGGGCTGCTTTGACATTTTTATCACTGTCTCTTAGACCTGAATAATTTATCATGTCCTCCCAGCCCTCTCCTCTCTTCCCCCTATCATTTTACATAACCAGAGTGAAGCTCTTGCCTTAAAAACCAAACGCACTTGGGATGTGCCTGCCTTTTCTCATGGACTTCTACACACTCTTTTTTTCTGTCAGTGTGAATTTTGTATAACCACCCCCCTTCTCTCCTCCTACTAATTCAGCTTAGTTTTGTGGGTGGATTCTATGTATGAACTCCTCTTTGAAAGGTATAGATTCTGCAGCAAATGAAATGATTCTTGATTAAAGATTCTTGGTTAGGAATCTGATCTGTTCCTTAGAAATGAATTATTTTTTTCCTACTAAAGAGATTAAAAAAAAATAAAGGGAGACTATTTGAAAGACCCCTCCTGCGAGCTTCTTCCCTGGGCAGTTTCAATGTTCAAACATAGAAATAATAGTTCTAGCAATACCAACCCATTATGTTTGTGGAGTTCTTCCCTCCATGCCAATAACTGCCATGTTGTGCTTGAATGTCCATGTGCCTGCTCAGGAACCGCTTTATCAGACCTGAATGGAGTTATTTCCTCCATTTATAAGCTAAGAAAATTAACACAGAGATGAACAAAGAAGAAACACATCCATGCCCCAGCCCAGCTAAAGGCCATGGAACTTTGGGGTTTGATATTAGACACACAGGAAGGTTTCCTCCAACTGGACAAAGAAAACTACTGAATTTATTATTTCGTGAAAAGATTCATCTTGGGGTCCATCAGAAAGCAAGGTCCTTTTGTAGACATAAAATAGATTTTTAATTACCAGCCCTTAAGAACTACTCAGTCTATTTCAGCGATCTGCTTTGGAGCTAGGTTATGTCGGGATTTATGACTATCCATGGTATTAAAATATTCAACTAAATATGAGCTAATGTGTTTCCTTCCCCACCCCAAGCCACAACTTCCTCTGAGGGTCTGGAGCCCATAGCACATCAGGCTTTAGAGACTCTGCCTTCCCAAATCCAGTAGGTTTCCAGATGGAAAATTATAATCCTTTCTGGGAGAGATTAATATATGACCAACCGTGATAAAATGATTGTTAAATTTTTGGAGATTTTGCTGGGGATTGAACCCAGGGGTTCCCGTGTATCACTGAGCTACATCCCCAGGTCTTTTAAAAATCTATTTTGAGACAGGGTCTCACTGAATTGCTGAGAGTCTCACTAAGTAACTGAGGCTGGCCTCAAACTTGCTCTCCTCCTGTCTCTGTCTTTTGAATCACTGAGATGACAGGCGTGCGCCACCACACCCAGTTGATGATTGTTAATTGTATGTGTCAGCTTGGCTAGGATGTGATATGGGTGGCCTCATTCAATCCACTGATGGTCCTAAGAATAAAGACTGAGTTCAGGGATACAGCTCAGTGATAGGGCGCTTGCTTAGCACACAGGAGGTTCCTGGGTGAAATCCACCAAAAACAGACAAAAAAACAAAAATCAAGACAAAGACTGTCTTGGGGAGAAGATATTTGACCTTGAGACAGCATTTCAGAAGCTTGGCCTGAGTCTTTGCTGCTGACCTGCTTGTGGACTCAGGGCAGCAACATTGACTCTCCAGAATCTTCCCCATTGGCCTGCGCTGTGGCCACACTACAGCCACACAACAGCTACTCCTTAAAACCTCCCCCTCCCACCCCACCCCACCCCACCTCTCCTGTCACGTCGGTTTCTCTGGGGAATCTTGACTAATCCAAATGGCAGCAAGTCCTCCTGCTCAATCTTCTCTGACAGGTGACACCCCTTGGGCCAGCCCAGTGGGCTGGGCTCTCTCCACCCATGATACTTTTTTTGTTTCTTTTAATGAAAAAATTCAGTACATTTTTGCTTGTTAGATTTAAACTGCAATTTGTAGCAGTTGATTCTTAGTGGTAAATGCTGAAGTCCCAGCCATTTCCTTGGCCAAACCTCAGTGACATCCTTGGACTCTGCTCACAGGCCACCTCTTCCAGTAAGCTTGCCCTGAGGCCCCTCCCAGCCTTCCCACGGCTCCCCTCAGCTCCACTCTATGCTCCCACAGCACCATCTGCACAGATATAGCTATCACTGGATGTGGCCTATTCTATTGGAAGGTGTTTTGTGTATAGCTTTTTTCCTGCCATAATCTGGGCTCTTTAAGGCTGGGATTAGGTTTATTTATGTTTGTATCCTTGGTGGATAACATGGTGTCTGCCCACGATAGGGGTGCATGTATTTGACCAAGTTAGTAAAAGGATAGTTTTATATCAGTGTTTCCATGTCATTTCTAGAAGGTTCTCCTATGCCCCCAGAGTGGGCTGGAAAGGATATGCCCTTCTGTGCCTGCACCCTGCTCTTAGTCCAACTACCTCCTTTTCTAACCTCGGCAGGTCTTTCAACCTCTTCGGCATTCCTTTCCTTTCTGTGCAGTGGAAATAATGTGCACCTGCCCCACGGGGTCACCATGAGGCACCACTGGGTCACCATGAGGATTAAGTGATCTGGGAGTGGGATGTTCTAGGAATGGGAGTGGCAGCCCCATATCACTAAGCATTTGTTCAACACACATGTTCTCAAGTTCTCTGAAGCTGAATATGCAGAACAACCCAGTCCTCTCTGGCTGCACCCTCAGTTCCCATGTTTTCCTTCTCTTGCTAAGACGAGGGCATTGCCTGGGCCCTGCCTCAGTCCTAGTTCAGGATAGCCTCTCCCTCCAACCTAAGAAGACTCCTGGGGTCTCTCAGGCAGGCAGATTTGATTTCAGAGGCAGAGTGATGATTTTCTTTGCTTTCAGAGATTCCTTAGATATGTGATCTCAAGTGGGGGTGGTTTTGCCCCCCCCCCACTCCAGGGACATTTGGTAATGTCTGGGGACACTTTTTATGCCACAATTGGAGAATGGAAAATGCAATTAGGATCTAGTGCATAGAGATCAGAGAAGATGCTCAATGTCCTGCAATGCACAGGACATCCCTAGATAACAAAGCATTGTCTGATCCAAGAAATCATTAATGCTGGGGTTAAGAAGCCCTGTTCTATGCAATAGTCACGACCTTATGCAAAAGATGTGTCCTTCTTCAACACACAAAGACAGGCAAAACAGGCCACAAGTGTATGTCAAAAAGGTTCTCCAGTGACACAACACTGGTAAATATCTCCATTCATTGTTCCTCTCGGTTTCTAAACTAGATCACTACTTAATTATTTCTCCTCTATACTAACATTATCACAAAGGATATGTTTACTTAATATTGATATGGGATTTGATTGGGGAGGTAGGTAGTGACAGAAATTGATTGGCATTCGATGACTATATTGGATAATAAAGGAAACGAGATGCATTAACAGGCATTAAGATGTCTACTTGTTTTATCAGTGGGTAGAGACATTCAGCAACATAGCTTGTGGTTCAAAGTGTCTTTTCTCCACATAGGCCTGGTTCTGCCCTGGCTCTGACACAAGCTGTATGGTATTTCCCAAGTAACCTAACTGCTCTGTTCTTTGGCTTCCTCACTGTACAATAGGAATAACACACCCCTCACAGAGTTATTGGGAAGGTAAGGGACATAAAACAAGGAAGCATCCAACTTCAAAAACCCTGGCTCTACAATTTTCTAGTTATGTGACCCTGGACAAAAACATTAACCCTTTGGAGCCTCAAGTGCTGCGTCCATGAGATGGAAATACTAATATTATCTATTCCACAGCACTGTTGTAAACATAAAATAAAATATGGGAAGTGCTTCTTTTACAGTAAGCTGTGTCTAAAAAAAAAACTGTACAAGTTTTTTTTTTTTCATTTTCAAACAGCTGTTTTTTGGGATTCAGAAAGAAGGACTGAGTATGGAATTCTTTACTGACTGAAAGCAAAGCTTGTGTGGTGTCTAATTTTAGGTGTGATTTAGCTAAATGAAGAAATACCTAGATAAAGTATTATTTGGGGTGTGTCTGGGAGTACTTTCAGGAAAAGGTTAGCCCATGAGTCAGGGTGGACTGGGTGGGAAACTCTGCCCTTGTTAGGGTGAGCATCACCTGGATGACCAGGACCTGGAGACCACCAAGTGGGGCACCCTCACCTCCCATGTGACATCAGGGGTCCAGGCTCTCCGGCCACTGGACTGCAAGACTCTTCCAGCAGCCTCTTCCCCAAGGTTCCCAGGCTTTCAGCCTCAAACCAAGAGCTACACTGTTGGTGACCCTGTTTGGGGGGACTTCAGATGTGCCATGAGAGTCTGCCAGTGTCCCAGGGCTGCACAAGCAGGCATCCTGACCTGGGATCTCTCTGCTGCCTCAGTCACGTGAGTCAATTTCTCTTCTCTCCTATGTCTCTGTACATGTTTTGTTGGTTCTCTCTGAACAACGCTGGCTGATGAATACAGCTTAGTAAGGAGCATTCAAGATCGCCTATGAACTTCCCGTCCTTCCTTCTGGCCCAAGAGACATGGAAGTCATTTGCAGCTAGGTGAGAGGAACCTCAGCACTGCCCTGTCTTAAGAGGCCAAGGAAAAATGTAGGCTGTGTGTAAATACTCCCTTCTCTCATCCTTATTTCCAGCAAAACACCCACAGTCCCTTGTTCTAATGACATTCTGAAATTCCAGAGTAGGAAATTTGCTTAGTAACAGAGTCAACATGGTGATGTTTGGGGAGAAGAAAAAAAAACCTTTTTCAATCCACAATAATCACTCCTCAGTTCAAGCCTAAAGTCACGATCTTTCATGGAATGAGGGCTGAGGAACGTGTCCCTTGGGCTTCTGGGAAAGATCAGAGACACAGTGTGGGACGGTCATGTGAACCCTGCCTAATGGGTTGGGGCGAAGAGCAGTGGGCCATCAATCTGTCCTTGAGTTCAGCCTTGCCCACGACAATTATAGGCAAATTTGAGCATAATTTTGTAGATAATTGAGATCAGAAGTTCGTGCCACTTGCATGGTGACCACTAACATGACACATTCTGCCATCAAGGCAGAAGACGGATGGAAGGAGCTCTGGAATCTTATTTTCATAAGGGGTTATTATTAGTGCTCATCATAACTCACAGGGAGACATGCCTTACTTTATGTTTGGGATATGTAAAAACAATGGGGTGTAGAAAATTAATCAGAAGATATCTAAAGTTCTTAAAGGAAAAGGAGATACTAAAACTGGCTCCAAAGCAGAATCAAACCGCATCATCTGCAGCCCATGCCAATCCAGTTCACTTTACTGGGATTCCCTCAAACAAACAAGTGGAAGTAATCAGGCACACAAAGACTGCGAATGACCAGGCAGATAGAAAGAGATCAGAATAGGGGGCTGGGGCTCAGGTAGTACCCATTCCTGGCATGAGTGACACACTGGGTTTGATTCTTAGCACCACATGTAAATAAATAAAATAAATGTTTAACAACAACTAAAAAATTATTTAAGAAAAGATTAGAATAGAACATAAAAATGAAAAATGAAGTTGTTATAATGAAATGTTCCATGTATTTTAGATTTAAATTAGGTGAACAGGAAGATGTGTGGAATAAATCACCCTTAATGCAAAAAGAAGAGACAGGGAAGCATGTTAAGAGATGTGCAGATGTAATGAGGGTCTAACATCCAGAAATTATAAGAAGGGGGAGATGGAGACACTGAGGGAGATCCAGTCTTTTAAGAGAAAAATGACTAAGGATTTTCTAGAGCTGATTAGCGAATAACAGTGAACACTTAGGAAATACAATGTATACCACCATTTGACCCAGTTATCCCAAGCCTTCGCTTATACCCAGAGGACTTAATATCAGCATACTACAGTGACGCAGCCACATCAATGTTTATAGCAGCTCAATTCACAATAGCTAAACTATGGAACCAACCTAGGTGCCCTCTAACATGAATGGATAAAGAAAATGTGGTATATATACACAATGGAATACTACTCAGTCCCAAAGAATGACATTTGCTGGTAAATAGATGGATCTGGAGACTATCATACTAAGTGAAGTAAGCCAATCCCAATAAGCCATAGGTTGAATGTTTCTCTGATATGTAGATGCTAACATACAATAAGGTGGGGGGAAGGGAAGAACAGAAATATAGTAATTAGACGGAGGGGAGTGAAAGGAGGGGAGAGGATATGGAGTAGATAGGACAATGGAATGAATCAGGACATTGCTATCCTATTTGCATATATGATTACATGATAATATAATGAAGGATCACATTATAATTCTACATCATGTACAACCAGAAGAATAAGAAGTTATACTCCATTTATGGATGATATGTCAAAATGCATTCTACTGTCCTGTATAACTAATTAGAACAAATTAAAAAAACAGAGAATTAGAAAAAAAGAAAAACTAATGTAAAATATGTAAATAGAGACACAATGTATTGAAAATCCAGAACTCTAAAGATAAACAGTGAGCCAGAGAAAAGATTAATTCAAAGAGTTGGAAAATCGGACTGTTAAAAAACTCATACAGACAGTACCATCCCCCACAGAGGACACTCCACCGAGGCAGTCAGCGGCCGCCATCCGGTAAAGCTGAAGGATACACCGCCACTCTCCTTCAGAGTGCAACATCAAAACAGGTTTGTGTCATTCAGCTCACCCCCCAGACAGTGGGAATTCACATAAAATCTCTCCTAGGCTTGCCGGGAGAGGGAGTATCAAGCTGAGCCTCCATAAAGACTAGGGGGAAACTAGAGACACCTGACCTCCAACCCCTCCTCCCAGTAGCAGCCAAAACGAAACCTGGCTAGCCAGCGCTGGGGGAGGGGCAAGCAGAAAAAATCAAAGTGATAGAGTGCCAGGGATCCCAACAGCCAGCAGCAGGACCCGGGAGATCCAGGCCAACTGATTCGCGCAGCCTGCCCTGCGGCTACAGAAGGCGTGGCTCCTCAGAGAAGCCATTAATTAGCAAGCAGGGAGGTTAGGGCCTGCCATTAGGTGGAATCCCGCCAGCCAAGCCCACACGGACCCTTGGGCCGAGCACGGGATCTCAGAAGGGGAAGGAAGCGGTACAGTCCCATCCCCCACAGCAGACACTCCACCGAGGCAGTCAGCGGCCACCATCCCGTAAAGCTGAAGGAGACACCGCCACTCTCCTTCAGAGTGCAACATCAAAACAGGTTTGTGTCATTCAGCTCACCCCCCAGACAGCGGGAATTCGCATAAAATCTCTCCTAGGCTTGCCGGGAGACGGAGTATCAAGCTGAGCCTCCATAAAGACTAGGGGGAAACTAGAGACACCTGACCTCCAACCCCTCCTCCCAGTAGCAGCCAAAACGAAACCTGGCTAGCCAGCACTGGGGGAGGGGCAAGCAGAAAAAATCAAAGTGATAGAGTGCCAGGGATCCCAACAGCCAGCAGCAGGACCCGGGAGATCCAGGCCAACTGATTCGAGCGGCCTGCCCCGCGGCTACAGAAGACGTGGCGCCTCAGAAAGGCATTAATTAGCAAGCAGGGAGGTTAGGGCCTGCCATTAGGTGGAATCCCGCCAGCCAAGCCCACACGGACCCTTGGGCTGAGTACGGGATTTCAGAAGGGGAAGGAAGCAGTACAGTCCCGTCCCATCCCCCACAGCGGACACTCCATCCAGGCAGTCAGCGGCCACCATCCGGGAAAGCTGAAGGATACACCACCACTCTCCAACAGCTTGCAACATCAAAACAGCCAGCAGCAGGACCCCAGAGATCCAGGCCAACTGATTTGCGCGGCCTGCCCCGCGGCTACAGAAGGCGTGGCGCCTCAGAGAAGCCATTAATTAGCAAGCAGGGAGGTTAGGGACTACCATTAGGTGGAATCCCGCCAGCCAAGCCCACCGCCCACGCCTGGAACAGGCCCAGCGACCTGCCAGCATGGTAGTAACGACACCCCAATTGGAATAGGGGCAGAGCAGAGCCGCCTTCCACTCCCGGAACAGGACCAGAGAGCCGCCAGCGTGGTAGACACGTCACCCCAATTGGAGTAGGGGCACAGCCGCCGCCCGCACCTGCAAGGGACACTTTTCAACTATACAAGAGCAACATAAATAAATAGGGGGTAAATTTCAAAACCACAACAGTTGCACCAAGCAGAAAGAAACGTGAGCAGTATGAAAAGACAAGGAAAGAAAGGACCACAAGCAATGCAGGTCAACTCAACTTTAGAAGAAGTAATAGCTGCAACAGATGGAATATCAGATAAAGAGTTCAGGATATATATGCTTCAGATGATCTGGAGTCTCAAGGAAGACATGAGACAGCAAAATCAGACAATGAAAGATCACATTGACAAACATATCCAGGAAGTAAAAGATCAATTTCACAGGGAGATAGAGGTAATAAAAAACAAACAAATAGAAATTCTAGAAATGCAGGAAACAATAAACCAACTTAAAAACTCAATTGAGAATACTACGAGCAGAGTAGATCACTTAGAAGAGAGAACATCAGACAATGAAGACAAAGTATTTCAACTGGAAAAGAACATAGACAGCTCAGCAAGTCTGCTAAGAAACCATGAGCAGAACATCCAAGAATTATGGGACAATATCAAAAGACCAAATTTAAGAGTCATTGGGATACAGGAAGGCACAGAGCTCCATTCCAAAGGAATAAACAGTCTATTCAGTGAAATAATACGAGAAAACTTCCCAGAATTGAAGAATGAGACAGAATCCCAAATCCTAGAAGCCTACAGGACGCCAAATGTGCAAAATCATAAGAGATCCACACCTAGACACATTATAATGAAGATGTCCAACATACAGAATAAGGAGAGAATTTTAAAAGCTGCAAGAGAAAGAAAGCAGATTACATTTAGGGGTAAACCAATCAGGATAACAGCTGATCTCTCAACACAGACTCTGAAAGCTAGAAGATCCTGGAATAACATATTTCAAACACTGAAAGACAATGGGCTCCAACCAAGAATCGTGTATCCGGTGAAAGTAAGCTTCAGGATAGAAGATGAATTTAAAACCTTCCACGATAAACAAAAGTTAAAAGAATTCGCAGCTAGAAAACCATCTCTTCAAAAAATCCTTGGCAAAACATTACAGGAAGAGGAAATGGAAAATAACATTGAAAACCAACAATGGGAGGTAGGACAGTAAAGGGGGGAAAGTAGTCAAAGAGGATAACAAATCAGGTTTAGTAACATCAATAAACAAATATGGCTGGAAGAACAAACCATATCTCAATAATAACCTTAAATGTTAATGGCTTAAACTCACCAATTAAGAGACACAGGCTAGTAGAATGGATCAAAAAACAAGACCCAACAATATGCTGTCTACAGGAGACGCATTTGATAGGAAAAGATATACATAGACTGAAGGTGAAAGGTTGGGAAAAATCATATCACTCATATGGACCGCGGAAACAAGCAGGAGTGTCCATACTCATATCTAATAAAATAGATTTCAAGCCAAAGTTAATCAAAAGGGATAAAGAAGGACACTTCATACTGCTCAAGGGAACCATACACCAACAAGACATAACAATCATAAATATATATGCCCCAAACAACGGTGCTGTTATGTTCATCAAGCAAACGCTTCTCAAGTTCAAGAGTCTAATAGACCACCATACAATAATCATGGGAGACTTCAACACACCTCTCTCACCACTGGACAGATCTTCCAAACAAAAGTTAAATAAGGAAACTATAGAACTCAATAACACAATTAACAACCTAGACTTAATTGACATATATAGACTATACCACCCAACATCAAGTAATTACACTTTTTTCTCAGCAGCACATGGAACCTTCTCAAAAATAGACCACATACTATGTCCCAGGGCAACTCTTAGACAATACAAAGGGGTAGAGATAATACCATGCATCTTATCTGATCATAATGGAATGAAACTGAAAATCAATGATAAAAGAAGAAAGGAAAAATCAAGCATCACCTGGAGAATGAACAATAGGTTGCTGAGTGATAAATGGGTTTTAGAAGACATCAAGGAGGAAATTAAAAAATTCCTAGAGTTAAATGAAAACACAGACACAACATATTGGAATCTATGGGACACATTGAAAGCAGTTCTAAGAGGAAAATTCATTGCTTGGAGTTCATTCCTCAAAAAAAGAAAAAACCAACAAATAAATGATCTCATACTTCATCTCAAAATCCTAGAAAAAGAAGAGCAAAACAACAGCAAAAGAAGTAGAAGGCAAGAAATAATTAAAATCAGAGCTGAAATTAATGAAATTGAAACAAAAGAAACAATTGAAAAAATTGACAAAACTAAAAGCTGGTTCTTTGAAAAAATAAATAAAATTGACAGACCCTTAGCCATGCTAACGAAGAGAAGAAGAGAGAGAACCCAAATTACTAGCATACGGGATGAAAAAGGCAATATCACAACAGACACTTCAGAAATACAGAAGATAATCAGAAATTACTTTGAATCCTTATACTCCAATAAAATAGAAGATAGTGAAGGCATAGATAAATTCCTTGAGTCTTATGATCTGCCCAGATTGAGCCAGGAGGATATAGACAACCTAAACAGACCAATAACAATAGAGGAAATAGAAGAAACCATCAAAAGACTACCAACTAAGAAAAGCCCAGGACCGGATGGGTATACAGCAGAGTTTTACAAAACCTTTAAAGAGGAACTAACACCAATACTTTTCAAGCTATTTCAGGAAATAGAAAAAGAAGGAGAACTTCCAAATTCATTCTACGAGGCCAACATCACCCTGATTCCGAAACCAGACAAAGACACTTCAAAGAAGGAAAACTACAGACCAATATCTCTAATGAACCTTGACGCAAAAAATCCTCAATAAAATTCTGGCAAATCGGATTCAAATACATATCAAAAAAATTATACATCATGATCAAGTAGGATTCATCCCTGGGATGCAAGGCTGGTTTAATATACGGAAATCAATAAATATTATTCACCACATCAATAGACTTAAAAATAAGAACCATATGATCATCTCAATAGATGCAGAAAAAGCATTCGATAAAGTACAGCATCCCTTTATGTTCAAAACTCTAGAAAAATTAGGGATAACAGGATCATACCTCAACATTGTAAAAGCAATCTATGATAAGCCACAGGCCAGCATCATTCTGAATGGAGAAAAATTGAAGGCATTCCCTCTAAGATCTGGTACAAGACAGGGATGCACTCTCTCACCACTTCTGTTCAACATAGTCCTCGAAACACTGGCCAGAGCAATTAGGCAGACAAAAGAAATTAAAGGCATAAAAATAGGAAAAGAAGAACTTAAATTATCACTATTTGCAGATGATATGATTCTATTCCTAGCAGACCCAAAAGGGTCTACAAAGAAGCTATTAGAACTAATAAATGAATTCAGCAAAGTGGCAGGATATAAGATCAACACGCATAAATCAAAGGCATTCCTGTATATCAGCGACAAATCCTCTGAAACGGAAATGAGGACAACTACTCCATTCACAATATCCCCCCAAAAAATAAAATACTTGGGAATCAACCTAACAAAAGAGGTGAAAGATTTATACAATGAAAATTACAGAACCCTAAAGAAAGATATAGAAGAAGACCTTAGAAGATGGAACAATATACCCTGCTCATGGATAGGCAGAACCAACATCATCAAGATGGCGATATTACCAAAAGTTCTCTATAAGTTTAATGCAATGCCAATCAAAATCCCAGCAGCATTTCTTGTAGAAATAGATAAAAGAATCATGAAATTCATATGGAATAATAAAAGACCCAGAATAGCAAAAACAATGCTAAGCAGGAAGTGTGAATCCGGCGGTATAGCGATACCAGACTTCAAACTATACTACAGAGCAATAGTAACTAAAACAGCATGGTACTGGTACCAAAACAGGTGGGTGGACCAATGGTACAGAATAGAGGACACAGTAACCAACCCACAAAACTACAACTATCTTATATTTGATAAAGGGTCTAAAAGCATGCAATGGAGGAAGGATAGCATCTTCAACAAATGGTGCTGGGAAAACTGGAAATCCATTTGCATCAAAATGAATCTGAATCCCTATCTCTCGCCATGCACAAAAGTTAATTCAAAATGGATCAAGGAGCTTGATATTAAATCAGAGCCACGGCATCTGATAGAACAAAATTAGGGTATGATCTACATACTGTGGGATCGGGCTCCAAATTCCCCAATAGGACACCCATAGCGCAAAAGTTAACAACTAGAATCAACAAATGGGACTTACTCAAACTAAAAAGTTTTTTTGCAGCAAAAGAAACAATAAGAGAGATAAACAGGGAGCCTACATCCTGGGAACAAATCTTTACTCCACACACTTCAGATAGAGCCCTAATAACCAGAATATACAAAGAACTCAAAAAATTAGACAATAAGATAACAAATAACCCAATCAATAAATGGGCCAAGGACCTGAACAGACACTTCTCAGAGGAGGACATACAATCAATCAATAAGTACATGAAAAAATGCTCACCATCGCTAGCAGTCAGAGAAATGCAAATCAAAACTACCCTAAGATACCATCTCACCCCAGTAAGATTGGCAGCCATTAGAAAGTCAAACAACAATAAGTGCTGGAGAGGATGCGGGGAAAAGGGCACTCTTGTTCATTGCTGGTGGGACTGCAAGTTGGTGCAGCCAATTTGGAAAGCAGTATGGAGATTTCTTGGAAAGCTGGGAATGGAACCACCATTTGACCCAGCTATTCCCCTTCTCGGTCTATTCCCTAAAGACCTAATAAGAGCATGCTACAGGGACACTGCTACATCGATGTTCATAGCAGAACAATTCACGATAGCAAGACTGTGGAATCAGCCTAGATGCCCTTCAATAGATGAATGGATAAAAAAAATGTGGCATTTATACACAATGGAGTATTACTCTGCATTAAAAAATGACAAAATCATAGAATTTGGAGGGAAATGGATGGCATTAGAGCAGATTATGCTAAGTGAAGCTAGTCAATCTTTAAAAAATAAATACCAA
Organism: Urocitellus parryii; assembly: GCF_045843805.1. Classification (NCBI taxonomy): domain Eukaryota; kingdom Metazoa; phylum Chordata; class Mammalia; order Rodentia; family Sciuridae; genus Urocitellus; species Urocitellus parryii. The sequence continues at coordinate 470,610 of NW_027554094.1, read as the reverse complement.
ATGACCCCTTTGATATAAGGGGAGTAAACAAGGACAGGGTAGGGATGAAAGTTTGAGAAGAAGATTTACATTAAACAGGGATGAGAGGTGGGAGGGAAAGGGAGTGAGAAGGGAAACCGCATGGAAATGGAAGGCGATCCTCAGGGTTATACAAAATGACATATAAGAGGAAAGGAGGGGTAAGACAAAATAATACAAATCGAAGAAATGATTTACAGTAGAAGGGGTCGAGAGAGAAAAGGGGAGGGGAGGGGAGGGGAGGGGGGATAGTAGAGAATAGGACAGACAGCAGAATACATCAGACACTAGAAAGGCAATTTGTCAATCAATGGAAGGGTAACTGATGTGATATAGCAATCTGTATACGGGGTAAAATTGGGAGTTCATAACCCACTTGAATCAAACTGTGAAATATGATGTATTAAGAACTATGTAATGTTTTGAACGACCAACAATAAAAAAAAAAAAAACTCAATGCAGGAACAATGGAACTGATACTCAAAATATTAACATATTCAAAGATCTAAGAAAAACATTGTCCACCTAAAAAACATATTCCTAGCAATATGACCTTTCTAGACTAGGACACAACAAAAGTAAGTAGAGCTCAATCTCAAAAATACGATATTGCATGGAAGAAGCTAATTGTAGAAAACTTTGTAATGTATCATGCCATTTTTATACAGTTCAGAAATCAGCAAAAATACACAATTATTTTAGCTTTTTAGTTAAATATATGTGGGACAAAATTATCATAAAAAGCAAGAAATTATTGTAACTAAAAGGGGTTACCTCTGGGAGACAGGAAATGGGAAAGGAGGCAGTACACAGGGAGAGAGAACAGGTCTCATAATGGTCTGGTGCAAACTGGAATGTAGTACAGGAATGCATCTTATTACTGTGCTTCAAAACTTAAAAACTATCTCTGGGATGCATCAGAAATATGTGTTTTAGTCAGCATTTTTGCCTCTGTGAACGATAGACCTCTGACTACAAGAACCTCAAGGAGGAAAAGTTTACTTATTCCAGAGGTCTCAGTCCACAGCTGGCTGGCTTCACCCTTAGGGGTCAAGGTGAGGCAGAACATCACTATGGAAGGGTGTGGCAGAGAAAAGCAAGTCAGGACATGGCACCAGGAAGCAGAAAGAGAGAGCTCCACTCCAAAGTCTCTCCGCCAGGAGCCCACCTCCTCCAGCTACACCTTGCCTTCCTACAGTTACACCCAGTTAATTCCTATAGAGGATTAATGCAATGATCAGATTAAACCTCTTATAATCCAATCATTTACCTATGAACTTTTGGGGGACATCTTATCTGTGTGTGTGTATGTGTGTGTGTGTGCGTATTTATATACATAGATCCATATATATTATATAGACAGATCTACCTCTCTCTATATATATAGATTGATCTCTATATAATATAGATCTTATATATTATATAGATACATATATGGAGAGTAATATCAATTATTTAAGTGGCAGTTCTCTTTGATTAGGCACACTAAATTTTAATATAATATAGTCAGAAGAATTTTCTAAAAATTTAGAGAGTGGGTTCCAGTAATCTGAAACAAAATACTAAAATGAGAGCTCCATAAAGTTTCAAATAAATAGTGGGAAACACACTCTATCACCCCAAGCCCACCCTTTGGAGTATAAGCAGGACCTGTGACTTACTTGCTTTTAACCAACACAATATAGCAAAGGTGTTGGGATGACACTCTCTTGATGAGGTTTGTTATCTGGTAAAGGTGCTCCATGATATCACTCTTGTGACAAAGTTTCATTGCATAAGAAGGTCCTAGCAAACCGGAGAAGTTCTCCCACTGGCCTTGCAGATGGAAGAAACCACATTGTCAACTGCCTATGGAACGTGCAGAGAGGCAGGGCACTGAGGAGCAGAAACCCCTTAGAAGCCGGCCTCACTCCTAGGCACAAGGAAATGAATTCTGCCAATGCTTGTATGAGCTTGGATGTGGATTCCTCCCTAGAAGGGTCTTTAGATGAGAAAGTAGCCTGGTCAGCCCCTTGTTTCAGATAATACATACTTGTTTTTTCAAAACCGCTAGAATTGGGGTGATTTGTAACAAAGCAATAGAAAACTGATGCTTGCTGTATTCATTATCTTTGTATCATTCCTGTGACACAGTGCAGTGTTTAACTCAGCGTACTGTGTAAATATTTTTTCTTTTCTTTATTTGTCTGCTTATTTATTTATTTAGTGAATAAATGGAAGAATTAAAACAAGCCCTCACCCCTCCAAGCCTGTCCCATCAGGATGCTAATGGAATGATGGAATGTTCTGGCAACAGAGGGAGCTTCCTGTTCTGGGAGGTGAATAGATAAGAAGCCAGATTCACACAATGCCATGGGCCCATGGGCTGGTGGGCAGAGGAAAAGAAAGGGCCTGAACCTGGTCTGTTTTCTCAAGTCCCTGAGGCCTAAAGGAACACGTTCTATACAGTAGCAATAGATTCACCAAGAAGCAAATGAACTTAAGCTTTAGAGCCCTTAATTTCCACCTGCTTCTTCCAAAGCAGTTTTGCATATAATACTTTGAGAGGGTCTCAAAGACTCCATATGCTCGAGGTGCCATCAAACCTGTATCCACCTACCTCTGATAAATTATAGAGAACAGGGACACTAAGTATTCTCCTCTGCAACTGAGGGACACCAAATAGGTTGATTGCAAAAAGAGGTACCAAATAAATGCTTAAACTGAATTGCTATTTTTCTAGAGGTATCACAAAAAAAAAACAACTCTAAAGATTTCATTCATTCATTCATGCTTAAATCTAGAGTTATTGGTTGTAGACAATTGTATATAAATTGTTACAGTGTATAATTTTTACCCCTTGGTGTGTGCACTTTTGTCTGTGTGGTTAACCCCTCTGTAACAGATAGACTATTGGAAATACTCATGTTTCCTGTTTGCTTCTTTCTGTCTGGTGGTGGCCTTGAGCCTGGTCATCCCTCTAGGGATATAGTCAGGAGGCAGGGACTAAGATTCTATAATCTACTGAGGTCTTTTCCAGGTTCAGATCCTTCTTAAGATTACTCTCTCCAATATTTCTCAGTGAATAAATTGTTTTATGGAGGGACAATATCTCTTTTAGATTATATTGGTTTGGTTTGAATAAGTTCAAGTAGAAGGCAGAGCAGAGACCTCAGTGGTGAAAACTAAATAGAAGTACTAATAAAATCGTACCTGGTGAGTACTATCATTGGTGGATTTCTTCTCTTTCTTTCTTTGATTTTTTAGTTATTGGGTGCTTACTATTTTCCTGGGCCTCTGGGTCCTAGTAAATGGAGATTCTTTTAATATTCTTTATAACTATTTCCTCTCTTCAGTACAGATATAAATTAAAGGTACAACTTCTTGATCATTTAGTAAAAGTATTTGAATAATGTTGATTGCATGAAAACTATTCAGATGTCATTTCTTCCACCACCTTCTTCAATCTGCCAGAAAAAAAGACAGCTCTTTGTAGAAATTCTAATGTTCTGACTACCCTTGTTCTACATCTTGCTTCCCCTTCTCTCTGGGGAGTGAGTCCATGTAAATGCTCCATGTTCCTCAGCTCCTGGAACTAACCCCTTGCCCTGATCACCCTTTTGCATTTAAGACTACATAAGATTTTACCAGTTTCACTTTAGCCTATTAGGCTCAAGTTCAACCTCCATCCAAGCTGAAACTACCCAGGGCCAAGAGTCTTACATTTTGTAGGCACTTGTACTTCTGTTCCTAGGGCCTCAGGCCATACTTATCCTACAGGGACTGTTCTGCTACTACTTGCATTTCTGTAATGCACATTGATGTCTCCCCTTGACATATGAGAGAGTGACGTCGGTGTAACATGGATCAGTGGGAGGAAAGAAGACAAGCTCTCAGTGTAGCCATGGTGTAGGCACAGGGCTGTTTTCACTGCATTTTAAGAAAATTAAGAATTTTTATTGCAGCTGGGAATTCTTCCCCAGGAAGGTCACCCCAGGTGTGTGTTGGCAACTTGCGGCTGTTCTTTGGCAGCCTTAAGAGCTGACCCAACAGCCCGAGGCTCCAGGGTCATCAGCACTGCCCAGTACCCACTGGACTTGCTCTAAATGAAGGGCTTCTGACACACTCACTTGGTTACCATTATGCATGTTTGATGTCTGGCCACACTGAGGTTCCAGCTGCTTTTGCTCATTCTCTGACACCTAGGCAGGATTTAGGTGGAATGTCCTACCCTACTTTTCCATTGGCCCTGTCATTTGTAGGGGGCAGGGTTTTCAAGGGTCTGTGTCATGTGGCTGCAAGTGTACTTACCTGGGGGCAGCGCTGAGCCTTCAGCAGCATGTCCTGATGCTCATAGGATCTTGGGAGCTTTGCCCATCAGCCTTTAGTCTGCCTATATCAGAAACCATGATGATGACTCCTGTCCAGCATCTGTAACTTAGTGTCCCCAGCTCTCCTGTTCTTCCTCTGAGTCTGGCAATCAGAGAACTGCACTGTCCTGAATTCTTCAGCTTCTCACCTGCTGTGGGCATTTTCTCAACCCTGAGGCCAATGGTGTCATTGGCGTCTTTGTGAAATGCCACAGTGCCTGAGCATCTGGGATGGCTACTGCATTTGCTTTGAGGGAAGAGGCTCAACACAAGGATAGAGCTCAACACTGCCAACTTACCCCCTCCCAATCTGCTCGTGTGTCCCGGAGCTGAAAGCCATAGGCCATAATTGCTACACACTGAATGGATAAACAAACCGTAAATAACTCTGTGAACACATCATAAACATGGGGCCAACCTGTCTCTCCTAGCCTGTCTGTCACCAAAGGCTGAAGGAGTAACATGAACAAGGATGCCTCTTTCCCAGGACTTGAGGCAGCAGGAGGGGATCAAAACTTGAAGCAGAAGTTTCTCTTATGGGTGGAGTGGGGCAGCTGGACTTCATCTTGCTAAAGCTGAAGCAAGAGGAAGGGGGTGGTCTAATGGACAGAGGGAAAAATTGCAAAGCCAAGGAAAAGAGAAAGAGCCAAGGCTAGATTCTAAGAGGGATGAAGAGCCTCACTTTCTGAAAACACTAAAAATACATCTTCTTGCCACTGCACACATATGAGCACAAATGTGTGTGTGTGCATAGACACACACCTCTGCACCACTGGAGACTCATCCTTTCTTTTCTATAAAAAGAAAATTATTGGTAACCAGGTCTGGTAAAGGCCACAAGCAGGCTGACACTGGCCTGTCAATATGTTCTGTCTTTTGTTCACATAAGTTTATGAATTATTTTTACATGAAATGCCCTTAGTTAGCGGGTGTACACTGTTGTTTGCTGTCGTCCCCACCATGCCCTAACAACACAGTGTTTCTTATCTCCCAGGTCTCTCTAGCAGGTTTTTCTCTCAAATCCAGTACTCATAAATTTTTGTAGAGGAGACTTTCCTGTGGGTTGTTGGACAATTAGCAGCCTCCATGCTTTCCACCCACTAGATTCCATTGGTACCCCATGCACCACCCATAGCTAAAATGTTTTGAGCTTCAGAGACACAAAGCAATTTCCTTAAAGTCTCGTGGCTAGTCAGTGCCTGTACCAGGAGTAGTTCTATGATCTTACACACCTAGCTTAGTTTTTTTCTCCCATGATATGGTAGTACACCCACAAATTAGCAGTTTTCCCTTTATGTAAAGAATTTCCTGAGTCTCTCTGAAGACACCTCTTAAGGTAGATTACTTGACACTCTTAATGTACAGTTCATGGTAAATGGCTAGATGTATTATTTAGAGGTGATGACCCCCATATCTCTGAGCCCACTTCCTTTGCCTATTCAATGGGAATAATAATGGTACCCAACATCAAGCTGATCTGCACTAGTTGGCCAGAAGTTGGTTGGGGTTCATATTATCTGGTTGTTTGGTGTTTGTGACTTACTGGATCTTAAATACTTTGATTCACCCGACCCATCTTCCTAAGTTGTGATGATGATAAAGAGAGAGAGTCCAGATATGATTGGCACATTGTAAATTCCCAGTAGACATGAGCTGCTATTTTCATTACCCACAGCCATAACTGGGTAAAGGAAGCTCACCTGCCACTCTTACGTTATATCCTCTCTCCTTCCCATGCCTGCCCCACTCACAGGGTGCCTTCTTGTTTCTCTACTTTGGCTGACTGTGCTCATTCTTGCCTTGGAATCTTTGCATGTCTTGTGCCTCCTGCCTAGGGTACTCAGACCAGGCCTTTATTCTGCTTCTTGGTTTGTAGAGTTCTGTTCAGGTGCCCCATCTTCAGGGAGTCCTTCCCTGACCTTCTTCTATGAATATTAGGTGTCCACTTAAAACTCATGGGTGATACAGGCAACAAAATTTAGAGGTAAAATGACGGTTGTGAAACCCTCGATCTAATCAGTGCATTGATTCCCTGCTAGGGATTAACTAGGTGATGACTGTAGGCAGGTAGGTGTGGCTGCAGGAGCTGGGTCACTGAGGTTGTGCCTTTGGAGTTTATATTTGTGAGCAGAGCTTAGTCTCTTCCTCTACTTCCTGGTGTGATGTCCTGAGCTGCTTTCCTCTGCCTCATCCTTCCTAATGTCATGATGCTCTTTCTCACCTCTGGCCCAGAACAATGGAGTCAGCTGTCTCTGAACTGAGACCTGTGAACCCAAGAGCACCAAACAAATTTTTCCTCTCTAAAATTGTTCTTGTCAAGTCTTTTAGTCACTGCAGGAAAAGGCTGACTGAAATAAGTACCCTCCACCCAATTCTGAATACCACTGTGGTAGCTGGACTACTAATGACTTTTGTTATTGTGTGTCTTCCTCCTGTCTGTAAAAAGGAACTTGGTATGTGTGTGCCATAGCTCCACATTCTGTCATGTCTGGAAGAGTCAGAGAGCCCAGCAAACAGCCTCGGTGCTCAAGACATACTTGTGGAAGGAATAAATTAAATAAGAACTCTGACTCTGATTCCAAGGCTAGTATTATTTCCTTTTCATTAGATGTAAGATGAACATGATCCATTCACAAACAATTTGTTCACTGATTCATTTGTCCCTTGGTTTTTTTTTGTTCATTCATTCATTCAGCAAACATGTGCTGTGTACCTCATCGGTAATCTACCTTCTCTGTGCAGAAAATTTAAATGAGCAAATTTCACTTTTTCTTATTCTTCATTATCAGCTGCAAGTGAGTAGAAAAAATAGAGGCTTCCAAGACAGATGCAGACATGTTTTTTCATATCAGCATTCCCCAGGTCTTGCTAGCCCACTGTCACCCAGTGCCTCTTCTGTGTGCCAGGTGCCACCCAGGCACTGACTCTGCAATGGAGAGGTCTGGTTCCAGGCCCAGGCTGATTTTTCATATCACAGTCTTCTCTGCTCTGTTCTCCTGCCATGCCTGTGCTCATCACCCTGGCCTGGATGCCTGCATGGCTTTCTCAGGCACACACAGACTGGCCTCTTATTGATCAAGACAGTTCAGCTGCTGGCAGGCCTCAGGGAGACAGCTTGCTGCATTCTTTTCTATTTAACCACCACCAGTTCATCTGAATTCCTAGGATTATCCTCTGGTTTCAAGACCATCTGTGAACCAGTGCACGGCTTGCTCAGATCTTCCCTATTGTGCTTTGCTTTTCCTTAAAGCATATACACTCTATTCTTCATAAGGATTTTAAACCTAAACATTATGTGTCAAAAGTCAGGAGTAAGGCAAGTCATGGACACAGGGAACCTGTGATGTCTGGATCCTATCTCTCTTTCTTAGGTGGTGATTTTAAGGTCTTTCATTTTGGAAATCAATCTGGTTGGCTTTCTGGACTGGGTAAAGAGGGCAGTTTTAATTTTAGTTTGGCAAGTGGCTGTTTTCATAGGACTCAGCCATTTCTGCAGCGTGTATTTCAGTCAGCTCTCCTCACAATGCTCCTGGAGCTGAGCTTTGACTGTGCTCAGAGGCATCATCTCCCTTGGGCCCCCAGAAATTCATCCTCCACAGTTTTGGGCTGCTGTTGAGTGTCCTTACAGATCACTTGTCAGCTTTAACCCCTGAAAATATACAGTGTCTCTCCATGGGTCCTCCTGCCTGCTCAGCTGACTCAGAATCTGGAGGACAATTTTGGCCCAAGACCTAGTGAATGTGTTGGAAAAGGAAGCTCCGGGGAACATCCAGGCTTTGCATCCAGGAATTATCACCATTTGAGTTCTAAACACCAGGATGGCTGGTTGTCCAAGAACAGACTCAACATTAGAGTCCACCTCATTAAAAAGTCCCCATGTGCTAGGAGGACCACTGTTCTCTTTACAGATTTTAGAGCAAATTCTTGTGATTTCACCCAGACAGTTCTAACTATTCACAGAGCTTAGCAAATCATAAGGTACTGGGAGTGGATAACTCTGGCTCTCCATAGTCAGCCAGCATCAATCATTATATGACATTAACATCCCTAAACTTTGAATCCAGTGAGATTCAGAAGGTTCTTTTTTTTTTTTTTTTAGGAATTGGTTGGGGTTCCCTGAAAATGCTGGAAGTTTTTAGTTTTTATGAGGCTGTGAAGGGAACATATGATCAGTAATAACCTAGATTTTCTGCTTTTGCTGCTGCCTGCTCATGTGCATCCCGCAGCTCTCAGGCGCTTATTGGGTTCTCACTGGGTTCACTCACGTGTTTCTCTGTCAACACCAGCTCATTATTTAGCTTTTGTCATATTTTCTGTCTCCTGCTCTGGTTCCCTAGAGTAGTTTCTTCCATTTCCAAAGCCCTGCAGGGCCATCAGTCCTACCCCCACCAAGGTTAATCTCCAGTTTAACACCACTGTTTATGCCAAGGGGACTGTCATCTTAAGTTTTTGGTTAAGGGCTCTGCTAAGATCTAGGCTAAGGAAGAACAATGATATACTCCCCACTTTCTGTCACACATTTCCATAAAAATAGCACTCACAGAGTCCTTTATGGTTATGGTGTCCCCAGAAGTGGCCTCTGACCCTGAAGGCCAATGGTCTGTGAGGTCAGGTAGTTTTCTTCATTACCATGTAGTGTTTCAATAGACCCCAAATGAAAGAAAAGGCCCCCATGCATGTCTGCTTTGGCCACATACACATAGGCCTTAATTTCATTTCAGAACACCTAGGACCATCTGGACTACTCCAGGAGAAGGGACAATTTACCTTTATGGGATGACAGAATAGAACTGCCTAATAAGGGTCATCACCATTGGCCCAGGTGAGATGACTTGTCTAACCCCCACCCCTAATGTCTATGCTCCTGTGCTCTTTAGTCCCAGGCTTCAGCTCCTTATTTCCCTAGATTTGACATTAATTCACAGCCCAAACCCTGAATAGATCTAGGCTTTGTGTGACCTGGACCTTATGTGAGAGACTGGGAAGGCAGGTATCTGCAGAACCTTCTCCCTGGGATTTGGTTCTATTCCATCATTCATCCACCTTAGCATTGAGGTACATGTGAAGGGGACTGAACTGCCTTGTTACCCAGTGAAAAGTGGATAAAAAAGAGGGGACTGTGTGGGACTCTCAGAAAACCTCTCTTCAAGAGAGAGTACATCATAAGCCCAAATGTACAAGATGTTCTCTATTTAAATTCTACTCACTCTTTTGGGGCCCAGTTTGATGTCATCTTTTCCATGTGTCCTTTATCCTTACTCTAACACTCATTCAACATTGTGGATTTGCACTCCATCTTCAGCATGATCTCAGTGCTCTTTGGGATGTAGCTGAGGCCATCAAAGCATTGTGTACCATCCATGTATATCTAACAGGAAACACTTGTCTTGAGATGGTGGAGCCCTGTAACTACTGACCTCATGCCTAGTTCTGGGCTTCATCTTGATTGATGCCTATAACGCTGCTCTGGACTTCCATTTCACAATTTTGTTAGAGAATGTGATTCTTTGAAGTGGGTATGACAAATTCATCTTATAAGAGCCTTTTGCAACATTTTTATTAAACTTTACCATGCCCGGGTTCATAAATAAGAATCACAAAAAGATGGATCTCTAAACAAATTACCAACTTTTTCCTTTACATCACAAAAACTATTTTGGAAGAATGATCCTTATTCTTCCACTACTCCTGGTAGTCAGGAGTCTGAAGCAATCCTGATTTGCGCTTTTCCTAGATATCCTCTTATGGCTACAATTAAGATTTTCCAAAAATATGAAAGCTTCAAAGTTCTTAGGGATGAAGAGCCTGGCAGTGACAATGTGAAGGCTTGTGGAACATGGCATTATGATACTAATGATTTGGCCATATAAAGTGTCCTACTTGAAGCACACAGCCTGGATAAGACTGAGGCTGAAATTATTGAGCACACTTAGGAAATTATTTTTATTCATTTCTGGTTGTATTTCTCAATTGTTCACCTTGTTCCAAAAGTGATTTGTGGCAAGAGATATAATTTGTATTTGATTCATGATATAAAGACTTATGAATTTTCTTAGCCCACAAATTCAACATGATCCAAAAGTAGTAACTTTATGGTGCTTTCCCTAGGCAGATTCATCCCAGGTAAAGCACCTGGGTTGGGTGCACAGGAATGGAACACAGAGGAAGAATGTAGGACAGTGAAGAAAGCTTGAAGGGCCCAAGAATATGATGTTAGTCTTGAGAAAAAAAGAATAGATCTGAGAAATGCTCACTAACTGTCAGAAATGCCAAACTATTAAAAGAGATTTCAAATGAGTAGGATGCACTTTTTTCCCAAAGCTGAATCAGGTCAGATGCACAAAAGCTACAAGACATCAAATTCTCATGTAGTAAAAGGAGTGATTTCTAAACAAAGATTTCTAATGGAGCACACAACTTTCTTGTGAGACAGCCTGCTCCCCTTTATCAGCAAGGCTCAGAAAGAGACTCTGGCCACCTGCAGGGATATTGTGCCAGTTTCTTCTCTCTGGTCCTCTGGGGCCTGGGCCAGGGAGTGGGAGCAGTCTGGGGCTGAGCCAGCCTGAGCGGTGCCTGGTACTAGGATTGTAGCCCTTGGGTACTGTGCCAAAAGAAGGGAAGCAGATATTAAAACAAGGACTGGTGCAAAAGGACCAAAGTACTGGGGGCCAGGTATGTCACAAATGGGTTACCAAACGGGGAAGGGCAGAACAGACAGGAAGCAGGATGAATCCAGTCAGGGTAGGCGGAGACCAGCGGGATCTGATTTCATGAACTTGGTCCCTCTGTAGTGGCATTCCATTAGCAAGAAACTAACTTGTCTCACTGAGTCAAGTGTGTAGTTTTTTTTTTAATTTATTTTTTAGTTGCAGGTGGACACAATACCTTTATTTTATTTTTATATGGTGCTGACGATCCAACCCAGTGCCACATGCATACTAGGCAAGTGCTGTACCTCTGAGCCACAACTCCAGCCTCAAGTGTGTCCTTTTTATAATTGGGAATCTCGACCTGACAGATTCCATTCCAGTAGATTAGTCTTCTTATGTTACTTGTGTCAGTAATTGTCCTCAGTGAAGACACTGAGAATAAATCTCTGGCTAAATCCATACATTTCAGCCTCTTGTATCTTCTCAAAGACTGAGCACAAGGTTAGGAAGACAGATTCCTTTGTTCTTTATGTATCTGCCATGCTCAATCAGGAAAATTAGCCAACTTTCTTGGTTTTCAGATTCCTTATCTGAAAAAAGAGGAACTTGCAAGTAGCTCTTCCTCCAAGTCTAAATCACCAGGGAGGGATTAATTTGTTAATTTTTCTTTGTCCATTGCATTCATTTTCCTTTACCCTAGGCAACATATTCCATGACACATATTAGCATGTTTTTTTCCCCCTTGGCCTCCAAGTGTATTACTGTTTTCCAATTGATATATGTTTGTGGACCAGTTAAAACACAGTGGAAATGACTAGGGATGTAGTTAAGTGGCAGAGCATTTGCCTAACATGCACAAAGCCCTGGGTTCCATGCACAAGGCCCTGGGTTCCATCCTCAGAGCTGCAAAGAGCAACAACAAACCTTTTGCTGTACTGGCTATAGATGTCATAGGACCCAGAAGAGGGGAGGTCAAATCACCAAGGAGATGGCAGAAAAGAAGAACTCCAAAAATTTCTACTTATAGAAATCTGGATTCGAGGCTCAGTTTTAAAGAACACTGAGAATGAGAACAATGCTTACCTCAAATGACCAATTCTTACTGTGATTCTGTCACAAGCAGAATTTGAGATAAGCCAGATATATGAGTGACTTATCCAGGAATGTGGCCTCAGCGTGCAGGAGCAGGGACATGAAGAGTGGACTGAGAGGAGGGAGAGTGGCTCCAAAGATGCATCCCTGAGCTGGTCATCACTAGGGACAACTAGTGGCATGGCCTGTGGGAATAGCACAAATTTTAGAAAGTACATTTTAGAACTATTCACTTGGGGTGGGGTGGGGGGGACAAAAAGATATCTGTCCATTAGTTCCCATTTCCCACTGGTCAAAGGTTACTCTGTAAATGTTAATTCTCTAGCTTTTTGAGCTAGTGCATTAACTGAATGGCCACAGGTTTCCCAGTTTCCCATACTGTGACATCAGAAAGTGAAGCAAGAGGATGAGGCTTTCTCAGGTGATTGGTGGATGAGATTTGATGCAGTCTTCAGGAACTGATCTCCATAGTCATGGGGGAATAAGAAGTGAAACAGCAGGATTTACAGTATGCAAATATGGTGACCCAAATTTACTACCTCTCACTGCCACTCCAAAGCTTTGTGGCTGATAATTTTGCACATACACTTGAACAGAGGATCCTCTGGGCACTCTCACCGCTTCTGCTGGAGACTGCTTCTCCCCTTGAGCACAGTCACCTCTATGGGGTGCCACTTGTGCTTCTGCTAAGAATTGCCAGCTCTACCCTAGACACCATGCGGCACTTAAATTTCTTCCTGTCCTACAACTTCAGGGCTTGGTTATTTGGCTAGAATTCTTACTCCCAAGTCATCCATTTTAATGAAACCTTTTTTAAGGAGGCTTTTCAGTCATGTAAATGTACTCTTAGAGGTAGTCTCCAGGCAGTCCATTGGTGAACAGAGCTTAATTTGATGTTGGGACTAAAGCTACACAAATATTAGCTTGAACAAGTACAAATATGTTTATGTGCTCTACTAAGCAGAAGTTCTAAAACATTCACAGATAGGAGTGGAACATAAAGAGAGAATAATGCAGAGTCAGAGACAAATGGGAGAGAGAGAGAGAAAGAGGGGAGAGAAGGAGAGAGAGGGAGGGAGGGAGGGAGAGAGGGAGAGAGAGAGAGAATGAATCTTGAAGCTCAGTAAGAAAGCAGAAGACATGAACACTGTCTCCTAAGTCTTCCCTGTGTGTACAACTATGACCACATGTTACTAGATACATGAAGTAATCATCCTAGGGAAAAAAATGGTTTCCTTGTACTGGTTTAGATCTAACAGTCATCCCCACTCTGCCTCCACCTCTAAGCCACTTAACTTGAATTTCTAACATTTTCCAGAGAAGGTATTTAAGTGACTTTCATTATTTATCTAATGCTATTAAACTGTGGTCACTATCTAGAATTCCTTGCAAATGATTACTCTAAAGCCCCTGTGCTGTATCCTAAGCCCAATTCCTAGTCAAACCCAACAGAGAGAGAGAACAAAACAAAAGTGGGTATCATGTTACTCTCAGAACTCCATAACCTTGATGGACCTTGAACCATGGACAGTTGATGCTCTGTAGCTTCTAAGATCAGGCATAGATTCAGGCAGCATCAGGTTGCTGCTCTGCACTAGTTTCATGAGCGTCAGAATGAGGCATTGCAGAAGCAACTAGGACTTAAGATATAAAGGAGTAGGTTTGATGAGAGAGAAAACCTTTTCCAAATAGCTTAATCAATTTATATTGCCACCAGCAAAAGACAACCTTATGGAAAGATACATGCAAAATATCCTCACTCAGAGACAGTCAAAATTATATTTTATGTGCTTCAACAATTCTTTTTTCTTCTGTTTTTCAATAAGTCACCTGAGATCATTGGATCTCATCAGCTCATGAGACACAACTCTCATCTTTGACTAAGATTTTAGTCAAGAGTCCTGCAATATCTCACAGGTGTCCACAATCTTGTCTGTCAGGTACTGTGAACAAAAGGAGCTCAATATATTATCTGCTTCCAGCCCCTTATAGATGTCTGATGTCCATGAAGACGATGGTAATCATGGTTGCTACTGTTGCTTACCAGTGGAGATGAGGTGATCAAGCCAAGTATATTTTTACTGACATTCCCCAAACCATCATCTTTAAAAATTTCTGATCAAGGTTCAGTTCCCTAAAGTAGAAACGTGATCTTTCTTCAGTTTTGGCTGACTGATCTCTCTGTAGAATGCAGGCCCAATGGCTTGGAGGTCAGTCAAAGGGAGAAAAAGACAATATAGTGCCTTACCCATGGCCCTGTGTAGCAACAAAATAAACCGTGTGGGTTAGGCCCACAGCCCCAGAATGATTTGTTCTGCAGTGATTATGAACTATCTCATCTTCTGTCTCTTTCTTCCTCCTCCTTTTTTCTTTGCTTCCTTCCTTTCTTTTTTCCTTTTTAAAACAAAGAGTATTCTTATGATGCCCAGGCTATCTCTGAACTGCTGCCTTCAAGCAATGCACCTGTCTCAAGCTCCCAATAGCTGGGACCACAGGTGTGTACCACTGTGCCCTGCTGAGTTTCTGTCTCTCATGCTCTTATTTTCACCTTAAATACTAAGATCCTAACTGCTTAGAGTGTATAGTATAGACTAGCAGCTCCAACATGATTCTGGAGCTTGTTGGAAATTCCGACCTCACAGGAGACCTTTGAATCAGAATCTATAGGCGCTTCCTATGCACCTTAACATTTCACAAATGCTATCTTGGACCCTGTTTTTTCCAAGTCTTTTCCCTGCAGCTTTGGGGGAAAGGATGCATTTAAAAATTGGACTCCAGACAAACTCTCTTTCCATTTATTTCCACCTATAAACTATCTATTCATCCTAGTTCAATCAATGCACCTATATTTAAGTTGATTGATGTATCATTTTCTTTGCAAGCAGCAGAGGAAAACAGCTCTGGAGACACCCTGCAACTCTGAATGAGCCATGTGGCCTTAGACAAAGGTATTTATTTAATCTCTTCAAGCTTCAGTTTTAGAAGGGACAGAAGCAGAGATAATATGTAAACTTGGGCACTGAAATTTTTTCATTCTTCTGATTCAAAGACAAAACTCTAATAATGGGCTTTAATCATTTCATAAATGAAAGTACCACTTGAGTGAGGGCCCAGCTAGCAATCAAGGAATCCTGGATGGACACCAGACCCCCGCTACCCTTTGGATGTTTAATCCTCTGCCGACTGTATCAACATTGAAATGTCCTCAGGCATTGATAAGCCCCTACAGAAGACCCCAAATAAGAAAACTAGAGGTGCCACCTCAAAGGGCTGGACATGATGTCTCTGTCTCTTTTACTTACTATTTTGATTGTCTCATCACTGGGACATGGAATAGAAAGTGCTGCCTCCTTCAGAAGACATTGGTTTATAACTGGAGATTCTGGATCCTCAAAGCTTGCTTCAGGATCTCATTTTGCCCTTCTGGATACCACACACTCCTAGTGGAATGAAGCAGGAGTGAGGAGGAGGTGAGGTTCCGGGGAATCACGAGCCTAAGCTTAGGACACCAGGACAGCCAGTTCTGCTTCCCACAGGTTGAACTTCAGTGTCATGTTATGTTTTCCATCCTTTATCTTTGTAGGTTTTTAATAGACTGAGCATCTAAAACTTAACATTTATATTTAATCAGCTAATGCTTCCAACTCTTCCTGGAGGCTGAGAATGGCCATTAACTTTGATTTAGTGGATGCTAAACGTATTGCAATGAAAGGGGAAAATGGTTTGACAGTAAGTTTAAGCAAAGCAGGAGAGAAGCACGTATGCACACAGGTACTTCTGCTCACGTGTGTGCATGTCACACAGCAAGCACACACGCACACACACACACACACAGACCTGTCTGCCAACAGATAGCCCTGACTTTGGGAGGTAGTATTTACTGCGACTCCCATGATTCTCCTCTCTCTGCCTCCAGAGGCTCCCTCCCTCTTTCACTAACCTTCCTGCAGGTGTTACTGTAGGAACTCAGAACAAGTGCAAATAACTCCAGAGATAATGAATTTTCTAGGACAATTTATGGGAGTTCAGGCCTCCTTCTGTGATGGTTCATTTGGGTCTCTATAATAAAGAAAAATGTTTAATAAAGCCACAATTAGTATTAGATGACTCTCAGATGCAGAAAGGGATGCTAGATAGCATATTTTGAGCAGTTATTCTGACTGTGTTTTCATGTTCTAGCTCCTTTAATCACAACCACCTTCAGAGGAGGATGCTGTTATCCTTATTTTATGATTAAAGTGGGGCTCAGTCTTTTATATACAGCAAAATAAATTCAAATGAAAGGTTTGACATGAAGAGCCTCAGGCCATCTCCTCATTATAGATATTACTTCATGAGCACATCCAAACACAGAGTCTCTGGTTCCAAAGAAGCATTTATAGATTAGTCTTTACAGAACTTGGGGGAGTTCTCTTTGGCATCCAAGAGAAGATCATATCAATGAAGGCTGTGCCTCTTTCCCTTCTCAAAGGGATTTTAGTATGCCTTTTGGAATGACACAATCTTCTTTCATACATGTAAATACCAGAAAGGAGTCAAATGAGTATCACCCAACTTGGCAGTTTGTTCTTTCTGCTATTAATTAACTGATGTGTCTTTTTATGTCATGTAATGAAGAATCTGAGGACAGGACCCAGATCTCTACTACCTATGTTAGGATTTGTCCTATATTCTAGTTTCATAATGATGAACCAAGTTGACGACAACAAAGGAAAAAAATACTTAGGCCATCGATACAAGTTTTATTGCTGAGGGATAGGAAGGAAATCACAATCCTTTACCCATGACTGTGGAAGCTGTGTGATAAGTTAGGGAAGGGAACAGCAGCAAATGTGCTGTAATGGAAGGAAGGAAGGGAGTGAGAAAGAGAGAAAGAGAGAAAGAGGAAGGGAGGGAGAGAGAGGGGAAGGGAGGGAGGTAAAGAAAGAGAGAGTGATGGAAGGAAGGAAGGATCGTGAATATATGAGGAGAGAAATAAGAGTGAAAACCTTAGATGTGAGTCCCATAGTCCCGGCACACAGTGGTCACTTCCCCTCTTAAGGACCCAGTGTTCACATGAAAGAAAAGGCCACCACGGGGGCAGGGGTGAGCTCTAAGATCTTCTCCTGCTCTAAAATCTTGTGTTCTATAGCTGTGCAACAAGAGGCAGATAAAAACTGGACTCTTTCCCCAGAAGAGCCTTTGGGTATTTGGCTCATTAAAGAGATTAGCTGTCCATTTGTAGGGATGTCTCTCCAATGAGGTAGGGACAGAATGACCCAAGAGTTTTAGTTTTGATTCAATTTATGAAGCGCATATCCAATTTCCTGGCAAGTTCAGTCAAACACATCTTCTATGTTTCAGCAATCCAGGCATTAGACCGGGACAGAAAAAGTGCCTCTTACTAATGTGTGACAAATCAGTATGGAGAAAAACACTGTTTCTTCTCTCCCATATGGCACAGCTGAGGATGGTTGGCTGTTCTGGCCTTGAAATGGTTCCACGGACCAGGTGGGTGGTTTATTTCACAGGCTGGTGAAAATTCAGTGTGTCTCTTTCGTGAAGATGGGAATGGGTGAGAATTCTTCTGTTATAGCCTGGGGCTATCAGCAAAGTCTAAGACACAGTTCATTGGTTTTTCTGCCAGGATGAAAGGGAAGGGAACCAACTACCTTCAGGAGGAAGGAAGGGCAATTTCAAACCCACTTAGGTCCTGCTTCAGAACTTCCCTTGAAGCCCAAGATCTTTGAAGTTTTGGTCTTGTAAGGATAGAGCAGATTTTTCCATGGAAAACCCTTAAACCACTTCACATTCCCATCTCAATGCAGAGAAGGACAAGGCCTTTGGTGGACAGGCAAGGCAAGGGGAAGTAGTTTCCTAAACCCTCTTCAAAGTACAGTTTCAAAGGATTGAGACTCAGTGGCTTCTAATTTGAAATGAGTCTTAGCCCTTTTTAAGACATAGTGGATTAGCTGTGTCCCCCTCTAAGGGTTAATGGTACAGATTGACAAGCACAGAGACTATTGCACTGATTAAATACAAAAAAAAATCCCAAATGAATAGAAGCAACAAAATCCCAACTCATCTACACCTCTGAAATCATCCCACCTCTTTAAGAAGTGGGGAATTATAAAGAAAGAAAGATAATCCATCTCCTCTGCTCTCAGTTTAAGTTGATAGAAGGATAATGATTTTCATTATACTTGGAGCGTCAAAATGAAACTCTTATTTTTTAGTCATCATCTTCTCAAATTGTTTCCAACTCTTCTTTTTCTTCTTTGCAGTGCTATAAGTGAGATACACTTTTAATACATATGTACTTTATTGATCTACTCATCACAAGGTCTTAAGACCACAATTAAGCAAATAGGCATAAAATTTTCCAGAATTTGATATCATATGCAATTAGGCACAAATGTATGTGGTTTGCTACAATCAAAAAGTAGCTAAGTGATGGAATTTCAGGTTTGAAAGAAAATGCCAAAGGTCTTACTGCAATTTAGAAAATCAGAAACTGGTAATTTATAAAGATGGGCTTGGATGAACACATACATACACACACACACACACACACACACATTTCGTTCCCTAGAAATGGCAGTGGTAGACATAAAGTTGTGCATACATTGGAAAGGCTCCGTGTTGGACATTAGAGAGGATTTCCTAACTATGGGTAACTATTTAATAGACCAAATGAATAGAAGCAACATAATCCTTTGACTAAAGGTAGCTATATTCTTTCTTGGATATATTTGTGGACTCTGATAAAAAAGAAATTTGCATTTTTAGAATTTATAAAGATCATTTAGTCCAACGAAAGAATCCCTTCTAAAGTTTCTATATCAAAAATTAACACATCCTTGCTTGACCATCAAAGAACTGAAAGTTCATCTCCAGTCATGTTCCAATGTCAAATAATTACAATGATTATTCAAAATTCCCTTATCATACTAAACTAACATCTATAACATTAATTTGTGCTTCATTGGAGCAGTGTCAGATACCTAATTTGTTCACGTGATCAACTTTTGAAATTTTGAGTTTGCTTGTTATATCATCATATTTCTTTTGCTTTCAAATAAAATATATCAAATTATTTGAAACCATGTCATGGTAGAAATCGTAGAAGGAGTGTGTAAGTCTAAGAGTGAGTGGACAAACTGGAAACTCCACCAAATTGGTGAAGAGGTTTCAATCAACATTTATTTGTCACATACCATATATTCACAGTTTGCTAAGTTCTGAAGTTCCCTATTAAACTACAACCTTGAACTAAACTCCACATTCCAAAGAATTATCCTTTGCTCAGAGAAGGAGGGATCTACCATCAGTTATTGTGCTTTGTGGGGCAGGATAGTATTACTAATGGAAAGAAATAAGAAGACATGAGTAAACTCACAATAGCCTTCATAAGAAGGCTGATGATTCCATAAATAGCCCCAATTCTACAAAGGAGATCAAGATTCTTAGTTTGGAGGCCACAAGAGGGCACTAGACTACTATATGGACCTAGGTCAACTTGGCACAAAGCAGGGCTCAGTACTGGCAATAATACACTGATTGCGATAATAGTAGATGGCCACATCTTGTGTGCTCTGAATCTGTGTCTCAGACACGGTGTGCAATCGTAGGTGACATGCAAAGTTATTGACTATGAAACATATTTAGATTCCAGCCTGGGGTTATGCAAAATACCCCCAATGCATGTGCAATTTGAGAAAGAATAAAAAGAAAGGAAGAAGGAGGGAGTGAAGGAGGAAGGGAAGACAAAAGAAAAAGGGTAAAGAAAAGGAGTAAAGTTCTAAGAAAAAGTAAGGTGGTTCTTTAGGCTGTGAGTTCTGAAAGCAACATGGACACCCCAGTAATAGCCAGGGATGAACAGCAGGAGTTAGACAGATGGTCTTTCGCATCTGCTTTTGGAAAGGTTGACATTTGATAAAACTCGAGTTGGCCACAGGATACTCTCTAGTTTATGACATTCCGATGGGCATCACCCAAGTCATTCGTTCTATTTCTGAAGTGTTCCGTACTTTACAAGATTTCCAGAAACGTAGTCTCAGCCTAATGAAAGCACACTTAAACCCCTTTCATAAATACACTCTAGTCTATGCACTCACTGCTCCATCTGAAAAAGGCAAGAACAGTCAATTACGTTCTAGGTTAGTCTGGATAAAATCAACAGGTTATTTTTGTCAATTAAGAAGTGTCTCTATAATCCTAAAGTAGCCAATCAAGTTAATTCAGCCAAATGTGAATCAATACATGCAGGGTGGGTGGGGGTGCAGATCAAAACAACTGCTTGGGATCATAGAGATCACATTCAACTCTGAAGTCCTAGGTTTCTCCATTCACAACAGTTATCTTAGTATTGTATAGAAAATGGCTCCTCAGGCATCCTAACTATGCATGGGACATAGTTTTCTCCAAAGATAGATGATAGATAAATAGGTTCCAATTGTTGCAGAAATGAGTTATTTGATTGATCAAACTAGATGTTTTTACAGTAGCAAGAAAGATGGGAGAGGGTCATTTCTCGAGGCAGAGTTCAGCTCTTTGGAAGTAATAAAACACTTGAGGGGCATTCCCAAGCACTACAAAGAAGGTGACCATCCTCTTTGACATGACTTTTGAAGCTGCCTTTCTGGCCTATCTTCTCAATAAGATCAAACACACATTTTTGAAATTAGGAAATGAAAATAATAGTTCTAGTCCTAGCCAGGATACGCTCCAGGAGAAGTATGATTAATTCCTGAGACAGGAGATGGCAGCTTGTGAGGAATAACTGAGACACACCTCACAGGTCCAGCCTCAAATCAGGTGAATTGAGCATACTGTTGGGCCCATAAAGTTAGCCAGGGGACTTGAGAGAAAAATGTGTCTCCAGTAAGTGCCTAGTGGGTACACATGATGAAAGAACATGGCAGTTTTCAACTCTTTGGTTTGTATAGAGGACCAACCTGGACACACTTGACCTATGGAAAGTTGTTAGAATTCCAGACGAGTTGTCCAGACCTCTTGCATTACATGGATAATGGCAAATGCTTCCCTTCACTAAGTGCCATGTAGACTTGCTTCAAAGTCCTTCAACAACTTGAGGCCCTTCATGTAGTATGCCTTCACCAAGGGAGGAAAAGGAAAGAGAAAAATATGGAGAATTTGAGCTCTACTTTGTCAAAGGCTGGGAACTGAGAGTAGAAAAATGTCATCTGATCTTGACTGAATGGTAGTTTTCTACTTCTGTCAACATTGAAATGAAACCACTTGTGGGAAATATTAAAAGTTGCAATCATAAAATTTTATTTCATCTGAGGTTTGGAGGGCCAAAGACTTGTCATACAAGTCCCCAGAAGTTCTGGCTTCATGCCAGGTGGTACTTGGGGTTCATGGTCATGGCCCATCAAGATCATCATCGTTAACCTACCTCTGCCAACCAAATTTTCATGCCCTACACACGACCCAACTGCTATTTCTTCCAAGAGAACTCATCTAGATCCTCTCTCATTCCTCATGGTCCTCTAGTACTTGGTCTGGCTTTCTGGGCTCAACTTATCAATTATGGTCACTTATTTTCTTCCTTATAAAAATGATTTACCAATGATGCCTGCAAAAATAAACATATGAAATAAAAAAGAATTTGCAAAAAATAAAACCTACCTTTGATGCACTCCTCTCAGAAGAGAGAAGAGCTCCTAATTATCCCAAGGACAGTGGGAACACTAAAGAAATGATGTTCACATTTGAAAAGCACTCCCCAAACAGATCACTTTAAAACACGTGACCACATGTGATCCCTAGATGAGGTTCTTTTCTCTTTAATAAAATGGAGATGGGAGTGATTAAACCAGAGGAGTAAAATCACTTGGCCTAGAAGTGGGGCAATTAGAATCAGACCTGGATTCCGCCTGTCCTTTTCTCCCCACTGCGCTGGCAGGCAGACAAACTTGGGAATAATGGCCCTGCTCTCTCAACCGGGATCCCCGCCCCTGTGCCTTTATCCCCACTCGGGGTGACCTCGGCAGAACAAGCTGGCCCTGTAATGACCACTTCGTCAGCAGGGGCTGTGTATTTAGTAGCAGGAAATATAAGCTTTTGTGATTGCCGTGACGTCATCCCACCCACTAAACAGGCCTTTATAATTTGACCACAAAAAGGTTTGAAAAGGAGAGACACATCCACACAGGGAAAGAGGCGACCGGCCGGTTGTCCTTCTGCATGGTGAAAGGGGCATTGTGTCTTCCAAATGCTTCTCCAAAGCCTGATGTTTGGTCTGCTGTAGACAAAACATCTGGATGATATATGGCACTGTCTCTGTAGCCCAGCGCCCAGCTCATCCTCTTCTCCGCCCCTTCCTTCTCACCCTCTCTCTGTTTCTCCTCTCTTCACTCTCTTCATCCCTGGGCAGTGGGAAACTTCCATTTTTCTCTTCCCTTTTTAACTCTCCATTTGTCTAAAATTTCCAAATATATTTCTTAAAATCCTTTGGTTGTTTTTAAATATGTGGCTATATGACGTGCAGGCACACACCCACACAAACACAAAGTTGATTACTTTTCTCCTGATGTTTCACTGTTAGAAAGAGAAAAAGAAAGAGAGAGAGAGAGAGAGAAAGAGAGAGAGAGAGAGAGAGAGAGAGAGAGAGAGAGAGAGAGAGCCTGAGCTTCAGCACCAGAGAAGGGAACAATGAGGGAGAGAGGAAGCTGGGAACTGGGGGCTGACGTGTCACCTCTGAATGAAGCTGATGGAAAAGTATGGCTCCCCCCAATTTGCACCGCTATGGAAACCTCCCTCCCAGAGCTCTGTGCCTTCCTCCAAGGCACAGGAAGCAGGAAACACCTGCTCTCCTTCTCCCCTGACTTTTTTCCCTGTAGGGAATCTGGGTCTTCTCCCCCTCCCTTTCTGCGTACACAAATGGACAAGCAGATTTTCCACATGTCCGCATCTTTCTTAAGAGAGGAAGTCTGGAATCATCTATTAGCAACTGATGCACTTTGATAGCTTCCCCCCCCACTCTATTCTCTTTTTCCCCTTCCAATTGACCTTATGTATTGCTTCCTCAAACCAGCTCCACCCAACCTTGTGCTAAGAATATTTTCCTCCCACAATAAATGAGGAATAAGAAGTCTCCACCAAACTGTTGGGAGACAAGTGTACATTCTGTTCATCTTGATTCTTAATTTTGAATTTTGCCATTTCCCTCCCTGCTACCCAGGAGAAGTAAATGCAGTTCCATTTGGGAAAGGCATGAAACACAGATGCAAGTGTGCGTCTGATCAAGATAGCTGCTTTCAGATCTCCTCCCAGTGGAGGGGCACTGAGCTATTAGGACACCTTGGAGTAGCCCTCATGCACCACTGAAAAGCAGCCAAGGAGCCTCTGCAAAACCATATACAGCAGGTGAAAAAAAATTTACTATACAAAAAAATTCTGAAGTCCAAGAAATTTTCACCAGGCTTGCAAAGCCCACCAGAGGTTGCCATGCCTACTAGTCTCCTGTGTTGACACCGAACACCTGTAGCAATGCTTGTCAGGCTACTTCTGCACAGTACTTCCTTCTGCTGTTCTTTAGTAAAAAGAATCCTCGGGTAGAAAATGAAAAGAGGCAGAGAAAATTAGCCAACTAAAAGGCAAACTGAAGTCTGCTTTTCATTATTTTTCACAGGAATTGATTTTAGTTCCTGGCCAAGTAGAAATGCATTTTGCCTTATGAGAAGAGGCAGGGTGGTATACCAGAAATAAAAGTGGTCTGGGAGTCAATAAATCTTAATGAGTCACTAGAAAAATCGGGGCTATAACTATGACACAATGACAAGTTACCTCCTTTCCCTAGACAGTCTAATAACCTTTAAAGTGGGAGAGCTAAATGATCTCTGAGATTACTTCTATCCCCATTTTCAACATATATGACAGGACAGAGCATCTCATCTTTTTCAATTTACTCCTAGAAACCAAGAAGAAAACCAGAGACACCCAACTCAGAAAATAAATAAAGGAATAAAAATTCATGAAATAAATATTACATAAGGTCAGTGAACTTATGAACGAATGTTCAACCTTTTAAATGATCAAAGAAATGCAAATTGAAACAGAGACTCTCATGGTTACCTTTTAACCTGACCAAACTGGAAAAGATAAATTTCTATAACTTTTTTATCTTAGTATTGCTCATCATAGTAACCCATGGGAAACAACATATATACCTCTTTATTTCAGTAATCCCCCATTGTCTGTAGTTTCATTTTCTTCTGTCTCTGTTGCCCACAGCCAACCATGGTCTGAAAATGTTAGATGGAAAATTCTAGAAAGAAACAGTTTTAAAAGTTTAAATTGTGCACTATTTGAGAAGTGTGGTAAATTCTCATACCTCCCCTCTCCATTCTACCCAGGATATGAATCGTCCTTTGTCCAGCGTATCCACATTATATATGCTACCTTCCCTCCACCATTAATCATTTAGTGGCATCTCAATTATCAAATCCACTGTGAAGTTATCACAGTGTTTGTGTTCCAGTAGCTCTTGTTTTACTTAATAATGACCCCAAAGTGCAAGAGTGGTGATTCTGGCAATTTGAATATGCCAAAAAGAGGCAGTAAAGTGCTTCCTTTTGGTGAAATGTGAAAGTTCTTAATAGGAAAGAAAAACATTGTATGCTGAGATTTTTAATATCTATGGTAAGAAAAAATGTTCATGAGATATGGAGGAAAAAAATCTGTGCTAGTTCTTTTGTTGTAATTAAACTGTAAATGTTATGGCCACAGTGTGTAATAAACACATAATTAATATTAAAAAGCACTTAGTTATAGGGTTTATTGTTATTCCGTGTCAGGAATCCAATGAAGGTCTTAGAATACATCCCATGTGGATAAAGGGAGGGCTACTATATATCCATTTATTGAAATACTTCCACTCATTAAAAATGATATGGGTTTGTATACCTTAACAGTGGAAATATGGCTACCATAAACTAAGACAAAAAAAAAGAGTACAAAACACATGTACTGTTATTCCACTTAAGGAAAATGTGATATATGTGTGCATAATACTCACAGAAAAGCACCCAATTAGGCTCACCACATTATTAGCAGTAATTATCTCAAGGTGTAGAAATCATTGTATATCAGTCTTCTCTATATTTTTCATATCATTCGAATGTTTTACAGCAAACATATGCTACTTTTATATCAATTTCATCTTCATTTGGGAATAATATTAATTAAGTAAAATTCTATGAGCATGCTGTGCCCAGAAGAACATTGCAATGAAAGCAAAATCAGCCTTACTCGGGCAGCAGATGGTAATGAGAGCTGTTAACCCTGATCTGCTCACTCTGAGCCCTGGAATCTAGATATAGTTATCAGGTGGCTCTTTGTTGTTCAGCTACTTCTCTTTTATAGGTGGCTTACATTTGCTGAGCCTCAATTTCTTCATCTAATGAATGAATGAATGATAATTTTCACCTTGCAAGGCAGTTATAAGTATTCAATGAATAATACCCATAAATGTCTTAGCATGAGCCTAATAAATATTTATTATTGTTGTTGAACAATATAATATATTTATATTATAATAAATAAGCATTATTACATGAAATTCATTAGTTGAGAGAAATCACACTAGAGTGACATGCTATGTGATATTTGTAGTTGTTGTGTATTAGCTACTAAGATTAGTAGCTGATAGGGTACCGTTAGGAGGATTGTGGAGCAGTCTTTGGCCATGGTGCCTTTACTCCCTTCAGGGAAAGGTGTCCTGAATTTTCTGATGTGCAGCTTCCATGCTCTCCCCAGACGGCTGGTCATATAGTATCACATATGGAAGTCTCAACATTAAGCACAACCTTGACCTTGATAGTAGTGAACTTTAAAGAAAAAAAACAAAAGATGCAAATCTGCCTTCAATCTGATAAGGAAAACAGATCAAGGCTCTCCAATCTGCCCAACCACACACACACACACACACACACACACACACACACACAATGTATACACACACACACACACACACACATACTAAAAAAGAGAAGTTCATCTGACTCACTTGGGTGGAGGCTTCAGAGAAGCTGTAATGACAGACTAATTTTTAAGACAGGAATTTTCTGTAGGGAAGGACATTTCAAGCAGAGGAAGAAACATGGACAAAGGCATTGGAATTTCCTAAGCAAGATACAGAATGCATCTTCTAAAAGAGGGTGCCATGGAAGGGATATTAGGTATGCACCGGGAAACAGGATGTGCAAAGCTGGAAATGAGGGTTCTCTACAAGCTCATAGGCAGTAATCTCTCAATGCACCTAAGTCTTTGTTACCTCAGCTGTTACCAGGAGGTGAGTGGGAGAGATGCACTGAAGCAGCCTACGAAGCTCATGTGGTTACAGAGTGGGGTCCCCAGGTTTGGTGAAATTTGGTGATATCTAATGCAGTGTCAGAGTTCTCGGTAAACCCCCTTTTGTTGACCTGAGAAGGGATTAGAGAGTTCTGGGAAGGTCAGTAAAATGAATTTAAGAACAAATTGAGAAAATATGACACCACAGGAGAGTGCTGAGAAAGAGCAGTCACCAGCAGCAAACTCTGGCACCTAACTCCCGCCAATAAATGGCCAACTTGGATACAAGAGGGGACCTTCTAAGTGCTGAGCTCAAAGCCAGCCAGCCAGCTGGGACAAAGAGGTCCTGAGCAGGGAGCAGATGGAGGAAGAGTCCTGCCCCACAGGCAGCACGCCCAACTGCAGGGCCTACCATCTCCCTTCCTGGCCTGCCTCCACCCCAGTCTGACCTGCCCTTCTCTTCCACCTGCCTGAGGACCTGGGCTGCAGCTAAAGGCAGAGGTTCTACCAGGGTTTGGCAGCTGCTTCCCAATCTAGACTACAGGATATTCATCTCTAAAATGGAGATAATCCATGTCTTAACTAACTCACATAGTTTTGGGAAAGAGCAAACAAAGCAGAGTCAAAAAAGTACTGTAAGTGTTTTGAAGAATGAGTACTGTCATCTCAGAACCTAACTAACCTCTGCTTTCAATTTCTCTTTCAGGCCAATTCACATTGGAATTTAAAACCAAAAAGATCATAGTTTTTGGTTTTATGCAGCTTCCTTACCAATATTCCTTGGACATCTTAACTGGTATTATTTTATAAACTATTATGAAAATATTTGGGAAATTTTTGAAAATTTTATAAAATGAAAATTTCTATTAGTTTAGAGCAAGAAACCATCCAACATCCTAAACTACTGGCAACCTGTTCACCTTGGCTTTTGTTGGAAAACTGGTTTGGGGGAGTTCTTTTTGTTTTTTGTTTTTTTTTTTTTTTTTTTTTTTTGGAGAAGGGGAGCTAGAAAACTGCAGAAAAACATGATTGTCCATAGAGTCCTTTACAATGAAACAAACAAGGACTCAACTCTCTGTCTTGGGCCCCACTAAGCATTGAGCTTAGAGGTGTGAAACCTTAGCATCCCACTAATTTTTTTTGGTCTTTTTTGGTACCAGGGATTGAACACAGGGGCACTTTACAATGGAGCCACATCCCCAACCCATATATATATTTAGAGACAGGGTCTTTCTGAGTTACTTTTGGCCTTGCTAAATTATTAAGGCTGGCCTTGAACTCCTGATCCTCCTGCCTCAGCCTCCCAACCTGCTGGGCCCACCCACTGGATTCTGAACATGTTACACCCTCAGTATTTCTTGAGCACCTTCTGGATTCTTCAAGCTGTACAGTCAGGGAAGGTTATGGGAAATGCATACATTGTGGCCACCGCCTCAAACATCTTAGGGTAGTTAAAGAGGCGAGATATAAGTGTGCAGATACATAAATAGAAAATAAACAATCATTATCTCTCATCCCATCGGGTGTTCTATTTATTGTATATAATTGCACACATTTTCCCAAAAGTAACCTGAGAAGCAGGTTCACTGGGTGGTTAGCATATATGTATTTTGAAGAGGAATAACTGAGCATTTCCAAGCTGAGTGGTGTACTGAGCTTGAATGAGAACCCAAGCCGCCTAGTGTGAGGTCCAAGCACACAGTGTGGCACAGTGGTCAGTAGAAATGGACTGACTATGGTGAGGATTTCAGAAAGAGATAGTGTGCGTGAAGTGTCTCTTGTGACACCTAGTAGGTGGCTGGAGGGAAGGGAGGGAACTGACTCAGGACACAGGGGTAAAGTCTACTGAGGAGGGGAAACTCTGGCGTGCTCTGGCATGTTCTCTTTTTGGTCAGATGTAGGTCTTGGGACACCTTTCTTGTAGCCCTACTATGTTACTGGCACCTCTAGCAAGCCCAGACTGCCTGGGCAATGCTCAACTGAGCTGGTCATGCCAGCGTACCTGGTTGCTGGGAATGTCAACCAGGGAGGGGACAAGTACAGGTGCTTGCTCTTTGAAAGGAAAAAAATGAGTCGGAGAACATGTTTCCTCTTTGATACCTAAATCAGCCTTGACCGCGTTGTTCTGCACGCGTTTTTCTATTGTACAGAAGAAATGCGGAGGTGAGAGGAGGGGGAAAGATTCACTCCCCTCCTTATCACTCTTGCCAAGTTGAGACTTGAGGGAGGGCATATTCGAAGGAAGCTGTGTCCTCCTTGCTGTTAAGCCAGTCATCCAGGATCTACTGAGTATCTACTGAATGCACATCCTATGCTAAATCTCTGGAAGTTTACCTTGTTTACCAACAGGGAAAAGACAACATAGCCCACTCAGGCACATGGGAACTGAATCCTGCCTCAAATAATATTTACTAACAATATTATTTGAGACACTAACTTCAATGAGGATAATATTCCTACCTTGCAAATTTAATATGAGCACTAAAATAAAAACATATCTGTCTAGAACATAATAGGAGATGAATAAATGATGGTAGTAGTTGCAATTATTACTGTTATTATGTGATACAATTAGAGACTAGCTACAGGCTAAACTGTATAGGTAACTTCAGGTGGAGAAGTGATTAAGAGATACAAGATATAGGCATGGCATGTAGTGACTGGTGGGCAAATTCTTGGAACAACACATGATTTGCCCAGAGCCTTGAGATCTAGAGTGGATTTTTGGATTGGCAAAAGGGAGAAGGAAGCATTTTGCAAGAGTTAGAGGAACATGGAAGCAGAGATTCACAGAGCATGTGCAGAAATCAGGAAGGATCCTGGAGCAGGGCCAGGGCAGAGACACTCTGGAGCTGACTCTGAATAGGGAAGAGGGACAAGAAGACAGGGAAAGGTTTGTGATCATGGCATTCTGGGTCAAAGCCACAAGCAACATCTGACAGCAGCGTGCAGGTGGATTGGGGTAAGAAAACATGGTGTATGGAGACCCATGAAGAGTCTGGTAATGCACTAGGCCAATGATGATAGAGTCACAGGCTACAGGAAGATGGCATAGCATGGGTCTATGTGACACCTGTAGCACAGCTTCTTCTCCCCATCACCTCTGCCAGACTGGGAGTCCATGCCACACCTTCTTTCTCTTCAGCTGCTAGTACTTGGACTAAGAAGGAATCACTATTACAATTTACATTTGAGGAAATGCACTGAGAAGTTGTATGACACAGCTAGGGAGGGATACAGAGGGACAGCAGGTAAGTGACAAAAGGAAGATCTGATTCCAAAGCCTGTGCCCTGACCCTTATCCTACACAACCTCAGGTTTTGCTTTGCCATCTGAGTATGAAATCACCTGAAGTCTTAGAAACCAACACTCGAATGGTCCCTGAAGAGTTCTCTGATAGAAGACATTTGATCATTAGCTAGGATTTTATTCAAAATGCTTTGAGATGTTTGTTAATGAGTAGGCAAAGAGGTGCTGACTCGGGTAAACTGTAGATCTGAGTCATCCAGGGGGTTGACGATTGAGCCTGGCCTGGAGGCTAGATCTCTGCATCCTTCAGCCATCCTGTCACCAAAAGAGCGGTAGAGCATTTGCCTGTGAGTGCAGACTGCCTGTGTGACTCCTGGCACCCAGAAATGGGTCCGTGTTCTTCCTTGGGCAGAGGGATAGTTATTATCATTAGACAAATCAGAAAAACAGTCAACATCAAGGTGAAAGCCCTTTAAATATACCTGGAAAACAAGAAGTTCTTTAGGTTGAAGTAATTTTGTTTTAATTATTTACAGGAACAGATTGGTGTTGGACATGTGGCCACCAGTCCCATGGCAGAAACTAGTTATTAGAGTAGAATTATGTCTTTCAAGGCACTTAATAGGTTTAGTTGTAGACTTTTGGCAGAAAGAAAGAAGGGAAGGAAGGAAGGAAGGAAGGAAGGGAGGGAGGAAGGAAGGGAGGGAGGGAGGGAGGGAGGGAGAAAGAGAGAGAGGGATGGAGGGGGAGAGAGAGAGAGAGACATAAAGAAAGGGAAGAAGAGAAAGGGAGAGAGAGAGAAGGTGAAAGAGTACAGAGAATCCTTTGAAAAGTTTCTCCTTTGGAGGCCAGTGTGCTCTACCCAATAAATCCAGCACAGTTCCTTTAATCTCCAGTTTTGGAGTCAATGTGTAGATAATGCAACTGAACTATTTAAATACCTACAAGTTTGTAAACATGAGCATTTCCAAAGAAACAGAGCTACCTGGGCATGTATGGGCTGAGGTGATGCTTATCGAGTTTAAGAGGTACATAATTTAATTGCTTCTATTTCTCCTTCTCCATTTCTCTTCCATCCTGAATGGGAAACCTGGGTTCCCAGTTTTGGCAGGCCGCTGCCCATCACTGGAACCATTCTCTGTTTTATAACTTAAGGGCAGCATTTTGCCCTCTCTTCGTAGGAGTTCAAGACTTCACAAGTCTTCCTGTTCTGCTTCAATACTGTTTCCTCCTCTCCTGCCCGACTCTGGTGATCCTCAGCTCATTCCTCCTCTTAGTGACTCATCTTCATCCACCAGATGATGTTCAAGATCCTTTCAAGTCCTTCCAGTCCTTCAACCCATTTTCTTAGGTTACCATTAAAATGTGTCAAGAGAAAAATCAAAACTCCCCACGTCACACACATTTTATGAGAGGGGGATAAAAACCACGGCTGCTGTTCCTTTCCAATGTAAATGTTTACATGTTTAAATCCACGGAGTTTATATGAATAACTGAAGTATGAGCCACATGTCCTTTTCTGTAAAGAAATGACACTTTCTTCCCCGAGAAGCTTTTCCTGTCTTCTTTCCTTCCCATGAGAATTAAGTGAAAAGAGAAAGACTGCTTCAAAATCAGGGTGGGATATCTTCTCAACCCCCTCCTCCAGACAGGAATGAGGTTTAAAATAAATATTACCAGACTGGAATGCAGGAATCCAACCATCAATTTGTCCATTCTTCTCCCTCCGAGTAGCACCACATTTATATTCCCTCGGACAGATGTGTCTGATGGCCTCCAGAGAAGGGCATGTCACCCGACTCACAGAGCACTTGGTCAATGGTTCCAGTGTCCTAGGAACTTGTCAGTTGTGAAATTCATTGTGTTCCTTGATCTCCTCTGCCATGTTATTAACCGACATCCCCTCGCTCGTTCCCCAGTGGACTTGAAGAACAGATGGCTATTATCTTCTCTAGGGTGGAGTTCTCAGAAGCATATGAATCTTAAGCAAAGCCAGTCAGTTATTTCCTTCCATCCGTCACCACTCCTCATAATGCCCTCCCCCATCCCATCCCACATCCACACCACATAAATTCCCACTGAAATACTCGATAAAATACAGAATGGAAATGAAAAAGAGCCTGTTAAATCTCTTTAAATCCTGCTGCTGCCTCACATTTTGCCTGTGGTAAATGGTCTTTGGTGATCATTGTTCCTAATCTAATAAATCTGATTGTCCTCAGAGGCAACAGGTAATGTGGAGAAGGAACCAGCAATGTTCCAGATAAATAGCAGCAGCAATTATGTGTGAGAAATCATAATTAAACTTGACATTGGAACCAAAAGTGACCCTGTGGAATAAGGCAGCTTCCCAAACCATGCACAGTGGATTCACCAACAGTTTCCTCTTGAGGTCACATGATCCTAAGAGCCTTGAGTCCTGAAATTTCAGGACACAAAAGACACACAGTGACATCACTCAGGGTAATCATTATGGTTGGAATATGAGGTGTCCTCCCAAAGCTCCTGTATTACTACAGGTGAAATGACTAGATTGGGAGATCTGTGACCTAATCTGTAGGTTGGGTAGGTTACAAACTGGTCTCCTGACCTCTCCTTGGTGAGGAATTGAAGGTCCCTCTTGACAGTAGCCTGTCCTCTATACCAGGAATGCATGAGGCAAGCCTGAGATCGATGTTCCTCTCTTAAAGTCCGAAGTGCCTGTGCAATGGTGCAAATGTGTAGGTTCCTCCTCTTGGCCTGGGTGTTCAGAGGTGGGACTGTATTACACTGTGGCTGCTGTTCTCCTCCATTATGTGGATTGCATTCGGAGACTCCAGATGAGAGGTGATGCAAGAAACAATGCCCAGAAAGTGGTAACTTGTGGAAAGAAAAGCATTATGAGCTTAGGTATATAACTCTATTTTCTTACCCCCGGTTGACTTTCATTCATTTTCTATGTAACACAGAGTCATTAAACACAAATGTGCTGGTACCAGACTGTGCTAGAAATTCCAAGGTGGGCACATAAGATCTCAGCCTTCAAAGGCCTCAGATTCTAGTCTTCCTTTTTGACCTTGGCCTTCCTCTCTAGCTCCTAGTCGTATCACAAATGCTTCAATGAAGTAGATATGAATGTCTACCCAGAAAAGGGGTTTGAGAGAACATAATAATTCAGCTTCTGTTTCCTAAAGGATTTTATCTTGAAGAGGAAATCAAAGTAGAATGATAACCGCAGGCAAAAACAGGTCTGGCTGCAGAAAATAAAATACTGTAAATTGTTAAGCATCAGAACTGCTCATGGAGGCAGAATCAGCATTTTCCCCAAAGGAGCCTCAAAATCCACAGGGCCTTCCCCTCCCCTCCCATCGGAGTTGTATATGGCTTAAGGAGACACACCAAAGGAGCAGAGCAAGTTTGACTTTCCATCCAACTGTCTCAGGGCTTCACTCATCTTCCTGCTCACTCTCCAGAGGTAGCTGCCCTTCCCCCCTCAGAATAGAGGAACTTTTAGGGTCTGCTCCCCACCATCCCAGCCACCTGTGCAGCTTGCTCCTCACACCCTTCTGCCTGCTGCAAAGTGAAGTCAATGAGGTATTTTGGTCCCAATGATAGAAGCGCAAACAGCAGCTTCCACCCAACTCAGATGAGATCATGCATGTGAAATCTCTTTGCCATTTATAAAACTCTGATTAGGCAAATGCAAAAGGTACTTATTTTACAACTCTGAAGCTCAGTGTCCCCCGTGCACAGCAGCCATGGGGGAGGGATCCTGCATTGCCCTTCCTGAACCTCCAGTGTGGGTGATCTCCTTGCCCCATTTGGACAAGATTCCCATTTTCTAGATCCATCTCTATTGGAATGAATTGAGTGTAAGAGTTCAAGACACAAAGACTGATATGATATTGCATAGCACCCTTTGTTACCTGCTTCCACAGGCGTATTAAGTATCACTAAACATGAGACTAGTAAGCCTTCCATGAGCCCTCTCTGATGATTGAGTTTATATATAATCCTGTGCCCATAACAATGTTTCAGTTAACAGTGGACTAGATCGTGGGCACAGTGGTGGTCCCATCAGACTACAATGGATCTGAGACATTCCTGATGCCATCACAATGTCTTAGCATAAGAGAGAGAGATCGATCTTACCCTGGTTAAATTTAATCTGACAACCCAAAATCCATTCACTCAATGTAGTGGTGAATACATTAAATTATGGAGTTGGGATATACAATGATGAACTGAAATATATATACGCACACACTATGGAGAAATAGGCTGTCTGTCAACATAAATATTCTATGGCAGAAAGTGATAGAAAGGGATAGAAAGGATTTTATTATACAATATAAGAGAAGGAAGAGGCTATTTCCTCCTAGAAGCATCAGGGAAAACTATAAGAAGAAAGGGATAGTTAGTAGGAATAGCCAATCTCCATTAATTGCTAACCATATTCCAAGCTTGTGTTGTCATAAGCCTAAATTGATTCTTGCAAAACTCTGTGAGATAGCTTCTATCATTCTCTCCCCTTCCCTCCTCCTATTTGATCATTAAGAAAAACCACTGCATAGAGAAGTTAAATAACTTGCCAGTAAATAGTTTGCAGTTCAGCTCTAGAGTCTGGCCATTTAACCACACAGTGGTAACCCTCAGTGGCTGTGTCCTGGAGGATGAGGGGAGTGGATTTTGCACATGAGAACTAGCAGAGCAAGTAGAGAAATAGTAGCAGGAAAAGATGAAGGGAACATGGGGTGTCAGATCACACAATTTAGAAAGAGAGATATACGAAGAGAAGACATTGTAAATAAGAAAATTTTTAACATAAAACTAGGCTAGAATCAGGTCATAAAGGGAATCAAGTCACTTTCTAAAGGGTGAGTCTTGACTTATTATACTTGGCGGGTTTTGAAAGATCTCATCTTATGACATAGGTGGTAGAAAGACTAATCTGACAGTCACACGCAAGATGGATATGACACTTGCATAGAGGGTAGCAAGACCAGTTAAGGAGATTATAATCAATAACAGAGAACATAACTTGGAGTGACAGAAGTGACAATGACAATGAGAAATTGCCAAAGAGGCTGTGAGGAATTACAAATAGAAGTGCAACACTGAGAGTTTAGTGATTGAGAAAGAGGAGTCAGAAGAAAAATGTGAGCCTTGAGCTTGGGTAATTGTAAGGGTAGGGGTGTTAGCCACCCAGCTCTGAAAAAGGAGACCTCAACGGCTGTGTAACAAATGAAGAAGTTAATTTTGCACATGGAGCTATGTAGACTGAGCTGCCGGCTGGCTGATCTTCTGACAGTAAGTATGATAATTAGTTCTGATAGTGTTTGAATGCATTCTATAGTGTATAGCTTTTAAAAAACTGAATCAAAGTCAGGGCCTGAGAGGAAGAGTATACCCCAGGGTTTATGATGAGAACCTTGAACTGACAGATTTTGTTGAAACTTCTGGGTCTTCCCCTTTATTGGAAGATAGGATCCCTCAATCCCTTTACTCAAAGATATGGAGAAGCCTCAAATAAAATAAATGTTTTATAAAACTATGCTGTTTTTCTCAGGACTTTTCCCAACTTTTCTCCTGGTTGCTGGAGCAATTACCAGGGATCTATCTCAGCAAGACCCAACTGGGGAATTATTGGGACTGTTAAAGGACCTCGATCATCTGTATCAGTGGAGGGTATGTTCAAGAATGGCTCCTGAGAGTTCTGGGTTGATGGGTCAGAATATAAAGCTGGATAATAAAGAACTGTCATTATGGGGGCATTCTCTCATAATACAGCATTTAATCCCTGGAAAGGGTGCACTCTCTCTCTTTCTTCAACGTTCAGGGACACTTTACTACTGAGCTAAATCCTTTTTTATTTTTATCTTTTTTTTTAATTATTGAGATAGTGTCTCAGTTAGTTGAGGAGGCTGGCCTCAAACTTGCCTTAGCATCCTGAGTAACTAGGATCATTGGTATGTGACACTATGACCAGCCCCAGGGTATGATTTATTTTATGTTGCTGGGGTAGATATCCAGAAGCTTGGAAGAAGTGATGGTCCTCATGAAATGAAGTAGAAATGTCAAAACAGACAGTAGAAGAAGGGTTCAAGCAGACACAGAGAAGTAGTCATGCTAAGGTCTCTTTAAAATGGAAGAACAGTGAACTCACAGGATGACTGTATTCTTTGGGAGGCCCAGGGGATATTCTGTTGAGGTGATAAGAGATGCACTGTGAGGGGGACCTTGGCATTATTAAGAAGCTTAGTAGCCACTTCTTTCTGCAGGCTGAGCTAATCCCAGTCTTATAAAAATACAGTAGCTTTTATTGTGGGAGAGGCTGTCTTCCTAAACAATTATGATGTTCTGTTCACATGTCCACCAATATTTTCAATTTAATTTTTCCACTCTCAGGTAAACATAGATTCCTTTTGTTTGGAAGATGACTAATGCATTCAGAAAACATATGCATTTACAAAAACATCTTGCAGTTATAATTTAGGTTTTCAGATGATACTACATGTGGTTTGGCTCAAAAGAGATAAATATTCTGGTCTGAAAAGATAATCCACTAAAGCAGAAATCCATTGAAATGCTAAAATTATTGCAACCAAATTTTCTACATTAGCACATTACCTAGGAAAGTTCTATGCCAGTATAAAATATCATATGCCTTTAATTTAAAAGTCTAAATGTAATAGTCTAAATGAAATTCTTCTAATTTAAAATAAATCCTGAATATGCCAGATTCAAGGCACTACGTACTAATTTTTCATTATTTTTATTATTTCATTATTTCATATTAATATGCCAGATTCAAGGCACTACGTACTAATTTTTCATTATTCCTGATTTTTCCCAATGCACAATTGTTTTTCTGTTCTAATCACTTCAAGTTTTACTTTATTTTTTTATGTATCTGGTGGTCTTATTGTACCATATTATAAAGCTACATGCCATATCACATAGCTAAGTATTTATTCCATAGAATGCTGTACGGCAAGACATGAACACCAGTATATAAACTGCCAAAACCAGTATTTGTTTCCTATGGAATGTAATAATAATAATGATAATAATATAATAATAATTTGATAGGACTTACACTAAAATTTTATTTATTTTTTAATCCTTTGTTCAAAAACAGTATATAAATATTCAATGTAAGAAAGCTGTATTTGTTGAGATAGATGCCTTGCATATTACATCTCTTAGAGTTAATGAAGTTACAACCACACCTGAAAATGTAACAGTTGTTAAAATTAATACTGGGCTGACACATTGTTTAATACATTTTTCTATGACTAGAAAGCCTGTAGTAAACTGATTTGCTAAGCAATATGTAAATTTTCCAACTTACATAGTTTTCTCAACTCTGTTTTAAATATATCACAGTAAATCCTCATTTTTTTCAATTATCTTCTGAAATGATATCATTATTGAGCTATAACTAAGCAATTAAATTTGAGTTGTAGCTACATTAATGAATTAACCTTAACATTTTCCAGAACAGTTAATATTAGACTTTGGAAGACCAAGCAATATTTTGTAATAATTAGTACTACTGAAATAGTATCATTAAAGAACAATCATTAGTAGCATTTCAAATTTGTAGATATCACCTACCAAACCACAAATCAAATTAACATATTCTTGATTTGTTTTTTATTAGCTGTTAACATTATACAGAATTCCTTGTTGAATTCCCTAATTGAATGATGTTGAGAAGTTAAAATTAGTTGTCATGGATTTAGGATTTTTCATTGATTGTGCTTTCACAAAAGCATATGATAGTTGTTAATTTTTATCTATTAAGTGGGGTTTTGCATTATAATTTTAAAATTTTATTTTACTGAGAATCTGTTTTATCAGTGCTTTTTTTTCTGAAATACACATTTTCATCTTAAAAAGGTCAATTTGAAGTAATTCAAAGAATTTATGTAAGAATATGAATAAGTAGATACAGACATCCTTATAAAATTAAATGATCTATTCTACCCTAAAAAAAGATAAATGGTTAGGAATCCTTAACAATTTTACCTACAAACTAAAATGTTGATGCACTTTTGACAAAAGTTATTAGATGCTGGGACACCAACGTAATCTAACTTAGACTAACAGTTAATATTTTAGTTTTGTCCTACATTTACAAAGATTGTGGTTCCATGTAACTTAAAATGTTATTTTGGATTTAATTTTTTGTTAGAAAAATGAATACATGTTGAAAAGAATTTTTTTAAAAAAAATGAGAATTTCTTTTGTTTTTGTAGTCAAAGAATCAATAAAGCTGGGCTGCCACTTAGTCTCGATCCCTGATCAGATTGGACTGTGTCTACCTTGATTTATAGACTCTTAAAATTAGATAACCTTTAAATCCAACGCTTTTGTACAAATCTCTTTATAGCACCCTGAAAAGAATCACCAATCCTGACTTTAATGTACAGCATTAAATAATCAAACAAGAAGATTTTTCATTGTATTTAATAAAGCTCAGCTGTGTCAAGAGCCCTTATCTATGTAT
This sequence comes from Urocitellus parryii, assembly GCF_045843805.1. Lineage (NCBI taxonomy): Eukaryota > Metazoa > Chordata > Mammalia > Rodentia > Sciuridae > Urocitellus > Urocitellus parryii. The sequence continues at coordinate 432,460 of NW_027554094.1, read as the reverse complement.
GATAGATTTTGAAGAAAACTACCTCTAAGATGAACTGTGCTATGGAGGAGATATCAAATCTTTCTTGAAGATAAGTTGGGGGTTGAGTCTACAGAGGCAACTTCATTGCAGAATGAAAAACTCCTTTGTGCTTGAATCTGACTATACGGACCTGGCATTGGACATGATCACCAAAGGAAAAATAATCCATTAAAAAAAACGAGAGTTTGGCAGCCAATCCCTAAAAAACAAATACCAAATGTCTTCTTTGATATAATGAGAGCAACTAAGAATAGAGCAGGGAGGAAGAGCAGGAAGAAAAGATTGATATTAAACAGACACACGAGATGGGAGGGAAAGAGAGAGAAAAGGGGAATTGCATGGAAATGGAAAAGACCCTCATTGTTATAAAAAACTACATAAAAGAGGTTGTGAGGGGAATTGGAAGAAAAAACAAGGAGAGAAATGAATTACAGTAGATGGGATAGAAAGAGAAGATGGGGTGGGGGAGGGGGATAGTAGAGGATAGGAAAGGTAGCAGAATACAACAGTTACTAGTATGGCATTATGTAAAAAGGTGAATGTGTAACCGATGTGATTCTGCAATCTGTATTTGGAGTAAAAATGGGAGTTCATAACTCACTTGAAACTAATGTTTGAAATATGATATGTCAAGAGCTTTGTAAGGTTTTGAACAACCAATAAAAAAAAGATTCTCTTAAAAAAAAAGATGGAGTTTGGCAATATTCCTTCTTTAATCAATTTAATTCAATAGGGTGAGTGTTTTTAATGGGAGTTGGCAAAATAAATTATTCCATTGAATCACTGTCAATCTTTTTATAAAACCTTCTTCTTCTACATATGCCACCTAAAATAAGATTATTTATTTATGGTTTGATACAAATCTTGGATAGCAAAGTAGATAGGGAAAGCTTGACTCTCAACTAAATAAGTAGAGAGCCATTATTCTTGTGAGAAAGCAACATAAAATTTTCATGAGAAAACATCCTAAGTCAAACAAATGAGGAAAACAAAGCACCACTTTAGTTATATTTAAGGGCTACTCTTGTGAGTACATTACACTTTCACATAGATTCCAAGTGCTCTCTACTACGGGAAGGCTCAATAATTGAAATGATCAGAAAATATAATGCAAAATAATTCCTAGCAAAGGAATAAGGGTTAAGTGCACTAACCTGGGAAAAATCACATTCAATAACCTTTTTTTCTTGCATATTCAGGACACTAATTTGCTACTATATCCTGTCTTTCAGGAACATAAGTGTCCCAGTGAAACCCATCACAGTAAGTGGAACATTATCAACATAAGAACCAACATAAAGTAGATATTCATCAAACACTGTTGCCCACCTACACACATCAGAAGATGGATATTATAATCTCTGCTTTGCTGAACTTCATTGTGATACTGTACTAAGTAACTTCACATCCATTTAACATAATGGCAAAGAGATGTAAGGACCCTGGAAAGCTTTTTCAAGAAAACCTGTTCCCTCTGATCATCCCCCCATCTTTTTTTTTCCCCTACATATTCAAGAGGAGAAATTTCATACTTGGAGAGCATGTATCTTGCCATTCGAACATATTATATACCACTAGAACCATTTTTAAAAACTAATTATAGTTAATATATTTATTTCTCTTTCTTGAAATTCCTAAGTTGTAAATGCTTCAAAAACAATCATTCACCATAATATCCTTTGTTACACTGTAGATAATACAGTGATAACACAGTTTCTAGTTCTTCTTCATCCCTCCTTCCTTCATTTATCTTATTCCTTTTCTCTTTACCTCGTTCCCTCCCTCATTCTTGGACACTGGTCCTTGAGTCAAATTCCCTGGCTTCTTCTAGTGAATTAAGTGCAAAGCCCTCTCTAAGGCAAGAAAGGAGGAATGTCTCTCTCAATGGCAGCTCTCAGTGGAAGAATCACTTCATAACACTCAGTATTACAACTGTAAAGTGCCAATAGGGAGAGTAAATTGCTCCCTACTTCTTTCTCTGACCTGTTCCCCATCAACTAGGATGCTTGGACAGAGTCGTATTTCTCTCCTCATCACTATATGAGCAGGGTAAAAGGGTTTATGTAATCATACAAAGTAAAACCATACTGGAAATAAATAATAGATATATCCTCTTCTCCTGATAGCATAACACTGAAGAAGCAGGGTTGGTCATTAAGTCATAATTAAACACTAGCATACAAGCAGAAACATTATATTGTCATAAAACCACAATGTCAGATGAAAACCACAGAAATATTTCCACTCAGTCCTAGTAGCCACGAAATTCTTTTTAGAGGTGTTTCTTTTTTGGGCTTTCCCAATTTGTACTCAGCAATGAAGATAGGAACCTTTTGTGATGTGTTAAATATTCCTTTTCTGTATATATACTGTGTGATCCAAAATAGAATACAGAATTTTCAACCCATCTTAAATGATCTGCTAACTTACGTCACAGGCTTCATTTTATCATGGCCTACAGTGTACTTGAATATGTAAAAAAGACAAAAGAAAAAAAAGATCTCAATGTCAAATTAAGATCTGTGTCTAGTACCAATTGATAGGTGTCACCCAAACAAGGACTGATACTTTGAAAGGTGTCTTCCATAATAACTATTCCGTTCCTTTTATGCCATTTGGTTTAAAAATATGCACACACTCTTGCAGTTATGCACTCACTCAACCATACACATAAACATATAAAAAGAACTTACACAATTTCATCGTTCTGGAATTCCAGCTCTCCACAAGTGTCCTCAAAGTCCTCCCCTCCACCTCTGGCAGTCCCTTCGATGGTTTTATAGGGAATGATAACATTTCCTCAAGCTCCAGATGTTCTCAATACCTTCACCTCCATGATGCCAATGCTCTCACTCACATGAGTCACAGGTTCCTCAAAAGTAAAGATGCCTGCGTGGTCATCATCAAAAATGGTTACAGTGGCCGTGGAGGGTGATCCGAGACAAGCAAGAGTGGAGACATGATTGGCTTCCAGGATGCCATCTTCTGAAGCTTCAGAGGATACTTTGACATTGCTGAGGTACACAAGGAAATTTTCATCCTCCTCAAAGATGTCATCATCGATGATGCCAACTCTGATTTCCTTCTGGGTCTCGCCAGGTTTGAAGACCACAGTTCCTTCAGTGAATTCATAATCAGACCCAGCATTATCCATGCCATCCTCTGTTCTGAAGTTAATGAACACAGTGTTGGTCAAATCCCCATCTCTGCGGATAATGGTCAGGGCCACAGTACCACAGTTCTCCAGACACTGATATGTCCCTTGCTCGAAGAAGACCTTCCTCACCGGGTCCTTTTCGGCCACTTCCGTGTTGACCTCATGCATGCTGACAGCCTTCCTTTCTTGGTCAGCTGCATGCCTCTTTAAAATGTTGCCAGCTCCGGTCATCAGGCGAGTAGCTTGGATGCGGTAAAATGCTCGACTTTTTTGCTGCTGACTTAGGACTTGGTAGTTGGCTAATTCTATTAACTGCTCTATTTCTTTCTCTGGATGTTTCTGCTTCAGTTCCTTCAGAATCCTCGCCATTTCTCGCCTAGCCTCTTCATCATCTTGGTCCCTCTCATCAACCTCCAGAACCAAAGCTCCATCTAAGAAATTGTCAACGTGAGAGTTGACTACTTTCCCATCCATTTCGATTTCCGTTTTGGAAGATGGCCTGTCCGCCTCGTGTTCAATGATCATTCCCCTCTGCTTGCCAGCCCGATGCCGCTTGTAGACATACTTGTAAAACAGCAGCCTCCTATCTGCTACCCAGGAGAACACCACACAGATGGGAAAGAAGAAGAAAGTAAGCAAACCTTCCCAGACCTCCACAACACCAGGAGAGACGACAGACAGAATAATGTACAGCCAGGTATAGGCGAAGATGCTCCAGGCTGCCGTCACGAAGAACATGCGCAGATGCTTAATCTTCCTCGTCTCTCCATCAGGGACCACATAAACACAAAGTGCAATGATGATGAACATGTTGAAGGCAGCACTTCCCACAATGGTGCTGGGCCCCAGGTCTCCCGCAGTGAAGTTATGGACACACACTTCAATAACTGAAAGCAGAATCTCAGGAGCAGAAGATCCCAGGGCCATCAAGGTCAAGTTGGATACAGTCTCATTTCAGATCCTCACAGTTGTCTTGGTGGTCTCTCCATTGGGTTTCTTTATGGTTATTTCTTTTTCTTGGGAAGCGATGACTTCAATAGAGGACATGAACCGGTAGGCAATGATAGAGACTCCCAGAAACATGTAGACCATGGCCACGAAGTACACAGTAGCTCTAGCAATCTTGTCTCTGAAGGAAGGGTCTTGGGGCTCCCAAATAGGCAAAATCACCCCTTTCTTGCAAAAATATGAGCCCGTACATTCAGTGGTATTGTTTCCTCCTCCTTCCATTTCAGTCTCAGCAGTTATATGGTCCACGTGGGAAAATAAGAAAGACATCAGAGCTAACAGATGAAATCCCATTGAAAACATGGGTGAGAGGCTTAACTGAGGCATGTTGTACAAGGAGACGTCCAACTGTTCTGACCTGTTGGTAAAAAGAAGATGGGGGCAGGGAGGGTAGAAAAAAATCACATTATTAGATCCAAATCCAAAGCATGATTAATACCTTTAACAAAAATTTGTGTATGTTTGACCATCACAACATTTCTGGTGAATCATCACTAACCTGACTCCGTCAGTGATTAAGCAATCCTTTGTGAAATTTACAATTTGATCTCTCTGTTTGTGAATTTTCTACATGTAATTCCATCCACTGAGCAAGACTCACAACTGACTTCCTGGAAATGAAAAGTTCAATTTTAAGCCTGGCCTAATTAAGCACACATTTATGCATACTAATGGGCAACAAGAAAGATAAACAAAACTTTTGAAGCATTAAACAATTGCCTCCTTGTTGCTAAAGCAGATTTTTTCTTTTAAATTTTGGTTAGTTCATTATCTTCAAGGACATTTTTCATGGAGAAAATCACTTTATTAATATCCGTGCATTGAAATTCAGACTCGGAAAAACAACTACCAAAACAAGGCGTGGTGATGATCTTAAATTTGGAAGTACACCTTACACTGTATTTCAAGAAATCACACCCTACTGCTCTAAACTGACTTGGAAACAGAGAAATCTCTAGGTTTGCCTGCAATCAAAGCTCAATGGTATTTATTCTCAAGAGGAAAAAAAAATTCCACTGTAATGCAATATTTCCACACATTAAGTACAGGTTTTAAAAGCATGTTTTGATGAGAGCACATTTCCTCCTAATTTTCAGCAACCAGGGTCTCCTGATATATTAGCAACTGGGCATCTAGTACTTTGAGAATAGCCCTTCATATTTGTATACATAGCCTGCTTTACAATCTACAGGCTGTCCCCAACAGAGAGAAGAGATAACCAGGTCCAGGCCTGGTTGTGTGTAAGACCCTGGCAGGCTGTGAAATCAGCATTACCAGCCATAAAATGTTCCTTCTCAGTGTCAATGTCATACTTTCCATGGTCATTCCAAAACACACATTGGTTCTATAGTGGGCTCAAGTGACTAAAATATGCAGGAGCAATGATTCCATCTAAATTAGATTATTTGGCATAGCAAGAGTAACCACAAAGTATATATGATGAAGGGCTGTAGGTAATTAGAGATATGGCAACAGAGTCATGGAGGAGCACAGAGAATGGCAAGCAAAGTAGTGGACAGAGCGACCACAGCCCTAAATTCAACCACCAGATCATGCAAAACTCTGTTCTGACCTCACATCACCTCTGCTTCTAGGACCTGGAGCATCAGGACTGGGGTAAAAGGGGTAGAGAATGGATACTGAAATACAGGAAGATCTGGAAGGCTTCAAAGGAGGCCAGTGATGACATCCATAGCACACAGATAGGAAAGCAGTCCTGAGTCAGAACATAGCCCTGTGGCCTAGAAAACATTAAAAGAGGAGCTGGGTGAGAGGCTCTCAGCTCCACGCTGGCTGAGAGCCACCCACGTTTGCCTATGTTTGCTGCTGATGGCTTGCACTGAAAACTACTCCCAGGTCCCAGGAGTATCCCTGTGGCCAGCACATTCTGGAAGACCCTTGGAGATCCCACCATGGCCTCAAGCCCTCTTTAGGTCATCTCTATTGGGAGATAGGCTTCTTTCATATTTCTCCCATATTGAAGAAGTCCAGGAGAGGGTAAAAGGCTAACAAATGAAAGAAACACATTTACAAAAGCATTGCAAGAGTTCATGGTCAACGTGTGTCTGTTTGTTTAGCCTTGCAGGGATTGGGTGGTTTGTGGGATCCCTGCTTAAAACAAGGTAACATTCAATTTGTCTGCAAGAAAAATAGGAGATCTAGTTCCAAGTTCCTTATGCATCAATTTTTTTCCACAGTTATTTATATGTGCTTAATATGAATTTTAGAATGACTCCTTAAGCTCTCTTCTATACCTAAGAATTCACCAGTGAATAAAACAAAAGTCTCTTGTCTTCTAAGGCATAAATAAAATGTCAGGTGGTAAAAAGTGGTACAATGGGGGAAGGGCAGAATCAACCTAAGAAGGACAGTGTGTGTTTGTGTGTGTGTGTGTGTGTGTGTATTCATGCACACATAAATTAGCATGATTTTACAGTTAAGGAAGGCGTCTCTGATAAGAAAACATTTGAGCAAAGTCCTGAAGGAAGCAAATGATCAAACCTTGTGGGTATTGCAGGAAGAGTATTATGACAAAGTACAAAGGTCCTGATGGTAATGGTGCAGAGAAACCAGTGTGGAGGAAGGGCCATGCAGGAGTGGGAATGCAAAGGGAAGGGATCACGGGGTCACTGAGGCCACTGTAAGGTATTGGCTTTGACGAGGAGAGAGACAGGAATCCCTGAGGGTTCTGACCAGAGAGTCATATCTAGTTTTCCTTTTAGAACAGGCTCTCTCCTGGTTTAGTAGAGAGATTGTAGGGGATGAGAGGAAATAAGGAGACCAGCTCCTGCCTACTATATTAAGATCTGATTTCTAAATGATCCAATGCCTGGCAAGTATTCAAAAATGAAAGAGCAGACAGCTAGCATTTAAAATGGAGAAGAAACATTTGTAGTTATCCTTTTAGTAGACTGGAAACTTAAAATGTCTTGGAGACTGATAAGGATCAGAAAGGTTAAATATTTGTAATAAATAACAGTACTGAACAGAGAGAGTAAACACTGAAGAAAGATTCAAACCTGTGTCTGTCTCCAAGCCTGATATAATTAACCACTCCTTCAAATCACTGCCAAATTCATCATTCTATTTTTCACATTTCAGCCAAATTGAACTTGCTAAGAAACAGATCTTACACTGTGGCTATATTTTGCCTCATGTCCTGTGGTAAAACCCCTCAATAGTCTGCTCAAGACCCTGTATGATCTAACCTCTGTGCTCCTGAATGCAGAAATTCTTTTAATTCCCTACATAAGGCACTTTCTTACTTCTAGGCCTTTGCAGACTGTGTTCTTTCCTCAAAACATTTTCCTTCTTAGAATCAAGGTTCAAAAAAGTATAACAAATCACAATTTCTTGAGAGACTAATATTGAATTCCTTTCTTAAAACTGTTATGACATCGTGTTAAATTCTTTACATGTATCAGTTACATCTAATATTTCTAATAACAAGCACTTTTGTGTCACACAACTTTTAGTGTTTCTATTTCCATTTTGGTCTTTGCAAACAGCACCCCCTGGAGTTGTGCAGAGGGTAGTGCACTAACAATAGCCCTATCCAGTAGACACTCATTTTCAAAGTGGGATAACTGAGGAGTAGACTAGTTAAGAACTTGTTCAAAATCATACAGAGAGCAAACTAAGATTCACATCCTGGTCTGCTTCCATTAACTGTTCCATTAGGTCATCCCTGATAGTTGGTAAAGTAATGCTGGACAATTGTTGGATTTGGGCTTGAACTAGCCCATTGAAAGTCTCTTGGCTTCTATGCAGGTTAGGAGAGCCCAGTTAGCAATAGTCTCATGGAAGGTTTCCAACAGACTGGCTTTTATCTTATGGATTAGAGACTCAAGCAGACAAGCATCAATGACTGTGGTGTATAGCATGAGGGCTGGCATGTTCCTAGAGACAGCTGCCCTATGCTCCCTGCCCTTTAGCAATTGCCTGGCAACCTTTTCCTGCATGCACAGTCAGGGCTCTCTCTTAGGTCAGCCAAGAAAAAGTCCTGACCTCCATCTCTGCCCTAGCCCACATCTCACAATATGTTTTTAGCCAAATGAGGACCAGATGTGTAAAAATGGATGGATTGGTGAAAATCCATTGTCAATATTGGGGAAAAAGGAGAGGGGCTGCTGAGGTTACCAAAAATCATCACATTTATATTAAAAAAGTGACAGCATTATAATTTGTGAAACCAGTGGACAAAAAACACTGATGTAAGTTATTGGCAATAAAGCAGCCGGGAAGAACTCTCTGGACTTTGGTTGCTTTCTGTATTTAATGAATACTGAATCCAAATGCTTGTGAGGATGTGGGAGAAGTGTTATCTAAAGGAGTTTCTTTTTACCTCTATTTTCTCTCTTCCATTATAAGATTCCAGAAGTTCTACTTAACCCTCCCAATTTCCCCTGAGGGATGTGTGTGTGTGTGTGTGTGTGTGTGTGTGTGTATAAATTTATTTACATATATATATATATAAATTTTCCATGAAAATTAAGCAGGAAGATAAGAACAGAGGCCACAGGTATGTTGGTTTGCTGCCTGGCTTTCTTACATTTTTGCCTTGATCTACTAAAGGCTGGTAGCTGATTTCTTTGGTGGATTCAGATCAACTCTATGTCTATGTCAAGGGATCACTTAGGAATACCCACTTCATCATCAAAATGAGTCTTCAGCCCAGTAAGTTTCAAGAATACCTGAATTATCTTCTACTCACTATTTATTTTAAAACAAAACAACTTTATCACCTATAAATAATAAATTTTAATGACACTGACTAAAAAGATGGTAAAGAGATACCTGGCTGCCAGTAATCCAGCCCCCTGTGATGAAGGGAGAAATCATAGTTACAAGGCAGAGAAACACATGCCTACAAGATAGGTGTTTATCAAACTGCTTTGTAAAGCATAAGGAAGAACCTCAGTTGCAGAGGGGCCCAAAGAGGAGTGAGGCAGCAGAGTGCCTGCTCCCCACAGGAAACTGGGGTTAGTTTTAACTAACAAGAAGTACCTGACTCAGAGGAAAGGAATTTGCTGGTGTCCTCACCAGCCCTCACACTGGATGGCCTAATCCCATTCTATTGATTGGCAGTGGGGTTATTCCAAGGAACTCCCTGACTCGCCTTCATCAGGACTTCGAATTCCCTTCTATGTAATTCTTGCTGACTGAAAGCCTCAGAGCTAAGCAATTAATCTATTTCTAAGGCAACATGAAAGCAAGTATAAATCTTTACCCATAACTGATGCAAGTACTTCTCATTGCTTCTAGACAAAGAGATGATGCCAGAGGATGAAGACATTTTTCATGTGACATGAGACCATCTCATCTAACATTCAAATACTCCTCTGGCTCCCAGCCTCATCTATCAGACCAGAGCCAGACTTCAGAAAGAAACTTAGTTTCCACAGTCCTCTCTGCTACTACCTTTTAAAACTTTTTATTTTGATTTCTTTCTCTCCCCACCCTCCCCAGAAAGTTTTCTCTCTGTTGAATGATAAATTGGAACAAGTCATGTAGGGAAGTGGTCTATGGGAGGTCTTGTGAGGGGCTCAAGTCCTTCTTCCCAAACTAACAAAACTGGATTGAGGATCCTGTCCCAGGTCAGAAATCATGCAGCTAGGGGCTGGGGTTGTGGCTCAGTGGTAGAGCACTTGCCTAGCATGCATGAGGCACTGGGTTCAAACCTCAGCACCACATAAAAATAAAGATATCGTGTGCACCTATAACTAAAAAAACAAAACATCTTAAAAAAAAAAGAAATCATGCAGCTAAACTGTTCAGCAAGGGAATTAACTGGGGTAAGAACCAGGTAATGTGACCAGAAAAAAAAATAGACTTAGGATAATGAATAAGTTATTGGAAAAAGGTCATGTGATATATCTGCCAGCCCTTTTCTCTATTTTATTTTCCTGTATTGCACTAACTACTTCTATATGCTGTGTACTTTATTCAGTAGTTCTACATATTGTCTTTCTCCCTCTAACAGATGTAAACCCTGTAAGAGCAGCAACTTTTCTTCCTTTTTTCACAACTGCATTTCCAGTAGGGGAGCCTGGCACCTAGAATATGTACAGCACATGCTTACTGAAAGAATAAAATAATTATCATAAGGGTTCATGAACTGATTCACCAAATCTCTGATGCTGAATCAGAATCTGGGAATTGGGCCTGGGCATTTGCTTTGGAAAATACTCTCTGTGAAATGGATGAGCCCTAAAATGAGCAAAGTTCAGCATCAGATTGAAAAGCCAATATCAGTGTAAGCTGAAGGAGAGGAAATCGGTATTTCAGATTCACAGCAAAGAATCTCAGGCTGGAAAAATTTCTCCAGCACAAAGAGATGACCTGGGGCCCTGACATCTTGCTCAGCACCTGCTACATCAGCCCTGGCTCACTGATTGTACTGGCTCTGTTGAGAGGGTCCTGACACTGGAGACATCCTCAAGGAAGCCTATCTTTTCCTCCTTCGAATAAGTAAAAGGCATCTTGTGTAACACCAACCAAAAATCACCTCCATTATAGAGTCCCTGTAAAAGGAAAAGAGCACCAAGAATTTAAATTTTTATATTAACTCTGCAGGCTTACATGGAAATGTGGGCAGGTAGAAGAAAACTGGAGCAGAAAGAGTCTTCCAATAGAAAATAAAGAAAGAAGAATTCAGAGAGAAGATGCACTGATAATCTTGGGTTCTATGTGAAGTCAGTCAGGATTGTCCTCAGAATTACTGTGCCAGGGTATAAGCCCCCTCCCCTCCAGGGTCATTGATGACAATAATGATTGAAATTACTGACCTGAGTATTTGCTTTGCATTCATGATTCCTGCTGACCTCTCTGACAGTACTGCAAGGAGGCCTGTATTGTCGTTCTCATTTGATAAATTAGAAAAGCAAAGAGTTCTTACAAGTAAGTTTACAAAAGTCACACAGACTTAAGTGTCAGCTGGGATTTAAAATGCAGGTACTTTGCATTACACCATAATGATTTTTGTTTGCTTCCACGGCTTAGGGAAATAATGCTGTTCTTTGAGGACAAAGAGCTCTGCATTTAGGTACTTAGTGTAGAATAACCTCTCACACTGCCCCTGCCTCCCACCTGAATAAATATGTACAGGCTGCATTAGTACATGCAGGGATTTTTGTTTTTTCATTCCCTACCCCAACCCCTACTTTTGTAAACACTCATATTCATCACGTAGTAAGGGAAAGATGATTCATTTGGGGGATCATCAGCTGAAGTCTGAGGTCTGAAATAATTCCAAAGTTAAGGTTCTTCCACTTGCTCAGGAGGAAAAAAAAATGGAGAAAGAAATCCTAGCAGTGAAAAAGCAAAACTAAAGAGGGGAATGGGATGGGAACCACAGAAAATGATACAGAACGGTCATCACAAATAACTGAATATTTCACTACTAACACACCAATATATTTTTTTCCAAGAATCCTCATGCAATGCACAAACTTACTTAAAGTCTTTTTTTTAATTGGTCAGAAATCAAGAAAACCTCAAGAACAAAATATCATTCATGGTTTCACCTGCGGAGCTTTACTTAGACACTCATATGTGCCAGATGCTGTGAGGTGTCACTGCAGAAAAAAGCCCACTTACTAGGAAACACAATTCTTTAATTATTAGAGAATCACAGGAGAAGAGAGATATCCCTGGCTTTCAAACAGTGGCATCACTGAACATTCAACTAAACTACCCAGTTCCTAGTTAACTGTCAACCGTCTTAGGTTACTAGAACCAGGATTCTAGAAACTTCCTCACATCACTCAGTCTATGGCTCTACAGAGATTTCAAGTATAATCTTAAAATCTTGGTGTAGGACCTTGGAACATCTCCTCTGGACTCTGGACCTTACAAGGTCCTCCTGATGGACAGTGATAAATATTTTAGGTGATAATCTGTTCATTATTATCCCTGAAGAGACAGAGCAATCTTTCTTTGATGTTTGACCTTACAAGGAAAAGGAACAAGGTCATATGCATGCTTTTATATAGAGGGGACCCCAAAATATTTCCTACCTTAAAATATGTTTTATGCTAGCTGCTGCCATTTAACCTTAATGAACTTTTATATAGTATATTCTTTCTTTATTTATAGGTCTGGAGGGAATGGGCCCTTCTTGTACTCATCAAGCAGTTATTGAGTGGCCTTAATGTGCAAAGCACCTTCAATACACTTCAGGGATTACAGAGATAATTGATACAAGGTCCCTGCACTTAAGGAATTCCCAGTCTTTGTGTGAAAGTTACCATCAGGGACCATTAATATTAAGAAGAAGAAGGAAAATTATATAAAGGAGGAGATGAGAAGGATGACAAAAGTTGGAAAGAGTTAGAGAACATTCCAGAGGGAAGAAACAGGTGAAAAAGTCAGAGAGCAATGCTTCTCCAACTTCAGCTCCCCCAGCATTCACCTGGAAACAGTACTGCAATGCAGATGCCTGGGCCCTATCTTTGATTTATAATAGGTGTAAAGAGGAACCCCAGATTTGTATTTCAACAAGCACCATGGTAATTCTGAGAGAGTGGTCTTGGATCACCCCTTGAGAAGCACTGGTGTAAAGGGAAAAGGGCATAAAGAAAGAAAAGGAGCCAGCACAGGACAGAACTGGCTGAAACCAGCTGCCCAGAAACACAAGCTGCCTAAAAATCCGAGGGCAGTGTTTTCCAATATCTAGAAGAAAATGATGTGAAGTAATGTTTCAGATGAGCTTTGCCTCTTACAAACTGGAATTCTAGGCAGGACTGAAATATGACAGGCCTGTGCACAGGTTTCTGGGAGTGGGGGGTTGGGGCTGGAGAATAGGGGAGAAGGGACCCTAATCCGGAGTCCTATGACCCCCAAAGAGATTAAAGTACTGACGTAATTATGAAGCACCTACTTCATACATTTGCTATGGATTACTTCTGCCTCCTCTGAGCGGACACAGGCAAGAATTGCCAGGACATTCTCTCACATGAACCAAGACTCAGGATAAAATAAAGTCTTCAGAGACCTCTCCAGTTTCTACAGGCATGCCCTAGGGAGAGGCAGAAGACATGCAGAGCCCCCAGACTGGAAGCCTTGTATGATGAGGAAAGCTGCTCTCATTAAATTATAGGCCTTTTATGGGGTCTCACCTGCTCCCCCTCTTCACTACTCTGTGCAGTCACTCTTGCTCCTTAGTATGCCTCTTGGAACGGGGAATGATGAATACAGAATTAAATTTCAAGCTGCGTTATAGGAGCATCCAGAATGACTTTTTTTTTTTTTAATCTGAATTTTACGAGCTTTCCCCGCTGTCATTAGGTTTCAGCTTTAAGTAGATAGCTTTTCAGGAGATGGAAACTTACCAACTTGAGGTTTCTGAGCCTTTCAGATTTTCCTGCATAGTCTCAACTCACAGTCCTTGAAACAAGATGATGCTCTTGAGAAGAGGAGATGTAGGAAGCAAAAAGAAATATTAAGGAAAAAAAAAGTCAAGTGAATAGATGCTCACTTAATGGTGCCCCTTCGCCAATATTCTATGCTACCATTTTCTAAACTTCCTGACAATATGCTCAATGGCTTGGCTTTTAAGCCAAGTGTAAATTCAGATAGAACCAGTAAATTTAAAAAAGGGAAGTCAGCTTAGAAAGGAACTTGTCGAATCTTATTATTTAGAAGAACAAATGGGTTGTCAATGGCTTATGGAAAACACATTTTTTAACACAAATCTTTGAGTAGTTTATAAAATAGTTTTTCTACCAGAGAGGACATTTAATGAATGTACTCTTTAAACCAATCCTATATACTTGCATTTGAAGAACTGTTTAAACTTTGGCTTCTGTGGTATAGTTTTAATGCTAGCAACTATGCTGACACTACTGTATTAGTATTGTCTTTTTGTCATAGGTGAACATTGTGAGAGATGCAGATTCCCCTATCTCAAGAGTAGCCCTGAGAGGAGACACTGAGAGAGGAAAAAAGTGAGTGAAGAAAGAAATGGTAAACATTTAATCATTTAATTTGTAAGTGAAGATAACATGCCTATTCAACCTTTGTTGAAGCAGACTGTTTTCATGAATATTAATGACTAATGAGAGAACACACATTCGTTCATTCATGAATCAAATATCAGATGTCTGTTTTGTGTGTGATAACGTACAAGTCATTGGGGTTAGAACCACCCAATAGACCGTCACAATTGCTTATGGAATGTACACCCTAGCTGAAAGATAGATGACAGATGCCAATTTAAAGCATACCCCCCCCCAAAAAAAACCCCACATAATTACTAACTCTAAAAAATACTATAAAGGAAAAAACACAATCCTACATGAGTAAGTAATGGAAGACCTGATCTATTAGGGTGTGGGGAAGGCTCTGCTGAAGAAATAACATCAGTGAAAAATGAAAAAACAGTGTTGGAGTGCAGGGCCTTATGTGGGCACTTTTGCCATTACGCTTCTCTGTAATGGGATTACTCACAGACCTACCTTCTTTGATATGTTGAGTATGAGATCATGTTTGGAAAATATGGAAAGTAGCTCTTGTAATTTATATGAGACTTTCCTCTTGGAGGTCAGAACCATCCAACTGCAGTTAATTGCTCTCTACCACAATGTTGGGGACAGTACGGCGGATGGAAGGATCCCTGGCCTAGGGGCCAAAAGGAACCAGTGCTGATCTCAGCCCTACTGACCAGCTATGTGTCTTCGAACAAGTGACTTCCCCTCTCTCCAACTGACCTGGAAATTTGGAGAATTTTTCTAATAATCTGTAGCTGGGCTATTCTAATGCTCCATTTTGGCATTCAAGTTCATCCATAACACAGTGCCCGTTCACCTTCACAGGTTTGCTGTTCCTGGTAGTCAGCTGAGCTATTTAATGAAAATTACCCAAATATGTGTCATGTTTTCCTTTCTCTCACCTTTGTACCTGTCCTCAATATCCCTCTCAAATGTCAAATTTCTTTCTATAAACTTACTTTGATTGCTAGGAAGGCCCTTAAAATTCAATTAGCTTTGCCTCATCCTCGGACCCTCTTCCTAATAAGAAAACTTAAACCCTGCTAATTCAAAAGCTTTTTCAAAGCCACACATCACAGAAATGACAGAATTGGGCTGTAAAACAAGGTCTCTGAGTTTCTAGGCCATCCTACTTCACACTACACCAATTGCTAGGATGCCCCAACCCCACTGATGCTACATTTGTATCTCTCACAATCTACAATGAGTGACAGGCATGGGCAAGCCATGGCCAATGGACCATGAAATTAAAATGGTTTTCCATTTTTAAATGATTGGAAAAAATGAAAAAAATATATTTAATGATGTGAAAATTTCATGATGTTCAAATTTCAATATCTCTAAATAATATCTTATGGAACACAGCCCTGTTTATTTATTTATGTATCATCCACAGCTGCTTTCTTGTTGCAAGAGCAGAGTTGAGTAACAGCAACAGACCTTATGGTACACAAAACCAAAATATTTACTTTATGGATATTTGAAAAAAACAGTAAATTATACAAATAATAATCTTGGCTATATTTAATAAGATATAATCTTATCTTTTTCCACTTTCCCATGGCAACCCCCATACCAGTTAGCATGTTCACATAAAAGCACACAGGCAGAGACAGGAACTTTCTCTCTCAGTACTCATCTGTCAAGTTATGGGTCAACCCTTATTGAGCATTCACATAGCAGAAAATGTTTTATTCATTTATCATTCCTTACAGAAGCTATAAGGCTTATTATGATTAGTATTACTATTAATTATTCCCATTTAATAGATGAGAAAATGGAGACCAGAGAAGTTAAGTAACTTGCACAATGACAAATATGGCATCTGTCAGATTGAAACAAAAATTAGAACTATCATGAATTAGTCTGCTGACCTCAGAGGCCTTTAGTTTGAGTACTCTAGGATCCTTCATTTGATTAATTGATGTCCTCAAACGAGAAGTCAAGTCAAGTTTCTCTTTCCTCCCTGGGAATCATTAATAGACATCTAGGGATTCTTGAGGCCAGAAAACCGGCATATTTCCATATTGTCAAAGAAAAAAGGAACTGTAATTTGGGTGAAATGACTTCAGAGTCACGGATCTGGATTCTTCTATCTCCTGTTTCACTTTTTGTTAAGTCATTTAACTTTTATGGTCTCCATTTGCTTATCTGTAAAAAACAAAAATGTGATGATGCCTGACATCTTTTCCAGGCTGGCCATGGTAATAACAAGAGCACTGACACTGACATTATTAAAATAACTGCCTGTCCAGGAGAAGAAAAACAGTGAAGAGCCTTGGGAAAAGAACCACTGACTTCATCCCACATCAATTCACAAATTTCATCTTGGGAAGGCCCACACCCCCCAACTTTTGAATGATTATTTTGTAATTAGGTGTTTGTTTGTTTGTTTGTTTGTTTTTGTAGTGTTGGGAATCAAACCCAGGACCAAACACATTCTAGGTAGGTGCTCTATCACTGAGCTTTACTTCCAGGATGAATGAAAAATTATTTTGGAAGAATGACTGGAAGCTACCAAGAGAAGGCACTTCTGCAAATTCTGATTCCACCCATAATGGGGGCCCTACCACAGTCTACAGAGAGGAAGGGAAAGTGTGGGTATAGAGAGAGCTGTCTGATTCTCTAAACCTTTTGTGAGGACTGGACACTGTACATGAGCCTAGAACCAGGAAAAAAAAAGTGAGAAGCTGGAGAATCTTAAGGGAGAAAACATCAGGGCCATGAGTGCTAAATGAATAAACTCACCTGAAATGGTATGAGAAATATAATCATTGAAGTTTAATAAAGAACAGGCTGGCAGGTGGTCTGCCCTTTACCTCACTTCTTAATGTTACAGCATCTCTCCTCCAAGAGATGCTACAAGTTCATCCTAAATTTTGGGTTCAAAGTCTAAAACACAACATCCAGTGCATTAGGCTACCATTTGTTCTAGATTTATAGTTATCGAGGCATGGTCCTATCGAGGCATGGTCCTCAGAGCAGAACTGAGTAGTCATGAAATGACCCCAAATTGCTCCAGGGTTGCCTCTGTCATCCATTAGCTGGGGCATGGTTTATTTATTTATTTTTTCAGAAGTGACTAGGCTTTCTTTTTTTCTAAACCCTTTTCACAGTGAATGAATTAATATGCCTCTTCCTCTATAAGCCATGTCCAGTGTTCTGTTTTTCCTTTCAACTGCTCCAGTACTTACTTGCTCAGGTGCAAGCTGATGATCTACCTCACTCAATCCCTACCTTTCACATGTAGGTGTTCTAGATCATGACATCCCTGAAAGCAAAAAACATTATACAAAGAGCATGTCCACTGCACATGTACTAACCACCAAGTACTAACACGTGGACAAGTTATTCAACTGAGTCATAACTTTCTTTTACTTTTCTTTTTTTAAATAGGGATGATGATGATTCCTTGCAGGGCACTCATGAATACTAAATTAGAAAATCAGTCTAAAGCAACTAAACTAGTCCCTGTTACATCGTGAATGTTCAACTAACATCGAACAACCTCTCTTCTTCAGCTGCATTCTTGGGAAAGCCTAAAGCAGGGTCTTGCATGTGCTCAATAAATGTCGTGTTTGGGTTGATGTAAATTGTTAAATCACCTCTTTGTCTGTTTGACTTTGTCTCACATTAGATTTATCCTAGAAATTATTATTCTGACTTCACATGTAATCACATCTGCAAAGTGATTACTTTTGTCTTTTTAAAGTTAAGATGGACTCGAATATTTATATTTATTTTCCTAGATCTGTTACATGAGCAGGGGATCCTCTAAATTAGTATTGCACTATTATATTCTAAGCTATCAGTGTGAATATTCCAAAATGATATAGGAGATTCTATTCAAGATTTTAAGGATATCAAATTATTTGAAGGATATCAAAATATTCAAAAATATTTTGCCCATTTCTCAGAAGCCTTAAAATGGCTAAATTTTCAAGAAAGGATCCAAGATCTATTACCTTGATGCTGCTGCTGCTGCTGCAGAGTAAAATTTCATTGTGGAGCTTTATTTTTGCCACTTTCTGGCTACTCTCCATAAACAGCCCATTCCCAGGTACTCAGCTCACTCACACTTCCTCTACCAGAAGAGTCCTCAGAGGGCACTTGGTAGGCATCAAACAGGTTTCAAACTTCTTTCACTTCCTGTGCATCTTCCTGTGTTCCAGGTCCTCGGGACTTTCTATCCCCGGCTGATCAGATAAGCCAGTCCAAGTTGAAAAATGAACATATGCTAATGGCTTATAAAATGTCATGGTAGCTCTTTCCCAGGTAATATTATTGCATTAATTCATTAGGCATTTGCTGGATAGAACTCCTCCATCCAGATGAATGGTTTTAATAGGATTTCAGATCCTACATCCGCCAATGAATAAATGCTTTGAGCCTGAGAATGCTGTGCCCATCCTCAAATGACTTGATAGACTGCTGCCTAGGTTGTATTTGCCCTTGACCACAAAAACAATTTTCTTTGCTTAAGTTGCCAGTCAGAGCTTTCTCCTTCCAAATGGTCCTTTCCTGCTTCAAAAATTAGCTAGGAAGTTTTTGGTAAAGTGGAAATGTATTTCTCTCAAACCTGTGTCTATTGCTACTTTCTACACCCTCAACTAGGCAGATCAAAGGACAAATACAAAATACTTCAGGTTCAAAACAGAATCGCCAGCAAAGAGAGCCTAGAAATAACACTTGAGGCAGCAAGGACTGCCAGCAACTGTCTTCCCAAGTTGAGTCAACACACTGGAAAAAGACACCAGATCTCCCTACTTGTATTCTAAACTGCTGTTGATGAACACATACCAGAGATTACTCTGGGAGTATCCAGGTCAGAAAATGGGCTGTTTGATTCACAATTACAATGAGAACCTAATCATTGATTATTTTAAGTCTTCAAAATATGTACTGGGTAAAAGGTATTTGGTGAGGTGGGGGGGCATGAGAGGCAGGGGAAGGAGAGAGAGAGAGAGAGAGAGAGAGAGAGAGAGAGAGAGAGAGAGAGAGATGGTGGGCGGACACAAGAGAGAGACCGAGAGAGGGAAAAGAGAGCTTCTCTTTTGGAAAGAAAAGGAAGGAAACTGAAAACAATCCCACTGCACTTAATGAAGCCCCACCGGACTAGTCCTAAATCCAATTCCAAATCTCAAAGGCAGATACTGAAAACTCACACTCCCAGAATCTAATCCACCCCAATGGGTCAGAAAACACTTGACATTTAATTCCACTAGATCTTAGATCAATCTCCAGGGAATAGAAATCCTTTTGTTCAGAGTGAAGCGCAGAAACAGCTAGTTCAGCAACCTACTGGCCTGGTTAGCCACAATTCCTACTGAGAATGAGATCTGAAATGATAGACAGCTTAGGGAGCTGTAAGAGATGCTACATAGGATTCTGGAATCTAAGGAAAGTCAGGAGAATATTTGCCACAAGAGGGAGCAGGAGAATTTGGTAGGAATGGGAGACTATAAATATAGAGGTTATGATGAGGAGGTCTACCTATAGATGCAGGAGGTTACGACAGAGGGTTGTAACTAAGAAGTCATAGGATATTAGAGGATACTTTAGCAAAAGGCATTCATCACTTAGAGGTTAGATAAAGGTTGAAAGATACCAGAAGAAGAGAGAGATAAAGCATGTTGATTTCTAAATTCTCAGCAAATATAAGGCGATGATTTAATTTTTATTTGAAAGCAACACACGCACACAGTGCAAACATATAAGATGTTAAAACGATTTGCTCTAACATCCCCTTTCCACTGTGTTATCTTTTTTTCCAGATTTAATATCTAGTTCAATTTGGATCTTATTTATTTCCGTGCTATAAAGGCAGCCGGCTTCTTCCCTACATGCCGTTTTCCCTCTACCTGAGGGGACAATAAAGAAAGAACTGATCACACTGAATGACACCCTGAAAATCAGAGGTTGAAGTCCTAAAATGCACTTATTTTGAAACAAACACATCCAAAGGCAAAGTGAAAACTTACCTTGCTTTTTTTTTTGTTTATTTTAGCACAACTTGGTTGGATCTGATGAGCTTTTCTCATCATTTATTTTGTCAAAGAAACAGATTAAGCACTGAGAAGGAAGGAACCATGCATTTACTTTGCAAGATACATAAAAGTCTATTTTTGTCTGATAAAAAAACATGACAAATATAGCTTGTTAACAAAAAGCTAAAGCTGTCTTGGAATGAATTTTATTTTTTCAATACATAGTAAGTTTGAAAGAGTAATTAATGTAATTCCTGCAAATGAGTCCTGTAGGTGTTCAAGACTGTACCTCACATTCCTTTTATAATTTTATTTGGAGTTAAAGCACTGCCACTGTTCTTATGCTTTCCTTTCCCTGCATAACCAACAAAAGGATTATCTAGTTCTTAATCCAAATCCAAAAGGATACAGTAGAAACCATTAACTAGTAATGGTAAAGTAAATAGACAAGGAAGTAGATGGATAGATAAACACACAACCTTCATATTCTGTTAGTTCACTACTATAATCCCAGCCCTATTAAGGCTCCAAGACAGAGTAGATTAAGTCTGATTGTCATGGACATTCTTACATCCTTTGCACAGCTAAATGGTGAATAATAGCTTACCTCTGCTGAGTGCCCCCCCATTTTCCCCTTTTTTTTCTAGGAATTAATCATTCTATTTTTAATAATAGTAAAAAAAAAAAACCCAGCCATTTTAAGGAAGAAAAATGCGGGCTTCCTTTATAGCAAGTGGGAGAAATTTTAGATAAGGAGTCCTTATTTCCAAAGAGAACCCTTCAGGCAGGCAACATTTGTAAAATGAAAACCATTTAAGAAAACACATCTTTGCTTCTTGGTGAAATAAGTGATTCCTCTCCCACCAAATCACTCACAAAGCCCCAAAGATGGAGCAAGCTCTCCTTCCTTCCTCCTGCTTTCACACCCAGCTAACCTCCCAATTAAGCAAGTTTAGCAAACCCCGAGAGCTAAATACAAATAACACAGGATTTGAAAGAGGAACCTAAAGCCAGTCATTCCTGTTCTGGCTTTGTTTTCTTATCTGAAATGAATGAAATATCTAGATTCATTTTCCTCCCTCCTTTCCTGACTTGCTGCAGGAGAGCTCTGACAGAGAAAGAGGAAGCATGTAAGTGTGTGAGTGTGTACGTGTGTGTGTGTGTGTGTGTGTATGCGCGTGTATGCGCGCCCACGAGAGCGCTCCCCTGTGTGTTGGGAGTGAGAGAAGGGGAAGGTGTATACTTTCCATAGTCTCTCCTGGACCTCCCTCCCCTGTTTCCCTTAGGAAATCTTCATAAAAGTCCCGGATTGTGGATGTTCACTGCTCCTATTCGGAGATACTCAAGCCAATGTCTTTAACCAGATCTGATCAGAAATCTCCACCTACTCAGTCAGCTCCTCCATATTCAGGATGCCTGTACTGTCTTCACCACATCTGTCATTTTTAAAAATGCTTTTTCTACTACACCTCCCACTGATATCCTTTTTTCTCTTTTTAGTCTTTACACCTCCAGCAGGACAAAGTTTGTGTTGTTATATTCACAACCACTAGTGGCTGACTAGCAGAGAGGTAGAGAGCGCCTTCAAGGCAGCCAGAATAAGGGGGGTTAAAACCATAACCTAGTGCAAAAAAAAAATAAAAATAAAAATAAAGACTTTCTTTCTAGCGACTGCAGACCACAGGCACACTGCTTTCTTCAGAAAATAAAGAACATTCTTTGTTAAATTTGATCGCCCCTTCTCTCAATCCAACCACTGCTACTTTATCTGGGGAGGGAAATACGAATTGCCAGCCCAAGTCATTCATCAGACAACGACAGAATCCGTGGAGGGAGGGCGAGTTAAACAATCAAGGATGCACATATGCTGTATTTTTAAAAGCATCGCCTGCACGGATTTGGTTTCTTGAACCCACTGTCCAGCTATTAAGACCTCCCTCTTCTTGACGAAGGAGGAGCCAAGAAGGATATCCTCGCATCTCAGAACATAGACCATTTCCCCAAGAGCCAGCACAGCCCCAGGCAGATAATGCAGCCACAAAGTTCCTTTGGAATCTCTTGGGGAACGATGCCTGTGTGTGCAGAATCCCCAATGCACACCACGACATGGTGCCCAGAGACCGAGACCCTGTAAGTCCACTCCCCACATTTTTTCCTTGTCTGTCCTCTCTCTTCGGCCACACCTCCCTCTTCTCCGCAGTCCAGGGTGAAGGAGCACCCAGAGCCCATCTGCAAAAGGGGGGGGGTCGCAAGTGTGGCCTTGGGAAAGACCCCAGGGATTACCAGGAGGAGGGAAGACCGCGGAGAGGAGCCCAGTGGGTGGGGATGCCTGGGTCCCTAGCAGCGCTGCTTACTGGGTGGACTTAGCTCTTCGCGCCAGGAATCCTCAAAGCCCAGTGCGGTGCAGGGCGCAGCATCCCTCCTTAGCAGCCCTTTCTTCCTCTGGCAGCCTGCACTGGCAGACAGGCACCCTCATGCCCAGAAGCACCAGCCGGAGCAATTTCACTCCCCCAAGCTCAGACACTCAGAAAATGTGCAGGCGCGCGCACACGCGCGCGCGCGCGCGCACACACACACACACACACACACACACACACACACAATTTGGAAACCAGTCTTTTGCCAAAACGAAGGAAGTGCAGCCTTATGAACAGCAAGAGGAAAACAGTTCACGGTATCTGACTGGATTCCTTTTGCTTGCCCACCATAGGATCCTACCTGCTTTGGGGAGTGTGAATGGATTCTCTCCAGTGCCTCCCCGCTAGTAGGAAATACGGCAAACTCTCTGCTTTTAAATAGCTCCCGGTCAGGAAGAGGTCGCTCCCATCTTCTGCGGGAAGCACAAAGCAGGCGGCGGCGAACAGACTCCGGTGCAGCGCCGGCGCGAGCTGGAGCGGCGGCGGCGGCTGGCAGTGGTGCGCACGGGCGGGAGGCAGCGTGGAGGCCGGCAGGCTGGGAGGGCAGGAGCCCGGCGGGGCGCGCACACCCGCAGCCTCGCACTCGCTCACTCGTGCCTTGGCCCTGCCACGCCGGGGCCCGGCGGCTCCCCGCGCTCTGGCCCTCTGCGCGCTCCCCAGGTGGCCTCAGGGATCGCTTGTGGTTCAACCTGCAAGTTTCTAGAGCACCGGGGCGGTGGGGAGCCCTTCCAGCCTCCAGGCATCTGCCCCTGAGGATATAATTTTTCTATTTCCTCCAGGTTCTCGCCACACAGTGCGTCCCGGCCGTGCGCTAGCGCTCTCTTGGGCACCCGGCCCATGGATTACACACGAGGACCTGCGCTGCAACTTTTCTTTTGAACCTTCTTTGCCTCTTTCACAGACAGAATTCCGACCCCCCCCATTCGCCTACCCGTTTCTTACCTCTGAATTTGTTACTCCAGATATATCTTTCTTCCTCCACATTCTGCCCCTCTGCTAAAGGAAGCTTTCTTTTAGCAAAGGAATCTGAAGATGTATCAATGATTTTTTTAAATCTTTACTCCATGTTTTTCCTACATATCATGTATGCAGGAGTATACGCTAGCTACTAGATGCTGACACAAGCAAATAAGGATGGAGTTGGGGTATTCACCAACCAAGAACTCTGAAAGGCTACCCGTGTTGGTATTTTGCTCAAAGATTGCAACTCACTTGGGAATAAAGACCAAGAGGCTGTTTAGTGTGAAAGCCATGCCGTTTTAAACTACAGAGGAGTAAAAGCTGAGCATTAAGATTAAGTCAGGAAAGACCTAATGCAGCAATCGACGAACCATTCATTGCCCTTTCCAAGAGAAGCATTATATGTGCCAATACATCACTTCCCCATAATTAATAAAGGAGCATTGCAGCAGGCCCTTGCTCTCTTGACAGCTCATTCATCCTTACAAATCCTTAATGACTTGGCAGGATGAAAGGCTAGCCTCACCGTAGAGTTCACCAGCTCCCAAACCTGGCTGTACAACAGACACACCTGGAAATGCAGACTGATGCTGTAGAATCTGATACAGACTCTGATGATGTAGGTTTCACGTGGAGGCTCTGAGTTTGTATTCTTAAAGCACCAGTTGATATTGGCCCTTGTTGTGGCTTACCTAGGTGTGTGGGGCCAGGACCTGCTATATTGGGAAAGTGAGGGGAGGAAGGAGCTGAAAAGCACAAGGCAGAGTTCAAGTTCTTTATCAGATTTTCTCCTGATACTTACAATGTGGCTCTGGCAGTCAGGTTTGGGGGAGAGAGATTCTGACTCCAGGAATTCCAGTTTGATTCTGCAAAAAAAGAGCAAGGTATTGGAGCAGTAACACTCCTTTATCCCTATGTCAGTGGCTCACAAACCTGACTGCATTCAGATATCTTCTGGAGCTTTTAAAAGTCCCAGGGTCTAGGCCACACCCTAGAATGATTAACTTGCAATCTCTGAGGTTAAGACTCGGGCATTAGTAATTTGTTTTTATGTTCCCTGGTCCATACCTATGTGCAACGAAGGTTGGGAACCACTGCTCTAGGCCAGTACTCCTTAAACATGAATGTGAGTCTGAATCACCTGGAGATTGCAATTACTCCTTCAGTAGGCCTGGAGTGAGCCTGGGATCTGCATTTCTAGCAAATTTACAAGTGACATTAATGTTACCCTAATGGAGGACTGCTCTTTAACTAGCAAAGGTCTGTCATACCCAGTACCCATCCAGCATTTAAGGACACTCTGGCAAAAGAAACTCCAACCCACTGCTTGCCTTGCAAATTTGCAGGAATCCTCCTTCCCTGTGAACATTTTCCTTTCTTTTCTAAGTTTTCTTGGAAGCTGCTCTCCACATAGACTTTTGTTAGACTGCACTGAGTAGTGACACTTGGGGAGACAGAGAAGATCACCATCTTTGGGTTAGAATATATCCTCAGCCAAATTTCGCTTAGATCTTGACATCCAGGGAGTGTGAGAGGCAGATATTTGGCTCATACTAAAGAAAGACTCTAATTTTCTTTTTCTACTCTACTTTCTATTTTCTCCAGCTAATTCTATTTACATTTTTAATGAGTCACTAAAGTATATTACCCTAAAAAAAACCCCAAACTGTTATTGATTGGAAAATTCCAATGAGATTAAAATTTGATGTTTGAGGCCAGATGGCTTAAGAGTTATGTTTTCTAAATTGTTTTGTTTCTTCGTGTTTACAACACTTAATTCTTGTACTTGTCATTGAGAAAAATGATAATATCAACTCCCTATGTTTTTATTAAGATATTTTTTAAAAACCTGAAATTATATTGTACACAATGAAAACCTACAACATTAAATGAAGTTAAAAATTCACTTAGTAATTTGTGTTTCTTACAGGTTCTTTCCTCTTAAAAGAGTAAATTATTTGGAGACTTGGATTAACTTTGCAATATATGTAATGTGCTTTATGCTATGTTATGCTTTTTAAGTTATCTTCACTATCTCTCTTTCTGCCTTCAACTAATATGGGAGAAGTTAACATAACTATTCTGATGTCCCAAAGGTATTTCAAGTTTAATGGCTCAAACAACAAATTGACCTATCATGTTCCATGGACCTCCACACCACTCTGTATTTTCTATCCTGATGAATGCACATTTACTCAAGATGGAACCTTGGAATCATGTTTCCTTCTAGGTCTTTCTCCTGCCATCTTCCTTCACCTTCCCACATCTTTCAGACAGCAAAGCAAATCAATTCTCTTTTTCAAATATGCTCTAAATCCATGTCTACCTTTCTACTCCCATTACCACTTTCTCTAAAATTTAAATAAATCCTTACTTGGCTTCAATCAGCTGGCCTTCTCTTCAATCCATCCTCTACATTATACCATGATTACCTTTCTAAAATAATTCCTGAGCATATAATTTCCCTGCTTATAAATTTGCATAGCTCTGTTACTTAAGTTACACCTCCACAGAACAGCAGGATCTAAGTGCTTCCCTTGGGGCCCCACCCACCTTTCCAGGATCATCTCCTCTCTACCTCTTGGTTTACCATTTACAAGTGCCTGTCCAGAGCACACAATCTGTAAATACGCAAATGACAGCAGGAACAAATAATATTTCTATGGCTCTATTTGTAACAATCTGAAGGAATGGCAAGTCCTTTAAATTCCCCACTACTAATTCTTAGAGATCCCAAAGCAAGATTATTTTTCTCTTCCAATCAACTAGAGTCTGATTGGATAATCTTTTTTATCATGTTTTATATCAGTCAGATGTTATTACCTTATGGAAACTGTATATATATATATATATATATATATATATATATATATATATATTAATTAATATATATGCATATATATTTAATATATATTTAAATACAAACATATAAATATATATTTAAATATAAACATATAAATATATATTTAAATAAAAATATATAAATTCTTAGGTACTTAGATATATGTGTGTGTGTGTATATACGTCTGGGGTGGGGGCTTGGCACTCAGAGGAGTTGCATTCTGACATCTTCTTGAAAGGAGCTGTCAGCGCTGGTCCAAGGGCACCAGGGACTCTGGGCAACCCTGGTCTGCAGGCAGTCTTTCCCTTTCCCTTCCGGCCACCCCGTCCTCCTACCCTGGGGTGTAAGGACACCATCCCCAAGGTGGAGGGTCCAGGTGGCAGGCAGAGTGAGATACAGTGGGAGGAGCACTTTCTCTGGTGCCATAGAATTTCCTACTCCTGAGATGGAAGGGGAGCCAAAGAGCATCCAGTCCAACTGCCCCACTTGGCCCCCAGGAGGGAGCCAGACCCAGAGAAGGAGGCGGGAAGGAATCAGACCTCATCCTGGAGAGATCCAGGTCTGTAATTCTGGTCCCTGGTGCCCAATCCCTTTCTCATGTGAGTGGCCTCTGCTGCTCCAGAGTGGCCCTGAGTTAGTCTGAAGCTCCTCTGGGAGGGTCAGGGGTCTGTCTGTGAAGCCTGAGTCTCAAGGTACTGGCCTCAGGTTTCTGATCAAACCCATTATCCCCACCTTTCCAAAGCTCTGCATTCCCACTCGACCACAAGAAGTTTTAAAATATTTATCATGAACTTTAACCCTAAAAAAACCCTGAGGGTAGAATCACTGCTTCCATTTTAAAATTGAGGCAATGGAAGATGGGTGGAGATGCCAACCAGCTTGTTCAGAGCCACACAGGTGGCACCTAGAGAGGTGGGCACTGGTACCCTTGTCCTTGGACCTGTGCCACAGGTCTCCAGCTGGGCCCTCCTGCACCTGCAATTAGTGAGGCAGCCCACAGAGAGGGCCAGGGCTGGTTCCTCAGCAGGGGAAGGGACCAAGGGCTAGAATCCATTCTAACTTACACTACCTGATCTTATTTGGACTCTTACTGGCCTGCAGGACACATCCTGCTTCTTTTGGGGAGTTTAGAATTCAGTGTGTATCGATTCCCAAGGTAATAGAGGATTTTTGTTTTATACACTGAAAATAATAGTCTTGTCATATAATCTTGGGTTTGAGTTCAGTCCTATCACTTAAGAGCTGTGTGACCTGGGAAAACCTTCCTAACCTCTCTGAGACTTTCTGACTCTCCATAGGAAGATGCACATGCATGTTGGATGTGGAGTGCGTCTGGGGACAGCAGTGCTGTGGGAAGGGACGAGGTGAATGGCAACATAGGCTGTGCAGGCCTCTGAACCTGGAGGTCTCGGCAGAATGGGCCTGGACTGAGGCAGAAAGCCAATGTTCAAAGTCCCCGTGGACCACTCACAAGACTGGGGCTTGACTTCGGGCAAGTTGGCTTTCTGCATCCAAGTGCAGTTCCCGAGGGGTCCAGAGCTGGGAAGTGCGTCCTTCAGTCCTGAAGTGGGGCTAGGTGATTCAGGACAGGGTGACGCAGGACAGGAGCCAACCCCGGCACTTCGCAGTGTTGTCTTAGGATGGAGTTCAACCACTGGAACGTCGCCGGGGCGCAGGGGCCCATCCGAGCATGTGCAGCAGGTGTGAAGACCCTGCGTCCTCTGCTCCCCTGCTCCTGCTGTGAGGTGAGGGGCCGCTACCAGTCTCCCAGGGAAAGACCTCGGGGACCTCAGAGGACCAGCGGAGGGAGCCTCACCCGGGACCGGCCTCCTTCCATGGCACATCCTAGCTGGCCACCCTGCTGGAGGCGAAGGGTGTGTGCACCAGCCGGGTACCTCGGCGAGTCCCCAGTGGACTTCCAGAGCAGAGACGGTGCCCCAGGATTCACCTCACTTCCCAAATGATGCGCTTGCGTGGCGCCCGGGGCCACCACGGGCGCTCGTCACACCAGGGAAACCTGCGCGCGGAGAGATGCTGTAGCGTCTGGAGCCCTGGCGCTGACGCAGCAGCTCATGACCAGGTGCCAGGAGCCCCTGAGCTGGATATCTAAAACCCAAACACTTTTGAGCAGAGTGTGGAACGCTGCACAATCTGGAACTTTGTTAGATGCACATAAATATTTAAAAACACCATATAAAATTACCTTCAGACTATGTGTTAAAGGCGAATGTGAAACCTAAATGAATTTTGTGTTTAGACTTGTGTCCTATCCCCAAAATATCTCATGATGTATATGCAAATATTCCAAATCCCCCAAATCCCAAAGTCTGAAATACATCTGATTCTAAACATTTCAGATATGGGGTCTGCAACATGGATATGGTTTTCTTGAATCCCAAGAACCCTCCAGGGGGGCTATCATTCCTAGCTACCTTATACAGAGGAAGAGCCTGTGGGTCCGAGCAGTCAGGTCACAAGCAGACCCAGTCACTATGAGTTGGGACCCAGGATCCCTTTGAGGCCCTCCTTCCAGGTGCAGGAGGCGGAGGCTGCCCTAGGCCCTACCAGCAGCTGCTCCTTTTCTGGCAGGGGCTTGGTGTCCTCTCTGGTGTCCTTGAGTCTGAAGAGGCACGTCCCAGAGCTGCCACCTTCCTCCCCCTCCCGACCCAGTTCTTCCCCTGGAGGGGCTTGCTCTTGGCCTTTCCTGCCTCCCCACCTCCAGGGCTGACCTTGGTTTCCCTTCTGACTGCGTGAGTTCCGCTCTGGCTGTCCAGGTTATGTCTGCTGTGGGTTTTCCAGGGAGTCGCACTATCCAGGAGGTACCAACTGGATCTGGAACCCAGATGTGTTCATTTCAGCCCCCAGGACACCGAGGCTTAGAAGAGAGGGCTCCATTCAGACTTCTGCTCTCTGGCCCGTCTCTGTGGGTCAGCCTGAGTCTCCTTACCTGGGAGCAGGGATGGTCCTGATGCCTGTGGTTGCTAGGACTTGCTTGCAAAGGTTCAGGTGCCTGCTCCAGAGATGCCATCGAGAGATGGCTGCCACTGCTGCTGGTGGTGTGACTTTTATTTTCCTCTGATGGCAGGCTCCCTTGATAGCAGGATGCTGCGGCAAGATGGTTAGAAATGGGGAGCCCCTGCTCACTACACAGACAGTAGGACCCAGGCTCAGCAGACAGCCCAGGGTGGTGGACAGGAGCCCTGGGGGCATATTGCTGCTGCTGCTGCATGAACCTCGAGTTGCATGGAACCCAGGAACTGCACTGGTGGGCTCCTTCTAGGTCAAGGGCTGAGCATTGACTCCTGGCCCCTAGCCAGCACTCTTTTTCAAGTTTAGTTTGTGTTTCCTCCAATGAACCTTTCTCCATGATTACCAGGCTGGTTCCAGCTTCTCACAGGGAGAATTCAAGTTACAAAGGAGTTCAGAAGCTCAGATCTTTTGATGATGAACCTTTATTAGGATTCCTGGATTAGCTAAGAGTGTGCACCTCCAGAATGAGCTGGACCAGCACAGACCCCAGCTGCTGTCAGAACAGTTGATACTGCATCCGAAAGAGGGGTTTCCTGGTTCTTGGATTTACCCGGAAAGTTGACCTCTTAAAGAAACAGCATTGATTTGGGGACATCGAAGGCATAGACTTTTGGGGGACCTCGGGAGAAGTCTGCAGGCATGTTCAAGGACTTTTGAGGTTGGTGGCACTGTATCTTTATGGCATCTAATTCCACCTTCCTTCTTGGATTCAGATGGGGCCGCTGGAACTGTGACTCTATCAGCCACAATTAAGGTCATCTGTGGCTTATAAACAGGGGGGAGAGAGAGAGATAGAGAGAGAGGGAGGGAGGGAGGGAGGGAAAGGGAGGAAATGATGAGAGGAAAACAGACCTCTTTAAACATCAGAAACATCAGCTGGTTTGATAAACAATTTAGGGTCTTCTGCTGCACCATATCCTGGGAGGCAGGGAGGGGAAGGAACTTCACTGGGGAGGGAGGAAGGGGTGGAGGAGGGTGGAAGCGCCTGGCAGGAAGGGTCCTTTTGGCTCTGGACACGGGCTGGGTGGCGGGAAGCTGGCAGGAGGAGTGGGCATTTGTAAGCTCAGTGCTTATAACTTGAGGTGCTTTGCTTTTGAGGTAAGGGCGACGTGTTGGGAGGGAGCAGCGGGTGCAGACTGTCGTGCTGTTAGTTTTAGGGGGGTGTCCTCCCATCTTTTATCAACTGATTAATGAATCTTATTCCTTCACGCACCACACAGTGTTCTTGGAGGTGAGTGTCACCAGGAAGAGATAAAAACACAGATGAAGCAATTGCACCAATAAGGGTGAATCTGCCTTGGTGACCAGCGTATGAAATGGGACCTGCTGTGGGGAGATCTGTCCGGGTCCTCTCTGTGGTGAGCTTCTCCAGGGAAATGAGGCTGGACCTGGGACCCTGGGGTGGGGGGGGGCGACAGGAGCCAGGTGGGCTGAGCCATGAGGCCATGGCCACCTCAGAAGAAGCAGAGCTGGTTTCAGTCCTCTGGGCCTGGAAGCTGTGACTCCTGTTAATGTTGCTCCCGTCTTAGGCACTAGGTTCACCGTGGGTGAACTCTGCTTATCCCTCCTGGCAATACTAACCACCTCACGTATTGCTCATCAAGATCTAGAACACATGTGGAGCACATGACCTGCCTCCCGTTCACAGGGGTGTTGATGAAAGACGTGCAGAATTACCCGGGCATCCTGGTTTCATTGCCTAACGCATTTCTGGGGTGTTTCTGGTCGGGATGTACCAGCCACAAGAGTGAGTGCTGGGCTGAGAACGCCTCCTGGACACCGTGGGTCCTCCAGGGCCACCGCTCCGACGCCCCCCAGGGTGTGTTCTCGCAGATCACGGGTCACCTCCACAGCAGACACGGCCTAGCAAGCTCTTGTCTGAGTCGGGTCTGAGCCCCACACAACCTGCTGGTCCCAGGCCCAGCATCATTTCCTTGGAGAAGCTCACCACAGAGGTGTCTGGGTCAAATCTGCCCATTAACACCTCCACGTTTTGAGAAGTGCATTTCATGCACTGACACATTTCTGTGTCCTAAAGCAGGACTTCTCGCTACATGTTATCAAGTCATTTATTAACTCACATGGAGGGGGGGCTTTGGTGTATATACACAATGGAATAATACTCAACTGAAAAGAAGAATGAAATTATGAAGCAACACTTTTGTTGTCTTCATGGGAGAAGATGGCGGGCGTGTAGATTGTATGCCTATAGGTTTCTAACCTAGGAGTGATCATAAAGGGTCTCTATCTAATGCTGTGCATCACCCTAACTGACTGTGGCTTTTTATGCTGGTCTGGAAACCTTCTTGGCACAGATGACTCAGGATAACGGGAGCGGGTGGCTGAAGTTGCAGGTGTCCTCTGTGGGCCACACGCAGCATCCGTAATGAACTTCGCTGTCCCTGTGCCCTGGGCCCAAAGCTGCTTCTCGCTGCAGCACCAGCATCCTTCATTTGGTTTCTCAACCTCTCTGCTCTTGATCACAAAGCCACGGTCCTGACTTAAGGGTCCACAACCTGGGCATGGTGGCACATCCTTGTAATCCCACTGACTCAGGAGGCTGAGGCAGGAGGATTGCAAGTTTGAAGATAGCCTCAGCAACTTAGGGAGACCCTCAGCAACTTAACAAGACCCTGTGTCAAATAAAAAATAAAAAAGGGCTGGCTTCTTTTACCTTTGCGGCCCCAGATGCCTCGTCTGTTCCCTGGGTTCTTCGCTGGTCACACAAATACATTGTACAGCTTCTAGCTTTCATTGTCCTTCAGTCGATGTTGTTTCTTGTCTTGGACGAGGAAGAGTCACAAAGAACTCAAGGGTGGCTCATCCAATTCTTCCCTGAGGGGCTCCAGAACAGACCTGGCCAGGTGCACGGCCCCACGGCTGCCCATGGAGTAAGCAGACCTGGACTTGGATTCCAAAGCCACCAATTCCTGGCCTGTGACCTTGGCAAGTCACTTCAGCTCTGAGCCGCAGCTAACTCAACTTTGAAACTGTTCCGATCTCATCAAGAAGTCAGGGAGATGCAGCGTGTAAACCCCCTGACACACCGTGGGTGGAACATTTGATAACCTCTTATGAGCAGGGAGTGTAAGATCAGAAAATCTTGAGGGGCAGCTGAATCCCAGTAGGTCCAGGGGGAAGAGGAGGGGGTCAGGAAGGAATGGGAGATGACCCCTAAATTTCAGAAGTGGGGCAGCAAGCAGAGTACGCCTGGGAAGGGTGGCGCCTCCGGCCCCGACTTGCTGACACAGGCTGCGTGGGCTCCCTGCGGTGATGGTTGTGGTCTTTTTATTGGTCCCAGGGATTGAACTCGGGGACTTAACCACTGAGCCACATCCCCAGCCCCTTCTTATTTTTTATTTTGATATAGGGTCTTGCTAAGTTGCCTTCCTAAGTTGCTGAGGCTGACCTCGAACTTGTGATCCTCCTGCCTCAGCCTCCTGAGTCACTGAGATTACAAGGAGGTGCCACCACGCCCAGTGGGTTGTGGTCCCTTAAGTCAGGAATGTGTCTGTGTGACTAAGCACGTCCTCCGGACCCTTCCTGTACCAGTCTCTACCCCAGGAAGTCCACCCTCCAAATCTGAGAGACCTGGGTTCTTCCAACCACAGCATTATTTTGTATATGGTCCCCTTTCTGTCAGCTGCTTCCACTTCAACCCCAGTAAGTTTGAGTCTTTGTTGCTTTGAATAATAAGACGCTGGGGTGACCAGTCAGCTCTTTTTCATTTCTAAAGCTAAACTCTACTTCCTCTGGGCTCATCAGGAGCGTTGGACTCAGCAGGTCCCGAGTTTCATGCTATAAAATTGTGCTGGTTTTATTGACCAATTAACATAGGTTAATGATGATTGTTTTTATGAACGTTGGCAGGTCACCCTCTGGACAGCAGGCTGAGCAATGTCCTCCCAGCCTTAATCATAGATCATAAAGTGTTAGGGCCGGAAGGGTCTCAGTCCAGCCCTCCCGGTTAACAGAGCAGGAAACTGAGTCCTGGATAAACAAACCCCCGGATTCAAATGGCTTCAGAAGAGAGACGGGGACACAGGAGGGTCGGTGATTTTTCATTCAGTCCAGAGGCTTGAGCCTCTCTCGCAAGCACAAAACTTAGGCTTGCAAATGGTGGGTGCGAAGCCCCTGCTGTAACAGGATTTGTAAGGCCAACATATGAGGAATCAGACATGTTGAAGGTCAGATGACCCATAAGAGTCTCACCCACCTTGACATTGTAAGGCATTGTGTTGTAGGAAGTCTGCGATGCCTTATGTGTAATGATTTATTTCTTTGTTTTAACTCTTCCCCTTGCGGAGATGTTTCGGAGAGGCAAGAGCTGCAGTTACTCATTTTTGGTTTTTTTTTTTTTTTGTCCTATAACCTTGTTTATAGTATGTGCTCGATAAAAGGTTCACTGAATGAATGAAGAGATGAGGTTTACTTTTTTATTTCCAAGAAGAGTAACCAGGTCCTTGACTTCGAGGGCATGGTG
The DNA here is from genome assembly GCF_045843805.1 of Urocitellus parryii. Taxonomy (NCBI): domain Eukaryota; kingdom Metazoa; phylum Chordata; class Mammalia; order Rodentia; family Sciuridae; genus Urocitellus; species Urocitellus parryii. Next base: position 398,566 of record NW_027554094.1, on the reverse strand, counting down.
AGCTTCAGAGCAGAGTAGCCTCTCATTTGGTTGGCAACATTTGAGAAAAGTCCAGAAATACGTGGAATGACAGAAGAATTCAGTTTACTGGAAGATGCTGACAGTTGAAGCCTTCAGTTTTTCGGGGGTATGGGACAGGGGGGGAAGGCGGGGGGTGGAATAAAAACAAACACAAAAACCTTTCAAATCCCACTGACACTTTTTCACTTATGAGACCTGAAGCCACCTTGCCTGAGAATAGAGCCTTCACAGATGGGGACAAGGTCAGGCCAGCCTGTGGCCCGAGGACAGGCCGCAGTGCCCAGCAGCTCTGGCAGCAGAGTCGAGGCTGCAGGCCAGCTCGCTGCCCTCCCCGGGACTGGCTCACCTCTGCATTCTGCAGCAAACCTTTACTCTGTCACAGAGAAATGGCACTGGAGTCGGAGGTCCTGCACTTCTCAGAAAAAAGAAGAATGTGAGAAAACATTTCCATTTGGTTCACTCTTCAGTGGACTGAGTTCTGGTCACCGAGCCCTCCCTGCCCTCACCAGGTGTCAACATCTAGGGGCTGCACTCTCACCTGCAGCTCCAGCTGCACCTGGGCCCCAGGACCTGCTGCTGCCCTGCCCCCACCTGGACGGGGCCACCTCCTGTGGCAGAGGGGGCAGGGTGCTGATGGATTTCTTCTCTTTTACTGGATCCTGCTCAAGGCTGCTGATGTGCATCTTAATCATCCAGAGGAGTTTGCAGCTGCACTTCTCACCAGCAGCACACCCAGGGCTGTGCCTCAAGGGCTGGCTCTGCCCCCAGGGCAACAGGGAATTAAGTCTTCTCTCCCAGCCCTCTGGTTGGTGCAGGGAGGGAGACCACGAGGAGAAGCTCCCGGTGCTGTTGAGAGAGTGCAGGTTCCTTTCTCCTCCCCTCCTTCCTCCCTTCTTCCCTCCATTCCCACTTCCTCTCCCTCCTTTCTTCCTTCCTCTAGTTCCTTCCTCCTTTCTTTTACTCTTGGAATATTTATTGAGCATCTACTAAGCACCAGGCATTCAATTAGGGGGTGTTGAGGAAGGAAGGGTATGAACCTTGTCAGAATCCGACCTCTTTTCAGGATGAATCTCCATAGTATGGAGAGAGAAAGCAAAGCTGTGCACAGAGGTGACTGACGGAATCCCACGCCCCCCCCCAAAAGTTGCCCCCCCCAAATCTATTCTGTGTCACAGGGCAGATCTGCACTGAGTGGGGTGTTTCCCTAGCAGAAGGAGCGCAATTGCAGTTGGGGGAACAGAGAAGCTATTATGCAGGGTGTGGTGGTCCAGGGGATCCTTGGAAGGAGGGGTGTGTCTCTGGGTTTTCCACATCCAGAAATGGTCCCTTCCTTCTCTATCATCCACTCCTCTCCCTGGAGAGGCTCAGGGCTCAGCTCTGAGGTGCCTTTCCCCTGTTCCTGGCTGTCCTTCCTGTTGGGAGCCTCCAGGGGCTTACAATGCTACACAGACAGTGGAGTGGACTTCTATATTCAGGAACCAGATGAGACAGAAGACGTTTTGAAAATGGGCTTTAAAATGCCAGCAGTATACATTATATCAACACAGGGAGAAGTGCAGTTTCAAAAAGAGATAAAAACACCTCATGCATACAGTTTTCAAAGAGGAATGGCGCCCTTTGGGAGGATTTGGGAAGAGCCTTCAATCTGTCAGCCAATCTGGGAGGGCTTCATGGAGGAAGATGGCCTTGAGGATGATGGGAGGAGGCAGCTGGAGCCCCTGGCCAGGGTGGGAGGTTTGTGGGGCACTGGTGCTTTCCAGGCTGGGGCTCTTTGAGGGCAAAGACTGCCCAGATTCTCCTGCGTCCCTGGCAGCCTGTCTGAGGCCCAGCACACACATGAGTGAGCTGTGAATGAACTACGTGGGAAGGAGGAGAGGGGGTGAGAGTGGGAATCACTGACGGCCTGGTTTGGAGCAGGGGCCGGGCCTCCCTCTTGGGCCTTGGTGAAGGGCTGTGAGGAGGAACAGCCAGACCTGAGCTGTGCAGAATTCAAAGCCCCCTCAGGTGGGGTGACCCACAGGCTGGGCCCCAGGAGCCTAGCAGCTGCTCTGCCTATTTAGCATCCAGTGGCACTGGGCAGGTCCCCTTGGGTCTGTGTCCCCTGCTCCTCCTACAGGGTGACCCACTGGGAATCCAAGGTGGTGAGGAGGCCGTACCAGAGCAGGCTGACTGGCTGGAGGTAGGAAGGGGAGGCTGTGGCTCCAACTGAAGGAGGAGGACAGTTTGTGCATGGCAGGACGAGAAGAAGCTACAAAGTTTGGCAACTGATTTGTTCAGTAACTATTTACTTCGTGTTTCACCTGTACCTAGTCCTACACCTGCATATCTGCCCTGGAAGACAGTGGTGTTATTGCTATTATCATCCCATCTTATGGATGGGGAAACTGAGTCTCAGAGAGACAGCTTGACTTTTCACTCCTGCCAGAGCTCCCAGCCTCTTCCAACTTCTGCTCCTCTGAGTGGACTCACCCAGTAGGCTCCGTCTCCATTGTCCATGAAGGGAAGGTGGGCACTCTAGAGTCAATGGCTGCACGCAGGTCACATGCACAGAACAGGAGCCTGAGCAAGAGGACTGGGGTGCTGTCGTCAGGACTCTGGAACAAGGGCCCTCATCTGGGAAGGCATTTATAGCTTTTGCCTTAATTGACTCTCAGGGCAGCCTTGGGAGTTTGGCATGGATTTTCGGGGGGTGGGGAGGTACTGGGGATTGAACTCGGGGTCACTTGGCCACTGAGCATTTCCCCAGCCCTATGTTTGTATTTTATTTAGAGACACGGTCTCACTGCGTTGCTTAGCACCTCACTGTATGGGCATGCGCCACCACGCCTGGCTGGCATGGATTTTTTTTTTTAATCCCATTTTCCAGTTGAGGAACCCAAGGCTGGGAGAAGTGAGAAGAATTGCCCAGGGTCACTTAGCTGGCACATGGCCTGAGAGTGGAGTCAGGCTCTCTATTCCCTGGGCTGTGCTCTGATCCAGGTGAACATGAGATGCCAGCGGATGCCACCTTGCTGGAGGCTCAGAGGTGTCCTAAAACCTGAGTGAGAGAGGCTCGGGCATGTGGCCTTGTCTTCAGAGCCCCAAGCAGCGTGGAGGGCTGGGGCTGAGGATCTGTCTGAGAGTGGCGTAGCCTGATGACCAGGGCTAGAGGACAATGCTGTTGGCAGGCAGCTCAGAAATGAAGGAGCCGCCAGGAACATAGGCCCTGTGGTACCCTTTCCAGAACCTGGAGGGCCAGGAGAAGGCAGGGCATGTACCCCAGGTCTGGGTCCCTTTGCTATCCCCAACTTAATCTCTAGGCATCTGGTCAACAAAACCTTTCCCAGCAGTCGTGCTGACGGGCAGGGCACGTGCCTGGGAGCCCTAGGCTGCGGTGAGAGGAACACGTGCCCTAGAGACAGACTGCTCTGCTTCAACCCAGTCTAGCCACCTCCTGCCTCAGTGACTTGGGGTCTCAGTTGCCCTTCCCATAAAATGGACCAATGGTTGCTTCCTTAGAGGCATAAGGCGTGAAGGTCTGCTCACACTATTGAGACTCTGTGCCAGAGCTGTGCGGGAGCTGGGGCTGGTTCCGGAAGCCACACAGTCGAGGTCCCTGCCCTTGGGCATTTTTGCATTGGTGTCCAACACAGCATACACCGCCCCCCCCCCCCACAAGCCTCATGTCCCTCCTCCCACTTGCAAAGGTGCCCACATTCTCCCCCACAGAGCCAGACTCCCTGCCAGCAGCAAGGGAGAAGGAGGGGGCCAAATTCAAACCCTGTCCTGAGGCACAGTTCCTGAGGAGGCAGGAGTCAGAGGTCAGCAGGGGTGGGTGAGGCTGGGGGGGCCGGGAGCAAAATGGAGGGTTGGCACCTTGTGGCCATCCTTATCAGGCTGCCCTTGTATGAGACCCCCAAAGAACTTGACAGTGATGATCTCACTAGTGTTCAAAGCTTTCAGAGGGAGGCCAAAGGCAGGGCAGAAAGCACTGGAGTGTGCTTGTGTTGACAGCTGCAGGATCAGAGTGTCTGGCTCAGGATCACAGGCTGCGGGGGTGGCGAGGCAGTGCACAGATTCTGAGGGCCCGGCACCCCTGCCCAGGGCCAAGTTCACCAACACACTCTAGGGAGGAGGCTTTTCTAATCAACAGCCTGCCTGCCCTGTGTTCTCCCATCCTTCCCACTCCCTAAATTGGCAAACGGAGGCTCAGAGGCAGGAGGAGGTTGACTTAAGGCCACACAACTTCATCACAGAGGTTGAGATGCAGGTCTCCACCTGTCTCCATCACACACAGATGGAGTGGCCTCCTCTTTGGGCTGGCTAGCACAGTGGACCAGGTTGACCCATCTTAACCTGCCTGTGCATGGGTGCACCTGTGTGCAGAGGAGCAAGTGGCGGGGAACCAGAGGTAGAAGGTGGGTGAGGTTTCTGGGTGGCCCCTGGGTCCAGCGGTCACCAGGCATGAAGCATCGCCCACCGTCCTTCCTGGGGCCGGCCCCTCTACCAGACATCTCTTTCCTCATTGTTAGTATCCCTTGGTTTCATTTTCTCAGGGCGTCTTGGTCCGTCTCTGCTTTCCCATTCATTCCCTGCTGTTTGCCCCAGCGCCTCCGCTGCTCTCCTACCCTGACCCGCTTCCCCGCAGCTCCCCAGCACCTGCCCCAGCTTCTCCCTCTCCTCCTGCCGCCTTCCCTTTGTCTCCGCCTCTGCTGGATAGCGGGAGCCTCCTCCCCGAGCCCCAGCTGCGCCCTCGCCCCGCCCCTGCAGCCGCGCCTGGCTCTGGGTGATTTATTACTTGCCCTGCTGCTTCTGACAAACTATTTGTAGGAAAATGAGATTTGGTCGGTGCTGGATGGCTCCTCTGGGAGGCAGGCGTGGGGGTCGGTGTCGGAGCCCCAGTGCGGGCCCTGCCAGAGCCCACGGCGCTTACGGAGCTCTTTAAGATAAATGAGCAAAATTAAGAGACTCACTGGGGGAAGAAAGCCCTGGATGGCGGCGTGAGAGCGGATGGCGCAGGATGGCGCACGCTTCCTCCCGGGAAGGCATCCACGTGCGCCCGGCGGGGCCGCCCCATCTGCTGCGGACTCCGGGGACGCCGGCCCCAGAAGAGCCTCGAGCAGGGCGCGGCGCTCCCTGCCTCCCGACGGGCAGAGACCTCGAGTAAGGTGCACGCAACAGATGGGTGGCACAGCAGGTCCTGGAGGTGGCCTGCAGGAGGCCGCACTGCGCAGGCGGTTGGGAAGGCTGAGCGCCCAGTGGGTGGGGGTCCAGGACATGGGCGGGATGGTGGACGCCGGGCATCAGGGTCCCGCCAGGCCAGACTGCTTTAGCCTCCCTGGTCCCTTGGGACCGCGGTAGAGCTCGCACCTGCTTGCAGGCTCCCCAGGGGTTCAGGAGGCAGCACCGCCTCCAGCCTAGGCTCAGGAAGCCTCAGGCCCTGCTCAGCGGAGGTTGAACTCCTCTGACAATCCTGAAGTTCACAGAGATGAGCAAACGGAAGAAAATAAAGAGGTTGGAGTGCAGCTCAGGAGTCCAGCCTTCCTCAGCATGCCCGAGGCCCTGGGTTCCATCCCCAGCACTGTAAAAAGAAAAAAAAATCACCTGTTATTCTGCTGCTGATATCTTGATATTTATTCTAAGTCTCAAAAGACATATATATTTAAAGTCATGATAATATTATAAACATTTTGATATGTTTTAGTTTTTGGCATTATATTGTAAATACCTTTTACAAATCATTTAAAATACTTCTTTGAAAACAATTTTAAATAAGTGTGGCATTTTATTGTTATACGTTCCACAAATTATTTTTAACAAGGCACATATTTTGTTCATCTTGATTGTTTCTAAAATTTTGCTATAATAAAGATGTGTAAACATAGCCTTTGCCAAATCATTTCCATTTTTATCACAGTCAGTGACATAAACGGTGATTTCTGCCCCTCCCTGGCTTCTTTTTTTAATAGAGTAGTTGACAATCTGAATTCCAAGCCTGGACCAGCCTTTCTAGAACTTTGTGTGCTTTCAAAGACCTCTCTGATCTGCAAGCCATGGCAATCTGAGAATGTTCTGGAAGCAAGGATGTGCTTTAAGAATGAAAAGAGATACAGTCTTTGAAGAAAATGGTTATTCATTTTGAATCTTTGTAAGACATTTATACCTAAAATGTGTGCCAAATTGTAAGAAAAGGTGGCCTTGCCTCTTATTGGTGTTATTATGTTCTGTGGTGATGCTGATTTCAGAGAGTGTTAAAATGGGAAACTTGAAAGTGGTGGGATCATGGGAAAATTTCAGTATGAAGAGTGTCTAGTAACATGGGGCTGAGAAGAAAATGGGGATTTGAGGTATAAAGATATCGGGGGGAAAAGTGAAAATGTGTGGCTGCACACAGATGGATGGCAATTTTGACATGGAGGTCCACCTGCCTTGGAAAACAAAGATGGGGGACTGGAGTTCACCTGTCTGTCTTTCTGGCTGTCAGTGTGGAGCAGATGGGTCTCAGGAGTCTAGACAATGAGGCAAGACACTTTGAGCATTTGTTATTTGTCACCACCAGCACTTTTATTGTAAATGAAAGAAAATGTGCAAATATTATTCTTAGATATCTACTGTCATGACCCTTCCAATCAATCTATTTCTTGAACCCTTTGAGGACACCTTACATCACTTGCTCTAAACTTGAGTGTCTTGGGTCTCCAGGCAGCTCTGGGAGGCTCAGTGAGGGGTGGAGTCCATAACTGTTTCTGACATTCAGAAATAGAAATTCTGAATGACCTATAATAAAGTGTCTCATGTCAGTAAAATGTGGATTTCTTTGCTTTGAGGTGACTTACACCAACTTGGTTTCAGAGTAGTTACTATCTCAAATGGATTCTTCTGACTGGTACTTGTCTAGGTTTTTGATTTCTAAACGAAAGGGAGAAAAAGCTGTCAAATCAACAGTCTTTTTTTCTCACTGTGTAGGAATCAGGGATCTTGGATGGATCCAGCTTGGAAAGGAATGTTTTAGCATTCAGCTTTAATCCGTGCTACTGCCCAGCTGCCACTGGAGGAAAGGGAGGCCAAAGAGGAGAAGACTCCTGATTTTGAAATTGGTGGGGATTTGCTAAGAAAAAAAAATACATCCAAATATCTTTTGCACTGAGATCATGAAGGAGAGAGGTGGGATCTGGTGGAGATAGGAGGGGACCAGGGGCAAAGAGATCTACTGACCAGCAGAGAAGAGCCAGAACAGGACAGAAACAGAGACCTCAGCCTAAAACAGATGACTCATAGTTGATTCAGCCTGTAGATCACCACCTCATTTTATTGAGTAAGAAAAGATGTGGTGGCGGGTGTTGGGGGAGAGAAAAGAAATTAAAACACCCCAATCCTTTTAATTCAGCTCAAGATTTACTCTGCATAACCCAGCCATATTTTTGATAGGAAATTCATGGCTCCTCTGTCCCCAGTAACAGAAGGGTGATCTTTATGGGACCAGCGTGAGGAAGCTGGCGGGCACAGCCCCCGTCACATTAAACTGTCTCAGTGAAGAGGCAATTTGTTTGATATTAAGAGTTATAAAAATATCAGCACAGAGCAGTTATGCCAGGGATACTGCACAAGCCAATCTGAATTTTAATGTAGTGTGAGCAATAAGCACCGTGTTCCTTGAGTTCCTGCCACACTCCCTCTCGGCAAATATTTGAAGAGAAAAAAACCCAAGCTCCGAGTGTCCTGCTCTTTTCCACTCTGGCCTCATGTGGGTTCTGTCCTTACCAGATGTGTGGGAGGGGGCAAGGGCTTCTGGGAGCCCTGGAGGGGGATTCTGGGAAAGCCCCACCCTGGCACCCTGAAGGGAGAGATCTGGAGGTGAGGCTGAAGGGGTCCGGTTTCCTGTCACCCTTTAATGCCACCCCTAGTCACCATCAGGACTGTTCCCCTATCTGCCACCATCTAAGGATTTTCATCCCAAGTGGCATCTTATTAACCTAGTGGAATGCCACTTGTCAAGCACCTGCAATCCATCACACCCCGTCTCTTCATCTCACTCCCGGGCCCACAGGTGCACACTCTGACCTCTCCCTGTGTCCCCTCCCATCAGTCTTATAATTATTTCCAGTCTTCTCCCTTCACCTCCTGGTCACCTCTTCCCAGCCTCTTTGCCCATAAATATCCATCCAACCTTACAGATAGAGCTTCCTGAAATGTGATGACCAATTAATTCCACTTCCACGGGGTGTCTACTCGGTGTCAGGCACAGTGGCTGTCGGAGGCACAGATGTGAACAGGACCTGGTGTTCTCTGCTCTCCAGGGACTCACCGTCAGTGTGGGAGACAGCTGGGGGTGCTGGGCAAGCACTGTGGGCATTTTAACTCTGGGCCAAAGGAGATAAGATCCTCAAGAAAGATCCGAATGAAGGCAACACAGGCAGTGGAGGGCTGAGGGGGAGATACATGTGGCTTAGGAGAAATTGGGGATGTAGGGGAGGGGCCTCCAAGTAGAGGAAGGACTGATAGGTGGCAATTTGAAAAGTAGATGGAGCTGTCTGTCACAGAGGGAGGAAAGAAAGGGGAGTTGGTAAGCCATCCCAGCTTGGCTGCAGGGGCCCAGGGAGTTCCGATGTGCCCACGCTAATAAGACCTCACAGCAGAGCTGGCTCCTGGCTTGTCTGATGCCCAGCTCAGGATGCTCTTTATCACAGACACACAGCAGTGATTTTCAGAGTATGTGCGGGACCCTTGGACTCCCTGAGACCTTCTCAGGGGGTCTGGGAGGTCAATGCAGTTTCAGAGTCGTTTGTCTTTGCTTTGTCCTTCGCCCCTGAGTGTGCAATGGGTTTTCTGCTGTGCAGGGGGGTGATCTGCATAGCTCCAGGAACCCTCGTTTTCCAAGTGACCTATGAATGCACAATGTTGGAAATCATGGCTGGTGAAGCACTCACTCAAGGAGCAAGGCAGGGGGAGAACAGAAACATATTGATGTGGCTTCAGACTCACACTGCCACAAGCCCCTAAGGAACTGCACTTGCTGTGCATGTTGGAGCACACCTATAATTGCAGCATCTCAGGAGGCTGAGGCAGGAGGATCTCAAGTTCAAAGCCAGGCTCAGTAACTTAGTGAGGCCCTAAGTAACTTAGACCCTCAAAATAAAAAATAAAAAGGGCTGGGGATGTGGCTCAGTGCGTAAATACCCCTGGGTTCAATCCCTGGTGCTCCCTACCCCAATTAAAAAGCAATAAAAAAAAATAAACTGCCATTTGTTGAATTCTGAGATAGCTTCAGAGAAAAACTTCTGTAATTATCTGAGAAGGTGATTGACACATTCCTCCCTTTTCCAATTCCATGTCTGTTTGAAGCTATATTTTGTCCAATATACTTTGACCAAAACATCCCAACACCCAATGCAGATGCAGATAGCAGCATCCTGTGGTGACTACTGAGCCAGACTGTGCAAACATGTATGAAAATCACCCTGGCTCACTGTTTTTGAAAATATGAAAATGTTATCTTTGCTAACACCAAGGGGCTTATTGTTATTAATAAACGATTCATAAATACAAATTGTAACTGTCTTATATATATGTAACATGGTGAACCTTGATAGCTAGAGTCCACACAAGAAAATGCTCTTGGACAGCATATTTCTAAATAATTTTTTAGGATATGAAAAGGTTTGGATCAAAATTCGAAGGAGGCTTGAATCCCAGAGGGTTTCTGAGGGTCACTGGTTGGAGCATGGGCTCCATCTGACTTAATAGAGCCATTCCTTGTGTCCCTTTCTCTCTCTTCGCCCTCTGCTGCCCTCTCTACGTCCTTCTCTCCCTGGCTCTTGTTCTCGATCCCCACTTGCCGTGGCTTTGCCCAAGCTCCCCTTCTTCCAGAAGTTTCCTTCTCTTTCCACCAGCTTCCCCGCCACAGCACCTGCCTCAGTTCCCCTCTTCCCAGTTCCAGAGCCGGCCTCCCTCCCTGCAGATGCTCTTCCCTTCCTAACCCAGTTCTCTCTCCCCCTTATCTCTCCTAGTTCTGCTGTTGGGCTCCCTGTTTCTTCTATAGGGTACTGAGCCCCTGCATGCTCCTCACCTGCTCACCAGCTTCTTCTCCAGCGTCTCTGATTGCCACGGAGGTGAGCAGTGTGCACACGTGGGCTGAGACCCTTCCTGCACCTCCCAGCCCAGCCCCTGGGGCACCTCTTACAACAGAGGAACATTGTGGCTACAGTGGAGAGAGCACAGCTGGGAGCCTTGCTTTGCCACATCTTAACGCGTCTTTAACTGACTTACCCCACCTCTCTGAACTTGAGGTCCTACTTCTAAAAAGTGAGGGTGATAATGCTAGCCCCACTGAGATCTTCTGAGGATTCAACCAGAAGACACATACACGGCATGGCCAAGTGCTGATCCATGACTGTCATTGAAAGAAACAGGATGTTGAACAGAGAACGTGGGAATTTATGAATTAGTTACCATTATCTGTTTAGGAAATTGTAAATCACAGTGAGTTACAGTCCAGACCACAAGCTCCCAAACCATCTCACGCAGCACCTGGGCAGCTTGGGCAATTCCTGGGGGTTTATGAGTGGAATCTACCCACCTGTCATTTCAAAGAACTCTGATGCACACCAAATGCTGGCCATACATACCCAATTTTCCCAAATCTTCAATTTCTCCCCTTTTTTGCAAGATTTCCTCATCTGTAAAGACCCGCTCCGCCTGAACATGGTGATAGTTACTGACATCTCACGTGGCCCAAGTGTGCTCTTATGGATTTTCTCTTATGGACTGGCTGTGTGCTCTACCAAGTTGAGATCTGAGGCCAGTCCCCCCCTTCACCCCTGCCACCTGCTTCAGCAGAGCACAGCCCAACACAGAGTGAAATGGGCCAGGGGACCTTGGGCATGGTGCCTACTATCTCGGGGCCTTTATTTCTTTGTTTCAAAGTGAGGACAGCCTTATCTTGTGAAAACATTCTGAGAATCACATGGGCTGATGTGTCCGCCGGTGGCCTTCTGGGTTGCTACCATCCAAATGCTACTTCAAGTTGTTTTCTTTGGTGAAAAGCCCATTCCTGTCCATTAGTGAAAGAGGAGGACTTGGGGTCATTGTCCTTTAGGGCTTCCACTGTTTTAGGACCTACTCTAACTCCTTGCTGGCTCCGGCTGGGCTGAGTGGACCCCAGCGTCGGGCTGCTGTCCCTTCCTCCCCCTTCATCCAGTCTCAACCAGTGTCTTCCGGGAGACACTGCCTGTCCTTGGCCTGCTTGACTGGGCTGGTGCTTGGGAAAAGGCTCTGGACCTGCTGTCCCTCACACTGGAGGATTCTTGGGTAACCCCACTTCTCCTTCGCCTCCCCGCCTGTGGGTAGAACTGTGTGCTTGGTTGGCAGCACTGGAGAGGTCGTGTCTGGGAGCACGGGCCCTTGTTATCGCTTTCTTTTCACTTCCCCAGGGGAGGTCGCGATGCTCTCCGCAGTTACTGCTCCCCTCATCTCTGACCCCTTTTGCTCCTGGGCTGTGTCTCCATCTCCACTCTGCTCAGGCTGCCTTTTCAAGAGTTCTACCATGCGGCCTGCACAGTGGTTTCATTAATCAGGTTCTAGGCATAAAGTTAGTTAGAAGAGATTGAAATAAAAACACAAGACTCAATTACCTTATTTCTATTGCTAGGTCCGAGACGGCTCCCCTCTGGTTCCCTCCTCCAACCGCCCAGCAGGGCAGCAGGGATTACTCAGGGCTAGCAGGAGAGAGAGAGAGAGCACGCCGGGGACCAGCCTTTTATTGGGGAACAAGAGATTCAGGGGAGAATTCCATCCAATGAAGGCTGAGGTGGGGCTGCACTCCAAGGTCAGGTCAGTGATTGGGTCCCCGGGGTCAGTGGTCAGGCACACCCCCACACGGATGGGCTCTCTCATCAGGAAAGGGTCGGGAAAACTTCGACTTTTGCCAAAGTGCCTCAGGCTCTTAACGGGAGGCACCCGATCACATGTGAGAATGGCTTCCCACAAAGAGTGGCCACTACCCTTTGCTCTGAAGAGCCATTAGGAATAGCTGCTAAGTGGGGTGTGTGGGGGATGGCTCCTCTCTGCCCCACCACTCCTTCACCAGGTGCAGAGATGCTGGACTCAGAGATGGTGGATGCAGAGATGCTGCAGCCCTTTAGCTTGAAGGCACACACTGCCCCCCTGCAGAGGGACCTCTGGGCCACAGGCTGGGCCAGCTGCCCTCACTCTCAGCAGTCCTTTCCTCCATGGCCCAGTCCTGGCTTCAGACTGGTCCCCATGATGGGTCACTTGTTGTGAAGTCCCTCACTGCCAGATGCTCTCCATGAAGACCCTGTTCATGTCACTGGAAGTGTCTGAACATGTTCAAGCCCCACGTTGTTTTCTCAGGAAACTTCTTTGCTTCTCACAAGACACATAGACTCTGAGGGGTGCTGGATACAGAGGCCCAAAGGCTCATCTGGGTCACCTTATGCCACCCACTATGCTAAGGTGGACACCCCCCCCACCCCCGAGTTCTGAGCAGGCAAAGCACTTTTTGTAGGATTAGGGTGGGCTGAGGGTGGAAGGTGGCAATGACCACAGCCTGCTTTGCCCATATGAAGACTTGTCTTGCTTTTCCCTTTTAGTCATTTATCCATTTATTTGGAAGAGCAATTCCATGACACACGCTGAGGAAGGCAGGAGGCTCTGAAGAGCTTTCTGGAGAGGTGGAGGAATAAGCTGGATGGCTGAGGGGGCTGGGCCTGTCTGCTCCTGAAGGCAGGCTGTAGAGCCCACCAGTGATCCCCTGTCACAGGCCTTCTCCAGCTGTCATGTGGGTGCCACTTAGTGAGGGTAGCCCAGATCAGGAGGCAGGGAGAAGAATGATGGGGTGGGTTAGTGGATGGGAAACTCTCCAGACTGCTTTTGGGGAGGAAACACACATGGGGAATTCAGGAGGCCCCAGATCCTTCTCCAAATCTTCTTTAACTATTCCTGGGGAGGTACATCAGACAAGGCCCTCTCTCCTCAAGGACAAGGGGGTGCAGGACCACCCTTGCCCCTCATCTCACACCCACCCAGTGCTCACGATGTGCAGACCCCACTCACTTTTGAACACCCTGGGGGCGGGGGGCTGGTGTCAGCTGCTCTTGACTGTGTTGGGGCAAAGCAATGGCCCCGAGGTCCCAGCAGAGAGAGCCGAGCCTGGGTTGGAGGGCACCTGGGTCAGAGGGCACTGAGGCTGGAGACCTGACTGACAAATAACAGGCGAGATTCAGGGAGGGAGTAAATGCCAAGAGAAGAAAAAAATGAAGAGGAATGACTGTGAGGTTCCAAGGCCAATCGTGCTGCCGGCGGTAACCAGGAAGTCGGGAAGGGCTCTGGTTTGGAAGGGAGGATAACAAGCTCTGCTTTGGACAAGTTTCCTTGTGGAGGTTGGAAGGTCAACCAAATACAGATCATCCCCAGACAATAAGAAATATGAGGTGGGTGAGGGGTGAGGGGTCAGGGACAAGATGGGGGCTGAGCAGCCATGGGACCATGGGGACAATGCCTGGCTGCTGAGGTCAGGCATTTGTCTGCCTCAGAGGTTCCCATGGGTGCCTACTGTGGGACAAGCACAGATCTGATGCTGGGGCATGCTGCAATGAATCAGAAGGGAAGGCATGTTGATTGAGTTGCTTGGAGAAGGGACTAAGTGCTGTCAACTCACCAACTGGCCTGGGGAAGGAGCACTAGAGCGGGAGGTCAGCCTGCAGGCAGAAGGCTGAGAGGATGGATTGTGTGGTGGATTGCTTAAGGCCTGAGTTGCCTTGAGTGTGACAGAAAATCCCACTGTGGTGGTCTACACACAGCAAGGGACCATTAGCCTCCCACAAGGCAAGAGATGTGGAGGTGACAGCCCAGCACTGGTTCAGGGACTCCACCAAGTAGGTAGAGACTCAGCCAACCTAACTCCAGAGCTGCCCACAGCTGCCCATATTGTGGAATCGGACGGTTGGCCACAGTCCTGCTGTCTCCCATCCCCATGTGCTGCTTTTCTTCCTTATTTGGTTTAAGGTTATGGTTTTCAAAGTGTGGAGCTCTTGGCGATGCTTCAGGGGCACCTGTGGAGGCCAGAGGGCAGGTGAAGGGGGCTGGTCTGCAGAGCATCTGTGTATACAGATGTCAGACATTGCAATATGTATTTCAACTATAGATTGTTCCTTTTCAAAAGAGTCTCTAAGAGGGAAGCATTTCCTGGAGTTGTAGGCTGAATGAACAGGTTGCCTGTTGGGCTTCATTTGCTAAGACTCCTGCTGCCAGAGGTATGGCCTGCCAAATCACCTGGCTGGAGCATGCATGTATGTGCAAGTATGTGCATCTACGTGTGCACATGCTGCACATGTGTCCTCAACTTGTGAGCATTCACCTGTGGGTCTCTCAGTGTCATCTACCTTTCCTCCCCTCAATGACCTGAGTCCTTGCCTCCCTAAAGACCATTCCATCCTGTCACCAAACACACCTTGCCTACTCCAAATCTGTGGTCTCCTCTCAGATTCTTTCTTTCTTGGGAGAAAAAAAATTAGTTTATTTTGATTCTTGATTTCAGAGGTTCAGTCCATGGTTGGCTGACTCCATAGATGAGGCAGAACATCATGGTGGAAGAGTGTAGTAGAGGAAAGTTGCTCAGTTCATGACAGCGGGAAAGCAGAGAGAGAGGGAGAGGGAGACAGAGAGAGAGAGACCGAGAGACTGAGAGACAGAGAGTGATCCACTCATCAAGAACAAACTATAACCTCCAAAGTCATGTCCCCATCAACCTGTCTCCTGAATCCACGCCCTATCTGCCTACAGTTACCACCCAGTTAATCCCTATTGGTGAATTAATCAACTGATTAGGTTACATGTATTATGAATGAATAATTTAACCTCTGAACTTTCTTGCATTGTCTGACACATGAGCTTTTGGGGGACATCACTTATCTAAACCATAAAATTCTGTCCCTGGCTCCCAAAAGCTCATGGCAATGAGCAAAAGACAGTCCACCCACTTCTAAGAGTCCCCATAGTCTTAACAGTTTCAGCCTTGACAAAAGTCCAAGTCCAAAATCTCATCTGACTATGAGCCCCTGTGAAGATAAAAAGCAAGTTACACATATCCAAAAATACAGTGGCACAGAGTAAATATTTCCAGTTCAAAAGGGGGAAAATAGGATACAGAAAGAAAGGATGGAACCAAAGCAAGATAAAATTCATCTGGGCAAAAAAAGTTCAATAGCCCCACCTCCCACATCCGGGGCACAAGGCACATGATGTTCTCTCCAGGGGTTCTGTGGCTCCACCCCTATGGTCTTTCCGGTTGCCATCAACATGGCTTATCTCTTGGTTCCTCTGTGCTCAGTTCCTACGGCTTCCTGGGAAGACCTTCCATTTCCTGGCATCCCTTTAATTTTAGGGGTCTCCACGCCGCCTTGGCTTCCGTCTCACAGCTCCATGCATTGCCATCCCAGGGACTGTCTTCAAGGACTCTGACCCTGCTGCACATTGCCCAGCCTTCCAGGCCTCCCTTTGAAATCTTGGAAGAAGCCTCTGTGACCCACTAACCCCAGCATCCTGTTTTCCTGCAGAACCAGAATCACATGGTTGATGCCAAGGTCTGCCACCATCTCAAGCAGTATCAAGCCTGCTGGGATCCTGACTGTTATGGCTGAGATATGAGGGGCCCTTCAAAAGCTCATAGTGAGACAATGCAAGAGGAGTCAGAGATGAAATGATTATGAGAGCTGCAACTTAATCAGTGGATTAATCCACGGACAGGGATTAACTGAGGGGTAGTATGGCTCCAGGAGATAGGTCACTATATGCTGACGTTGATTTTTATCTTTTGTCCCTGGTGAGTGGAACTCACTCTCTCTGCTTTCTTCTTGCCATGTTCTGAGTTGCTTTCCTTTGTCACACCCTTGCACCATGATGTTCTACCTCACCTCATGCCCAGAGGAATGGAGTTGGCCAACTAGGGACTGACACCTCTAAATCTATAAATAAACTTTTCCTCCTCTAAAATTTTTCTTGTCAGTTCTTTTAGACACAGTGGTGAAAAAGTTGACTAAAATAATGTCTGCAGTGGCTTCTGAGTACCTCCGGAGCTGAGCATGGTGACACAGCTTCCTAGGGACCCCTGTGCAAGCAAGGGACCACATGATCTCTTCTCAAAGGAAGTTTAACTTTTACACCCTTGAGCCTGATGGGCATGGCCTTGCCAGACCCTGAGACACCCTCCAGTCTCTTTCCTGTTGTCTCTATATGCTTTGCACTTTTAGTGCCTGAAATATCTTCAACAAACACCTCCCTTGGCCCCAATTTTACATGCAGGTTTCTGGCTAAGTTGCAAGATTTTCAAATCTTTTTACTCTGCTTTCTGCTTTTGATTCTCATAGTGAACTTGGTTAAAACCCACCAGCCATAGCCATGCCACTGCCTGAATGCCATTCTACCTTGAAATTTCCTCCACCAGAGTAATTAGACCACCATCCTTTAAATTTAATCTCACAGAAAGGCTCAGGACATGAGCAAAATATAGAGAACTTTTTTATCAAAATTCAACACAAATGGCCTTTACTCCAATTTCCAATAGAGTTCTAATGAACCCAGTCTTTACTGTCCCTAGTCCCATTGGCATTTGGATCTTCTAGGCTCCCACCAGAATTGCCCATTAAGCTCTGCTTACAATACTCTAAGGCTTCTCCATCCTGCATCTCCAGACTTTTCCAAAATCCTCTTACAAACCAGTCCCAAATGTTTCCCAACCACATGGCCAGGTTAGTCACAGCCATGACCCCACTTCTCAACATCAATTTCTTAATTAGTCAGCTTTTCACCTCTATGACTAAAAGACCTGACAATAATAACTTAGAGGAGGAGAAATTGATTTTGGCTCATGGATTCAGAGGTTCGGTTTATAGCTCTGGGCCCAAGGTGAGACAGAACATCATGGTGGAAGGATATGGAAGAGGAAAGCTGCTCAGTTTGTGACAGGCAGGAAGCAAAGAGCTTTTCACAGATTCATGTATTAAAGCCTAGTGTCATATTATCACTCATTGTGATGGGGCATTTGAGATGGGGAGAGAAGAGAGGAAATAAGAAGGGAGAAAGGTAGCCCAGAGAAGAGGCACGGTGGCAGGTTGTTATTGGCCTCAGGGATAAATTCTCGACTGGTGGGGTTCCAATTGCAAGACCATACACAGCCCCTCCTGCTTTTCAGAGCTGGCCCTTTCCAAGAGATGAGGAGGGACTTTGCCACTGCAGAAGGAGTAGATCGTGTGCCTGACGTTGTCCTAGGAGCTCTTCTGTAGCTGTTTCATCTTCATGCCAGCCCTGTAAGGCAGGCAAATTGGCCCTCCCTTTACAGATGGGGGAACTTTACTCTGTTATATGTTATGGTGGCCAGGAAGTCCATGGAGTCTTTTTGTCCACGTGCATGGTTCTTACCAGTGGCCAGCTTCCCGTTTGGCCTGTATGGCCACTTAGTACCCAGGGAAATGTGCTCACCCTCTTTCTGCCTCTCACCTGCCAGCTAGGAGAATAGCACTTGGAGGTGAGAAACCCCGGAAGATGTCTGCATTGAGAGGGGATAAGACCCGGGGGCTCCTCTAAAGCCTCAGAGAAGCCACCCAGGAACACAGCCAGACGTGGGTTTGCAGTGCTGAGGCACCATCTGACCCTTGGCTGATGACTCTCCCCAAACCTTAGTTTTTTTTTTTTTTTTCTTTATAATGGAATTAACACCAGGACCCAGCCCATGGGGTTGATGAGGAACGACTAAGTGGGTGTCCGTAAAAGACTTTGTCATCCCCATTCCTGGGGAGGCTGTTAGCTTTGGGTGTCATGCTTTACAAATGGCAAAACTGAGGCACCTTTCACAAGTCCTGTCTGAGGGCTGCCCCTGCAGATTTTGGACTGAGAGCCTCAGAGTTGAGACTCCTTCCCTCCCTCCTTTCCTCTCTGTCAGGGCCAGCTCCCTGGAGCCCCTCCATGTTTACACATGTGGGGGAAGTGCCCTGTGGGGACCTGGGAGGAGTCTCTATGGCCTGAGGAGGGCCTGGAGTCCTGTTTCCTGGCAGGTTCTCTTTTCCAAGCGTGGCCAGGCTTACTGGGCTCCCCGTGTTTCTCAGTGACCCTCCCCGCACTCCTGTGGGAAGGGCTGAGTAGCAGTTGGGACTCCTCTCCTTCCAGATTTCTAATCCAGTCATTTAGACTGACTCAAAAGCCACACATGGATGAAACTGCCCTTATGTTACCACAGCCACAGGATGGACTTATTCAAGCTTTTAAAAATCTTTTACCTTGAAAACAAATTCATGGGGATATTTTCAAAGAAAGCTATGAAAGGAAGACAGAAAGAGAAAGGGAAAGTGGGAGGGAGGAGGGAGGAGATCAGAGAGGCTTCTCTGCTGGTCGATGACCAGGTCAACAGGACTCTGTGGATCTGAGATTTTGCCCCCTGGGCTGCTGACCAGTCCCAGTGTGGAGAATCCCAGGAGCAGCAAGATCCACCCGGACCTAAGACTGACCAGGAGAAGGGTGTGGGGTGGGGGTGTTGTCACCTAGGTCACAGGTGGGGAGATCACGGTACTGTCCACAGACCTGAGTGTGGGTGTTTTGGGAACTTCAACCTTTGTGGACATCTCCTGAGAAGATCCCAGGAGAAATGCCTCCCATTGACTCCCATCCCCCATTAGCATTCAGACTCAAACAAGTTTATCAGATCAGCTTGGGTGTTCCGGACCCAGGAAATTGGATCCTGGCATAGGCAGGAAAGGATGGGGCTGAGGGAAGAGAGGGACTGGAGCCCTAGAGGCGAGGGTTGGAGACACTGGAGATCTGACAGTTTGGGGAGAGGAGTGCCAAGTGGGAAGCAGACAGAGGCATGGGGCAGCCGTGGTCTTCACTTGTCTCTGGGGCCTGGCAGTGGAGGTGGGCTGGAGTGTGACGGAGGTGAGAGGAAGGAAATGAGGACAAAACCCAGGGACATAGTCTGAAGGAATTAATAATCAGGGGGGAGAACCAAGTGGTTCAGTAAAGAGAGCAAGAGAAAGAAATGCAGGCTGTGCCTGAGCCACAGGGCCAGGTGCCTGGACACCGACTGATGGACACCAGGGTGTCGGCTTCTTAGGGGTCTTTAAATCCCTTTCTTTTGATGCCAAGGAGCCTTTGGGACAGGGAGAAAGTGCCCTGACATTCTTCAGGTGACCTTTGAGCTGGGCCTCCCCAGTCTCTACCTCTTCCTGGGCAACACCTCCAGGCCTCCCTGACTCTCAGGGTGAAGCTAGGGCTCTTAGGTGGAGCCTCTCATCTTTAGGGTGTGCACAACCCCATGCACATCCTGCACCCAGGGAGCCAGTCTGTAGGGTGTTACCATTTGGTCTAATGTATGAATATATGCCATGGTTATTTTATATTCTATTCTCTGGCCTCAGTGATGACAAGGTATTTAAACAAACATAGCATGGTAAAGCAACCAGCACCACAAAACAGTGTATTCTCAGTGTCTTGAAGGTCACCAACAGGTTCAGACGATGGCACCCCCATCACTACTTTGACCTGGCTGCCTTGGGCTCATGTTCCACAACTCTCACTGTGTTCTCTCCTCTCCAAATTGGACTACGTGCACTTCGCAGGATTTTTAGTCTGGCCTAACCATTTGGTGCTGGCTTCTGTTATTTGGGGCTGTCACTTCCACTGTTGAGCAAGAGTCTTGGCTACCTCCAGGAACTCAGTCCCTCGGGGCCACTGTTCACTGGCTCCACTGCTGACACTTAGGAAGTGAACGTGTTGCACCAGTGACAGAAGGGAGCCCTCAGAGCATGTTGGCTGTACCCCAAAGGGCCAGTGTTTAGCAAAACACCTCTTCCAACTTACAAACATGCAGACTTCTTCTCTCCCCTCTCCACAGGGCAGCTGAGTTTGGACAAGACCCTCGTGCCACTCTCGGGCTGC
This sequence comes from Urocitellus parryii, assembly GCF_045843805.1. Lineage (NCBI taxonomy): Eukaryota > Metazoa > Chordata > Mammalia > Rodentia > Sciuridae > Urocitellus > Urocitellus parryii. The sequence goes on along the minus strand of NW_027554094.1, from coordinate 378,625 downwards.
ACACAGAATTACATGACATCTAAGCCTGCTGAGCAGCATGGGAAGTCTTCTCCCCTCCTGGTGAATTATTCCATGGGTCCCTGTCACTTCTACCTGAAATTGGCCATCTTCAAGGAGCCACCAAATAGCTGTTTATGCACAAACTCCTGTAGATTCATTTCAAGATTTTCCTGGAAGCTATCTCACTGTTGCCTGAGTCAAAGATTCAAGTAGATTTTGAGCAAGAGGTATGTCCCATATCCATTTGCCAGACAGTACCCGAGTCTCTGCTCTGCCCAGCTAGGACACCTGTTTTTCCAGTTAGGAGCATTAACTGGGCAGAGGCCCCAGGCCAGGGCTCTCCTGAACACCTCTGCTGAGAACTGCCTCTGAAGACAGGTATCCTAACTTGTCCAGAGACCACCTGAGGCCTAGGTCCACCCTTCCCCATGGCCAATATGGCCCAACACACTTCCAGGCAAGAAATTTGTCCCCTTGTGCAGAGCCTCCAGTATTTCTGGAATTAGGGCTCCTCTTCTGTCTTATGCATGGGAGATGCTAGGGACTCCAAAGGGAGAAAGAGATTTGCTTTCAGTAGCATGAACTATGATGAACGAAATCGGAACCAAGCACCAGGCCAGCTCACAACAGAGTGGACTCTCGAGAGAAGGCAGAGATCTCTTTGGTTAGACCCAGAAAGTTTCATGAAATGCCTTCTTGGTCACTTACTACTTGTGGGCCAGGCGACACTGCCTGATCAGACCCTGGCCATGACAACCCCACTGTCCACCCTATTTCCTCTTCTTTCCTTCCTTCCCTCCATCCTCTCCCCCGGTCCTCTCTTTGCTTCCTACCCTCTCTTCTCCCCTTCTCTATTAATTACTCACTTTAGCTGGTATCAGGGATGAGGAGGGGGGAGACACTGTCCTTGCCCTTGAAGGGCATGCACATCCTGCAGGGGGGAAGGCAGGTGTGTACACAATTAACTATAATAAAACATGGTGAGCGATATAATGGAGATCTGCCCAAGGTGTCGCAGGAGCACAGAGGAGGGAGGTGAGAAGCCGCCCAGAGGTCATCAGGAAAAGCTCCTCTGAGAAGGAGGTTTCTGAGTTGCCCTTTGAAGAGTGCGTAAGAATTTTCCAGGTGAACCAAGATGAGAAGGGCATTCCAGGCAGGGGACAGTGGGGACAGAGCTTGGCAGGGATTCTGCTTTGGCCCATGTACACAGGGAGGGATGATGGGGTGTTTGACAAGGTGTCTCAAGGTCAGGGTAGATGGGATACACATGACATGCTGCCAGGCTGGATTGTATTCATTCCATGACGGAGACCATGCCAGGGTCTGTCTTTGGGCTGTATCGTTTGTGCCCACCATTGTCTCTCCCCGTATTGCAGAACAACCCTTCTATTTTCCAAATCAAGCTCTGCAACTTTTTAGCCTCTCTTTATCCAGGTTGAAAACTCACTTTCTCCAGATGCCCATCCCCAAGGAGGCTGGAGCCTGGGGCTTCTTCCCAGTGTTGCTTGGGTCTCACTTCTTCTTTGGAGTGGAATCTGCTCAGGGCTTCCAGTCTGGACAAAACACACTGGCTGGAGACTGTCCTCCATGTAATGACATGTTGTAAGTGATGTGTTGTGAAAATGGCACCTACCTGAGTTCCTGGGTTGTGATGGTGGGACTGGGGACAGGTAAGAGCTGGGGCATGCCCAGGACCAAGACCCCGACCAGAGCAGGCTGGGTCATGACAGAGTAGGAAAAATGCAGCCAGGTCCATCCCAAAACTTTGAGAAAGGAGAGATGTCATGATGGAACACGTTCTAGTCCGAGAGCCTGGAGGAATGGCCAATGTATGGGCAGAGTTGGGGAGGACCGGATGATGGGGGGGGGGGCGGGATAAGACCGTGCCTGCCTCAAGAGCAGAGCACCAGGCCCCCTGAAGGTGGCTGCACAGCTGCCTGGGAGTCTGGGCAAGTGATTAGATTAGAGATATGGGCTCTGAGGTCAAGGTAGGCAGGGAGACTGGACAGAGCACAGAAATCCACAGAGAGCCTGGAAAGAAGAATCCTGAAGAAACCCTACAGTGTGCAGACAGGAAACTGAAGAGTCTATGGTGGGTGGACAATCAGCTGTTGGAAGTAGAGGACAGGGAGGAGCCCCTGGAGCAGGGGATTCTAGAAAGAGAACAGTGAATGAACAGTGAATGTTCATGAGGTCAGAGAAACCAAGGCCTCTGGAGATCGGCAGGGACCAAGTCGAAGTGCCCCTGGAGGAGATGAAGAAGGGCCTGCTGGTCCTTGTACCCTCTTCCATGCCTAGCCAGGGAGAGCACCTCAGCCCACCTCTCCTGCTGTCTGCCTATCTACCTTAGCTCCCAATTCCCCAGTGGCTGAGATGGCCAGCCAGAATGGCTGGTCTCCTTAGATGGCATGGTTGATCAGCTTCCCCAGGGAGGAGGCCAGGACAGTCTTTCAGCAAGGTGCGGTTCTGGGGGGGGCTGGTGACCAGGCTTCCCATGCCCCTGAGAGCACAGTGAGCTGTCAGTAGCTCCTGGCCGGTGCAGAGGACCAGGGTGCCGCTCTGGCAGTGGCAGCCACACTGGCCTCAGGGCACAGTGGACAGTAGACATCTATTTTCCTTGACATCTGAATGCTCTGGTCTCCAGAGGCAGAGGGCGAGCCTGAAGCTCCACCTCTGTCTCTTCCTGGCCAGCCCTTTCCCTACTGGGATGGTCCACTCAGCCCTGTACCTCTTCCTGCTGCCCCTGACACTCTGGTGTGGTGCACGGACTCCCTACTTCTGTCCCCTTGAGCAGTGGCTGTCTTTCCCTAACATGTCAGTGTAAGGCCCTCATCCCAGGCTCTGTTAAGGGCAGACGTGTCTGTGGAGGTTAAGGGTCCATTTTCAAGCGTCCTCGGCAGAGACCCCAGAGTTCTAGCAAGGAGAGAGGCAGGGTATGCCAACCCTGCTTCTCCCAGGATGCACTGGGAGCCTGGGAACCAGGGGGGAGGGAGGAGGCTCAGCTGAGGAGCCCAGGATTTAATTCTATGCATCATTAAGTAGTCCTCTGAAAGTAGTGCCCCCCTATACATCATCCATGCTTAGTAAACAGTACGCTGACATTACATTAGCAGCTGGAAATGAATTTTCTCTTTTATAGGGAAATTGAGAATCTGCCAAGAAGAAAGAAAGAAAGAAGAAGAAAAAAAAAAACCTCAAAAGCAATTATCTAGGCATTTATGAGTTCCACCCTGGTCCCTCTCTCTCTCCTCTCTCACTCAGATGCAAAGAAGCATTTAATATTTAATATATTAAGAAAAGAAAGAAACTTTGATAGATTATGTGGAATCTGGCATTAATTCCTCTGCCCCACCTCACTTCCAAACCCGTGCTGAGTTCTGGATGACATTTAAATGGATTAAGGTGTTCAGATTTCTTTAATAGTGTTGACATTTTGGAAATATTTCTGGCTTTTTTCTCTCCTCGAAATAATAATAATAAATAATTACAGGAATGGATCTTCCCCCCTCCTCTGGACAGGCAGCCTCCGTCTAGTCTCCAGTGCCGGCTAGATTTACATTTTCCATTCTTATTTACAAGATTAAGGGCAAAGAGGAGAGAAGTCAAAGTCCTCCTTGGAAGACGTGGGCTGAGCCCTGAGAGTGGGGGCGTGACCAGGCAGAAGGAATTTTGCTTATCCCCAAATGATTTCCCAGGCCCATGGCCCCTTCCCCACTTCCCCCTGGGCTCCAGGGATCCTCCTGCTTGGGGCTCTTCTCTGTCCCTCCAGCCCTGGTTCCTGGCACTTCCTCCTTGGGGCTGTGCTGCCCTTTTCTGGTGCACTGTGGTCCAGTTCATTTGCAGACCTGCCCTCCCATGACAGACAGACGTACCCAGGATGCCTCCTCTTGTTTCCTGGGTGCCATGGAGACATGGCCCTAATGGTGAACATGGAGAAGGCGGTGGGTTCGCTGCATTCGTCCACTCTCTCCCCTGGGGTTGGAGTTGCTGTGGTGTGTTCTCAGGTCTGGATGCCAAGCCCAGGAGAGAGGGCTCTGGTCATTTCTGACTGCGATTCAGGTCTGAGTAGGTGATGCAGCACACAGGAGGGAGGGGCAGGAGGAAGGAGGGAAAGAAAATGGGAAGAGAAAACAGGAAAGGGAAAGAAGAAGGAGCCCCGAGGAGGGAATTCGTCATAGGATGATGCTGTCAAAGCCCCATGCTCTCCGCGGCTTCTAAACAAGCTTGGATCAGTAGCCCTCTTGTGTAGCAGGAGGCCCGGCTCTCTGCTCCTTCCTGCCCACAAGTGTCCATGGTTTCACGGTGCTGCTGGTCAACACAGTGGGCAGAAAGAGCTGCTGGTGTTTACAGAGGGTCCAGCATTCCATACAGACAGCTCCTTGCAAATATTAATTAGAGGAAGGTTAATCATTTGTTCCTGGAAAATGATCTCCATGCTATTTGATCCCTCAAGGTCTCAGTTTTCTTGTACAGAAAGTGGGACCAGCAAGCCTGACTGACCTGAGGACACCACTGTGCCTCTTACAAGGCCAGGGCACATTTGCTGGTGGCTGCTATTTTGTCCTGTTAGGCATTTAATCCAGTAGTGTGGACAATAGTTGTCACTAATCAGGCGAGACTAGCTGAAGTTTGAGAGTAGTCTGAAATGGAAGAAGGAAATAAATCATCTGATTTTATTGTGAATTGCAACCTCAAGTTCTGCACTGAATTTGGATGCGAGGACATACTTAATGTACAACCCAAATGATGCAACTTGGATGGTGTGTGTGTGTGTGTGTGTGTGTGTGTGTGTGTGTGTGGTGCTGGGGATTGAACCCAGGGCCTTGTGCATGTGAGGCAGGCACTCTACCAACCGAGGTATATCCCAAGTTCCTGGATGGGTTTTTAGAAGAGCAGTTTCTAGTAGATTCTGCTGGAGAATTTCAACTGGATTTTGGCCACCAGGCAGAATGAGTGCAGGATCCTCACAGATGGCGGCCTGAGAGGTGAGGGGCATCATTAGTTCCATCATTAGTTCCACCTTCTGTGGATAGCATCTCTACATCCACACTCACCTGCCTGCCTTTCTGCACCTCCTCCTGACCTTGACACCTGCCTATTCCTTCCAGGGTACAACTCATGTGAGGGTCCTCTAGGGAAAAATACCACAAAATAATTTTCATTTGAAATGCTGTATTTTTGACAAAGCTGACTTTTATTCCATCTTCCAAGCTATCCCGGCCCAAACTTCATGGAACTGCTCTTTTTCCTGGCTTTGTGTGGCCCGCTGGGCATCTTATGTGTATTGGACTTGCTTGGCTTAGCAGAGGACTCAGCAAGACTTCAGGGCCTGGTTTAAATTGCTTTTTTACGTCTTAGCCATAATCAGCTTTGAGCCTTCTCTGTAGTTCTGTCCTTTCTTTTGATTTTGAGATTCTCTACTCTGCTAGTCTATTAATTCTTGTGCTTTGAGTCATTGACTTTAGATTCACCGCCTTCATGGTCCACATCTCAGCGTCTGTTAGATTCAGAAGAAGTATGTGTTGTCCGGCACACATGATCTGCCAAGTGCTGTAATAGGTGCAGATTAAAGGATGAATAAGACCCATTTTATCGAGTTTATAGCCTGGTGGGGCCTAGAAGGGCAAAAGCTTGCAAACCAGTAAACAGTGTCCACAAAGTGCACTTGAAGGATTGAATTGGCACTGACTGGAGAAGAGGGATGGGGGCACAAGGGGAGTCCAGAAGGAAGAGGGGCTTCTCCAGGCAGACTGGAGAGCATGGTGTGGTGGGGGAAGGGCCCTGCAGAATTAGCATACACATGCTTCTTTCCACTCAGGAAGGAAGGATTCAATTAGGCTTCCGTTAAATTAGATGGCTCTCATTGTATCTGATGGCGAGAGGGCAGGAGAGAAGAGAAGGGAGTTCTGGTTGCAGACCTGACATCCAGCCAGGCTCCCATCCTATGTTACCTAGAGCTTCTGTTAGATACCTTTATATGACTTAGGCTTTAGCTGGCCACCCCATTCATTCACCCACCCACTCAGCCAGTTGGCTGTCCCTCCAGCCAGTCCTGCACCACTCATTCCCTTGTCAAGGTATCATTATGCACCTTAAGGTCCTAGCTATTATGCCCAGTGCTGGCTGGAGAGTTTGGTAGGAGCATCATTGACCCTTAGTCCTAGGCCAGCCTGTGCGAGAGTGCTACACGGCTGTTCTCCCTGCAATATAATTATCAACTTTCTTTGAGGGATCCTTTGCAAGTCAGACATGTAAAATAAGCCTACACAGCATATACAACATGCAAAGACAGATCCAGTAAACACCAATAGAAAACCACGCCACTTGAGGAATCAAGCAAACCTCACCCCTAGGGTCATTGGAGGCCTGGCTCCCTTCCTCCTAGCAGGATTGGCCTTTCTTGAATTCTGGGTTTATTATCCTTTTTATCATAGTTGGTCTCATCTCTATGTATCCTAATCAATCCCTAATTATCTTATCATTTTTGAAGTTTGCATAAATGGGGTCATGTGATATCTGTGGGTGTTCTTGGGTAGGTTAGTGTTCTCTTGCTCTGCTCAGTGCTGTGCTTGAGGTTGCTGAGCGGCTGAGTGAAGTTCCAGTGCATGAGTCATTAGTTGTCCAGTTTCCTGTGAATGGACATCACGGGTGCTCCTTTGCTGTAGTACATCCCTCTGTTAGAGCAACATTGTTGAGAATTTTCTTTTCACTGTCTCTTGCTGCATTGGTGAGTGATATTTTGGTGGTGTGACCCTCAGTGTCACTTGAGGGCTGCAAGCCATGCAGCTTCGGTGTAGCCGGTCCTGAGGATTGTCTTCCAGTGTGCTGGTCTCAATTTACACCCTGTCAGCCTCAAGTGTGCCTGTTCTAATTCTTCACCAGCACTTGGTGTGATCAGAGTTTTACATTTTGAGTGTGAACTTGTTTTTAGTTGTAATTTTAATATTCTAGGTCATTAATGAGCTACATAGACTTTTGCATGTTCTCTTTGCCTATGAATGGACCAAAATGATGTCTTTGGATGGTCGCTGTTAGGTTGTTTGTCTTTTCCTTACTGATCTGCAGAAATTCTGTTCTGAAACACTTTTGTTGCACATAGTCACATGTTTCCCCCCAGTTTATAACATGTCTTTTTGTCATCTTTAGTGTCTCTTAATAAATCCACGTTCTTAATTTCAACCCAGCCAACAGTCTTTTCCTAGTGAACTTTATTGTTTACATTGGGTTTTAAAATGAATATTTCTTATTCTGAGGTCATAAATATATTTCCCCATATTGTCTGTCAGCGTTTTCACTTTACCTTTCATGTTGAAGCTAGGAAGCCATCTAGGATGGATTTTGTGGGTGCTGTGGAGGAGAATTCAGTTTTGTTTCTCTTTATGGTTAAGCAGCGGTGAGGTTTGCTGAAGGTTCCTCCCTCTTTTACCTGCAGTGACAGTTGTGTTCCTCTTAAGGGGTGTCAGTACATGTACCAACCTGTCTCTCATTCAGTGATCCCCTGGGAAGCTCACCTATGTTACTCCTGTGGAATCACCAGCAGATTCCACAGAGCTCATGAGTCAAAACCCTGTGGAAAGGAGCCAAAATACTTCTTTTGGTTCACAGCAACATTTCTCGAGAGGGGCAGACCAGGGTTTTTTTTTTGAACTTGAAGAAAAAAAGGCTAAGATCCAACTCTGACATTCTTTGCATGACTTTGGGTGCAGTTTCCCTTCCCAGTTTTTCCGAGCTCCATTTTCTTCATCTGTTAAGTGGGAATAGTTGTCCAACTTCAGGGGCTGTCCAGAAGGCTGCATTTTGCACCCTAAAGGAGACGCAAGTACCTGACCTCAAGAGAGGCCTGAGGATGAGTTTCTCAACCCACAGCCACACGGATGTTTTCTAACATCTCTAGTCCAAAGTGAGTCAGGTCTCAGAATTACCTTACAAGAAAATGAGACATGGGCCCCCAAATGAATTATTTGCTTCAGTTCACCGAACTTTCTTCCCATACTTCCTGACTTAGTTCCAAACTCATTTCGGAGGGCATGGGGCTGTGACGTTTCCTGCTAAGAATGATTGAGGATAATTGGCAAAAGGAAACTAGTTCTGTATTCCTGAGTCAGGAATGGCAGACAAGGAAGAGAGCTGAGCAGAGAGTCGTCCACCAGTACTTGAACCTTAGGCTTGGTGTCCAGCTTAAAGAATGTCCTCTCCTTGGCAATGCCGTAATACAAATTTGGCACTTTATAATTAATGAAGTGTTCCTACAGCATTGAGTCCATTTTAATAGATGGGTCCATTTTATTCACCTGTGTGATTCCTGCCAAGGGACCAGCAGATTCCACAGATCTCACAAGTCAAAAACCCTGGGTAAAGGAGCTAAAATACTTCTTTCGGTTCACAGCAACATTTCTTTACAGGGTCAGTCCAGGGTGGAAAGAATAGGGGAATGGTCTAGGGGTCCAGTTTATTCTCTTAACACGGTGAGGTGGTCTGAGATTGTTAGTGGGCCCTGGGAGTCTGAGACACGCTCAAGTTCCCAGAGTCAGTCATGAGGTGACCAGACGCAGACTCGGGTCAGGCCATTCAGAATCTCCTTTTACTACACAAACGTGACTGTATCAGGATGGGCTGGGATCATTTCAAATGTGTTGCCACATGGTTCAATTTGGGGTTCAGAAAAGACTGTTGGTAACTAAGCTGATATTTCCAGTAGAGCTGGGGTTGGGCAATTTCCAGAGAACTGCTGAACTCCCCCAACTCCTAAAAATGCCAGCAGGTTTTTTAAAGGTATTAATGACATATAGATGGAAGGGCTTCCCTTGGGATTGCCTCTTGTGTGTTTCCTATGAATTTCTATTTCTGGCCAAGGTCCCCTGGGTACACTGGTCTTGGGACAATGGCGAGACTGATTAGACAGGCCTGCTCACCTGCCAACATGGCATCTGGAAATCCAGACTAGAATTTAGTGACCTTGAAGATGTGGCCTGGCCACTTGGTCCTACCTTGGCAGCACCTCCAGAAGAGCACCCCGGGAGCAAAGGGAGTTTGAAAGCTGCCTGAAAGAATTCCATGTTTCTGGGCCCCCTTCATGTCCCTGGGCTGTGCTTCCTCCTGGTGAGGCTTAAGACTCAGGCCTCCGCTTCCCTCCCTGGTAGCCCAGCCTCCAGGAGTCATGCGCCTGTCCTTGTAGATGACCTCTGGGTACCTAACGAACCACGGTGCTTCTGATTCTTCTTTACCCATCAATGCTGCCACATTTCATTGATGATCAAGGGTTAGCATCGACATCTCCTTCTCCCTCACTCTTTGCTCTTTGGTAACATCTGCCCTGCGTGGCCACTGATCTATGTATACCTTGTACCTTCTTTGCTGTCTCTGGCCACACAAAACTCCCACCTGAACCACCTGCTGTTTCTTTGACATACAGTGGCACTGAGTTCAGTGGAATCAATGGATGGATGAGTGCAGCAGAAAGTTGAGCTGGGCTCTCTTGGCCCAGTGGGGTTAAGCTATCTTCCCGGAGCTCTCTTGATGGTGCCAGAAAAGCTTTCCATGTGTCCCTCACTGACCCCTTTTTCTGTGCTCCATCTTCTCAGTTCTCCTGGCCCCTAATTCCTCTCAACAGCCAACTTCTCTTGCTTCCTTTCTGGGACATGGTCTCAGTTCACACTTTAGTGAGCTCTCTGGTGCACCACATAACAAGCTTTAACCACAGAGTTAGGGGAAAGGGACTAGCCATCAGGAAATCTTATGTCACGATAGCCTTGGGAGAGTCACATACCTTCTATTGCGTTATCTTACCTGTCAGGTAGAAGTAGGTATGCCTCCGTCTTAGGTGGCATGTCATCCAGTGAGATAATGAACATGGGAAACATTTCAGACCTCAGACACAAAGTGAGGTGTTACCAGCCCCCTTCCCTGCACCTTCAGATCCCCAGGTATTTCCAGGTCCACCCCAAGTGGCCTCCTCTACCTTGCTCCTCTCCTGCTTTCTCCCATCTATGCAGCACTTCCATCTTTCCCTCTCTGTGGTCACATCCCACCTCAGTACTTCAAGGACATTTATGTAACCCGCTGCCTGCTCTGCCTCCACAGCCTCTGACCTCCTCTCTTTCCTTTCGTCAGCAGAGAGGATGGCCAGCGGTCGCCCTGACTCCTGCCCACTCTTTCCTCAAATCCTGCGGTTCTTCTCTGCTGTTCTTCCCAAGCCAGCAGATCTCCCACCGTTTCAGTTCCTAGCCTCCTCAGCTGCTCTGCAAACCCAGTGCTGCAGGCCAGACCCTGCTTCTTAATCCTGTCTTCTCTCAGGCTCCCTGTAAGGCACCCTCCCATGGCCTCTCTGACTCTTGTCAACCCTCTGTCTCTTGGCCCCTTCCTGATTCACCCCATCTCCTCACTTTCCCCAGGCCCAGCCTCCTGCCGTCTGCTCCACCCACACTGAGAAGCATCCCTCTGTTTTGCTCCAAGTTAGCTGAGCTACCTGGAAGTATTGTTCACATCTAGGTTTCACCTTCAATGAGCACAGTCACAAACTCAGGGATGCTCAAGAGAGGCAACCACATGGCGAGGGAGCACAGAATACCTTAGGGAACCCTGGAGAGATGGACATGCTAGACCTACAGGGGAGCCTGTCCTTGCTGTCTGAATACACTTGGAAAGATGGAAGAAAGTTTTCATCTACTGATTTTCAACCCTACACAAAACAGACTCTGATGGGAATTGACCACAGGCAGGTGTGGGGTCACTAGCAGGCCACAGCTCTCCAAGGCCCTTTACTCGGACAGCATGGGCTCAATCCACCCAGCAACTTCGCAGCTGTTGGCCCTGGCAAGGCCCCTTTCTGTGTTTCATTGTGTGCAAAATGAGGACCTATGATGATGGCATTCCTATCACAGTGTTCTTCCAAAGACCAAACAAACTAATGTATGTAGAGTGCCTCGCACAAGCCCCGCTCCAGGGGACTGTGTGGCAAATATTAGCAATCCCCGCCTCCTCTTCCTCCTTCTATCATCACCATCATCATCATCATCATCACCATCACCCTCACCATTGTCACCACCATCACCACCATCATCACAGTAATCATCACCATCATCATCACCATTGTCACCACCATCACCACCATCATCACAGTAATCATCACCATCATCATCACCATTGTCACCACCATCACTACCATCATCACTGTAATCATCACCATCATCATCACCATTGTAAACGCCATCACCACCATCATCATCACCATGATTATCACCATTGTCACCACCATCACCATTGTGAACACCATCACCACCATCATCATCACTATAATCATCAACATCATCATTAATATGACCACCACCATTGTAATCACCATCATCACCACCATCATCACCATAATCATCACCATCATCATCACCATTATCACAACCATTGCCATTGTCACTATCATCGCCAGCATCATACCATCACCACCACCATTATCATCATCACTGTAATCATCATTATCATCATCACCATCATCATCATCATCACCATCACCAGTGCCATCACCAGCACCATCATCACTATAATCATCACCATCATAGCACCATCACCATCATAGCACCATTACCATCATCAGCACCATCACCATCATCAGCACCATCATCATCACCATCACCATCACCATCACCATCACCATCATCATCATCATCACCATTGTCATCACCACCACCATCACCATACCACCACAGTCATCACTGTAATCATCACCATCATCTCACCATAATCACATCATCAACATCATCGTCATCACCACCGCCACCATTATCATCACTGTAATCATCACCATCATTTATAGCTGTTTAGCAATAGAACTACCTCTTCACAAAGCAGTGAACTTTTCATTTCTAGTGGAGTGTTCAAGCTAAGCCATGTTGGGATATGGCAGAAACTTCTGCTGCTGAGGTAGCACTAGGTGATACCAGATGCCCCTTCCTGGGTTCACTCTCCAGCTCCCTGCACCCATCTATGGTGGCATGGTGCTCTCTGGCACTCCTTTCTAGATGATCCCTCCAGTTCCCTAGCCCCCTCTCAGACATTGCACATGGCAGGTCCAGAGACTTTCTGGGGTCAGGCCCTTATGAAGGGAAGCAATGTCTATGAGCCTCCATTCCCATTGAGCCTCAACTCCCTCTTATCACCAAAGCCAGAATCTTTGTCCCCTGTGCTTCTGAGATCTGGATTGCCTTGTGGAACCCTCTGGGCGCCTGACCTTGATCAAGATCCTAACTCTGCTTCCATGGTAGAATCCGAGGTCCTGGTTCCACTCACCTTCTTCTCAAGCTGAGCCCAGCCCGTGCCCTGCTTTGATTGAACAGTTCTAACATCTCTCACCAAGATTACCATACATTGGAGTATAAGCCCAACATTCACCCCTCGAGTCCCCAGTCATCAGAGTTTATGACTCTTCCCTGGTCTACTGTATCCATGTGACCATTTCTGTTTCCTTGGCTACCCTGGCTGTAATCTCTCCTCCATTCCATAACTTCTTAAAAACAAACAAACAAACAAACAAAAACCTTGTAGACCCAATTTCTTCTCCTCAATACCACCCATTTCCCCCCTTTCTCAAGCATTCCTGTATTTGCACAGATAGTAGAAGGCCAAATCACCTAAAGAGTCACTCCAAATCCTCCATACTGGGTCCATTTTCTTCTTACAACTTTCTTGAGGTATACTCCATAGAGCCATAACCCCGGCTAAGTTTAGTCTATGCTATCACAAGGTTCACTTGTCCCTATGATGTTCCTGCTCTTACAACCTGTCCCCTAACACCAGTGGTCCTATACAACCACAGTCTTCCTCTTGTCACTATAGTTTTGCATTTTCTAGAATTTCCTTTAAGTAGAATCTGACTGTATATAGTCTCCTATGCCTGGCTTTTGCGTGTAGCACGACATCTCTGAGATTTGTACACATTGTCACACGTACCAGCAGTTCCTTCATTCATTGTTACTGTTGAGCAGTATTCCATTGTATTAATGTAGACACTGGGGCTGTTTCCAGTTGGGGTTATTATGAATAAGGGCCACAGATATTCACGTACATATCTTTCTATGAGTATATTTAATTTATTGTGAGTATGTCAGTGAACTCAGTGGCTGCTGTGACAAGTGCCTAACTTTTAAAGGACTGTGTGACCCTCTTCAGTCCCGTCTTACACCAGCCCATCCACCCTTTGACTGTCCCTGATCATGCCTTGTGCTGTCTGATCTCCATAACCATGTTCACCCATTGTGTTTCTTCCTACTCCAGTCGTTGTGATGAAGATTTATTGCTCCCTCAGCTGGTCATCACATAGGGACAGAGACATGACCATGCCCAGTGGAGCCTGCGCCCTGGTGGGAGGGGCGGATGCACACAATGTAATTCACATACAGAGTCAAAACAGAGGTGGAGGAGCTAGCATGGTGGGTAGGGAAAGGTCATGCCACTGGGGTGCGTGGGAGAAGGGACTGCCTCAGGGTGAAGCAGCATGTGCGTGTGTGTGTGTGTGTGTGTGTGTGTAGCCCTGGGGATGAGGAAGGGCAAATCTTGAGGGCTGGTGAATCTCTTCTCAAACCCATCTCACCCAGGAAGCCATCGTAAGTGCTTATCCTTCTAGAAATTTCTGCCATGCACACCTCATGCTGCTGGTCATCTTGTTGGGGAGACAGTCTTTCACCCCACCCTGCAAACAAAGCTTTATCCTCATAGATGAAGGCTCTTAGTGTGGTCTGAATCCAAGAGCCAAGCATCTGAGCCAAGGGATGGATGGCAGAAGTCTAGAGTGTGTCCTGAGGAGATGACAGACCCAGGAGAACATATCTAGCCAGAAAGAGGAGCAGGTCGAGAGAAGGCAGGAGCAGTCTTCAACCTGGGCAGCTGGAGTGTGTGCACATGGGGGTCATGTAGGTTCACTGTCAAGGGCAGAGCTAGGTACACAGCAGGCTCCACATGAGTCAATGAAGGAGTGAGTGGGGCTGTGTCCACGGAGCCTCTCATCTCTGTTGGAGCCTATTCCACGTCCAACCTGGGTCGGTCAGACATGCAGACATTGAATGGCTTCCTTGCTGCTTTTCTGGCTAAGTGCTCAGCAATCCACACACAGAGCCGAATGTCTAAGAAAATAATTTCTTTGCTTTCTGATGCTGTAAAATATTGTTTGGATTAAAAGGGCAGGAACCAATTGATGGCTCTGGATGTTTTTTTTATCTTTTGGCTTGGGGATGACAGGGCAATCCATCAGACAACTGCCTTGGCTCCATGTGACATTTCAAGCTCAAATGTTATAGCTTTTTTATTTTCTCTTTTCTTCTTCTTTTTTCACCCCCTGGCACCCTATTGAACTGTGCCTCCAGGAAAGGCAGCCTGCAGACGGGGCTTCTTTGACACTTGTCATGGGGCAGGCACTCAATTGAGGCTTGTCAGAGGGTGGCTGGGATACGCGGCCTGTTTAGCAGGCTGTGCCAAACGTGAGATACCAGACAACTTCCACCTGAAGTTGCCCCTGTGCCCTAGACACCTGGCCACCAGTTACCCAGGCCCTAGACAATGGCCCAGAGGTCCACAGACGGTGATTTCAGCAGCTTGATTATGTGTGGGAAGTTGAGATGCATAGTTTCTTCATGTCTCTCTGCTGCCAATGCATGAAGTGAACTTGGAAGGGGCTATTCAATCTCTCCAAGCTGCAGCTCCTCAACCTTTGCGCCAGAGGGTGAGTAACGGTAACAAGGAAACGAGATAGTCGCTGTGGGTATGTCGTGAAACTTCAGAACAAAACTGGAAAGGGGATCTGCCCTCTGTCCTGGTGATCCACGTCAGAGAGCAAATGGCCTCAAACCTTGGTGAATTCGAACAACCAGCATTTATTATCTCATGGTTTTATGGGGCTGGCATGATGAGAAGGTTCTGCTCCCAGGGCTCAGGGCTCAGCCTGGGGCTGAAGTCATCTCTTGGCTTGACAGGGTCTGAGAGTCTTCTTCCAAGATGGTTCACCTGCTCAGCTGCTGGCTGGAGGCCTCAGCTCCTTGTGGTTGCTGTCCAGAACTGCAGGTCCTCACCATGTGGGCCTCACCATGGCTTGAGGGTCCTCATGTCATGGCAGTAGGCAGACACTGCCATGGCTTTAAGATCTAGGCACAATCTGGGTCCCTCAATCTGCCTTTGAGTCCATGCATCAGCTCCATTGAACCTGGAGGGGGTGACCCAGGTGGAGTGAGGGTGGGGGCTGTCATTCAGTTTCTTCTGGGAAATGAGGGAGCTGACTGATCCTCTCTGTGGTCTTCACTCTGAAACCACGTCCCTGTTTGTTCCAATATCTTTTCCTCAAGTCTGCTCTCCTGTACTGTCTACTAAAAATTCATATAATTGCCAACCCCTTGATCCATAATAAAAATTCTGCTTTAGTCCCTGATGGCGTTCTGTAGAAATGGCGGTGCTTTGCATCTGAGGGGGGTCTTGGGAGCTCTTGATTTGCTGTGCTGAGCTGCATCAGTTGGCCAGCCTCTTGCCGGTCTAGCCCCTCCGTAGTTCACACAGAGCCATCATGTGTGACAGAACCCCTGCTTTGAGAGCCAATAAGGAGGTGACCCCTATGGGAGAGAGGGTCCAGGGCAGTGCTGGGGTCTCCAGCCTTGGTGCTGTGTTTGAATTTGATATGTTCCCACAGGAGTTGGTGTCTAGGATCAGATGGGTTTTGTCATCTGGGGTAGGCAGAGCTGGCATTGTTCCTGCAGGTACGGACTGAAAACCTAAGGTGAGGAATGAAAAACACCTGGGGCTCATCAGGTCCTCCTGAGGCACATGCAGGAATAGGGAACCCGGAAAGCAAAGATATTGGGTGGCTAACATATGGGGTTTGGCTTAAGCCCTCTTGAGATTGAGGTGTCTGTGGTGTATCAGGTGAAGTTCATGTGCCGCCTTCCACATAGCTTCCAGGTGGCCAACGGGTACAGAGCAAATTCTCATAGCCAGAGGATCTTACCCTGTTTGTGTGTTTCTAACTCCTCTCAGCTGACAACTGTGTTTTGCTTTCTTTGTCCAGATGTCCTGGAATGTTCTCCTTGGCTCTCGTGGACCTCACTGTTCTGAGGACCCCACAGACAGACTAAGGCTGCTACCTACTGGGGAGGTCCTGACAAGCTTCTGTGAGTCCCTGCCAGGAGAGAGGCTTGGGTAAGCTGCAAGTGGGGGCTTCACCAGCCTTCAGAAAGAGCAGGGTCTTTCAAAGTATAGCCCATCCATCCATCCATGCATCCATCCATCCATCTATCCATCCATCCATGCATCCATCCATCCAGGGACCTCCCATGGTATTCCTGCAAGGCCCTGGGGCTCAGCTCACAGTTACCTCTCAGGACCACTGGTAAAGCCCCCAGGGCTATCTCTCACAGATCTGGTGTTTGCTGAGGCCCAAGGTGCTGTTCCCGCTCTGCAGACGCCAGCTTCATGCACAGCCCTTGTGAGCTCTGTGCTGATCCCAGCTTCAGAACCCTCTGGAAGGCCAGTATAAGTGAGGTGCCCTGGGAGCCAGGCACCCCACATATCCAGTCCCACGGGCCATTTGGGCAGCTGCCTCTCCAACCTTATCTTCCTTCTGCCTCCACGGAAACCTGAGAAAGACAGAAAGGGGGAAGTGGCGTGGTTTCCCAACACAAATAACCCCACAGAGCTTTCTCAGCCGTGACCCTTAGCCTGTTGTGTCAGCCTCAGGCTGAGGGAGGAAGGAAATAGACCTTCTATTGAGTATTTTTCTTCCCCTGTCAAGAAGATCAGAGGAACTGAGAAGGGAAAGAAAAGGAGTGAAAAGCACCTTGCGGCCCCTCCTGCAGGATTGGTGCTGCTGTCCCCACCCCTCCTGAGCTCTGAGCAAACAAAGCCCCAGCCAAGTGAGGCCCGAGGCCCACTCCCAGCAAGCCATAAATAAGAGCCTTCAGCCTCTGGCTCTGTGTGAGTGGCGAGGGCACTTCTGAGTGTAACATTTGTTAGCGGAGCTGGGAGAGGCTGGGGGGAGAGGCCTCTTGTTAATTGAATCCTAATTTCCTTCTCCCAGGCCGGCTCTTATCTTTTTAATTACACAAGGCCTTTAATCTTCCTGAGGACTTGTCTCTGTCATTAATGGGTGATCCCTATTAGAGATAGGGGGTCTGCTGGGGTAATGGGAGCCGCAAGCAGAGGCCTTTGACAACTTTTTTACTTTTTAAAAACACCCGGAGTTACCCAGGGCAAATGGGGGCTGAGACAGGGAGACATGTGGGGCGCTCCTGGGCTCTCAGATGGTCTTCCTCCAACTATCTGTGTCTTTGATGGGGGACTCTTAGCTGAGGGACAGGAGCCTTTTATGTCAGGACCTATTGCTGTGGCTGCCAGACCACGGGGTTGCTGGCTCTAGCAGATTAGGGGTATGTGAGCTCCCGAGAGCCCATCTCAGGTAATCTTCCCGGGGGAAAATCACGCGAGTACATTGAGGGATGCTGGGTGCTGAAGTCGGGCCCTTGAAAGAGTCGGGGCGTTCTGTACTGCTGAACCTCAGGGTGAGCATTAGGTCTTTGTGGATGGAGACTCACATTCTCGGGGCATTGCACAGGTGCACTGTCTCCAGGTGACAGTGACTCGGGACACTCCAGGGTCACATCTCCCTCTATATCTTCTCCTCCCAGCAGCCCTGTCAAACCCCGATGAGCCAAAAGCCATACTTAGGAATGTAAAGGACAGGACGCTCCCTACTGGAAGGGGTTCCACTCATTGGACATCAACAAAAGCCTTCAAAATAACTTTTAAACAAGGGTCTGAGGGCATTCAGTTTAAAACATGAATTCACACATAATTACTGAGCAATCGAGTTCCTCATTATAGCTTTAAATCCTACTGGATTTTCTTTTGCTGGCCTGCAAGGTGGTCTTTAGTATCCCCTTTCTCAGGCAGTCCAATAAGTCACACACCAGGCCAGCCCCTGGCTGGGCAGAAGGAGAGGTGAGGCGAGGTCCCTGCCAGGAGCCCAGTGCCCAGCTGGGAAGATTCATCTTATTAGTTTTAAATATGAGTATACATAAATAAATAAATATAAATAAATACATGTGTATATGTATATGTGTATATGTATAAGGCAGTGCATATATATATATATATACTATACAAATGCATATTTATAAAACTGTATATGCATAGTGTGTGTGCACGTGTGTGTACACACATGTATTTGTGGACTTGTGTCTTTAAAGTACTCAGGTTTGATTTCAACCCTATATGCACATGTGTACACATATATGTATGTACATGCACGTGCGCGCACACACACATATACACAGTTGACATCACAGCTGGCTTCCCTGCTGATGGAGTCTCCCACAGCACCAGCAGCCAGCTCTGCACTTTGGGTTGTGTCTTGCAGGGCTAGCTGGGAGCACCATATCATCAGACTGCAGGCCACTGTGCACAGTCACCTCAGCTGCAGCCGAGGGTCGTGTAACCAGAAGGTGAGAATCAGGATTCCAGCCCTTGTCTGAATGTGAGGCCTGGCCCTTGCCCTAAGGCCCTGGCCAAGGCTGCTCTCCTTGCTCAAAGTCACAGTCTGCCTCTTCAGAAAGTGCCCAGCTCTGGTCACAGATGCTTGTGAAGAAATAATGAACCTGGACGTGGTCCAGAGAAGAGCAATTAAAACACTGGAGGGGAAGGGGGACTTCTGTTTAAGGACAGACTTAAAACTACCAGCAGCCGAGTCTGGAAGAGGCCATCAGAAAGGATGAGATGGAGGCGGGGCCGGAGGGATGGTGTGCCTGCCAACAGGATACCCACTGGAGCCAAGAAGCAGTCGTTTCAGGAAAATGAGGAGAAAGTTCTACTTACCATGTCCCATAAGTTTGCCACCTGCTGTGTGATTCCAGGTGGGGCACAGCCAGGAAACATAAATAGACTCACTACTGCAGAGCCACTGGCCTCTTGCTGCCTAACCCAAGCTCCTGGATTCTAACCATCATCACCTGGAGCCAGCACACCTTTTCTGTAAAAGATCAGAGGGTGAATGCTTGGGTTTGTGGGCCAAGTCTGTTGGCACAATTCAACTTTGCTACTGCAGCACAGTCGCATCCATGGGCAATATATATGAATGGGCAGGCTGTGTTTCAATAAAACTTTATTCACAAAAACAGATGGGGGCCGTATTTGACCAGTGAGGCATAGCTTGTTAATGCTTGGTCTACACCAATGCAGGGTGGGCTCAGTGGTCTGATTCCAAACTGAGAGGTATCTTCGTGGTTCTACCCTAATTTTATAGAGCATGACTGTGACATTCAGATACATCAAATAAACACCCCAATGTCATCCAGTGGACTGTTGAGGTTGCCTAGGGGATATTCAGAAATGGATAGCGGGATTGTAACAAAGTGCGCTTGGGCTGGGCATTTCTGACTTTTAAATAAATTCTCTCGGTCAGAGCCTGCCTTTTCTTAGAGAATATCCCAGGGGGAGGATATGGAAGTATAGCTTGCTTCAAGAAAACTGAGGGATACTTTAAAATTCCTGGATATCAGCTGAGCCTGCTGGCCCATGCCTATAATCCTAGTGGCTATACAGGCTGAGACAGGAGGGTTACAAATTCAAGGACACCCTCAGCAACTTAGCTAAGCCTTAAGAAATTTAGCAAGACCCTGTCTCAAAACATAAAATTTTTGAAAAGGAGCTGAGGAAGTGGCTCAGAGGTAAAACACCCTGGATTCAATCCCCAGTAACACACAAACACACACACACACACACACACACACACACACACCAGAAAATAAGAAACAGAGCATTCCTCAAGCTTCTCCAACTGACCCCTAGTTCTGAGATGGGGGGAAACTGTATTTCCTGACAGTCCCTAAAAGTAATGCTGGCCCTGAGGCCGAGTCCCTGGACTATCTGGGACTACGGGGGCAGGTTGAACCTCCACTGCCCATAGGAAGGAGCTGCTCCTGGGCTCGTCCACTGAGACCCCACCTCTTTCACATCTGGGCAATATGTTCCTGAAAACCAGAAAACCTGCTTTCTGTACTCTGCTGGATAGACCAGGAAGGCCCAAGTCAGTCGGTGCTCAGAGGAAGATGTGTGTGGTTGCTTGGTGTGTGTGTGTGTGTGTGTGTGTGTGTGTGGTGTATGTGTTATGTGTGGTTGTATGGTGTGTGTGTGTGTGTGCGTGGTATATGTGCTATGTGTGATTGGTGTGTGTGTGGTATATGTGTTGTGTGTGGTTGTCTGGTGTGTATGTGTATGTGTTGTGTATGTATTGTGTGTGGTTGTCTGGTGTGTGTGTGTGCACATGGTGGTATGTGTTATATGTGGTTGTTTGGTGTGTGTGTGTGAGTGGTGTATGTGTTGTGTGTGGTTGGTGTATGTGTGTGTGTGTGGTGTATGTGTTGTGCGTGGTTGTCTGGTGTGTGTGGTGTATGTGTTGTGTGTGATTGTCTGGTGTGTGTGTTTGTATATGTGTAGTGTATGCGTTGTGTGTGGTTGTTTGGTGTGTGTGCGTGGTGTATGTCTTGTGTGTGGTTGGTGTATGTGTGTGTGTGTGGTGTATGTGTTGTGTGTGGTTGTCTGGTGTATGTGTCTGCATGGTGTATGTGTTGTGTGTGGTTGTCTGGTGTGTGTGCTGTATGTGTTGTGTGTGTATGTGTTGTGTGTGTGTCTGCATGGTACATGTGTTGTGTGTGGTTGTCTGGTGTGTGTGTGTGTGTGTGGTATATGTGTTGGGTGTGGTTGTCTGGTGTGTGTGTGAGTGGTGTATGTGTGTGGTTGTTTGGTGTGTGTGCGTGCGTATGTGTTGTGTGTGGTTGGTGTGTGTGTGTATGTGTGTGGTGTATGTGTTGCATGTGGTTGTCTGGTGTATGTGTTATGTGTGTATGTCTGGTGTGTGTGTCTGCATTGGTGCATGTGTTGTGTGTGGTTGTCTGGTGTGTGTGTGTTAGTGGTGTATGTGTTGTGTGTGGTTGTTTGGTGTGTGTGCGTGGGTATGTGTTGTGTGTGGTTGGTGTGTGTGTGTATGTGTGTGGTGTATGTATTGTGTGTGTATGTCTGGTGTGTGTGTCTGCATTGGTGCATGTGTTGTGTGTGGTTGTCTGGTGTGTGTGTGTCGTATATATGTTGTGTGTGGTTGTCTGGTGTGTGTGTGTCGTATATGTGTTGTGTGTGGTTGTCTGGTATGTGTGTGTGAGTGGTGTATGTGTTGTGTGTGGTTGTTTGGTGTGTGTGCGTGGGTATGTGTTGTTTGTGGTTGGTGTGTGTGTGTGTGTATGTGTGTGGTGTATGTGTTGTGTGTGGTTGTCTGGTGTGTGTGTGCGTGTTGTATGTGCTGCGTGTGGTTGTCTGGTGTGTGTGCTGTATTGTGTGTGTGGCTGGTGGCTGGGGCTGAGGTATGCACAGGTGGAAGCAATATTCCAAACACTACTAATCCAGGACTTGCTGTTTTGGTGTCAACAGAAGATCCCTCCTGAACTCCCTCACTCAAGTCACCCTTTGAAAGTCAGACAGCCCTTGGGAAACTGCTATCCCAGCTGTGACCTGTGGGCTCTCTGTAGCATGCCAGGTTCATCTGGGGCGCTGGGCCTCCTTGGTGGACAGTGTTTTCATCTGTGAAAGGAAGCCAGCTGTCCTGAGACAGCCCCTCCGTTGCAGGCCAGGACGATGCCCACGGTGAGGCAGGCTGTTTTGAACAGGGACAGCTGATTTGCCCTGGGTGGAGCTTCCTGCATCAGGGACAGAAGGGACTTAGGAAGGAGTCCATCCCCTGGGGCTTTCATCCACATGAGGATGCTGAAGAGGTTTGGCCACAGGACCCCGGAGTCTGAGCTGCATGTCTCCTGCCACTCCCAGAGGCCAGAGGAACCTTCCAGGAACACTCTTCACCAGCCGTTCCGGACGTCCTGTCTCTGTCTTGATCCCAACAGGCCATGCAGGCCGGGGCACATGTGGCAGAAGAGACTGCTTCCAAGGTGAGCTGAAGACGCAGAGTCCTGGATTCAGATCCCACTAGCCGTAGCTCACGGAGGAGCTGCCTGACTCTGAAGTCCACCTTTGGAACACAGCAACTAGCCCACAGCAGGTGCTCATGAATGCTCTTTCCCCTTTTCATCCCACCAACCCCTGGAAACGCTCTTGTTCCACTTCCGCCCAATGCAGACCTGGGTCCCCAATGGGGAACACACTCAAGGAGAAGCTGCGCTGAGCAGCTCCAGCTACGGGAGCTCAGGATCCGCCACCTATTGTGCATATGACTGCTCTCAGAACATTATCAGTACCTAGTACACATTTTTCTAAATTATAAAGATGATGCCTATGCATTGCAGTAGATTTTTTAAATATATAGGAAAATCAATGTGGAAGAAATCTCTGATAAATGCAGCTTGTGGTGATGAGCGCACTGTCAGCTGGTTGGCGTATTTATTCACATTTGGCGTGTGGCAGGCATGCGTGTTACAGAATTTGAATCACATGGACTGTGGATTTTGTGTGCACCTTGTTCTCTTCACTGAGGCCGTGAGCTTAAATACTATGATGTGTGAAACAAATCCATAGTACTGGATGCTGAGGTTGTTTCAAACTTTTCCATGTTATACTGCAGGAACTTGAGGGAAATATGTGCTACATTGGATCACTTCTCTGAGAGCAATTCCTAGCAGCAGGAGTCCTGGCCCAAGGATGTCAGTATTTTGGGGGACTTGACCTTCGGGAGCATGCTTTCTCTAGAGAGCTTAGGTCCATCTCCATGGTGGGGAGTGTTTCTCAGCACCCCCTGGTAACACCCAGGTGGAAGCAAGCACACTGTGTATAGCCCATCAAATACTGGAAGGTAGTTCTCAGACTTCCCAGCTTCCCACACTCACTGGCTAAACAGCCATTTCTTTAAAATCCTGCACAGTCTACTCTCCAAGCTCCTCACTGTATCAGTCTGGAGATTATGGAATATTCTGGTTTGTAATTATGGTTTTAAGAAGGTGCCACCTAGACAGAACACAGTACACCTAGTGTGCCTCACCCATTGTTGCGTCATTTGCTTTGAACCCTGTTCTATTGTTGGTTTTTGTCTCAGCAGCTCACGTGAGGCTCACAGGAGCCTGTGGTGTGGGGACATTCAGAGTCCTCAATGCTCTGGTTAATTAGAGTTTCTTTCATTTGTTGCTTGTTTGGCTGGTTTTTGGAGCCCAGACCCAGGACTTCTATTTGGTGTGTGACAGTTCAATGCCGCAGCTTGTTTAAATGCCAGCGAGGCCCCTGAAAGCCAGTCCTTGGTGCCTCCAGTGCGACCACATCACATGACCCTGTGGGCTCAACCTGTCCCTGTGCAGAGGTCAGGAGGAGGCCATGGGTTGTTGAGGCCTGGTCTGCCTGGCGCCACCTCGGCCGGCTGTCCACTTACAGAGGTTCTCAAGAGCAACCAGGACCTTGGCTTGAAACAACTCTGGTGGAGGGTGTAGCTGACTTCCTGAGAAGGGCTCTCAGGTGACGTTGGACAATCTGCCAGCAGGTGGGGGGTGGTGCCCTATTGGCTGGCTCCTCCGGCCAGACACAGAGGCGAGTCTGGGGGCTGCCAGGACTCCAGCCCCCTCTGCCTCCCTTTGGCCTCTTTCCCTGTGCAAATAGAATGCAATTCCTCTGTGAAGCTGGCATTTAACCTTAGTGTTATAGGCAGGCTGAGGGTTGGCAGGACCTGTGGCTAAAGGTCTATCGTACCCCCTGCTCCAGCTCTGACCTGATCCCCAAAGGCTTCCTACACAGCTATGTGGCCGTCTCGGCCCCTTCACATTTCTTCTGAAATAGTCAAGCCTTGGCCACTCCCAGGTGCAGATGTGTCTACAGGAGCCTGTCCAGATGTTGAGGGGCTCCAGGTGGGCTTGGCCCCTTGTTCGCCAGACTCCTCACCTTCTGGAAAGACTCATGGCTCAGCAGAGCCCTCAAAGGCACACGGCCTGCTGCAGAAACCCTGGCTGCTCCAGGGTCTGAGGTGACATTGCTCATGGAAAACTCTGAAATCAGCCTTTAGCCTCTAGATCTATAAGCTTCTGTATGGAGCAGGGAGAGGCAAATGTAGATGTTGGGACGGAGAAGCTGAGCTGCATAGACAGATAGCCTGTGTCCCGGGGGCCTGGGCCAGTTCTAAGTGCTCTGCTGTACTTACAAATACAGGCAGAGCCCTTGGCACTATGAAGGGTGTGGAGATGGAGGGACAGACGTTGGCCAGGGCTGGGGAGCCCAGACTGTAACAGTGAGACCTGGCCACTGAATGCTCTGACCCAAGGTGTCTGGGCAGCTGGAGTCCAGGGTCACAGGTAGGAAGGAACACACCTCCACGTGGCTCCCAGGGTACCCACCGTCATTATGCACCAGTTGCTGTTGGTGCCTACTTCCCACCCCAGGGAGATGGTCTTTAGTGTCTCTGGAGCCCAGGCAAGAGACCTTGACATGGTGAAGTGTTACCCTGGCTTTCCCTCCACGTTTCAGTGTTTGGATACTATAAAGGATAATGAGACTCTTATTTAATTCAAGTCAATTTAATTCCACCCCACTCAACCGTCTCCCATCAACGACGTCTGTGTCTTTTATCTCAATCATCATTTTTTTTTGGAGGAGATAAAGCAGAAAATATAAACATACGTTAAAAATAAACCCCCTGCCTTGCTCTTCATATTTTCAACGTGTTTTCACATAATGTATTTCATTACAGACTCAAGCAGATGCTGTCATAAAAATGGCCTCAGATGTGGGATCCATGAAAACCAACTAAAAAGAACCCCTGAGAGCCGAGGGAAGAGAGCCATCCCGTTAGGCCCTGGCCCCACAGCTGCTGGGCCCCGGCAGTAGCGAGGCATTACTGGTTGTCACGATTAATCAAAGTGTTTGGAAACTTCTCTTGCTTCTTCTAAAATTCCTTTTCCCACCTTAATTTATTCTTCCCATATTATGCTGCTTCTCAAAGAGAAAATCCATACATTTCAGGGCTGGAAGAAGCCCTGGTCATCAGTTTGGCCAGTGGTTCTCAAAGTGTGGTCCCTGGGTGGATGGTCCCATCCAGGAACTTGATAGAATGACTCAGGCCTCACCTGATCTGCTGAGCGTGAAGCTCGGGGACAGCACCCATATTCTAGCAGGCTCTCCAGGTGCTTCCAATGTGCACCTGTTTGAGGGCCAGTGATTTGAGTCAATTCCCTAATTTCAGACTAAGGTCCTGCGGGCAGAGGGTCAAATTACACACATGGTGAGCAGCAGACTCCAGAAGTAAAGCCAGTTCCCAGGCTCCTGTCCTGGGCACTTCCTCCTGCCACCACCCTGCCCCTGCTGACTCCCCACAGAACAATTCCAATCTCTGCTTCTGAGGGTGCAGAGGCCAGGCGGCTGATGGCCAGTGTCTCATAGCAACATCTCCCTGCTTGCAGTAGGCCACGTTGCCTGCAACTTAGTGGGCAGTGCCAGATTTCAGAAGTTCCAATCTGGGAGGAAATGTGAATGCTAAAACTCAGAACAGAGTAGGAGGCCACTGTCCCCGGGCCTCCTGGTCTCTCCTCTTCTGGACATGTCTGTGTGACTGGGAAAGCAGTCTCCCCTGCACCACACAGACAGTGGCCTCACCAAGGGCTCAGGGTCATCTCTGGCCTGCCGATGTCTTTGTAGGATGGGGGGAGGTCTGCCTCTCTTCCACTGCTGCTCAAGCACAGGGCCCACAGGGGAAGGCTGCGGTAGGGGCCACTGGATCCTCGATGCCCACATTCTTGGGATGGTTTTGAAAACAATAAAAATCACATATTCCATGTCAGCGTGAGTCTGAGCAACTGCATGTTTACCGAGCAGTTATGAGGTGCCAGGCTCAGGGCCCTGTGGTCAATGAGTCACCAGGGCCTCTATCAGGCACATTTCCACTCATGTGATGTCAGGCATCCATCCGAGCCTCGCCCTTCCCGTCTCTCCTCCACTCTGTTGCCCCACAGATGGGCCATGTGGAGGGTTCCTTCTCCCCAAGGAGGAACAGACAGAGGTTCAGCCACTGGTTCAAAAGGAAGGTGAGGGTAGAACCAGGCTCCCCAGAGAACTGGAGCTGCTCTCAAACAACTGGGGAGAGGAGGAGTTCAAGATGGACGTGGGAGGGACATCACAGGCAGGATCTCCGGGATTTGCAACTGTGCCACAGAATGGATGGGACTTTGGGAGGCAGGGGCTGCAGCAGGTCAGGGAGGATGGTAGAGGGGGCCAGATGCCAGGATCTAGGCTGGATGAGACTCACGTCCAGTTCACTGGGCACTGGGAGGCCCTGGAGGTGAGGGAGCCTGGTGAGGTAAAGGGGCAGTGGGTGGTCATGGGGTAGCCAGGGAGGAGTGGCCAGGGGGAGAGCCTCTGGTGTGAGGGTGCAGACAGACACTGCCCCAGGGATTAGCCCTGGCCAGAGCCAGTTACTGCAGCTGCAGCATTTGTGGGTCTGGCCTAACGATAACTGCGGGGAATGCATTTTCTCTTTATCCTCACAATTTTTCTAGCACCAGATAACCGAGGACCTTTCCCATTTCCATTTCATTTAATCCACGTCACCACAGCCTGGAGAACAGGTGTGGGGAATGAGGAACAGAAGTGTTTTGTGACTTGCCAGGGACCCATTGCCAGCAGGGAGCCCAGATCTCCTGTTCAAAAGCCATCACTCTTGAAAATGCCTCAGCGGGTTCTTGGTGTTCGGAGAAGCCAGAGAGTAACAGTCGGGGGAGCAGCCCAGGAGAAGCCCAAATGGCCGGCTCCCTAAAGACAGTGCAGGAGAACGGGGAGAAAGAAGCAGAGAGTTGGCCCCTATCTCAGAGCATGCAGGCAGCTGCCCACCTTCCAGGGCAGCATCAGGGGACTTTTGTGGGGTCTGTGCTCAGAAACCTCAGTGCTGATGCTTACAGTTGAGAGGTCTGGAGGAGCCTCATGTGGATGGGTGGATAGGAAGGCCCGCAGAGGTCAACCTCAGAGCCGCTGGGAGGACCAGACAGAGTGCTGCCAGAGGGCACCACAAGCTCCCTTCAATGATAATGACTCCTGTTTCTTCTTCCAACAGGTGTCTATGGAGCACCTGCCATGCCATGGTATAGGTGCCTGGACCTCTGCAAAGATAAGTCAAAGGTGAGCTCCCAGCAACCAGAGGACAATAACCACAGTACAGTTGGTGCCCCAGCCTATAAGTCCCCAGGCCATTTGTTACTCTTGGGGTCACTCCTCCTTTTAGTCCTAACACTGACCCGGTTCCTGACCTCTGGCCTGAGTTGGTGGGTGGTAAATGCTGCTTTTGAGTGGGCTCCCCCTGGAGTAGAACAATGGCCCACGGGGCCTAGACAGGTGGCGTGTTCTGTGGCCCAGGCAAGGCTGGGCCTCCTGCCTTTGCTGCTGAGAGTCACTGGTGTGGGTGGGGCTCTTCTAGGAGACCCCTCCCGCCCGCCCTTTGCAGCCAGTTAAATGACAGGCACGGGGCGGGGCTGGTGGTGAGCTCTGCTGGGCTGGCCTGTCTGGACAGCAGAGCAACCTTCCTAAAAGTTGATGCTGTTACCTCCTGGTTCCGAGAAACGGTCTGGAGTCCCTGGGTGTTTCACCTGGCTGTTCAGCTCAGCATGGTTTGGGTTTGGATCTTCCTGGGTCACTGATTCTCTGGGAAGACTGCCATTCTGGGCCCAGCTCCTCCTCCTTAGGGCACCTGAAACAGAGTGTAACCAGAGTTAGGTCTGCCATGGACCCATGCCGTGACCTTGAGCAAGGCACTTCGAATCTTGAATTGTGAAGTGGGGATAGAAATATCCATTCGTCCTGTGTCAGCATCAACTACCATCACCACTGCCATCATCACCACCAACCCCCTCAGCCAAGTGGGAATCTGCCATGTGTGGTGCTGGGCAAGCTCTTCTGGAAGTAGCCATTAATCCTCCTCGAATTCTATGGTGTCCATGTGAGCGGTACTCTTCATTGACAGTACTCTTCATTGAGCCATGAAATTCGATGGGGATGGGCAGAAATTTGGACCCTGCAGGCTGACTCCAGGTTGAAACTCTTCCTCAGCCTCCTCACTGCTACCTGGGAAACTGGATTCCCTTTCAGTTAACATATCTGGAGAAGCACAGAGACATCTCTTCCAGTTGCCAACTCCAACTCTTTCCAGGCAAGCCTGGGAACGGCCACAGGATCGCGTCCAACGAGGCCCATACCTGGCTCTCTGCGTATCAAGTAGCGCGGGAGGGTCATGACTGGGCCTGAGAACAGGAGACAGCAGCTTGTGGAATGAGCTCAATTTGTGCACTTTCCCAGGGCCTGGGGGAGACAAGGACAGCAACTGTGGCCTGGGAATTGCTGATGGTGGCCTGGTATCTTGGGAATGTACTCAGACAACCAGGGGATATTTTTCTAGCCTCTCCTCCTCCTCCCCATTCCTGGGATGGTACTTTGGACCCCACCACTATTCCCAGGCACAAAGAGAAGCCTGAACCTGTTGTTTTTGAGTGGTTTTGGTGCTGATCTCATCTCACAAAGCTTTACCTCTGTGGCGGTGTGTGCCTGATTCAATGCTGCTGTTCCACACGATGATTGGCCCCAGCATTTTTATGAGGGAGCTATGATGACATTTATAAATAAGGGGACTGACATTCATAGAGGTATAGAAATGTCCCCAGGACTATACAGGTGGAAGGGAAATCATGAAACCGGGATCCAGATACAAGATCTGGATTCTTACCATGTTACAGGACCGTGACTCATGGAGTCACCAAAGCCTTTGCTCACAGAGAGTGCCATCTTGGTGGGCCCACCTTGCTTCTTCTGGACTGCACGAGGCTCTGTGCATGCTTCTGTCACCTTGGTGCATGACTCAGGCCAAGTCACTAGGCCTCTTATGTCCCCTTACAGCACCGTGCTCATTCCAGCCAGGGCCACTGTGAGAACAAATCAAAGCAAGTGGAGAAATCCACTTTCAACTCACCAGAAATGTGTTCAGCTCCAACCACTTGCTGGTGCTTAGTACTGAAGGGGACCACAACTCAGACCCAGAACTCCAGGGACTGCAGGCTCAGGGAACCAGCAGTGTGAGCTTAGTGGCCCAGAGCTGAGGGCGTGCATCTTGAATACAGACAGGCAGGAGAGGCCAAGGAGGGAATAATCCAACACTGGCAAATATTTGGAGAAGGTGGGCTTTGAAAGACCTTGAGAGGCCATTGGCAGCGTGATGAGGTACTTCTAGAAGATCGCACTGTGGGAATAACCTGGTTCCAGAGCAGGAGTGGGGATGTGAAGGGGCTGGGCCTGTTCAAGTGGGGCATCTGTCTTTCTGGGGTTGAATTTGAGGAGGGGGTGGCCAGTGTCATAGTCTGCTTGGGACACTTTAACCAAATATACAGGGCAGCTTATAAACAACATGGTTATTTCTCACTGTTCTAGAGGCTTTGGGAGGACCTACTTTCTGGATAACACCTTCTTGCTGTGTCCTCGAGTGATGGAAGGGCGAGGGTCCTGTGGGGCCTCTTTATGGGGCACTCATGCCATTCACAGAGCCTCTACCCTCAGGACCTAATCACCTCCCCAAAAGGCACCATCTTTCAAGGCCTTGGGGGTTAGGATGTCAACATCTAAATTTGGGGGTGCACATTCAGATGATGGCACCTGTCTATGAAGGGTTTTCAATCCACGGGGAAGACTTTGTCATATCTTCTCTGAGCAAGGAGAAGCTCCTGCTGATTTTGAACAGGGAAATGATTGGAGACCTGGTGCCAGAGAGGGTCCTCACAGGGCTGGACCAGAGGGGCTGGGGGAACCCAGAAGAGGGCAATGAGGGGGTAAACATCCAGGCAACAGGTGATGAGGGGCTGGCCTGGGGCACTCACAGAGGGGATGAGGAGGATGTGGGGCGTACCAGGGACAATAAGGAAGGTCACTGCACATGTCTCCAGTGGAGGAGACAGAGATGGCTTCCTCCCACTGTAGCACAGCTGCCCCACGCCCTGGATACATGCTGCTTCCCCACACACCTGGGGGAGCCTGGCAGAAGGCACGCTGACGCCTCTATTTGCTGGCTGTCTAGCTTGGCCCAGAGACACAGAGGCCTCGCTTCCTCTGCCTTCCTGCATTTGGGTGATCTTCCTCCCAATGACTGTCATAGTCATAACTACAATAATCATAGTGGCAATAACATGATTCTGAATGGATTGAGACTCTTTTTTCTGAGGATGCTAATATGTGTGAGGTGGGGATGGGAGGGGTCCTGCAGACTCAGGATGAGGCCCAACTGGCTGGAAAACCACTCCTGGCTGCACAGAGAGGACCTAGCCCAGAGGGATGTGTTTCCATGCTCTGGAGCACAGAATCAGGCCCAGATTAGGGCACAAGTCCCCCTCAGATGACGGAGGGCACGGTGGCCCCTGCTGCCTGGTACACGTCCACTGGACTTAGCCTGGCTGGTAGTGATGGAGAAAGATGCTTCAGAGCTTCAAACCCTTCTCACCTCTAAGGAGCCTTTCCAGGGTCTCAGGGGACAGTGACCCTCCCTTCCTGCTCCAGGCTCCCTTCTTGCTGACTACACAACTAGCCTATAACAATACACACCATCTTGCAGCATTTTATGAAGAAAATGCCTGTCTGTGTTCATTATCTCATTCAGTCCTCCCCACCACACAGAGTAGCATTAATGTTATCGTTCAAGCTTGTTCTGCAAACTTACATGGAGCAGATAGTATTAAATACTGTGAAAATAAGGTCTGCTTGGGGTCAGTTGGGCACCCAAACAAGGGACTCAGGGGTTAAGTGGCTAGGTCTCTATGCTGCACTCAAACTCAGGTCTTCCCCAAGTTGTGTACCTTTCCCCTGATTCATAAGGCACTGCATTATTATTATTATTATTATTATTATTATTATTATTACTGGGGATGGAACCAGGGCCTCTTGCATGCTAGATAAATACTCTATCACTGAAATATGTCCCAGCTCCCTGCCACCTTATTTTTTTTAAACATGCAAACTACCAAATTTCAGCACGTTACTTCTTCAGGTTATGAATTTTCATTTTTCTCATCCCCCAGGAAAAATCTATTAAAGTACTCTACACTTACAATTTATTACTATTAGTACCCATTTATGGCAAGTTGTGTGAAAGTGTTTTAAAAACCCCGTTAGGCTTAGCAACATGGTTAGGCATACAGTATTGTAGCTAATCAAAAAATATCTGTAAATGAGGTCTTGACTCCCAGCCTTAGCTGACTTCCTCTCAAAACAAGAGTATCTAAGCTCATCTTTAAAAGTCTTCTATACCCTTCACTTCTCAAACATTTGGAATTAAAAAAAAATGTTTTGCAGCTGTTTTTTAAATGATGTCCAATATTTAGGGAGATTACTGATGAGTCTGTTATAAAGAGGCAACACCTGGGCCCAGTAGGGACAATTTAAAAGCTTACCCTCCTTTCCAGTGGTGTGAAGGGGGACTTCATTGCATTTAGATTCTTTAGGTAGATATGGAAGGATGAGAAGTCAGAAATGCCTCCAGGCTGACAGTTCCTCTGCATGTTCTTTGGTGGGGACCCAGACAGAGGAACTCTCTTTTGACTGTGCGCATGCTGCCACATTCCGGTGAAACTTGGCATCTTCTGTTCTTTTTAATATTATCATTATTATTATTATTTTATTCTAATTTGTTACATATGACAGCAGAATGCATTACAATTCATATTACACATATACAGCACAATTTTTCGTACCTCTGGTTGCACACGAATTAGAGTCACACCATTCATGACTTCATACATGCAGTTAAGATAATGATGTCCATCTCATTCCACCATCTTTCCTATTTCATTTCCCTGTCCCTCCCTCCCTCCCTTTTCCCTACCTATAGTTTGTCTAATCCTCCCAAGCTACTCCCCCAACCCCATTATAAATCAGCATCCTTATATCAGAGAAATCCTATGTCAGAGAAAACATTCAGCATTTGTTTTTTGAGGACTGGCTAACTTCACTTACCATTATATTCTCAACTCCATCCATTTACCTGCAAATGCCATGATTTTATTCTCTTTTAATGCTGAATTGTGTGTGTGTGTGTGTGTGTGTGTGTGTGTGTGTGTGTATCACACAGTTTCTTTAACTGTTCATCAACTGAAGGACATCTATGTTGGTCCTACAGTTTAGCTATTGTAAATTCTGCTGCTATAAACATTGATATAGCTGTGTCCCTGTAGTATGCTGTTTTTAAGTCCTTTGGGTATAGACTGAGGAGAGGGATAGCTGGGTCAAATAGTGGTTCCATTCCAAGTTTTCCAAAGAATCTCCATGCTGCTTTCCATTTTGGCTGCACCAATTTGCAAGTCCCACCAGTAATGTATGAGTGTACTTTTTTCCTCACAACCTCGCCAACACTTATTGTTATGTCTTCATAATAGCTGCCATTCTGATTGGAGTGAGATGAACTCTTAGAGTAGTTGTGATTTGCATTTCTCTAATTGCTAGAGATGTTGAACATTTTTTCATATATTTGTTGATTAATTAACATCTTCTGAGAAGAGTCGGTTCAAGTTCTTGGCCCATTTATTGATTGGGTTATTTGTTTTTTTGGTGTTAATATTTTTGAATTCTTAATATGTCCTAGAGATTAGTGCTTTATCTGATGTGCATGTGGGAAAAATTTGCTCCCCAAATCTAGGCTCTCTATTCACTTCAATGATTGTTTCTTTGAAGAAGCTTTTTAGTTTGAATCCATCACATTTATTGATTCTGGATTTTAATTCTTGTGCTATAGAAGTCTTATTAAGGAAGTTGGGGCCTAATCAGACATGATGGAGATTTGGGCCTACTTTTTATTCTAAAAGGCACAGTGTCTCTGGTTTAATTCCTAGGTCCTTGATCCATTTTGAGTTGAGTTTTGTGCATGGTGAGAGATAGGGGTTTAATTTCATTTTGTTGCATATGGATTTCCAGTTCTCCCAGCACTATTTGTTGAAGAGGCTATCTTTTCTCCAATGCATGTTTTTGGCCCCTTTGTCTAATATAAAATAACTGTAGTTATGTGTAGCTTGTTTCTGTGTCCTCTATTCTGTACCATTGTTCTACCAGCCTGTTTTGGTGCCAATACCATTTTGTTTTTGTTACTATTGCTCTATAGCATAGTTTAAGGTCTGGTATAGTGATGCCACCTACTTCACTCTTCTTGCTAAAGATTGCTTTATCTATTCTGGGTCTCTTATTTTTCTAGATGAGAAATACATCCTCTGGTCTTTTCTATTCACTTAGTGAACACAGGTTCTACTTCCGGATCCCATATGCTGGGGATACAAGTGAAATTCTGGGGGTGGCTGGGTGGGTGGGAAGTGATATGAAAAATAAGTACCTACACACAGAAAAAGGCAAGATAACTTCCTTACCTAGTGCTAAATGTTATGAAAATAAAGCATGAAGCACAAATAAAGCAAAATAATTCACTGGAGCAACTGCTGAGGAAACACTTCAGCCAGGTGTCACTGAAGGCCTCCTGAGAAGGGTGTTTAAGCCCAGAACTGACCGAGGAGTGGAAATCAGGCCCCAGATAGGAGGTCCCCAGGAGCAGGGGGGATGGGAGGGAACCCCTAGGCTACAATAGGAGAGACGGTCAAGACATGCAGAGCCTTCTAGAACATTCCATGTACAGTGGAATCCACTGGAAGATTTTAGTCTTAAACCTTCTTTGAGACTTTGTGTCTGGACTTTTCACTAAGTTCTTCATGCAGGTGCAAGGAGCCATGATGACAGAGCCCCAGAAACTAAACACTCACACTGCGGAGCTGCCCGTTTGGGTCACCTGGGGAATTCATGACATCCTGGTGCCTGAGCAACTCAATCCTAATTGTTGATGGGGTCCAGAACCAGTATTTGGTCCAATATTTGTGAGTGATTTAGTGCACCACCAGAGCTGAGGACTGCCAAGCATGTGGGAAACGTGGCCTCTGCTGAGGGTGGTCAGTGAGAGCCTGGCTCTCAGGGCAAGGGTTCCAGAAACCCTGGGGTAGTACGAGAGTGCTGATTTGGGGGTGGGTGGGCTGACTTTTGCTCTGGTGGGCTGTTAAGGGAGAAGGAGAAAGCAGACTGCAAAGTGCTCGGTATTATGAGAAAGAGCTGGCTGGGTTTGAAAAGCGACACACGGGAAGGAACACAGAACTGTTTTTATTACTTTGGAGGAAAAGGAGGTACAGAAAAGGTGCAGAGGGGGGTCACGGTGGAGGCCTGATCTGCGGAGGTGGATCTGGAGCGTTGGGAGGCTCACTCTGGTGGCCCCTCATGGACCTGTCCTGCCTTCAGGCATCCCACTCTACCTGGCCTCTTAGCTACCTCTCTTCCAGAAGCTTCCAGGAGAAGCAGCTGCCTACACCCCGAGGCCAAGGGACAGGCTCCTGTGTCTCGCCAGCTGCCTTCCATGAGCACCCCCTGGCAGGTGCCAGGCTTCCTGTGGGTGAATCTGCACCGCAAATCCAACCCCAAACCACTCAGGTCAGAGGGAATTCATAGGCTCAAATGACAGAAGAGTTTAGGGGTATGGTTTCTGGTGGTCTAGTTCCTGAAGCCAATCGCTGTGGGAGGGGAATACAGGGCTCTGATTGGTCAAACCAGAGTCAATGTGACTCTGGGAGCAGAGGCTGGTGTGGCGGGGGTGTCGTACAAAGAGAAGAGCTCAACCCAGAGACAGCAGCAGTTCACCAGAATACAGTCATCACGGACTATAACACCCAAGTGAGGGCCAAGGGTGCTGGCGTGACCCAAGGCAGCCAAATGCCCTGCAAGGTCTCCTAATACCCAGGAAGAGCGCAGAGCTGACCATCTTCCTTGTCCCCTTGGTGGATTTGAGTAGCTGTGGGTTGAGCCTGAAGATTTTGAGGAGCACCGTGGCCACCGCCTCATGTTGGATGAGGGACGGCCAACGATGTTTGTAGGGTGCAGGTGACCCAACTTCTCCAGTGACACGCATACTGGAAAATGCCTGGCTGTCTCACTTGCTTCCCCCTCAAAGCCTCCTCCTCCAGGTGAGTCCTTGCTCCAAGGTAGGCCCATCCTAGTGACAAGGAGTAAAAGGTGATTTGTAGACATTTCTTTTTCCCCCTTCAACATGGATTTTCTTTTCCAGAGCAGTTTTACATTCAGCAAATTTGAGTAAAGAGTACAGACTTCCCACAGGATCCCTGCCCGTGCCCCACCAACTCCCCCACAGGAGGTTACGTGTGTTAGGATTGATGAACCTACAGCGATGCACCTTTACCACCCAAAGTTCATGGTTCACATTACAGTCCATGACGGTGGGCACTCTGAGGGCTTGGGTAGACCCAGGATGGCAGGCATCACCATTATAGTGTCACAGAAGAGTGGTTTCCCCTGCCCTCAAAATCCTCTGTGCCCTCTTTACCCTGTCTGTTCCTCCAGAGGGCTCTCCCCTTTCCCTCTGGCAACCATTGGAACTTTTTTTTTTTAAACTGTCTTCACAGTTTTGCCTTTTAGTTGAAATGCAGTATATAGTCTTAAGATTTGCTTCATTCACTTAACAATGTGCACTTAAATTTCATCCACCTCTTTTTGTGGCCTCTTTTTAGTACTAAGGATTATTTTATTGTCTAGATGAACCACAGTTTACTTATCCTGAGGACATCTTGTTAGCTTTCAAGTTTTGGCAATTATGAATAAAGTTGCGAACATCATTTGCAGGTTTTTATGTAGATACACATTTTTAACCCCTCTAGGTCAATACCAAAGAATGCAATTGCTGGATTGTACAGTAAGAATATGTTTAGTTTTGTAAGAAACTGCCCAACTGCCTGTCTACTAGTTTGCAGTTTGCCCCAGGAATTAGTACATGAGAGTTCTGGCTGCTCCACAGCGCCATCAGTACTTTGTACTGTCAGCGTTCTGGGTTTTGACCATTCTAATAGGTGCCCAGTGATGTCTCTTTATTGTTTTAATTTTTAATTCTCTGATGACATCTGATGTGGAGCATCTTTTAATATGCTTGTTTGCCATTTTTAGTGAGTTATCTGATCAGGCCTTTGACCCACAGGCTACACCAAAAGGTTTGTTTTCTTACCAAGTTCATTTTAAGAATTCTCTGTATATTCTGAGTAGCAATCCTTTATTAAAATGTCTTTTGCAAAGTTTTCTCAATCTGTGGCTTGTCTTCATTCTCTTGAAGCAGACAGTTGAGCTAGGGCCTTTCTCTTGGTCCTAAACAGTAGAAATCTTTGTCTCCAGGGCTAGAGTGATGGCCATGTGGTGCGAACACCAATGGAGAGCCCCGGCACTGGACTGGCTAATGGTGGGCTTTTATTGAGCTAGCAAGAAGAGGAAGCAAGGCTCAGCAACTAGAATCACCAGATGAGAGTGCACTCAAGGTCGTGAGCAGGGAGCAGCTTCTGGAGGTGACAGCACCACGGATGTGGGCTGGGCAGGTCTGGATGGCTGTAAGAATGTCCAGTCAGGGCTGATCATTAAGGGCTCAAGCTGTCATTATTGATAAAGCCCTTACTGCTGGAATCACTCTGATTGGAATCAATCTGCTCAGATTGGAAAGAAAAAATGCTGAATTCTTTTTTTCTGCTAATATTTGTGAATCCAGTTCTGTGATCAAATATCAAGAAAAAAATTGAGAGATTTCAACTTGGATCAGACAGCATCATGAACAAGCCGCCTTATTGAGCCTCCTCAGTTCTGAGTTTCAAGCCAAATGTAAAAGGAAGAGAGGGGGGAAAGACAGTAACAGAAAGAAGGATGGGAAGAGAGTAAAAAGAGAAAGGCGAGAAGGGGAAATCAAGCAAGCAGGGAAGCGGGAAACGAGGAAAGTTTGCTATTATGGGCTTTCCAGATGGCTTAAAATTGAAGACATGCTGGGGTGGAGCTCAGCAGCAGAGCACTTGCCTACCATGCTTGGGGCCTACTGTGTGGCCTCCGCTCCTTGGGCGGTGTTGACAGGAAGCCAAACCGAGACCAAAGGGACAGAATAGAATGCCCAGAAGTAAGCCCTGGTGTATGTGGTCAAATGACTCTTGATAAGGGACACAAGACCATTCAGTAAGGAAAAGAACAGTCTTTTCAGCATATCATTTTGGGGAAAACTGGACATACACATGCAAAAGAATGAAGTTGAACTCTTACCTAATACAACACCTACAAAAGAAAACATAGGGCAGTAGATTCAGGACACCGGAGTTGACAATGATTTTTTTTTTTTTGATAAGATGCCAAAAGCACAGGCAACTAGAAAAAAATAGAAATATTGGACTTCATGAAAACTGAAGTTTTGTTCATAAAAATATAACATCAATACACTAAAAAAAACAGTCCATTGGATGTGAAAAATAATGGCCAACCACATATTTTTTGCACCACCACACCAGGTGGGAAGCGTAATTCTTAGAAGTAGACTGTGTATAAAACAGGATGCTGACTTTAAAAACCCCAGTGTTTTATAATGGTCATTAGTATGCCTGCTATTTTCTTAAGCAAGGCATTATCTTTTGATGTTTTCCATAATATATTATTTAAAGATCTCTCTACAACAAATACAGACTTCTTTTATGAGGGGTAGAACGATAGAGACCCGAAGAAAATTTAACAGTGTATCGGAAGTAACCTATAAAATTACTAAAATTTGAGTATGCACCCTATCTCCCCTCTTTTGCCCTGGGGAAGAGGTTTTGTTTCATTTGCCTTTGATGCTCCCAATACTAATTAGTTAAATGTAATCTGTGAATGGTGACAATCTTCACACACACACACACACACACACACACACACACACACACACCCCTACCTTCCCCTCAAAGCTTGCTTAATCTCAGGCTACACATAAACAAGTAGCTAAATGACAGACTCTGGGAGGCCAAGGCCAGGTCTGTGCTGTATCCTGGAATGTTGAACAGTACCTGACATCTAGTAGGACCTCAACATCTCTCTGTCCAGTGTATATAGGACCAGAAATACCTGACTCCCTGTAGAGCAGTGTGTTCAGTTGGATGCACCATTTATAAGTGAGATTTCCAATCCATGAAACTACAGAAGGCCTGAGGGCTGACAGCTCAGGAATACATTCTATGAGAAAGGGTGACGGTACAGATGTTTGTAGCTCACAGATGTGATGGTTTGTTACTGTCCCTCAAAAGTTCCCGTGTGAGACAGTGCAAGTGAGGAGAGCCTTAACCTAATTAGTGCATTGAACCCCTGGTGGGGACTAACTGGGTGGTAACTGTAGGCAGTAGGGTGTGGCTGGAGGAGGTGGGTCTCTGGGGACTGCCCCTGGGGTTGCTACTCTGTCCTGGTGAGGGGAGCACTCTCTCAGCTTCCCGGGTGTCCTGTCCTGAGCAACTTCCCTACTCCGTGCCATTCTGCAGTGATTTTTTAAAATAATAATAATATAATAATAATAATTATAATTGTTGTTATTTTGTGTGTGTGCAGTGATGTCCTCAACTGTGAAGAGGTGTTTGAAAATCGACTCAAATACGCTGCCCCCCACAGCAAGGAGAATGGCAGGCGCCTTTTCAGGGGTTAAGTGATTTTCAAAAGGGTGTCCCTGGAGTTTTTATTGAGAACCCCGATATTTCCTGATGCATGTTGTTGTGGGAGATAGGCTTCCATTCTCCTGTGACCAGGGATTTGTATTCAGCTTGGCAGAGAATGGGATGGTCGCCTGTAAGGAATGTGAAGTAGCACGTGTTCTGACTGCTCAATGGACAGTTAGATCAGAACCTAGGACAAGTGAGTGTGTAAAAGAGTACGTGTAAGAGGTTGTGGTTGCATGTTGCCTAATGCAAGTTATTGAGTTGAAGTTGCATTTGTTAATTCTAAAATATGGAAGGAAGGATGGTGTTTGGTCCACTTGAGGATTCACTCAATAGAGTATCAGACTTTGTTTCTTTTTTGGGGCACTGTGGAAATGTGAATGAGAACAAGTTGGTGACATCTTTCAGGTGGAAGCATTGTCCGAGGACACACTCATCAAGTTGGCCAAGAAGCCATTTTGTGAAGCTTTTGATGATGAATTCATGTGTGCAGACGGTAATTCTTCATGGACCTTTGCATTTGGTGAGTCACGGAATGTATCTGAGTAGATAATCATTTACCAACATGTCCACAATAATCTCACATATTATGCATAACAGGTCATGGCTGGGTAAATATTACCATTTCCTTTTTTGCATTTAAGAAAAGTAATAATGACATTATATTTTCTCCTTTTTTTTCCTTGAAGTATGTCAGTGTCTTAACCAAGCATGATTGTTGGGAGGTAGGCTAGCAAGAACTTGAACTCAGGGATTTTACTGTCATGTCAATCTATTGTTTTTCATTGATTTCTATTAATAAATCCAGGTTGGCATCCATTACCTTTTAAGCATTTCACTTTCCCAATTGTGGACACCCTGACAGCCCTCAACCTTCTGTAAGCACAGACAACTCTATAAGGAACCTGAGGATAAATTTCCCTGTGCATGTCCCCTTGTGAAACTGCTTAAGCACCACCTGGTTTACACACAGGTGGAATTTCTAGGTCAAAGTGTGCATGTTTACTTCTTTGACTAAGCACTGCCAGGTGGCTCTTCTGAATAGCTATACCTGTGGCCAGGATTGTATTATCTAGCTTTCTAACTTTTGCATGTGGAGTAGATACATAGTGGGAGCACACTGTTTTTGTTGGTATTTTTCTTGGTATCTATTCTGATGTTTTTCACTGGGGGATTTTCTCCTGTGAAAATGGGCTTCCTCTGGATGCCTCTGCCCGTTCCTCTACTTGACCTTATTTTTTTCTTCTTTTTAAATTTTTTTTTCGAAGTGACTTTTTAATTTTAGTTTTATTAAAGACATTGTCCCTTGCTTGCATAGTCTAACCTGAAGCACTAATCCTTGCTCCAAGGCCCAGCTTGCTCTCAGCTGCCCCGGGAGTGGAACGGTCTTTGGTGATAGCCAAGAGACACCCCTACAGGGGGCACAAGTGCTCTGGCCCTCTGGTGTCTTGTCAGCAGTGCTTCCCATGCTCACAGAGGGTTTCAGACATTATAAAATTGAATGAGTTCATTCAGAAATTAGAAGTTCTATTGAAAGATATTTGCATGAGCCAAATAAAACCTATTTCTAGGCATCCTGGTGAAGACAAGGTTTTATCTTTATGTCTACGTTTTTTTCTATGTTTTGTTGTTGTTGTTAGAATGAAATTCATATGTTGCCAGACCATTCTATCAGATGTGTAACTAGATGCCATTTAAATTACCCACTTTTAAATGGCAGACATTTTTTTTTAATGAACACTGCCTATCTGCACCTTTTTTTAAAACAGGACTGGGCTGAGAAGCCCAAATACCAATGGTTAGCTGGAACATATTTTTCATTTGGCCTGTCAGTATTCCCTGAGGTCATGTGTGCAATCAGCTTCGTTACTCCTGCTCCCTCACTGGATTTCATAGAAACCATATGCTATGTATGAATCGGGGACACCAATCCCTGATTAGATGCTACCCTACTTTCCAGAAAAGACTGGGCACACCATGAGTTGCACAATGATGGGACCAGGGTCCAAAAGCTGCTGAGAGGGAAGGACTGGTTGTGAATGCATTTTTGAAGGCTCCAAGATGGAACTCTAGTGGCACCAAGCAGGGCAGATGCTGGTGGGGGTATTTGGGTAGTTGTTGGTGAACACCTGCGCACCTGAGATGGTAGGCATGGAGGAGAAATCAGCAGCCCATAGGGCTTTTGAAAGTGGTCTTATGTGAAAAGAGGCTCAGGTGTGGGCACAGGAAATGACATCATTGCCTTGACAATGGATCAAACAGAACATGGAACCCTGGTATCCAGGCACCCACTTCACTGACCAAGCCATCCGAGCTCATTTGGTTGGAGACACTGGAGTGAGAAGGATGTTCCCCTGTCCTTGCAAACAATGCCGAGCCTCAGGCTCCCAGGAATCTCAGGGGGACCAACTAGCCCTTTTGTGGTTACACTGGGTGAGGCTTCATCTTAGACGCCAGATCCTCTGGCAATTGTCGCAGAGGAGCTCAAGAGTAACAGTGAGTAGCACAGGGCAGGTGAGCCCAGCAGGCCCTCTAGTCTGATCCCTGATGAATGACAAAGGACTCCTATTCTTACTCAGTGTGTGTGTTTGTGTGTGTGTGTGTGTGTTTGTGTGTTTGTAATGATGGGAACTGTCCCATTGTGCTTTGACTCTAGTGTATTGGCACAAGTCATTTTTCTGTTTGTCACCATTTCCATTTTGAACCCACCATTCTTGGTTCCAACCCAGGATGAAAATGATGAGAACACGGAAGAGCCCTTCAGGGTACAGATCCTTGAACCTTACAGGCAGGACCAGCTTAGGAATGAGCTCCTGCCTGTCATTGGTGGGAGGAACCTACATTTCAGCAGCAACATGGGGTTAATCTCCTGGGATTCCATCCCCACCCAGCAGGTGCTGGATCTCTTGTTCCCAAGGTAAGCACCAGACCACCAAGCCCAAGTGTGTAGCCCCCTCATGGCTGGGTCTTGGGGCTGCCATGTACCTCTCAGGGACCCAAACGTTTGTGATACCTAATGAGATAGAGGACCACACTCATAGTGGAATGTCAGCCCCGAATGGGACGAGTCCTGGAGGTGCCTGCCACAGCCTTGCAAGGGGAGTGAACTTTCCCTCTCAGGCAGAGAAACCATCCTGACTCCAGCTGATCCACAGAGGTCCGTGGAGCAGTCCCCACACACTGGGCACCACAGCTCAATGGTGTGCACTGTGCTCATTCCCAGGTGGACTCAGCGAGGCCAGGTGGCCTTTCTGGTTGATGTTGGCTTTGTGAAGAACGTAGATCTGTGTCAGAGGCATCTCAAAACTCAGGCCTTGGGAAAAGCACTTTTGGGTTAATAAAGACATGTTAGTATACATAGTGGGACAGAGCGTCCTAGCTGGGACAT
This sequence comes from Urocitellus parryii, assembly GCF_045843805.1. NCBI lineage: Eukaryota > Metazoa > Chordata > Mammalia > Rodentia > Sciuridae > Urocitellus > Urocitellus parryii. Next base: position 336,736 of record NW_027554094.1, on the reverse strand, counting down.
AGCTGGACAGGGGCTTTGGACATGGCAGCTCCCACACCCAGAGATATGTGGGAATCAGCAGTTTGGGCTCATTCACTGATGAACATGGAGAAAGCACCCACTGTGTGAAGACACGTTTCCAGTCACGTTTCATAATTCAGTGAAAAATGGGGTGCAAATGACTGCCATTGTGTCCCTTTTCATGGGGGTCAGCCTAAAACTGCAGGTGCCATGAGTACATATCCTACATGTGACTGCATCCCTGACTCCATGAGGCATAACTGCACGTTGTCCTCTTCAGTGACTATGGTGGACCCCTGAACCAACTTCAACATAGAATGGGCTTGGGGTCAAGAGGGTGGGCTCCTGTTTCCAGAATAGGGACCTGCAAGGTGATTTGACTTGGGAAGGCTGAGGAAAGACTGCTCTCCCCAATTCTGTTTTCTGCCTGCAGTGTAAGGTGTGGGGCTTCAACAGTAGGAGGGGTAAGGCGGGGAGTTGTAGGTGGAGTCATGGTCCTCTGGGAAGCCCCTGGGACAAGGGATCCCCCCACACTACACCTCCCTGTCCTCCCCCAGGGCCACAGAGATGTGGTCTGCACTCATGGGAAAAGAGAGGTCCACCACTACTCAGGGGGAGTCAGTGAGAGCTCACAGAGAATGAGGTAGCATTGCAGCCCACGCCAGGGGAGGAGGTGTCTCTTGAGCCCCGAGAAGAGTGGGCAGGAGGACAGACACTCCCGGAAGATGCATTCCAGGTTGGAGAGCACATAGCCAAGGGGAAGAAGAGTGTCAGGCCTGCCCAGAGGAGTGGAGAGCTGGTCATACCATGGATCTAAAGCTCCTTCGTTGAAGGTTCTTTGCCTGTGGCAACCTGTCCTGTCCCTGCCTGTACAGCCACTGTGTCTTGTCTGAGGTGGACTGGTGAGTTCAGAACCAGGGACAGTTCAGAAGTGTAGGGTCAGAGGTTTTCTCTGGAGGCCATGGTGAAGGCAAGGCCAGGGTTTGGCTGACTCCACACCTGCCTCCCCACAGTGCCTCACCTTCCTTCCTGGGGACCTGGGTGAACTTCTACTCCGAGACTTCCCATCAGCCTCCAGGCTCTCTGAGTCTGCAGCAGCTGCTGCCATATATGGGGCTCTTGCTGGTTGGCTTGTACCTGGAGCATCAAGCATACCACCTCCTGGCCCCAACTGAAGATGGCATATCAAGCCAGGCAGAGCCTGAGAGCCAGGCGGACTGTGGTGAGTACCTAAGGGTATATGAGGAAAGGTCTGACTATTGTCCCACTGCAGGGAGTCTGTATGCCTGGTGTTGGGCTGGAAATTAGGATAAGCCTTTGTCCATTCAGGAAGTGACCCCATTCTGCAAAGAGGTCCTGTGTGGGCTAAAGGTCTGAGTTCTTCCTGGCAGCAGGGGTATTGTCTGTCTGTGTGAAGGTCAGGGCAAGGCAGTCATGTTGGCATCTTTTCTCCTCTAGCTACAAGCTCAGTTCCTGTCACGGCTCCTAAGCCAACCCCAGAGCCAGAGCCTTCTCCCAGGGAAGGGGCAGAGCCGGAGTCCAGGACATCAGGGGTCTCCACTGGGTACTCCCCATGGCCCCAGTACAACAGGCGGGTGAGAGGCAGGTGCCTCATTCACGTCTACCTGGAAAATGAAAGGACGACACAGTATAAGAGCATCCTGGTGAGTCTTCAAGCAGGGGAGTCTCCTGGGAGCCCACACTGGGGAAGACCAAGTCCACAGCAAACACCTTGGACTAGGCCTGTCTTCTTGAACTGGAGCTTATGGAAGGTCAGGAAGGAGAGCATAAAATGAAGAAGAGAGAGGCAGGAGAGCAGCAGCATGCCAGGTCTGGGTGTGAGTGGGCCTGCGTGTTTTGTGGTGTGCAGGTCAGAAGTGCAGGAGTGAGTGCTGGGTTCAGAGGAGATCAGAGAAATATCGAGGGTACAGGCCATCCTCTACTGATTTTGGTATTGAGGAGGAGTATATTGAACCGTGGAGGTTGAAGCAGAGGAGTTGGCAGTCATTTTCTTGTGTGTGGGAGGGGATATGTTGCTGGTTGTTGAAGGGAGCTATTGTAGAATGATTAGGGTGAGTAGGTGTGGGTCATAGACAACTGGGGGCCTTGGAGGGGCCCATTAGTGTCCTAGTTTGCATGTATGTGAATCGAGATTTAGCAGGTCTCTCTGCAGAATTTTCCTGGGTTTGGAGTATCCATCATGAGACTCTGGTGTCCACTTCCAGGGGAGCCATGTTGAACCACTGCACCTGCTGGGTCCGAACCTCCTGACACCCCAGCAAGCACTGACACTCTCAAGCCCAGCAACTTCCATGCCTATCATTAAAGAGTCCTAGTGTGTGTTGTGCCTGGCTCTCAGGACCAAAGCACCTAGGGTTTGTACCTGGTCCACAAAAAAATGCAGCTGCATCCCAGACCAGAGCAGGGATATGGAAGTCCACTGGACCATTCCTCCCATCTTGATGGGACTAGAGTGTGTCTGTACAAAGCCTTTTGGTCCTTATTCCCTTGTCCCTGTGGGACATAGCAGGTTGAAGCAAACTCTTGTACCAAGATTGGACTAGAGGCTCATAGGAAGACCCCACATGATCACATGAAGGCCTCAGGTAGCAGGGTAACAAGATGGTGCCCTTGTGTTGAGAGCTCTCTTGTCTATGATTGTCCTTGAGCACTGTCCTCTGGGTAGCTACTCCCAAATTCCCTCTCTGATGAGCTTTCTCCAACCCTGCTCAGGTGACCTGCCAGGACAGCACACCAGTCATCATCCGCAGGGCCTTAGATGCTCACTTGCTCCAGCAGGAGGATCCAGAAAACTATGAGCTTCTGCAAATTGTCTCGAACCATCAGAGTAAGTGGAACCATCAGAGGGTAGGGAGCAGTGAGTCACAGTGTGCTCACGATAACTGGGAGCCCAAACACAGTGTGCATTGACCCAATGCCCAGGAAGATTATGGTGGGACTTGTGCACAAAACAAAGTGTAATGATGAGGCATAAATCTGCAGGTTCTTCATGTTCCTCAGGGGCTGTGGACCTGCCTATCATGTTTTCTTTCCTTGGCCTGAGGAGGCATTGCAAAGCTATTATCCACGTGGGGCCAAGAAGAGAGGCTTCTTTGTCGTGTGTCAAAGAAAACAGACAACCACAGGGTGCCTACTTTGGCAGCCTTTCCTGACCTAGATGAGTACATGAGAAAAGCAGTTCAATGAAGAATCATTTCTGGCTTTCAATCTTTCTATTCATTGCAAACTGAGTCCACTTAGGACCAGAGGCCATTTTTAGAGAGAAGTATGTGGTAGAATACAACCCTTCACAGCTTGTAAACTCTTCTTGGAGAGAGAGAGAGAGAGAGAGAGAGAGAGAGAGAGAGAGAGAGAGAGAGAGAGAGAGAGAGAGAAGAACAAGAAGAAGAAGAAGAAGAAGAAGAAGAAGAAGAAGAAGAAGAAGAAGAAGAAGAAGAAGAAGAAGAAGAAGGAGGAGGAGGTGGAGGAGGAGGAGGAGGAGGAGGAGGAGGAGGAGGAGGATTAGGAGGAGGAGGATGAGGAGGAGGAGAAGGAGGAGGAGAAAAATGAAAATAAGTTGAAGGAGGAGACCATTAATAAGAAGGTCAAGATGACTATAAGAAGAAGCATGAGGAGAAGATGAAGAAGAACAAGAACAAGAAGGAGAAACACAAGCTGAACAAGAAGTATAACAATAAATTGATTAAATATGTGAATGAGAATTATACTCATGAGGAGGAAATACAGAAGTGGGGAACTCAAGAGAAATATATTGCTCTGGATGGCACAGTCCTGCTGTGGACATCCTCCACCCACGCTCAACACACCTCCAAACCATACTCCTCAAATTAGTGTAGCCCTGTATGAGTGGATGAATCCACTGGCAAGGTGGAGGCACCCACCATCAAGTGCTTTTCCCCAAACCCACCTGTGATCATTGCTGCAGAGGGGAGAAAACCTTGAACACATGAGTCTTTGGCGACCAATCCAGATACAAAGTCTAGCTGTTTCTCTTTGATGGGTCCAACGTGAACTAAGAGGTTCTGGGGTACAAGGGGCTATTTCCTTGAAAGATGTTCCTGTAGTGGACCTCCTGTGCATAGAGGGTCCTCAGGGAGGAATCAGTGGGGATTCTTTGGTGGAACAGAAACTGGATTTGGGGGCTCTCAGGTCTGTGTGTGAGACCTGAGCTGGCAGAGGCTCTCAGTTGTGGGGGATGTTGGGTAGGGTATTCCTTGAGTGTCACCTACCACGCCTCTGCCCCTGCCTCTCCAGAGCTGAGGATACCTGCTGATGGGAAAGTATATTACGACCTGGATGGAGGAGTGGATTATAACTTTCTTCTTCGGGAAACAGCTGCCAGCAAGTCGTTGAAGGTCAAGCCAAATGAGGTAAACAGCCACCTTCTTCACTCTTTACTCCTGGTGCCACTCCACATCCTCCAAGGGGACAAGAACCTCAGGTTCTGGATGGATGTTGTAGAACGCCCACAGAGCCAACTGCCAGGCTGGGTGTGGTGCAGTTGCTGGGGTTTGCTGATGTTGTCATCCCCCACAGTACTTGGAGCCTTCTGTGGCAGTGGCATCCAGGACCCCAGCAGCTGTGAGCAGCAGCTCTGCAGTAGCTGCAGGATCATTGCCCCAGGCCACCCAAAGCAATGAGTGCTGCATGAGAAAAGTCACCAGTAGCAGCTTAGAACTTGGTATTCTCAATGAGTGAAGTTGGAGCAGAGGAGGTGGCAGTGACTTGTCACATGTGTAGGAGGGGATGTGTTCCTGGTGGCAGGGAAGAGAACCTCCTTAGCATGACTAGGTGTAGGAATTTGGGGTCGGGATCACCTGGGGGGTCATGCCAAAGCTTCGGAATGTTAGCCTTTGCATGTATGTAAATAAGGAGCTAAAGGGGTTCTTGGCAGAATTTCTATGGATGTGCAGTAGACACGCTAATGCTGCAGGTGTCCAGCTGCAGAGGAGACATGTTCAGTGACTGCCAGTGCTGAGTCAAGTACATCATTACAACCAGACCCGCAATGAGCTTCCAGAGGCCAGGGCCTCTCAAAGCTATCATGAAGCACTCAAGTGCACACTCTTGTATCTGAGTCTGTTTTGTGTCGTGGCAGTCAGGACCAAAATTTTCAGTGCATCTGCCTCTTCCACCCACAAAGGCAGCCTGCATCCCAGAGCACACTTGGTGCGCAGATCGATGGCCCATTGCTCTCATCTCAGTGAGATGAGAGTGTGTCTGTGCATAGGCAGTTTGGTCCTTTGACATGAGTGGAATGTGGCTCCCCAGGGGGAGGGGAGATGGCAGGTACAGGCAGATATTTGTACCAGGATTGTTCTAGTAGCACATTGCAAGAACCCAGGGGGTATATGGAGGACACACTCGGGTAGCAGAATAACAAGATTGTGCCCTTGTATTATGTAGCTGAGATTTCTCCTGAATGTTTGACCACAGGCTTCTGGGTAGCTCCTCTAAAAGCCATTCTCTGATGACATTTGTCCCACCCTGATCCAGGTGACCTGTCAGGAGACGGTGACAAGCCTCATCCACAGGGCCTTGGACCAAAATTTGTTGCAGCATGAGGATGTGGACAACTTTGAGCTACTGAGTATGATGTCTGAGGATGAGAGTAAGTAGGACAATCAGACAGTGGGGAGACATGATCCACAATGGGCTCAGGATACCTCACAGCCAAGAGAAAGTGGGCCTTGGCCCCCAAATACCAAAGTGTCATGGGCCTGGCGGAGACTCTCAGGGGTTGTGGGTGTTTTGTGGTATAATCCTTGAGTGCCACCTAACAATTCTCTCCACTTCCCTCTGCAGAAATCAAGGTCTCTGACCACTCACTCGTGTGTCTGTCCATGAATCCGGGAATAAAATATTTCATCTTGAGGAAATGCCCCCAGGTCAAGGGAAAGGAGGTAAACACCTACCTTATTCAAGCTGTACTTGTGCTGCCATTCCACTCCCACCTGAGGAAATAAGAAGCCTCAGCACCTGGACATATGTGCTAGAAGCCCATAGAGCCAACTGACAGGCTGGGGTGGCTTTCTGTTTCTGGGTTTGCTGATGTTCCATCCCCCACAGTTCTCAGAATCAACCTGCAAGTCCTCCAGGCCGCTTTCCCAAAAGCAGGTGGGAGACACCTGCTTAATTCGTGTCCACTTAGAAACACAAAGTCCAAAGATGGCCAAGAGTGTTCTGGTAAGCCTGGGAGCAGGGGTGTCCCCTGGTGCTTACACCTGGGTGGGGAGCAGACACTGGTCCAATACCATGAACTACTCATGCCCTCTTGAATTTGGAGCTTCTGGATGATCAGGAGGATAGATGGGAATCAAGAAGGGAGAGGTCAGTGTGAAGGGCTGGAGCTGAGGTGAGGGAGAGCAGCAGTTTGTCCACTGCCATGTCTGAGGGAGTCTGTGTGTCAGGTGGCAGCATGCAGTCCAGAAGGGCAGGGGCAGGTGTGGGTGACAGATGAGAATAGGACAGGACCTAGGTTGCAGGTTCCCCTGTATGGGATGCTGACATCTATGGAGGAGGACAGCAGTGTGAGGTTCTCCATGTTCCTTGAACAAGGAGCTGAGAGAGTCTCTCTGCAGAGTCGATATGGATGTGGAGCAAGCACACTAAATGTCCAGGTAACCCAATGACCAAACTTGCCGGATGAGGTGACCTCCTACATCCCAGCCAGCACTGAGCCTCTGGAGGCCAGGAACTCTCGTGGCTATCTTTCAGCACTCCTGTGTGTGGTCATGTTCCTGGGTCTGTTTTTGGCCCTGGCAATCCAGACCAAAGCCTCTAGGTTTTGTGCCTAGGCCATTCCCAATGCTGCCTGCATCCTCGGGCAGACCTGGGATCTTGGAGGCTATTGTCCCATTCCTCCCAACTTGTGGGATGAGATTGCATCTGTATGCAGGTAGTGGGGTCCTTTCACTCCGAGAGGAGTGCAGCTCCACAAAGAGCAATGGCAAGCCCAGGAAGTCCTATGTACAAGGATTGGGCTAGTAGCCTATGGGAAGAGCCCACACGATGAGTAGGAGGTCAGCCTCAGGTAGTAGGGACATGGATGTTGCCCTTGTATTTAGAGTGGAGGTGCCTCCGGAATGCCCCTGCCCACTGTCCTTGAGTAGTCACTTCAAGGCCCATTTCCTGAAGGCCTGTCTCCCATGCTGCTCCAGGTGACCTGCCACGATAGGGCTCCTGTCGTCATCCGCAGCGCCCTCGACCTACACTTGCTTACTGAGGAGAAACCGGAGGATTATGAGCTGGGCCAAATCATCTCTCGCCGTCAGAGTAAGTGGGACAATCAGATGGCAGAGAGCAAGGGTCAGGATGTGGACTCAGGTCAACTCTTAGCACCAAAGAGTAGTCTCTGACCCCCAAGAACACTCCAACAGGTGTGTTGGTTTGTGCACAAAGCCAACTGCACTTCTGCTGGTGGAAGGTCTTGAGGTCCAATAGTATACCCCAGTGGATATTGCGGCTCCCCACCAGGTGCCCTCCCCTGGACATGAACAGGCATACAAAACTGACATCATTGAGGAGTGAGGAGGAAAGCCTCTTTCCAGGAGCAGTATGCTTTCATGGTCTGTGATAGGAGTGGTTTCAAAGGAAAATGGGAATGCATGGGCTAAAGATGGAACTGGCATTTTGTGGACTGAAGCAGTACTATTGAAAGCCTTCTGTGTGACCAGAAATCCACTGCCTGGGCAGAGCATTGCCAGGATTCTAGCAAGCAGTAACAGGAAGAAATTGGGAAGAAAACACAGCCTGGGAGACAGCCTGAATCATTTGTTTTTGCATAAATTCCATGGTCTTCCGCACCTGAGTCCACTTGCCAAGGAGTGATCACAATAGCCAGGTTGTGAGATCCCTAACTAAAGTCAGATGAGGGCTTCCTGAGCACTTAGCCACAAAGCTCATCTGATAATAATGCCAGTGCTTTTTCTTTGGTTGGTTGGTTGTTTTTTGTGAGCCAAACACCACAGCAGCCATTATCCCAGCCTATGTACCCTGAAGACCACCATCCCTATGAGTTCTAGGATCACTTGTCTCCTATCTTAACCTACTGTTAGGTTAGTAGAGTCTATGGAAGAGGAAGTCTGTCTGGGGCCTTGGTAGCCTAAGAAATTCATAGCAGAGATCCCCACATCCAACCCAGAAGTGATGGAGAACAGGCTCTAGGTTAGAGGAGGGCAACAGGAAACAGGTGTTCAGAGGAAGGAGAAGCAGGCTGTTGTATTCCCCAACTCGGGGTCATGGCACCACTGGGCCATACACCATGTTGGAGGGAAGCAGTCCCTTTGCTGTTCTTTGGAACCATTGTTCTCAGTAGGGCAGCATTTGGAATGTGGCCTCCATTCTCAGAAGCCTGGTTCACATGGAGGCGGGCTCCACCAACGCAAAAGCATGGCTCTAATGTGGTATCCGTGCTGGTCAGCCTGTCCTCATTGTGGCAATACTTGAGGAAAATAACTCAGAGGAGGAATCCTAGGCCTTTTCTCTGGGTTTCATAGCTTTCTCTTTGGTTGTGCACTGAGGCTGTCCTTAAAGCTCTAGTGTGTGGCAGTGGAGAGCTCCTCAGCCCTTGCCACACAGGCATAGACTGGGAGAGAGAGAACGAGGCTGGCAGAGAAGGAGAGAGAGAAAGATGGAGAGGAGAAGGAGGACCTCTACTTGGAGAATGAGGATTCAGTGGAGCCAACAGGAACAAGGTACTGTTGCCCAGGGCGCAACCCTGTTTAGGTCTTCCTCCAACCATGCTCAACCTTTCTTCCAGGCCCTCCCACCTCCCAGTAGTGTATTCATCTTGAATGAGAATTTCATGTTGACATTAGAGCACTCACCATCCAATGCTTCCCTCCAAACCCACCTATGAAGATGGCTCATGTGGGGACTGAATCTTTGGCAAAGGAGCCTCATGTGGGAGATTTCAGATGTAAATCTAGTGGTGTGCTTTGGCAGATGCAAGAGGACCTGAGATGTTCTGGAGTCCAAAGCCTTTGGTAGAAACAGACATTAGGTCTGTTGAAGTGCTCTGCTTACTTCTTCCTCAGGGAGGACTGTGGAGGCTGTCTTTGTTGGTATTGGTGCTGAATTGGAGAGCTCTCAGGTTTGTGGCTCTGGCCTTTTCTGGCACAGGCTCTCAGATGTTGGCATGTCTTAGGGAGCACCTCCTGAGTGCCACCTTCTTTTTGTACACCCCTCTCTTCCCAGAGCTGAGGATTCCAGTGCAGGCCAATGTATTTTATGCCAAGAATCCTCACAAAAAATCCAACTTTGTGCTGAGGAAAAGGTGCCTCTCCCAAAAGAATGATGGATGGATCCAGCCTCAACCTCCCTCTCGTCCTGCAAAGAAGGCTCCAGCCCTCCTGAGGATGCTTGCAAAACCATTCTGCTGCTGTGTGCCTGGGCAGGGCTGAGGCAGCCCAGGAATATTTACATTGATGATTATTTGCTTCAAAGTTTGAATCTATAGTTTGCCATTGTCCTTGTTTAGTAACACAGTTGTTACTCTATCCTGTATTTGTTGTTTCCATTAATATATTATTATTTTAAAATATATATGTTTTTGTTACCTGATCTACTCTGATGATTTGAATATACTAAATGTAGCAGTGATTCCTAAAGGACACATCCAAACCAACAGGAAGGAATGTTTCATTCTATCAGCAAGAACTTTGGTTTTTAGGAGTTTGGCAGATGGCATTATCTGAGTCAGTTTTCCAATGGGGGCAATGAAGTATCGGCTATCATGGTACAAACACAAACAAAGACACACGAACACACACAAGAGCACACACACTCACTGAGAGATAGATAGACAGATGGAGTTGGTCTCTGCTGAAATACTTTGGAGACGTGGTTCTGATTTCTCCCCTTTTGGAGTATTTTCAAGTGCACAAGGTGTCTTGCAAATGAACCCATGTCTGAGGAAGACATGCATGTGTACTTCACATGCCACTTTTCACATAGCAGGAAGGTCATGTCATGTAATATTTTTCATGCAGCTGTCTTTTGACTGTGAACAATCCCATGAGGTGAGCTGTGGAATTTTCAAAATGTAGCATCACAATGGGGATCCACTCTTTGGATTTGGGGATATTTCCGATTTTCTTGATTCAGATTGGAATGAGATATATATATATATATATATATATATATATATATATATATATATATATAGATATATATATAGATATATATATAGATAGATATAGATATAGATATAGATATAGATATAGATATAGATATATAGATATATATATATATTAGTTTTTGATGAAAATTCTGCATTTGATGGTAATGAATGCCATGCATCTAGGAATCTGTAGACTGCAGACAATGAATGGATGCCTACTGTTGCCTGGACTGGTCTGAAAAGTCCTGAGCATCTGAGCATGTGTGAGGGCTGTACAGGTCTTGCAAAAAGTCCAGGTCAGATGATCCTGCACAAAGCTGAACTCATAGTGGTCTCCACAACAGTGTAAGGGCCAAGGAGAAACACACTTCCACACAGAAGTTGGGAAGCTACCTTATGAAGGTGATCATAGATACGGGATCCTCTTGGTAGGACCCATTTTCTATTGGGCCAGAACTGTGCTCTGAATGTGGTTGCTAAAAGAACTTGGAATTTTCTAACTGAAGCAGTTCGTGCAAGCTGCTTCCACTTTCAGGAACAAAGTGTGTTCTCGTTGAGCACTTTAGGCTGTCCCTGGTTGAACTAGAGTGTCAGAAGCACTTGTAATGATTGGCATTCACGGTTTCACATTGAAGCCTCTGTGCCATCTGTCAACCAGTGATGGCTGCAAGTGGGGAATGGAAGCCATTTGCTGCAAGCAGTTTCAACTTGCAGGACTAACTTTGTTGTAAGTGGGCACATGGTGTTTTTCCTGTGTGAGCTAGAAGAAAGCAAAACTGCTTCTTACAGGTGACAGGCATGCTTTCACATTGAAGCTTTGGTGCTGTTGATCCAAAACAGTTCACTCATGTGGGCACCTGCACTTCAACTGTATATTGTAAACAAGTGTGACAAATGGATGTCAGTGAGACTTTGGAGAACGGACCTTCTTAGCTGGTCTTCTTTCCTCCTGCAAGTTGGTGATCTCTTTCTGTCACACTTTGTGTTTCATGCCTGAACTGTGCTCTGAATGTGCTTGAGGAGAACAGTTTAGAAGTGCAGAAGTGAAGCTGTTTGCAGAAGCAGCTTCAAGTAGCACAAGCTAACTTGTTCTCAGTGAGCACATGGAGACTTTTCCCTGGTTGAAGCAGTGTGAAGGAGAATGGCTTCTCAGAGCTGGTAGGCATGTTTGCTTTTGGCAAACATTGCCATCTGTCACCCAGAGTTCCTTGCATGCAGAAACCTTCTTTTTAAGTGTTCTCAGAAAGGTCTGATGAGTGGATTCTCATGGAATTTCGTGGAATTGATCTTTTCAGCAGTCCTCATTGGCTTCTCAAAATTGGTGATCCTGGGCGCAAGGACTCTCTTGCCAGCCAACATTGTATTTTGGGCCTGACCTCGGATCTGAATGTGCTTGCTGAGAGTAGTTTGGGAGTGCAAAAGTAAAGCAGTCTCTCAGCAGCTTCAACATTCAGGAGCTCATTTTGTTCTCAGTGAGCACATTGGGGTTTGTCACTACTTAAACTAGCATGAAGAACCACCGCTTCTCAGAGGTGGCAGTTTCCCTCTGAAGCATCTGTACAATTGGTCAATGTGAGTTCAATGCAGGCAGGCACTTGGATTTCAAGTGAATTCTGTGACAAACAATTGAGCAATGGATTTCAATCAACCTTGGGAAATTGCTCTTCCCAGTGGGCCCACAGTTCTCCTCCAGTTGCTGAACCTAGGTCCAAGGGCTCTCTTGCCAGCACTCTTTGCATATGGGCTGAAACTGTGCTCTGAGTGTGCTTCCTGAAAATATTTTGGAAGTGCAAAACAGAAGAATTTTGGCAAGCAGCTTTCATATTAGGAAATGACTTTATTTTTCATCGTGCCCATTGAGCTTTGTACCTGGCTGAAGTAGTCTTACATCCAATGGCTTCTGAGAGCTGGCAAGCCCAGTTTCCATTGGAAGCAACTGTGCTCTTGGTCAATGGCAAATTGGTTACTGTCAGGTACCTGCAGTTTCAATGAGTTTTTAGAAGAAGGAGACCAAGGGGATAAGATGAAACTTGTGTAATTCATTTCCTAATCAATGTTGGTGATGCTAGACCAGAGTGGACTTTTGCAATGATACTTTCTCATGTTTTTTGCAGGAAATGTGTTCTGAATGTGCATCCTGAGATGCATTTGTAGGGGGCAAACAGAAAAAAGTTTGTGCACAAAGTAGATTTGTTCTCAGTGAACACATGGCGGGTTTTCCTTGGTAGAACATGCAGGAAGCAGAACCTCTTGTCAGAGCTGATGGCACCATTTCACTTGGAACCATCAATGCACTCAATAAAGCAGAGGTCATTGGAGAAAGGGTCATGCAACTTCAAGATAGTTTTCAGAATCCGTTTGAGGAATGGATTCCAAAGAATCTTTGAGGTATTGACCCACCCATGAGGCCTATCACTTCCTATCTGAGCAAGTGCTCCGAGGTACAAGGGCTCTCCTGCTAGCACACTTTGGATATTGAGCCTGAACTGTTCTCTGAATGTGCTCAATGAGAAGAGTGTGAAGTGCAGAAGAGAAGCAGCTTCGATTGCAGGATGTAAAAGTGTTTCTAGAGAGCATATTGGGATTTGGGCTTGGTTGAACTAGTAGGAATTGGAATCCTTCTTAGAGCCAGCAGTTACGGGCTTTACTTAGAAGTTTCTGTGTCTTGTATAAAGCAGAGTTTGTTGCTCATGGGTACCTTCGTTTCCAGTGAGTTTTCAAAAAATTTGAGAAAAATATTTCAATGAAACTCTGGGCCGTTAATCTTGTCAACCATCCAATGTTCCACGTGAATATTGGTGATGTCCCAAGGGATCTCTGGGTAGCACAATTTGCACTTTGGGTATAAACGTCGTCTGAACGTGCTGGCTGAGAAAAGCTTGGAAGTGCAGAACAGAAGCATTTTGTGCATGCAACTTCCAATTGAAGGAACGGTCTTGTTCTCTGTAAGCACATTGAGGTTTGTTTCTGGTTGAAGCTGCATGAAGTGGAACCGCTTCTCAGAGCCGGCACTCTCAGTTTCTCTCTTAAGCATCTGTTCCATTGGAAATGTAGATTCCCTTCAATAGGGCCTCATCTAGGGAGCCTGCCCATGTGCCTCCCACTTGATTCAAACTTCTCCAGTGCACTTGTTGTCAAAGCAGGGACTCTGAGGAGAGAGGGGCTCTCCATTCTCCACACTGAAATTTTTCAGCAGGGTGGACTCCTCCATGCTTGGATGGCAGGGCTGTGATCACCTGGGAAGGTGAAAATAGGAGGCTGGTGGTGTTCCTAGCCAGGATGCTGGTGACTGCAGTGCATTTAATCTATGGATCTCAAGGAGCCTTATGCTGCAGATTTCTGTACTTCTGCATCTGTACGCACACAGTTCTTCATGTGGGGAAAAAGCAGTGTTCTCAAAGTTTGCTTTATATTATACTTAACTGGTAATTTACAAACCCCAGTGTCCCATCTTAGCCCAGAACCATTCCATCAGCCCAGGGCCAGTGGGTGGTCCAACGGTCAGTACTATGCACAGCTCCCAGGTGGCTCCAGTGTGTAGCTGAATTTGATAGCCAGTGTACTGTAGGATTTTCCCTTGAGGTTAGAATTCATTGCCTTCCTCTTATGTCATTTGACTAGTCAGGATGTCTTATTAACTATCTGTGAAATCTTCAAGTTAGCAATCTCTGGTCATTTCTACCCTCTGAGGAACCTGGTTCAACAGTTGGTCATGGTCATGGGTAGTCCTGGGTCACAATGAGGGAGAAGAAGACAATAATGTGGAATGGTGGTGTAGAGAATCAGGGTGGGGCCAGAGCCCACACTGTGGTTAGGGTAGGGAAGGGATCTGAAGAGACTACCTTGAAAGCGAGCTCTGGCTGCAGTTAACCAGGAATCAGGGCCTGGAATTGGAAGCCATGACAGGGCTTCTGACTAGAAAGGACACATCCTTCTGGGCTGAGTTGGAGGTCCATCCAGGCAGAGGCAAACAGAGAGGATGCAGGAGAGCGGGGGATGATCTAGATCACAGAGCAGCTCCGCCATCATATCTTAGAGAATGGATTTTTTTCTTCCAGTTGTTGGTAAATGCTAATTCATTCACGTGTTACATTTACATCCACCTCGTCCATTGGAAAAGTTGTTCAACTACCACAGGCAGTGATATCTTGGTGGATGTGTGCATTCTAAAAGGAGGTGAGGTTGGCGCCAATAGAGTGTGTGGGCACTCAGGCATTGGCAAGCTTGCTTTGGAGAGTGAATCCTCTAAATGTTATTGGGATGGTGTTTGAGAGCTCCTGTGGTTTGGCTAGACGTAGAATTCTTCCACACAATTTAGCATGGTGTATATTTTAGAGAGCATGATCACTGAGAAGCAGCTTGCCGGTTTGAAGCTGTGAGCATTAACATCTATCAAGTTTCTCACCTGGAGTTGGCTACCTACAACTGGTGACACTGTTTTGCTACTGCTGAGCAATACTGAACAAGTCTCTGGGCCAGTAATCCATTGCTGAACTACATCACCAACAAAAAGACACAGAGTGAAGCTGAGGACCAGAAGAGCCCAGGAACCACCTGACAGCAGCCCTGAAGTCCTGAGCTCTGGCACATCATATGCCAACTCAACTGGGTATCAACCTTGTCTTCCTGGGCTCATTAGAACTGTGTGCTTCAACTTTCAGAAGCAAATGCAGAATGACAGAATCTTCTCTGAGGACACTTTTCTAAGACTTGTTTGCAGCACGTCTTCTAAGTCTTATTTGCAGCATGTCTTCACTGGAATGAGTAGGCATTCGGCATCCTGTTGTACTTAAAATTTCATGAGATTCCACCCCTACTTGGTAGGTTGTGTGAAAGTGACTCGGCCTGAATGCATTTTACATCCCAAAATATGGCTTGTCTTTCCTCCTAAACCTATCAGGGCAGTCAGAGCAGCCAAGGAGTACTATAAATTCAGATATAAAATGGCCAGATAGACTGGGATCACTGTACATCTTTCTAGAACCTTCTTTCATGCTCTGGCTTCCCTGAGGTAAAGTGTGGGGACTCTGGGATCCAGATTTGTTAGAAAGTAGTTTCCTTGGAAGGCAATGCTAGAAAACTCCAGGTGGGTACAGGAAGTGATTAGGAACTGGAAGACAGGGTGTACCAGCCAGTTGTCACTGAGTGACTAAGCACAGTTCTGATAAGGAGTGCTGGGGGTCCATGTAGATCATGCTACTAATAGAAGCCTTCCTACAGGGTGAGAGAGCTGGGGTTCTCCACCCACTCCTGCCAGTCATGGCAGGATTCTGCTGCTGGCCTTCACTGTAGGCAAATGGGCCATGGTGCTGGGGGCTCTAGGTCAGCTGGGGTGTGAAGAAATGACATAGTGCTGGACAATGTCATCCAGCTTTAAATCCCCAGACTGGGATCTTTAGCAGGGCAAGGTCAGAGACTGTACTCAATGCAGCATCTACTTCTCAGCATAGTGCCAGGTACACAGCAGAACTTCATCAATACCCGTGGAATGCACTGGCTTGCCCCAGCCCTGCTCCAGGCCTCTCTCAGCTGGGCTCTCTCTGCTGGTCCTGTCTGTTCTAGTATATTCAGCTCTTGCTTCTTTGTATTTCGCTTTCCTGAATTATGTCCTCTTTCTCCACACTCCTGTGGTCACTCTTTCTCTACACTCCTGTGGTCCCAAATGGCTGTCTGGTGGGACTGTGGCAGAGAGATCTCATTACTACCAGTGATGGAGTTTTTAAACCAAATAAGACACGTGCTCTGCTGCTTAGGATTGTCTTCAGCATAACGTGAGGTAGAAGGTTTGAAATTAGGATTGTCCTCCCAATCTTAAGGCATGTAATCCCTGTGTGCAGACCAGGAAGTGCCCTGGGAAGAAAGGCAGGTGTGGGTTTGGAATCAGACACCAGCATGAGAAGAACACTTTCACTGCTTACTAGACAATGAGCTTGGGCATGTTCTGTAACCTCTTGGGACCTCAGTGTTTGCATATCTGAAATGGGGATAGTTGTATGACTGACTTCAGGAGGTGGGTAGAGAGAATCCTAGAAGTAGAGGAAGAAAACACACAGCATCTGTGAAGCACCCCGCCACCATCATTAGTCTTTCCATGATTTTCTAAGCATGTGTTGATTGACGATTGGTTACAGCATGCCTGTAGATCTACCTGAGGTCCCGTCTAATCCACACAGATGGAGAAGCTCACTTTTGCTCAGTTGCCACATTTGCAAGGACACCTTCTAATAGAATCGGATCTAGGAAGCTGGAGTCCCTTTGCAGAACATACAGGATGCACAGCAAAGTTCCAGCCCCTGAGACAGAGGGTTTCTGCTGGTGTCCTCATGTCCTCATGGGCACTGCAATGCCTTTCTCCACCGATTCTCATTGAGAGCCTGGTCCAGGCCAGGCCAGGGCTCCCTGCTGAGGCTGTGGCAGAGAATGAAGCACATGCCTGGCTGGCTTGTAGGGGACTCAACAATCGGGGGCAAGACAGGCCTGTGATGGTGAAGACAAGACCAGTTAGTTGGCTTGTCCAAAGGTCTTGGAGCCTTGGGGTATGGCCTTGGGGCTTGTTTCAAACGTGGCTTCTGTCAGTGCAAAACTCCAGCACCTCTGAGTGGCAGCGTTTCTGAAAAGCTCTGAGCAGGGATGCTGGTGCTGCTGACCAAGCGACCACACTTTGAGTAGCCAAAGTGAAGTGGAGTTCTTAGGACACCATGAACTTCTCAGATATGCAAAGTGGACATCTCCTGCATTGGTTCAGAAGGAAAGAAACTCTGAGTTGGAATAAACCTCTTTGGACTCACCTAGTTGCAAATTTTCCCTTAAAGCAGCGCTGAGACAGCGGGGCCAGGTGGGGGACAGAGCTCCTCTCCTCTCCTAGCCGCAGGCAGAGGCCTGCTGAAAATGAGGAGTGAGCAGAGGTGGATAAGAACTACCTTGCTTCAGTCCCCAAGCATCCAGTCAAGTCTATTGTCACCTGGAATGGTGGCTTCTTTTGCAGGGCCCACGCTAGCATTGGGGTTTGCATCTGCCTGAATTTCAGTTCTGCGAATGGAAGGTGGGAACTGGCTGCTTGAGACATGGTTGCTCTCTTGGGAGAGGGTATGGGAGAAATGACAGGACGCCCAGCCCTCCAGAGCCCGCACCCCTGCCCCTGTGATAAATGGCAGCATTAACAAGGTTTGGTTGAGAGGGTCCCCCAGATTTGTGACTTCCCATGTCCGCCAGCAGATGTCACTATGGCTGGCAGAACAGAAGGCCTTTCAAGAGTGAGCTGGGGGGAGCAGAGAGGGGAAAATATCATCAAATAGAAGGCAGAAGACAAAAGTACCCTTGGCCTAGCGGGATATGGTCCATACTATCATTTTAGGAATGGGGGACATTCTCCAATAAACCCACTATCAGATCGTGTCACTGAGGTCCAGCTTCTGAGATTTAGGCAGAAACTCTCCAATGAAACACAAAGTTCCTGGCTTCTCTCAACTGAGAAAGTCTCCAGGTTTTGGCTCCTGGCCTATATGTATCAGGAAACATTTTCTTGAAGGAAACAAACATGTTGCACTGAATAAACATAAATTTGTTGTAGCTTACCCTGAGACATCATATTGACGGGTTTTAAAAATTGATTCATTTTACAAATTCAGCAGCTTATTCTGAAGTTCCATTGCCCTCAAAATCCCTTATGATTGGCACATTAGCCAACAAGCAGAATTCTCTGAAGCCCCAGCAAGAAAAAAATAAAGTCAAATTCCTATTTGTTGACATTTGAGGAAAACAAGGGAGAAGCAAGGGGCCCCACTCATTGGTGACAAGGTCTGGTTGAACATCTTTTATCTAATGCTTACCAAGAACGGTAGCAGAAATAGCACTGGTTCCTCAAACAGGGCAAGAGAGAGGTTGACACAGATGAAGAAGTACGTGGCCATCCACATGGCCCAGTGATTATAAAAATAGTAAAGTCTGGAGAGGAAAAACAGTAAAGGTGGTTATAACCACTGAGCAGGAGTTATATAAAAACTCAAACTTCTGTGCTAAGAGGAACAGGGGCTTGTGGTGGGACAGCAGCTCAGTGGTAGAGAAGTACCCAGCATGCACCAGGTCCTGTGTTCCATCACCATCACTGCCAAATAAACGGGTAAGTAAACAAATAAACAAATAAGACTCGTGATGGGTCACATGCCCTTTAGGTTCTCAGGAGCAGGGGTGATATTACTTGAGCTCAAACTATAAAACACTAACAGAAAACATCAAGACGATGATCATATCTCAAAGCACACTTGATGGACAGTCTCGAGCCAGCTTTAGCACCTTCTTCACGCGGTTGTTGTGACAGTAATAAGAGAACACTCTGAACCAGAGACTGACAAGGTGAACCCTCAGTTAAAGTGACCTAATGCCATGTGGGCGTAGCTGAGTCCAATGTGAAAATGTGCACAGCCCGTCTCAACGCGGTATACTCAGGACAGATGTGGCTGCCACACGCCAGATCCCTGCAGGGTGGGACAGTCCCCCACTCCTGCTTGGCAGTCTGGGCATATGAGGTGTTTGTTGCTTTTGGAGACACTGACACCGAGCGCTGATGTAAGAGTGGGTTTTTCCTTACTCTAGCCAAGGGCTTGGTCTTAGTTGAAACTTTAGGGGGAGATAGAAAAGGCTGGATTCCCAGGAAAGGAGTGAATGTGTGGGTAGCATTAGGAGGTGACAGAAGGGAAAAGAGAAGCCCTCTTTTGCACTCCAGGTAACGCTGGCTAGAAAGAAAGGTGGCCATGTGCGCCCAGCTTGGGCATTCCATCTCCTGGCCTTGGTGGTGTCCATTACCCCAGATCTGCTCTTAACTGACCGGATGCTCCCTGCACGTGGGACACTGTGCTCTTAGAACTTAACCCAAACCAGCAGTCTCAGGGACTGGGCTGCAGCTCCGTGGTGGAGCGCTTGCCTAGCACAGGCCCATCTCTGGGTCAGCTCCCAGCACCGCAGAACAAAACACTCTTGGGTTTTACCCAAATTATGTGCAGTACCTAGACCCCTCTGAAAAGTTTCTGTAGAAAGAATACCTCCAGGTTTGTCTCAACCTCTAGAACTTAAGGTGGACAAGTGGGACAGCTAGATCACTGCCATCATAGCCTGAGGGGAAGTTTGGAATGGAACGTTCCTGTTGTACTGGGCATCAGAAACATAGGCAGCTACAAGAGAAGGTTCTGGAAGGGAGAAAACGTCAGCACAGGAACTAAACTGCTTTTTCCTTATGGGAATGCATCAGGCACGGAGGGGAGCCCTGCCCCTCCACCTCCAGCCCGGCTCCCTAGAGGTTGCCACCATCAGCAGAGCCATAGGTGCCTTTCCTGGTGGGTCCCCTGGGTCCAAGGATCCTGCAGCAGAGCTGGCCACGTGCACACTGCATTTTCTAGAACTCAAATACAGGTTCTCATTTGAGGAAGGAAAATAAGAAAGCACTCAATAGAATATGTACATGGCTTACGTGGCATATTTACACATAAATAAAGGTTGCGTCTGTCCAAATATACATATGAGTATATGCACACAAACCCAAGTATAGAAACCCAAAATTATATTCAAGCCACTTGGTGGGTGATTGAAAGGATTTTGAGGTGAAATCTGACAAGTGAATTATCCATGTCTTCCAAATCTACTTGAGGTAGATCTCTATACATACATGGAACTGAAAACCAGTCACAAGGCTTTCATGTAACTCATGGTGGACACTTTTCAGCCAATATATTCTGGACTTTATCCCCCTGTCAGGACACAGAATTGTATTCTTCTTAACAAGCAAGTTATCCTTCTGATAGTACTCATTTTTTTTCTATTCAAACATAGTTGCATTACATTTTCTTATGGGGGTGGGTACGACGGAACTCAAGGAGGCGACAGGAACCGGGAATCTGAAACTGCTGATGGAAATGCTTTGAAAACACACTAACATGTCTTGATGATATAGATAAGAAAATCAGCAAAACTAGCCCTATCTCAAGGTCAAGAGAAGTCCACACACGTCTTAACTTACATTCTTCCACTCGGGTTTTTCCTCCCAATGCCAACACTCCGTCTGTCACTACAAACAGTCTTGCCCCCATCTTGCCTGACTCCACTCCTGCCATAAACTCATCCTGCACGTGGATAAACAGAGCAGGCCCCTGTTTCCCAGGGCCCCCTGTGCAAAAGCTGCCAGTGACTTCTCTTCCCTTATAGCTACTCTCCTTTGCCCAGATAACCAAGTGGGAAATCCTTGGCTTGGCCTTTAGAGGCCCCACAATCCCCTCTCTCCAACTTTCTCTCCCTGGCTTTCCCTCCAGGAACAACATTCTCTGGAAAAAACAGATGGGATTTCTTGTCCACTGCCCTCCACGGGCCCCCCCTCCATGCCTGATCTCATGCTCAGGCACTACCTTCGACTGTCCTTCCTTGGACTCCATCTCACACTGCAGTCTCTCCAGGAGGAGGAGTGATCCCACATTTCCACATTGAAAGACCACCCGGAGAAGCTGGGGCAGTGCCCATACAGCAGGCATCCTGTACAGACAGCATCCACAGGTGGAGGGCACTGGCCACTCTGGCAAGAAGGGTGAGTGAGTGAGTGACTGCAAACAGGCATTAGGACAAACACCTCATGTCCCTCAGCATAGCCACTTGCAAACCAACAACCCACAGGCCAAGTGCAGTCTAAAGGTATGTTTTGTTTGGCCTGTAGAATGTGTTTGGGATGTTGGCTACTAATTCAATTTTTTTCAAAACTGGAACTTACACAAAAATTTGAAATTATGATTTCTATTTAAAAGATGGATAACATCTGGCAAGGTGGGACTGTTATACTTAGTTTTTGCTGCTTGCCCCAATACTTCATCACCTGAACTTCATATTCTCCCGTGTTCTGTGGGTCAGATGGGCAGTCCTTTTGGAGTCAACTTAGCTGATCCTGAAGGTCATGAGCACTGGGTGTTCTAGGAGGATCTTGCTCACATCTCTTGGCCATGTGCATCCAGAGCATCGAGGAGGCAAGCACCAACACTCATGGGCTTCACACACCTCTGCTGTAGACATCTGCTAATGTCCCATTGGCCAAAGTAAGTCCAATGGCCCACTTCAGGTTCAAGGGCTGCAGAAATGGACCCTAGCTGTATGGAAAGGAATTGCAAAGTCACCTTGCAAAGGGGCCTGCATTCAAGGATCAGAAGACTTGGTGATCGTTTTTGTAATCTATGATCAACCCCATGACACAGCTGGAGGTGGGTGACTGTGCTTTACTTAGGGCAAGGGACATGCCCTCCAGATCATCACAAGGCCTGTCCCCTCTGTCACTGAATCATTCCCACCTAGCTGGCTGGTTTTATGTTGCTCTTGAGGGCACTGCAGATTAAACCAACACTGCTCTCTGGTGAGCCCAGGGAGCCCTAGCCAGCCCTCTGCAGGCTTCTGGTAACTGCCATCTTCCCCTGACATGAACTTTTCTGCAAATGGCTATAAGGTAACACTAGGGACCCAAGAGCTTGAAGACAGAGTAATCACAGACCTGCATGAAAAAGTTGAAGACTGAGTACATTCAAATAGAAGCACACAAAATATCAAGAGGTGACCACAGAGGACAGTTGACAAGAAACAGCATGGGGCACAGGCTCTCAGCCCTGGCTGCGCCTCAGAATCCCCCAGCAGCCTTGAAGTTACTGGTGGCATGAGCCACATCCTCACCAGTAAAATCAGAATCTCAGGGGCAAAGCTGAACAAAGTACCTTCCTAAAAACTTCCCAATGAGTCTGACCAACAGTGAGGTTGGGAATCCCTAGCATTGGGATATTTCTATTTCAACTCTGAAAGTGAGGGATGCTGATGCATTTTTCAGGGACTATGCAGTTTCCGGTTCTGTGACCCAAAGCTAACTTACAAAAGATTAACCCAGTCAACTGGCCACCCACCTCCCCAGATCTAGATGTTCTGCGGCCTCAGAAAATATGGGGCTCTGCTGAGGACTGTCTGTTGGTACCAGGTGCATTACCCTTAGTGCCTGCTGCCTGGAGGAGGTCTCTTAAAGACCAGGAGTTGCAAAATCTCTGGCTTCTGTAGACATGCATTAAACAAAACAGCTCACACTGGAGTCAGCCAGGGCTCTGACTTATTTTCTGTTCTTCTTCTATTTGCTAAGTTGCTGAGGCTGGCTTTGAACTTGAGATCCTCCTGCCTCAGCCTCCCCAGCCACTGCGATTTCAGGCCAGTGCCACCATGCCCAGCTGTATTTCTTGATCTCTCAAAGTATTACTTATTTGCATGCATCTCTTATTTAGACAAAGAAATATGAAACACACAGAGGGAGGGCATCGAGTATCTCTGGCTAAAATTATTTTCTCTCCACTGAAGGCTCTCATGATCACAACGAAGCCTGTCATTTTGTAGATGCTGGGACCAAGGGCAAGACTGGGAACCAAGAAACCATCTCCTCCTCCTGTCCTTTGCCTGCTCACTCATTCATTCACCCACTCACTCACAGAGAGGACTTAGTAGAATTCACCTGTTGGAAGGGGCCTGACTTCTGTGGGAGAACAGCAGGCAAGATGGGAAACCCAATGTTCCACCCCACACATAAGGGCCCTGTGGACTCTCTCCAGCAGGCTACTAGCCCACTGGGGAGCAAGGGAGCAGGGGACGCCATTCAACTCAGAAAGGCAGGAGGATCCAACAAATGGTATTTTAAATGTCAAAAATTGAGTGACCTCCTGGAATCCTATACCCAACACTGGGAGGCTTGACCCGGAATTAGAAGGAAACCATGGATGCCTCCAGGAAGTTGGCCACACCTGGCTTCATCTCTGGGGCCACGGCACTCTAAAGTTTCCTGGCCAGGAGGGTTGGGCCAGCAGGCCTCAGAGGGGTCAGGTGGACAGGAGAGAGGAGAATTGGGGGCCCCGAGGCCTGGCCACTTTCCTCCCACCCTAGGGACTCACAGTGCCTGGAAGAGGAAGAGGCGCCAGTCAGCCTTCCGCAGCTGGAAGACATGGGGCCTCTTGGTGTAATGGGTGGCGGGCGAGGCCAGTGAGTGGTGCACCCCCACGGGCTCATCCACCATGTGCCCCACCAAGCTGTCTCCTTCCAGGCAGTGGTCCTCTCCCTGCCAGCAGGCACAGGACTCAGAGAAGGGTTTAGTCTCAGCTGCCCCCTCCAACAGCTGACCACCCCGTACATCCCCACCCCATCTACCCATCAGGGTGCCGCCTCCTTCCTACCTTCAGGAAGTAGAGGACCATTCCCCGCAGCAGAGTGTGGAACATCTTCCATCCTCGCTTGCCCCACGGCGCTGTCCCAGACCAGACACATAGGCAAGTGGCACACCCGCACCCAGACACAGTTTGGGCAGGTCACCCTGCCCTCACCCTGCGTCCCTCCCCACCAGGATGCACATAAGCGCACAGAGAGCCATCACCAGGAAACTCAACGGCACCTCCTGGGTCTCCAGCCCAGTCCTGCTCCACACAGCACCAGAGAACTACTTGCATACAAATGTGGGTATTTCTTTAGACCCTCTCTCGCCCCCCCCCACATCCCCCGAACCCCAGGCACAAACACAGCCATGCCCAAACAGTTACACTCAGATACCTTCCTGCAAGACACCCAACCTCCCGGGTCCTGCGTGATGAGGAGCCACCTCCCTGGGGCCCTGCTCAGGCTGCTTCTGAATGTCACACCCACTCCATCTGTGATTTCCAGAGGAGTCTATGGCGATGGCCAGGCTGCTGCCTTGGGCTGCTTGGGGCTCCATGAGCCTTGCCCCAGTGCGTCCTCCAGGTAGAGTGACTCTGCCTGCTCCGTCTTCTGTGGGTGCCTCCCCTGACCAACTGCAGAACTCCAGCTCCTCTTGCCCCCCAGGTTCCACTCAGGTCCACCAGTCACCTGCCCATTCCCCACATGCAGTCCCCAGAACAAAATGAAACCCTTTGTTCCTCCATCTCCGAGCTCAATCCAGCCCTCCCACCTTCACCCCGCTCGCTGACTCGCTTGCCTGATCTCTCCCTTACGGCAGGGCCAGGGCCCAGGAATAATTGGACACCCCCTTTCCCCTTCCCCAGCACCCAGGTCATGGTCATGTTCAGGAGGAAGCAGCACTCGCTGCCTTTCCTCAGCAGGGCATCTCACACCGCCCATACAGAGTGGCCCCTGGGCAGCGCTTCCCCTCCAGCCCTGCTCCTGGGCAGGAGACACTCACTCTTCTTGCCATCCGCATCCTGATGCATCTTCCAAGCCAGGATGCCCTGCTTGTAGGTGGGCACCAGGGGATCCTGAGCCAGCTGGAGGAAGGGGCTTCCCGTCTTGCCAGGTGGGGAGGGCAGGGCCTTCTCAGGTCTGGCTGTGTCTTCCTCATCCCTGGATTTCAGAGAACCAGGCTGGGAGTGCTGAGTGGGCAAAGACCACCAGGAAGTTCCCACTGCCCCCCGGGGCCTCAGCACACTCTCTTTGGTTGGGGAGGTACATGGGATCCCCGTTCACAGCCAACCGTCAATTCCTGGGAATAGCCCCACGGCCAGCCCTGACTACCTTGGGCTTCTCTGAGATCGGCTGGCCAGCACTCTGCCTTTGGCTCCATCCCACACAGAGGGAGCATCCTCCCAAGACTCGGCTGACAGAAGAAGGACAGGCCCAAAGGCAAGATCAAGGGCCAAGGAGGGAAGTGGAAGGGGACTCTCACTTACACTGCCCACTCGAGCTTCTCACTTCAGATAGACCAGTAGAGAGCCTGGAATAGAAGCACATGGTGGGCAGAGGGACTTTAGGGCTAGGCTACCTAAACTCACCCCTCAGGCACACCGCTAGGGGCTGCCTGTCCTGGCACCCCCATCACAGCTATCCTTCTCCTTTGACTGGGCAAGCACATATCCACCTGTCCATCTATCCATCCACCCACCCACCTGTCCATCCATCCATCCATCCACCTGTCCATTTGTCCATGCAACAAATTATTCCTGGCGCATTTCCCAGGTGCCAGGCCCTAGGATGTAAACTGGAGACACAGAGATGATCAAGGCAGCAAGTCCCTGCTCTGCCCAAACTTGGAAAGGCCTGAACTAGTTTTCTTGAAGGGGACATGAATTGTGTACCAGCCAGCATGGAGGGATCAGACAGAGAGGGAATCAGACTAAGCAATCCCCACAATAAAGGTCTGGTCAAGGAAGGAACTCGTGAATGATGTGCTAGAATTCTGAAACAACATAGTGAGTATAGTCCTGACAGAGGTGCATCTCGCTAGCTTGGTGCCCTCCAAACGCCTGGCAAGGTGTGCAGCATACAGTAAGCACTCAATAAATGTTCACTAGATGAAAGAACCAGAGATCTGCTTGGGAAGCAGGTGCTGCACCTGGCGAAGGTGATCTCATCTTGAGGAGAACACTGTGAGGTGGGGATCTTGAGTGGCCCAGGGGTATGTTGTCCCACTCCCAAACCTGAGTTCGAGACATTTGCTACATGAAACTTTGCTTGTCATCTACTCAGAGTGCTTCTCAGACTTCAAAGGGACAAAAATCACCTAGACGGACACTTAGTGGAGCATCTGCAGGGCTCCAGCCCCAGAGCATGGCTCAGTAGGTCCAGGGCTGAGATCTGCACAGTTAACCAATTCCGAGATGTCCCTGATGCTGCCACCAAGCCAAAATACATCCTCCTGGCATTTCAGCAGAGCCAGGCTGAGCTCTCTACGTCCCCCTGGGGGCAAGGGACCAAGGACCAGGCTCCACCAAGGGAGCCTGGAGGGGGAGACTGAAGGGGGGAGCCTGGAGGGGGAGCCTGGAGGGGGGCGCCAGCCACACCTTCAGCAGCTCCTTGGGGAAGTTGCCACCATCCTGCAGGCCGTGCAGGTTGGTGACGAAGTCCTGGCAGCTCATGCTCTTCCCAATGTTCTGTGGCGTGGAGAGAAGAGGGACAGCTTGAGCACCCCACC
Organism: Urocitellus parryii; assembly: GCF_045843805.1. NCBI lineage: Eukaryota > Metazoa > Chordata > Mammalia > Rodentia > Sciuridae > Urocitellus > Urocitellus parryii. Next base: position 310,676 of record NW_027554094.1, on the reverse strand, counting down.
CCGACTGAACACACCCCCCGTCGGTCCCTCGGGGGGATCCTCCAGTGCCCCAGGACCCTGTGCCCCGGGCCCTCAGCTCCCTGCCTCTCACCTGCCCATGCAGGTCCGTGTTCAGGAGCATGATGGCACAGGTCAAGGTGTGCACAGAGTCTGCCCCAGGAAGAGAGAAGGGGAAGCCACGGAAATTCTGCCTGCCACGTCCTCTGCCCACAGGGTGGGATGCACCCTCGCCCCGCACCCCCGCCCCCGCTTCTCGGCAGCCCCCACACGCCCCCAGCAGCCCCCACCCATGGAATGCCCCAGCAGATACAGGGACACTGCCCCCAGCCCTGCGCCACCCACAGCCGCCCACCCTACCTACTGAGGGGAAGGCCCCAGGGTTGCAGTGGTGGAAGCGCCGGGAGAACTGGTAGAGGACCCACTCCCTCTCCTGGGTCTCCCCGCTGAGCACCAGGGCCTGGAGGAAGCCCCTGCAGGAGGCCGTGGTCAAGGAGAGGCAAGTGGGTGGCCACATTCCCAGGGCAGGGAGCCAACCCCATCCCGCGTCCCACGACTGCCCCCTCCACAGCCTCCCCAGGGAGGGCCCGCAGGTGGTACCGGAGGGCTCGGTCCAGGCTCTGGCCTCCAAACTGGAAGAAGGACAGGTACTCCTCGGCCACCGCCCTGCTGAAGTCATTGCTGCAGAGGGACAGCTGCGTGAGAGCTGGACTGGGGCAGGCTAGGCCTGGCCACGGCATGGGCCAGACACGGACCCCAGATCCCAAGATGGCCTACCCCTGGCCTACCCCTGGCACCCACCCAGTGTTGTGTGGAGGGGCCTGTGGGTTCTGGGGTGGGCCAGGGGGCTGGGCCAGGGCTCTAAGAAACATGGAGGGTGTGCAGCAGAGATGGTCCAGCTAGGGCCAGAGAAAGCAGCAGGGGGCCAGAGTACTGGGGAAAGGCCGAGGACGAAGTGCGTGCCGAGGAGGTCGGAACACTGGGAGGAGAGGCAGTAGTGGGCTTGGGGGTGGTTAGGAGGGGTCACAGGATAGGGAAGGAGGGGGACAGCCAATGCAGGGAGCCCGTGGGCAGCTGCCCGCTGTCCTGCCTCCCCTCCGGCCTTGCCCAGGCCCAATGCCCTTACTTCTTCTGCAGGTGGATGGCCACTTCAGACTTTCGGAAGCCCTCCAGGTGATAGAGGCGTGAGGCCAAGTTCCACGCCGTCTTGTCAGTAGTCCGGAGGCCATTAGCCAGTTTGTCCCCAGCCAGTGTTTTCCGACCTTCCTCTGGGGACTGTGCTTGAGGCGCAGAGCTCTCCGCATGCCTGGAAGAGTCCATCAGTGTCCTCAGACTCACACCTGGATGGCCTGCAGGCATTCTGGGCCAGGGGTCCATGCAGGCCAGCCATGGAAGGGGGTGCCCAGAGCTCGGGGTTGGAGCTGGGCCCAGACCCTCACCCAGGGGAGACGGAGTCTCTGCCTGCCTCACAGGAGAGCTGGGAGCCCCACACTTCCTCCCCCGGAGGATCTAAGCTTTCTCACCTAGAGCTCAGGTGCAGCCCTTCCAGGCCCCCAAGGGTTCTGTCAACCAAGGTGAGTGGAGCGTTTCTCTCCCCTGAGCCCAGCCCTGTCCCCACTCCCACCCCCAGCCAAGAAAGGCGAAGGCCGGCCTTAGAACAGGGAGCTAGACTGGCTTTGGATGGTGACAGGGGAGTCAAAGAGGGGGTTCCAGCCTGCCCTCCTGTGCCTGGCACTGCTCACCACCAGGAGCCTGGCGTGTGAGCTAAGCCGAGTGGCGCTTCACCCCAAGGTCAGGAGCACGGATCTCCACACCGAGGCTCTGAGAAGTCACTCAGCCCCATCTCTACCTGACTCTGCTGTGCTCCCTGCAAAGGTACCACCAGGTGTGGGCGTCCTAGTCATTCACATATTCATGAGCAAGCCGGCACAGTGACAGAGTCGCACAGAACGCAAATGTCATCAAATATCATCGCAAGGTGAAAACGGTCACCCGCAACCCGAGGGCTGATTACACCCCCCCAAGGGCCCTCTCCACCTCTCATGAACAGGTCCACTCTTGGCTGATAAATGCTCTGCTTCCTAAGTCTCCTAAACATCCCAAAATGTAGGATCAACAGAACAGACACTGAAGAGCAAAAGGCAGATCTCGCCAAAACCTGTAAGATTTCAGGAAGTCCGTCCAAAGTGACCCTGGAAGACTCCAGGAATCCCATGGAAAGCCACTGACAGATGGGGACTGAAGAGGAGGAAATAGAAATAATGACACAATTGGCCAAGTAAAGAGAACTACATGGATAATAAGCTGTAAAGAGCCAGGTGCCGTGCACATGCCTGTGATCTCTCAGGAGGCTAAGGCAGGAGGATCACAAATTTGAGCCCTTGAGCAACTTGGCAAGACTCTGTCTCAAAATAAGAAATAAAATGTGAGGATGTGGCTCAGTGGCTAAGATGGAACCCCTGAGTTCCATCTCTGGTACCAAAAAAAGAAAAAAGGATCTTCAGGATCTCACTATGAAAGGTGGCATAAATGAAAGAGGCCACCAAGGCTGTGTCAAGAAAATTGAACTTCCTACAGTGTGTTAAATGTAAGACTAAATAAACTTACTTATATGTTTAGCCAGGATAAAGCCCAATTAACCCTTTTCACCATTTATTTACTATGAAAATAGAGTTGTCACTTCAGGTGGAGTTACTTTTGCTTTGGGTTGGATTAACTAGTCTTTGGTATCTGCAGCCTCCCTTTTTGGAGGCTGAGATTTCTCTGGTTACCTGGCCTCTGAACAACCCCACAGCAGGGAAGTTTCCAGAAGCATAAGGAAAGTGGTTCTGTGGTTTCTGGCACTGATTGACATTTGTCATCGTCACCCAAACACCCGAGATGGGAATAGGGCTGGCCTGTCGCAAGCCATCCATGGGCTGTGTGTGAGCTATGTGCATTTGAGCATCTGAGGGGACTGGGCTGGCGTTACAAGCTTTTGGGGCTGTGTGACATCTGTGTCATTTCCTCTGGCTCTGCCTGTGGTCCCACATAGCACCTGCGATGGGCGTGACTTGCCGAGATGTCAATCAATCTGCTGACCACAGACATCACCAGGCGAGACTCCACCCTTCGAAACCCAACCCCTGGCCTTATTTGGGTGGAACTTTCTATTGAATGTCTTTTCTGCAATAAATAGAGGGGTTTGGGGTGCACACTCTCTCTCTCTTTCCTTCCCTGATCCCCTCAGCATGGAGCTGAGGTCTCAGAGCCATCCCTAAGCCCCCAAAAAGGTATTTCTGTGTTTGTGTGGTTTTCTTAGTTGTCAGCCTGTCCAGCTGGTGACACTAACCCCCCATATCTGCACCATCTGGTCCAATATGCCCCTGTTAGCCCACCAGAGACAAAGCCCCTGCTCCCCTGCTGAGTTCCAGGGGCCAGGAGTCTTGACGCAGCATGGGGGCTGGTAGACAACGAGGTCCGTGTCACAGGTGGCCTGCTCCCACCTCTGACCACAGTCCTAAGGTGACCCCTACCTGCCACGGGCCCCAAGAGCCAGTCACTCAGTCCCCACCAGAGCCCCCCTCCCTCCGAGATCAAAGCCAGCACCCTGGGCCTAGGCTGTCAGGTGACTTTCCCCCAAGCACTCCCTCAAGGCCAGGGCCATCTCTAATCCCCACGTCACTGGACTGCTCTCCCCCAAGGCGGACAGGGCCCGGTCAGCTCCCCACAATGCCTCCCTGCCTTCTTCCTCACCTGGGGTCCAGCTGTGGACACTCCCCAGAGCCAGGCCTCTCCACCCTTCCACCTCCACCTGGGACCATCCTCCCATTTGTTTCTTGAGCTTCCAGACCCTCTGGTCCCTGTCAGCTCTCTCCCGAGGCCGTTCAGACAGCCCAGCTGTGAGGCTGTCAGAAGGACTCAGGGCCCGACAGCTTTACCCTCCGTCCAGAGGAGGGCTGGGGGCTTGTGGATTCCTTTTCTTTTCTTTCTTTCATTCTTTTTCCTGTTGCTGGGGTTGAGCACACGCTTTCTCACATGTGGGGTAAGAGCTCTTACAACTGAGCTTCTTATCTACTTTGAGACTCACTGAATTGCCTCGGCTGGCCTTGAACTTGCACTCTGCCTGCCTCAGCCCCCCCACAGCAGCTGGGATCACATGGCCAGCTCCACGCTGGGTACTTTGAAGGCCACCGTCACCAGGAGCCAGGGCGCCAATCAGACTCACCCCTTGGCAGATGTGGAGTCCTCGCCGGGCTCAGCACCTGCAGCCTCCGGAGTCCTGGCTGGGCCCTGGCTCTCTGCCTCCTGCCCTGGGTGTGGAGCTTTCCCCGTCGCCTCTTTCTTCAGGGAGCTTGGCTCTGCCCCATCCGACTCCAGAAGAGAAGGGTGTGGCGCGTCTGGTGACCACTTGGGGAAAGTGCCAGGGCTGTGGCGCTGGGGCGGGGGGCTGCTCTCCGGGGAGGTGGAGGGGCTGGGCCTGGGGCCGAGGCCTCTGTGCTCAGACTCTGGGCTCCCCCAGGGCCCAGGGGCCAGGATGCAGGGGGCAGGCTCCTGGGGACGCCCGGCCTCCCTTCCACCTGAGGGAGAGTGTGGAATGAGCATGACGACCCCAAGAACCACCCCCACTTCCCACTACCAAACCCCTGTGTGGGGTCTCACCTCTGTCCTGGGAGATAAGAGGCTCCTGGGGCCAAGAAGGATCCTCTTCTGTCTGGCAGGCCTCAGGGGTGGGTGGCTCCTGTGGAGATTTACAGAATCCCATCAGCCCCGGGAACAAGCAAGTGGGAAGGGGAGAGAAGAACACAGGGCACCTGGAATCCCCTCCCTCCTCGCCAGCCCCCACCGGGAAGACACAGGCACCAATCTGGGTCCTCAGTTCTCAAGAGAATCCCGGATGGGAGAAGACCCACATCCTAGGAGAGGAGAAATCAGCAGGTTCTCGTTCCTCCTTCACAGATGGAGAAGGTGAGGCCCACCCAGAGAGGGGAATTGACTTGCCGAAGGCTGCACAGGATGTGTGGCAGGGCCGAGGTCAGCTCCATGGTGTGCAGTCTCCAAGGCCAGTGCCCTATCTTCAGATGGTACCGCAGGTGTGGCCAGAGGGGGCTGGTCCTCCAGAGAAGTCTAAGAGGAGGAGGGCGCAGAGAAGAGGTTTGACCAGAAGGAAATGATTCCCAGGATCTTTGCATATCCCACCAGTCTCCTCACCTCACCAGATGCCTACTCAGGCAGTACCTGCCCTCAAGGGGTGTGGGTCCGGGGAGGGTCCTGGCCCCGGGCACAGGCCTGGACGGCAGGCTCAGCCAGTGGGAAGGCAAGCCCCAGCTCCTCCCAGGCTTCCCTCTGAGGTTCTGAGACAGTGCCCCTCACAGGGCCCCGCTGGCCGGGCTCCTCGCACTCCGTGTTCTCTGCAGAGATGAGAGGGCCATAGCCCCTCCGCCAACTTGAGCCTCCTTATCTCTGAAGGGAGGCCTCCCTGGGAAAACTGTTCCCTACTGTCTCATGCCCAGGGCTGGGTGATATCACACGCCCCCTGCCATGGTCATCTGAGGCCGATCTATTGACCACGGATGGGGGACAGTGGAAGATGGGGAGCTACAAGTAACAGAACCCCGGAATCCCTGGAGATCCTTTCTGTTGGGGCAGAGACCGTCCCTGCTGGCATTTGGGACAGTCTCAGAGGAGGGAGGGGAAGACTGGGAATCCTCCTGGGACACGCTGCAACGGAGGAGCTGCCTGTTCTTCACATGTCTCTAGACACAGCCCCTTGGAGACGGGGACTTCTGTGGACCTCACGACCATGGCATGGGTGGTGACGACCTTCCCAGGGTTCTGAAGGCCACACTGGTCCTGCTGGTCAGCAGTGTACCTCAGACCACCAGCGGGCCCTGCATTGAAGAGTGTGCTGGGCCTGGTGGCCCCAGGAAGGCCCTCCCCTGGATGTCCCCAGGGCAGCCCTGAGAGTGAACTCACCTCGCCCTCCTGCATGGCAGGGGCTGTGGGAGCCCCATGGGTGGCCCAGCAGGAGGTGTGTAGCTTGTAGGAGGGCACAGGGAACGGAGGGGTGGCACACCCGCTGGACTCCGCGGTGCTGTCCCTCAGATCTGGCTCACTGCCCAGCTCCCGGGACCCTGTGCCTCCCAGGAGCAGAGGCTCCAGAGCCTGTGGGCAGGAGTCGGAGAAGCCCTAGGAGCAGCATTCCCCAGAGGTGCTGGTGTCGGAGCAGAGGCTCTCCAGGAAAAGGGGGTTGTCGAAGGACAGGCTCTCCTCCTCAGCACCCCACTCTGGGGAGGAGTCTGCTGCTCCCTCCAGGGCCCAGGCCTGGCTCTCCCCCTCAGGCCCACTACTGTCCTCCCCGAAGTCCTCCTCCACTGCTGGGCTGGGCCGCAGGTCCCTGTCATCAGGGAGGCCTGGGGAGGACGGGGGCACGCAGCACCTCAGCTCAGCCCTGAGTCCTTCCATCTTCTCCAGCTCCTCTTCCAGGTCCAGGACACACATCTGGGCCTGCAGGATGCCGGCCCAGAACACCACCTGTGCGGAGGAGCTATGGCTCGGTCGGGGGCTCCCTGTGGGGCAGCTGCCCCCTGGTGTTCCTGGGGAGGAGCAGTGTCCCACGTGCGCAGGCTCCACGCCAGAGACCCTGGCAGGAGCACCAGGCTTGCTGGTCTCGGAGAGTCCAAGGCCCAGGAGTGTCCCCTGCCAGGCTCAGGAGGGCCTGGCTGGCCATGGGTCTCCCTCTCGCACACTCCTGGGTGGGGCTGCAGGTTGTCTTCCAAATAGAGGTTGAGCAGTTCCACGGGCTGCGGGTGGTCGGGGAGTCTCCTGTCGCCCATCATGCACAGAGCTCAAGCTGCACAGGAGCCTCTGGAGTGTCCACGTTCACCATCCCACGGGGTGTGACAGGGGATGTGTCCACCACAGGGGCCACCGGGAGTCCAGTTCTGCCCTGGAAATGCCCAAAGGAGCACAGGTTAGAGAAGCACCGTGTCCTGAGGGTGAGCACACGTCTGCAGCATGAGGGGTCTGGAGGGCTTGCCGTGTCCAGGAGGCTGGAAAGCAACCCTGCCCGTGCCGTCCGGTCCACAATCTCAAGCCCACACCAGGCAGCACCTGCCCCAGACACACCCATCTGCCAGTTGAAGGAACACCATGTGGGTTAGCCAAGGACAAGCTGGCTGGGAGCATGGTGGAGCAGTGGCCAGTGAGAGGGAAATGCACACCAAATACGCAGGAGACAGACACAGAAGCCGGAAGGGGAGCAGCCTGGCAGGGGAACAGGCACCACCCAGGAGACAAAGGCCCCAGCCCGCCTGACCCTGACCAGGCCGGGCCCTGTCCTTGGGGCTGCACCATTCCCAGGGCTACTCCCCAGGCTGGGCTTCTGGCCCTTGCAGCCCGTAAGCAGCTGTGCAGAGGCGCAGCAGCAGCAAGGAGCTCCAGCCCTCTGTCCCACAGCAAGGCCACCTGCAGCTCAGGGAGGGCAGGCTTGCCTTCTGGGAGTGGGCAAGGCCACATCTGCCAGGAGCTGCCCACCCACTTGGGCTGCCCTGCACATCGTCCACAGGACAGGTCTGGGTGGGCCCTCATGCAGCACAGACCCTCCCAGGTGTACCCGAGGACGTGTGTCCATGGGTGCTCCACCCTCAGGAGTGACTCAGATACCCAGGAGCGGCAGCCCCTTCCACCCATCCAAGTCCATCCCCAGCCTCCACTCGCCAACCCAGACCGGGAAGGCCAGCGGGCACCTGCTGTGCCCTGTTTCACAGGGGAGGGAGAAAGCCCGAGGCTGGCTCAATGTCCCCGCTGGGAACAGAGGCCAGGCCTGTCCCCAGACCACCCACCCTCCAGTCCACAGCTCCCTCCTCCCACCCCCGCTGCAGGAGCTTCCCTCTGACATGGAGGGGGTGCTGCCAGATGGCCGCCCCAGCCCAGCCTCCTGCAGCACCATGGCCTGTCTCTGTCCAGGGCTCCAGACCTCATCCAAGGCCCCACCCAGCAGGCTACAAGAAGGTAGGGCCAGACCTGGTGTGCAGGCCCAGAAAACCACGGGGACAACTTCTCCCTGCCTGGTGGTAGACAGCCAGGGCCTGGCCTCTCGATCCCCCTCTGCTACTTAGAACTGAGTGACAACCGGGGAAGCGCCCCAGCCCTGTGGGGCCCAACTCAGAGGGGCGCTGGGGGAGCTCAGCCTTCAGCCCAGGTTCAGCCCACCACTGGACACCCAAAATGGAAACCCCAGGACCCTGCAAACAAAGATCAGACAGGGCCCCCTACTGTTTAAGGCCATCAGAGCCAGGGGCCGTGTGTAGGCCATAATCTCAGGGATTAGGGAGGCTGAGGCAGGAGGATCACATGATTGAGGCCAGCCTCAGCAATTTAGTGAGACCCTGTCTCAAAATAAAATTTAAGAAAGGCTCAATGTATGAGGCCCTGGTTCAATCTCCAGTGCTGGGGGAAGAAGAGTCCCTGAGAAACGAGGGAGTATTAACATGCATGTCAGTTTCTTACTCATCTTCAAACTATTCTCCTAACACTTCCTCAAAGATAGAGTCCCCTCCTAGGTTTTTACCCACTTCTGTTCCAGCCCCGTGTCCCGTACTTTCCGTAGAACAGGAATCTGGGCCTGCAGAGGCTTCAGCCACTGAGATAGGTCACCTGATGTCCTTTATCAGTTAGTGATAAGTCAGCTCCCGTCCTGTTCTCAGCCCCTGTCCCTCTCCAGGCTGGACTCCAGAGGCCCCACAATCTCACGGCTGGAAAGGCTACTCATGCAGCTGATGCTCTGAAGCGACCTGAAGGGACGTAGCCTTGCCTGTCCCCTCTGCTCAGCTAGCCCTCCGCCCACCCCTCACCCCACCCAGATCTGAGTGGCAATGCCTGCCCCCCCCCAGAGCTGCCCATCCCCCATCCTCACTGCTCTGGGTAAGAGGCTGGGGCCGTCCTGGTTCGTTGGAAAAGGGACAAGGGGGCCTTGGGGCCGGCTAGGATTTTGGTCTGCAGTGTCACCCAAAGTGCCCAGCATGGTGCTACCGGGATGTGGTAGAAAGTGTAAGCAGTGGGCCTGGTGGGAGGTCTTTGGGTGGCGTGGGGAGGGGTCTGGGACCCTGGTCTCTTCTCTCTTTCCATCCCCGCCCGGCATGGGGGGAGCAGGGTAGCCCCCCCCCCCGACGTGCTCCTGCGGATGCCACAGCCCAAAGCAAAGGCGCCAATCAATCGTGGACTAAATCCAAGCTAAAATCAACCTTTTCTCTTCTTTTCACAAGCTGATTGACCAGGGCACCCCTGGATCACGATTCTCCCTCCTGGCCTGCTGGGGGGACAAGGACCATGTGGTAGCCAGAGGCAAAACAGCCGTGCTGTCCTCATCAGGTTGAAAGCCCCTAGGACAGGGCAGGCCTGGAGTCCAGGGAGGGAAGGTCCTGGACCTGCGGATCCCAGCCCTAGCCCAGCCTTCTGCCAGGCCCCAAGCTGCTTCCCTCCACCCCTCCCTGCCGAGACCCCTTAATCTGTGTCCACCTGGTTCCTCCTGAACCCCACCCTTCCCTCATCCTCATCTCCAGCCCCGACATGTCGCATCTGAACCTGTGCCAGCCTCACGTCCCCGTGGGCACCGTGACAATTTGACATCAACTCGCCTAACAGGACAAGTTCACAAGCACATGATGGGTCTGGGAACAGGGGCAGGGCGGGTAGAAAGGGCACCCTGGATTTTTATGAGACCAGAGGGTGCCCCACTTGGCTCTTTTTGCAAGTGTGCACTTAGGCACAGGGGTATGTGAAGGAGAAGCTCTAGGAACGCAAAGATGGCTATGGCGGACACTGGTGAGCCATGAGTCTGCCTTCCTCAAAGAAACCCAGTGTCTCTTGCTAGAGGTTTTCAAAGGAGGAAATAAATAAAGGAGGAGCCTCAGTCACTTTTCAAAGAACAGAGAGAACAGAGGTCCCTGCGGCCTAAAGAGTCTGAGGAGCCTGGAGAAGGAAGGGGCTGGGAAATGGAGGGTAGCCCCTCCCACGGAAGGTGAGGCGAGAGGCCTGTTAGAGAAAGACGGCGGGCAGCCTCTGTGGTGGGCGGGCAGGGCTTGACTGGACCAGACTCTTCTAAGTCACTTACACAACCTGATGAGGTTCCCATCCTCCCTGATTCCAGAGCTCGCCTCCCAGTGCGTTCCTCCTGCCAACCAGCTCCCCACGGTCTCAGCCCACCCCGTGGCTGGCTCTTCTCCCCACTCTCACCCACAAAGTTCTGAGGACACCTCATTACCCTGTAGTTCAAGTGGACCTGAAAGTTACAGGTCAATGCCGACTTGAGAAGTTCAGGTGCACCCCTGGACACCTGGGGCTCCATAGCTGGGTGGGAGGTAGTCCTAGTTCCATAGAAACCACCCCAAATGGGCAGCACACACCTTCAAGGTGGGGGTGGCCAAGGGTAGCCATAACTGTATTAGGATGCCCAACATCTGGGACATACTTGTGCTAACAATTTATTCACTGTTGATGAGAAATTCCAATTAACTGGGCTTTCTGTCTTTTATCTGGCAACCCAACCCCACAGGGAAGGTATAAACACTGTCATCAAGCCCCTGCCATGTGCCAGCTCTCAGCTGATTCCTCTCTCTTCCCAACCACACCATGGCGAGACAAGTGGTGATATCCCTTCCTTCCTAACAAAGAAGCTGAGGCTCAGAGAGCTTCTGAAGTTGCACTAGGTAACTCAGCTGTAGGCAGGTGGCAGGGGTCTGAGCCCAGGTCCACAGCTCTCTTAGCCAGCACCCTCTTCCTTCCCCCAAATCAATCCCCCTGGATAATCATGAGGTTCATGAAGGGAAAAGTGCTTCTTCCTTCTTTTCTTTTTATATCTGTCCCTCCTTCAGGTGGAAAGGCCTAAGTGTATGGTCACATCTGAAGGCCACTGAGGTGTCCTGCCAGTTACCTGGGTGAAGACAGAAACCAGCCTTTGCTTCCTGGAGGTGGGACGGCACCTCTTCAGCAGAGACAAGCCAAGAACCTGCATCTTATGCATGCATCTAGAATTTTCTTTTTTGACATTCCCAGGTCCAGCGTTTAGTAAGAACCTCTTTTGAAATTTCCTATGTTCAGTACAGAACAAAGGGAGAGGAAGGGATTCAGCAACAGAAAAATGTGGCACACGCCTGATCTGGTGGATTCTGTCACCTAATATAAAGTGGCCCTTTGCTTTTCTGCACTCTGTGATGGCTCAGGAAGTTTAAGGATAAATTCTGGGATATGGAGACTGGCTCTGCAGGATCCCAGAAAGAGATCTGGAGCAGGGGGGAGGGAGCCTCAAGGGCATGAGGTGGAGAAGAGGGAAGACCCCATTCAGTTGCAGTGGGTCCCAGCCCTGCTCTCGAGCTTGCAGGGGACCCTCCCTGGGATTCGCCCTGGAGTGAAAGTGTCCCACTCCCACCCCAGGGCGTGGTACAGCTTCCTTTTGGTCTTACAGGGCAGGAAGGAGCCCTGGGGACACTGGACTGGACTTTTTATCAATGGGTTTGCTCTTTATCCTTGGCTTGGGGGATAAGCCTAGTCCTCTGGCTGAAGAATGGGGAGGCCCAGGGCTGAGTGCAGCTCAGTGGCAGAGCGCTTGCCTAGCACCTAACATGCAAGTCCCCTCAGCACTAGGCCCTGGGGACCGTCCCCTGCACCACCAAATAAAAAGAAATGGGAAGGCCAGACACAGACTTGGGATGTGACAGGCCTGGGAACTTGGCCCACCTCCGTCTCTTGCCCACCTCGGAGTCATGGTAACCAGCAGCTCACAGCTAGAGGCACATCTGAGCTATATGCCACCTGCCCAGCCAGGTGACTGAGAGGAAAACCTCACCTGGTTCCTCAGCTGTAAAGTAAGGAAATCAGATGGCGGGAAGTACCTGGAACTGTGTTCCCGAGTGGGTATGCCTCTCAGTGCAGACGCCGGGGCTGGGCCTACAGAGGAACCCATGTCCTGCTCCATTGAACTCTGCTGCTTTGCCACCCCCCAGAGAAGCCAGAGTACCCCAAACAGCAACCACACCCCTTGTCGGGCTCGGCTGGCCCGCCTCTGCCCTCAGCTCCAGGAGGAGGAACCCCATCTTCTACCTGGAGTGCACCCCCCGCTCTGTCCTGCAAGCTTCCAGGCCCAGCCAGCAACCGTCCTTCCCTCCACCTCCAAGTGGAAGTGGGCGGCCCTGTCCTGTGGTGCAGCCTGCCCAGGAGAAGGGGCCTCTGGGGCTCCCTGGTCTGGAGCCACAGGACAGAGGCCCCTGATGAATGCGAGCTGGCGCCCTGAGAGCTGGCGCCCTGAGAGCTGGCGCCCTGAGAGCTCCCATCAGGGAGGCCCCACATCCTGCCCCTGAGAAGGAGCCTTCATGCAAATGTGCTCAGAGGAGGGGAGAGGTAGCTGGGGGCTCCCTGGGGGAGCCAGCTGGGGCTCAGGAAGGGAGCAGAAAAGGTGGGGAGGAGGTGGGGGTGTGAACCAAAGAGCCCCAGAACACCTAGCACTGTCCCTCACCAGACTCGGGATGTCAACCCTCCCGCCACGAAGACCCCAGCAGCCGGCGCCCATCCCTGTGCTGGGTGCTGCCTTGGCCTCAGGAGGCCGTGAGCAGCCCACAGCCCAGGGGGCAGGTCTTTCTGGCCTGCTGAGGTCCAGCCCTCTGAGGCGCCTTCTGGTCAGCTGAGGACAGGTCATTTTCCCAGCCTCCAAGCAGCACAGTGACTCCAGCAGGAGGACTTTAGCCTCTGGAATAAGGGGGCAGTAGCTGGGTCTTCCCTCCATGAGACTCCACTGATCTTCAGGGTAACAAGTGGCCTTAAAGGATCTCAAACAGGGACACTGAGAATGACAGCGTTCCTCCTGTACATCAGGACCATCGGCCTAACCCAGAGAAAACAGGAGGCGTCCCCCACCCTAACCTGACCTTCCTGGGTGGGGCCTTGATGCAGGGTGAAGCTCCCCCTAACGGCAGAGCCTGCCTCTCCAACCCCACAGCCACGGACCGCACCCAGGCCAGCACCAAGACCTGGGGTCCCTCCCTGGGGTCTAGGACCAGGGCTTGCTCAGGGCATCAGCCACGGAGGCCCTGGGGGCTCTGGGAAGGTTTCCCCAGCCCCTGCCCTTCACTACTGCACACCTCTAGGGGCTCTGGGGACAGGGAACATCAGAGAGGGGCTGGGGAGGGGGTGTTGCAGGGTGGAAGGATGGAGAAGAGGAAGGGGAGGGGAGGGTCCAGGCCCAGGCCAGGTGCACGCAGTAGGTGCACACAGTGGGGCCCAGGCCCTGGCTTCCTGCCTGCCCACCTGTCCCCAGCCCCCGTCACAAGAGCCCCACATGTGGCTCACATTCTAGCCCCCATCCCCTCCAGCCCCTCCCCAGGCAGGTTCTCCCAGCTCACCTCCAAAGGGTCCACAAGTGAGGAGCTGCCCTGCGCCCCCCAGTCCTGGGAGTACTTCCTGTCGAGCAGTCGTCTGCCCCACAAATGCGGCCGCTGTGCTTCCGACTTCCGCTCGCTCCCCTCATCACGATGACACACACCATCCTGCTCCCCGGGGCTCCCCAGGGCCCAGCACCTCACACTTCCTGCCCACAGGCCAGTCTTCCGTGCCCAGCGGCAGGCCTCAGCCCCTCTCCACATCCCACTCGGGAGGCCCTTCCCAGCCCAGGAAGGACTTGCCCTTGCTCTGCCTTCACCAAGGAAGGGCCTGGAGAGGGAAGGGAAGGTGGTGGACCCGGACTGCGGCAGGCCCCTCCCCCTCCCTCCCTGCCCAGCTCAGTCATCTGCAGGCACCCTGTGGAGACAGGAGGGTCCCAAGACACCCAACTTTCCTTTTCCCTTTTAACATGACATCTCCATTTCTGCACGGCTATGTCTCATATGGACACCTGATACAAGCCTTGTACAAAGTGTTGCCAACTCTCCTCGCTGGGTTCTCCCACCTGCTTTATGATGCTTTACTGTGCCCACTCTACAGAGCCTGAGACGGGCTCTGAGAGGTCACACCAGCTCAGATGGGAAGTCACAAAGCCGGGGTCTGAACTCAGCACCTCTGAGCACAGGAGCCACCTCTTGCCCCATCTGTTCCCCACGCAGGTCCTGGGCACCAAGGCTAGAGGGGAGCCACACCCAGGGTCCCCTTCTCTCAGACTACCCTGTCCACTTCTCCAGCCTCAGCCCCCACTGACTTCTCAGACCCCACCCCGAGCTCTAGACCTCCAGTCCACTCGCCGCCTAGGAGCCTCTTCCTGGGCAGGTCCACAGGGCCATGTCTTCAGTCCCAGGCCACCTGGGCCATGGTCAAGAGGGCCCCATTCTAGCCACACCCCTCCCCAGGGAACAGGGGAGTCCAAAGGAACATGGCTCCTGAAGCCCAGGCTCCCCTTCCTCCACCATACGGGGTGCCCAGGATCCTGGAACTCGGCCTCTGGGGCTGTGTGGCCTCCACCTCCCCCAGCCCCAGGCCTCGCTGCTCTGTGCAGCCCTGACTGGGGAAGAGAGGCCAGAAGGCTGACTGTGGATGAGCAGGGGGCCAGAGGCTGGGTAGGACTTGGGGCCCTGGCCAAGTCTCCACTCTGTAGACTTGTGACAGGGGGCAGGGTGGGGAAGAGGAGGGAGAGGAGCAGGCACATGCACAGGAGGCCCAGATTTCAGCTGTCGCCTGGCCTCTGGGCTGCTCTGGAGTGAGGTGGGGGATCAGGTAGAGGAGGGCAGGATTTCCCTCCGCCACGGGTCTCCAGCTTCATTTACACCCCTCACTTTCTGAGACTGACAGGCAGGCCTAGCCCACAGGCCCCTCAAACTGTGTGACACAGGCCTAGCTACGGTTCCTCACACAGATTTCACAACTCTCCGCCCCACTGGGCAGGCCACACCTGGTCACCAGGACCTTCATACAAACCTTCCTCTCAGGCCCCCAGCCCCCAGGGCCTCTGCCATACCAGCCCAGGCCAGCACCTGCCCTGAGCATTCTTTGCTGGAAACTGCTAATCCATCAGGAATGACCACCCAGGAGTCTGGTCGCAGGGAGCTTCCAATCTGGTGACGCAGAATAAATGAGCGGGCTGAGGGTGAGTCATAATGAAAGCTAGGGAGAAATGACAGCTGGTGGCAGGGCTGAGTGAGCCACCGAGGGAGGTCAGGGAGGCCTCTGCTGCCCTTGGACAGGTTGTCCAGGAGGAGGGCCAGTCAGGGAGGGCCAAGGGAACTGCAGGTCTCACTCTTGCCTGGGGTGGGAAAGGTCTCCATGTGCCCAGAGTGGAAGAGATGGGCCCAGGGTCTGCAGAGCCCGACACACCCACCAGGTCTACAAAGTAAGCCCAGGTGCCATTCAAGGTGGGCAAATGCCAGGTCAGGAAGCATTTACGTATCTGTGACTTTGTTCTTAAGGTCATCTCTCTGCTGTGCGGAGAACAGAGGGCAGGTAAAAGCCAGGAGACCAGTCACGTCTCTGTGCATGTCCAGCAGAGGGAAGGCAGACCTGAGGCTTGGGATCCACACTCAGGACCAATGGGCACACTTCCTGCTCAAAGAGGAGGAGGAGAGATGGGCAAGTAGGCAAGGCAACTCCCAGGATCCCGGCTTGAGCCCCTGGCTGAGTGGTGACAGTGACATGTACAGAAACAGGAAGAACCGGGGAGAGAAAGCACACTGGGCTGGGACTGTTAAGTACTGGGTTTGAGCTACTTGAGATATTCAAGTCCGCCGCTGAAGATTGCACCTGGCCTTAGGGAAGTGTGACCAGAAGTCATCAGAGCCAGGGGTGGAGGAGCCCACCAGGACGGGAGGGGACAATCTGCAAAGGGGCCACGAAGTCGGTGAGAGAGAGAGAGAGAGCCCTGTCACTGAGAGGCGGCTGCAGAGGAGGAAGTGGCTGGCTTTGTTGAAAGCTTCTGCAAAGTAGAGAAAGATAAGAAGAGAAAGTGGTAGATTGAGAGGGGCCACCCAGAGGTTAGGGCAAGCGAGGCTGGAGGGGACAATGGGGAAGAAGACAGGTGGCTGTGAGGGGAGATGCACCACCTTCTCGCCCAGGCTGTGCCCCTCGGGTCCAGCCTCCCTGGCCCTCCCTAGCACCCTGCTCCTCAAAGCCGGAGTGCCACCTGGCAGGATCTGCACCCCTCCCCAGCTCTGCCCCCCCTCGTTCCAGGGTCCACAGCTCCCCTTGACTGTGAGCTACTCAAGGGCCAGGACGGGTGCCGTCACTGTGCACCAGAGGGCCTGTCCTGTAGATGAGTGATGTGTCACTAACACTCTAGTCACCTCAAGAGGACACCAGGAGCAACACCAGCGCCTGTTGCTGTCCCAGGCCGTGGTCTTTGCGCACCCAGCGTGCTGGAGGTGGGCTGAGAGGTTCCCGCTTACACCAGACGAAACTCCCAGCCCTGCAGCACCAGCTCCTTCCTGTCTGCTCTACTCTCGTCTTCCCAGGACCACAGGGAGCATCGCTCGGGTAGAGGATCCTCGGTGGAGGACAGCAGGGTGTCCAGCACCGGGCAGATTCCCACGCCCAGAGCCCTGCCAGCTGGTAGCTGGGAGGCTGGGTCCTCCTGCCCAACTCCTGGGCTCTCTCCTGGGCCTCTTGCGCCCCTCCCCAGGACCTGAGGCCACACGGCCTGCACCCACAGCCCTGGTGAGCAACTTCCTGTTTGCCTACAGAGGAAGCTGCTCAGCAGGTTGGTGGCAAGGTGGCTTCTCACACCCTGAGCCAGGAGGGGAAGCGGCCACCTTCTAAGAAGGAACCCTGGGTATTTCAGCAGAGTCTGGCCCTCCTGGGAGGCAGAGGGGAGAGAGCAGAGGGCAGCAGAGGAAGGGACATGGGCACTTGACTCACACTGCCCTTTCCTGAGGCCCTGCGTGCTGACCCACAGGCCCTCCGCAGCACCTGACCAGCTCTAGGGTTGTGGGGGGGGGGGAGGGGAGCCTGAACCTACACCACAGACAGGGGAGGAGACCGACGGTCACAGCTGTCCCTCACGCTCACAGGTGGTCAGTGGAGAAGGCGGGATGTGAACCAGGAAGCTGACCCCAGCAAGCACACCCTCCACTCTTCCCTGGCCACCCACATGCCTCAGGGGGGTGAGCCAAGGCCACCCTCCTCTTAAGCCAGCAGAGACGCTAGGCTGGGGTGAAGCCAATCCTCTCAACTCGGGGCTTACTGTGGCGCTCAAGCTGCTGGAATACTGTCCTTCTGGGGGGACCAGCCACTTGGCAGGGTGAGGAGGAGGCCTGGAGCAACTCAGAGGTTCCAGGACCTCTGAATTTGACACTGTAAACGTCTGTCCCCTTGGGGAAACCTGGGGTTAAGGCATCCAGGGGCTTCTTTCTCCAGCTCTCCGCCTCTACAAGGCCAGGCCCCAGCAAGGCCAGATAGAACGCCTGCACTCCCTCTGTTGAGTTAGACATTTACCCCCCCCCCATGGGCCTCTGAGGATGGACCCCATGGCCAGAGCAGGGAGCTGGGGGTAGGCCTGAGGGGACAAAAGCACCCCCTCTGGAGAAGAGGTCTTTCAAGGCAGGAGCAGGAGGACAGGGAAAAGTCCAGGGGTAAGTCACTGCCCACTTCCCAGCACGAGCCTCTACTGCTGTATCTGGTTACCCAAACCTAACTTTAGAAAGCTGTCCCTACGCTGCCACTCAACCAGAAGACCCTCTGTGTCTGCAGACAGAGCCTGGACACAACACCAGGCTCTCACTGCCCCAGCATGAAGGTTTGCCTGGCCTCCCCTCTGGGCCTCCCCTCCCAGCCTTTCCCAACACTGTGAGTTTTAAAGATGGGCGCTTGCCAGGCACCCTCTAGTTGTGGATCTGCCCTCTCAGGGTTGGGCTCTAGTTAGTCACTCTCCATCTCCCAGTCCCATGGCACCAGAAGTCAGCCACAGAACAGCTCCTGAAACACACGTGTGCATCATTACTTATGGTGACAAAAATGCTCAGCCTTCAATATCCACAATAGCCAATCAGATAAATGGTTGACGGGGGGCTGTCACATGGCCACATGCAGACCTGGGCACCCTCCAGCAACCTCGTTTTTGAGGAGTATTTAGTGAAGTGGAAAGATGCTTATAGCATATTAAGTAATAAAACTATTTATATATTCATATTATCTCTATTTTTAAAACCTTGTTTATTTAGGCAATAAAACAGGAAAATAACAATTGATAATCTGCATGGGAACCAAATACAAAGTTTTCATTTCTCTATGGAAATTTTGCTTGGAATATACCTAATTTTTATAGATAAGTAGGTGTTTATCATCATCAATTAAACTCAGTGATTGGATTGCTCCGTTCACGGGGCAGCTGGAAGATCCTTTCACAGCCTCTGACTCCCCATTGCTGGTGGAGGCTGAGAATTGGGGAGACACAGGGGTCCAGAGGGTCTGCACAGGTGGGTCTGGTTTTGTTTTGGTGGCACTGGGGGTTGAACTCAGAGGTCTGTACCACTGAGCCACACCCCCAGCCCTTTTTATTTTATTTTGAGACAGGTTCTCGATAAGTTGCCCAGAATGGCCTTGAATTTGTGGTCCTCCTGCTCAGCCTAAGGTAGCTAGGATCACAGGCACCAGGTAGCATGGGCAGTATTTGTTCTTGACCTTAACCATTACTATCTCTCAGATGGCTGCCACGGTGACCTGCCAGATGTAGGTGTGGGGATCGACTTGGATTTGGCATAAAACCACCTAAAGGGGAAGACATTTGAGATTTGACAGCAACAGAAAGGGCTCTCCTGAAGCTTCTCTTACACAACTCCAAGCAGCAACAGGCTGCCCTAAACCCCTTGTCAGGAGTAGCTGTTCCCAGAAGGGAGAATAAAAGTGAGGCCCACCCCAGACCCTTCCCTGTGATGGCTTTGTAGCCCTGAAGGCCATGGTGAGATCACGTCTGCACAAACACTGACCATAACTTTTTCTCTCATCTGTTCTCCTAAAAACCCATCCGATTTTCCTACGGAAACCTATTTGTCTTCCCACAGAAGGCTTTTCTGCCCCTATTAATGTGTCTTTTGTGAGTTTAATTCACAGGTCCCAGCTACTAAGTCTAAGAGGGTAGAGGAGAGGGGGTTTCCCCTGCCCAGGGTGGGGAGGAGGAAGCCCCGCCCTCTGTCTGTCTGTCTGTCTGGGTGGGAACATGCACACTGCACAGGGTGCTGTACTTAACTACGTGAACCAGACAAAATACAAGTGGTGTACCAACCTATAATTTATCTCACAGATACACAGTAGAGTGGACAATGCCCACTTGATGAGAATTCAAAGAAAAAGATTAAATAATATTACAGGAGAGAAACTGTTGTATCAGAGGTCACGAGCAGGACAGGTAAGCAAGCAGACACCTGGTATGGCTGCGTCTGACATTTCCAGTGTTGGGAGAAGGAAGGGGAAGTGTCCCTTAGGATGATTATCAGCCCTGAGAGGCCACCGATCAGGAACAGGAACCCAGGTGTGCGTGAGGAGCAGCAGGAGCATCAAACAGAGCAGGCAAAGCAGGAGGGCAGCTCAGAACAGGGTGATGCCTGAACCACATGTTCTCTTGGGGTGCCCATGCCCAAGCTGGGCCCTAGTACAAAGCCCCGAGCCTTCCAGATCCCTCTCTACCCAGAGCCCCTTGGAAGACAGAGAGGCAGCCTGGCTGGGCAGCTCCCAGCAGGGACCATCCTGGAACCTCTGAGCTTTGTCCAGGGGCCTGAGCCTGCACACCTGAGCTTCCTGAGGCTACCTCTGTCCCCTCTGCCTCAGCACATCCGTGCATTCCCCTGCAGGCCCCCCGGGCTGCACCTCCAGCCTCCTGGAAGGTAGGATCCTCCCTTGGGCCTTGTTGTGTGCAATCCCCACACCTCTGCCCAAGACCCAGAATGTTAAAGAACTGGTTCCAGGAGGATGCTTTCCTAACCCCTCAGCCAGAAAAGACAGTTTAAAATGCTCTGGGTCTCCTGGGCCAGCTCAGCTGTCCACCCACTCCTCCTGCCTGCCTGCCTGCCTGCCTGCCCCCGGCGCTATTCTGGATTTTTCTCTCTGGCTCTTCACACTCTTCCGGAGAGACTTCACTCCCACGTGTCCACCTCCAACAGTGCACTGTAGAGCCACAGACCCCTCTCCGGCCCAGAGTCCCAGGTGCTCATGGAAATCTCAAGCAGGATCCAGATCTCATGGCCTGTGCAAGGGCCCTGAGCGCCTCCCCAGCCCTGCGCCCAGCGGGCCCCTCCGGGTCCTCACATCTGCGTGCTGCCTTTGGGGCCCAGCACACTGTCCAGTGCAGGCCCATTGCCCTCCCTGACACAGCCTCTAATCCGGGGAACTGCAGGACTGCCCACCCTCAGAGTCCATGTCCTCAGCCACCCCAAACCACACTGCCAGGAATCGCTCCCACCCCGGAAAATCCTTACAGGACTGGATACCCTCCACCTCAATGCCACCCCATGGCCTCTCCCTGATACTTCAGGGACCATCTGGGACCTCCTACCTCCCCAGCAGGACCACCCCCTTCCCCCACCCTGAGCCTCAGTAGTCCACTGGCCCTTCCCTAAACGTCCCAGTATGTGTCCTCACGCCATCCTGTCCACCCACCCAGTCCTCTCCATCCCTCAAGGTCCCCCTAACACCACTTCTCCAGACAACCTTTCTAGACCAATCCAACAAGAACCAGCTGCTACAATAATTCCATTAGCTCCAGCTCCAGCACAGCCTGACCATCAGAAGCGACAAGCTCAGGATACACCTAGCAGTCAGATACATCCTACCAAAAAAAAAAAAAAAGCACTGTCTTGAGCTAGGCCTGGTGGTGCACACATGTAATCCCAGCAGCTTGTGGGCTGAGGCAGGAGGATCGTGAGTTCAAAACCATCCTCAGCAACTCAGCAAGGCCCTGTCTCTAAATAAATATAAAAAGGGCTCGGGATATGGCTCAGTGGACAAGCTCCCCTGGGTCCAATCCCCTGTAAAAAAAAAAAGAAAGAAAGAAAGAAAGAAAGAAAGAAAGAAAGCATTGTCTTTAAAAGGTAAGGAAAAGTGTTGCTCCATAGCACAATGCAACTTATGTAAGCTTAAAATAGATGCAGATATAAACAAACACCATATATTTCTCTAAAATATGCCCAGCTCCCAGGATAAACCAGCCAGAAAATACCAGAACGTATACTCAGGAGAGTAGGGGTGCAGACATGAGGACATTTGTGGGACTAGGGATTTCAGAGAAAAAAAAAAGACCTCTTTTTTTAATATTTTTTTAGTTGTAGTTGGATACAATACTTTATTTTATTTACTTATTTAGTTTTATGTGGTGCTGAGAAACAAACCCAGCTCCTCGCATGGGCTAGGCAAGTGCTGTACCGCTGAGCCACAACCTCAGCCCTGGAAGACCTCTTATGTTCAATAATCAATAACAAAGACCAAAGTCTGATTTAACTCACAGGCCAAGGGCTATAGTCCCCCAAGTCCCAGCATTAAAGGCTGGGTCCACTGTCCATGTGCTACTGGGAGGTGGTATGGCCTTTAAGAGGGAGAGAGGCCTGGTGGGAGGATTAGGTCACAGGTGCACTCAAAGGGATAATGGTACCTCACCCCCTTGCACTCCTCTCATTTCCCCACCATGAGCTGGGCAACTTTGCTCAACACATGCTCCTGCTATGATGTGCTGCCTCACACAGACTAAAGGGCCAACTTGTGACAGAGACATCCAAACTGCAAGCCAAAATAAACCTTTCTTATTTATAAGTTGGTTGACTAAGGTATTTGGTTACAGTAACAGAAAACTAACACACCAAGGATATGAACAGTACACATAAAGACAAACAGCTTCAAACAAATGTGAGTCTCACTAGAAAGAAATGACCATTCAAACTTTGGCGTGATGATATTTTTTTATCCATCACACTGGCAAGAAAAGAAGGTTGGTGATACAGTGAGTGGGTGGCACTGTGGGGAATCAGCACTCTCACTAGTATAGTCACGTGCATCTCTGGAAAGCAGACTGGGAACATCCGCCATGATCTAGATCACACATAACCTGCGTTTGTGTATGAACCACATTTATGAGTTCTCCTGCTGGAACAGACACAGAAGTGAGAGAGGTGAGGTACATACAGGCTTAATGCATTTTGTCTATCATAGCAAACAATAAAAACAGGGAAAACAACTCTAAACCCACAGTGACTGGCTCCATAAACATGGTACATCCCTTCAAGGAGACATTCAACCCTTCCTGATAAAAGATGAACTCCATCTACAACTTGAAGATGAATTGTTCTGGGTGATTTAGTTACTTGAGTATTAAATTCTGCTATTTATGTCCCAGTACACAGCTCTTGGACATCTCCTGCCTCCAGAATCATGGGCTAAATGAACATTTATTCTTTATAAATAACCAGCCTCAGGTATTTTGTTATAGCAACAGAAAACAGATGAAGACACCAACTGCCTCCAGACTACTTCTCCCCAACTTAACTAAACTGCAATGGAGTTCCTGATCCAGGTGTCCCAGAGTGGACTCGGGGTAGTGGGAACAGGGCTGACCTCTAAGGCAAGCACGTGATGACAGCTGAGTTGCAACAGCAACCGGAAACTCAACCCTTGGGTGCTGGGCTGGACCTCACACTGGGGCAGAACAAAACAGAATCTAGGAGCTGACCTGGTATGCACTTGATAGTGTTCCCTGTGTACCCATGTCCTTACCCCAGCCTGCAACTGCAGTCTTAAGAATAAGCCACACGGCCACAACTACTTTATGAAGGGACCAACTGCCTTCATCAACTGTGCACCTCTCCAACAGCTGGGCCAGCAGAAGGAGCTCCACCTTGCTAGACTCTCTCTGTGGAGACTCCTGCAGTGTGAGTCTGAGGTTGGCTCTCGGACATTAAAACCGCACAGTGGCTAAGAGCACTGGACAAAAACCGCACCAGCTGACGGTGAGTTCTGATTCTTCACTTACCTGCCTGCAAACTTTGGGCAACCTTCTTAGCATCTCTAGGTCCTTTTTCTCATCTGTGAAATGGGAGAGCAGAAGCATACACCTGCTGGGAGGATTGTTTGCTTTTCTGCACATAAGGTGCTTAGAGGAGGACCTGGGTACAGCATGTGCTCAACAGGTATCCATTACTGCATGCTCTCCTGCTAGAAGTGTTTTATAGAAGGGCGATAAATTCTCCTAATTAGATCACATAATTAGCTTTTAGACAAAAGACTAGATCACTGGAATTGTCCCAGAAGACAAGCTCCAATACCCAGGGCCTTTTTTTTAACATTTTTTAGTTGTAGACAGACACAATACCTTTATTTTACTTATTTATTTTTATATGGTGCTGAGGATCGAACTCAGGGCCTCACACATACTAGGTGAGCGCTCTACCACTGAGCCCCAACCCCAGCCCCCCCAGGGTCTTTACTGGTTCCAAACCTTGGATCTGCTTCCTCGTTCTCTCTGTGTAAACCATATGTGTGGACAGACTCTGCTGCCAGGAGGCATGCTGTCCACCTTGGTGACCACCTGCCGTGCTTGGTGTGAACCGCCAGGCCTCACTCTGAGCTCTGGGAGGGAGCTTGTAACTCTCACACATCTTCTGGGTTGCCTTCGGCTTTGTGCACCGGCTGAGCTCCCTGCAGCCTCTTCCTGAGCTCTCTCAGATCCTGGGGCCTCCCAGAGCCCATCTGCCTTTGCCCTCCTCCTCCAGATATCCAGCCTGCTCCAGCCTCCCTTTCCCTGGGCTGCAGTCTTCTTCCCCCAGAGTCACATGGCTGAGTCCTGTCCTCATTCAGGTCTCTGGTCAATTTCACCTCCTCTGCTTGGCCAGTGTTGACTACCCTCTCTTGATCACTGCAGCCCATAACCTCCAAACCCTCACACTGTTTCTCCTGCATAGCATTCACCTAACATGGTGTAAAAATTATTGGTTGTTTTTTTTTTTTTTTGGTCCATTTGTCCCCAACAGAAAATAAGGTCCCAGGGGTGCAGGGGAGGCGGGTATCTTGTTCACTAATGTAACTTCAAAGCCTGGACCAGTACCTAGGACTTACAGACCAGCAATAAACATCTGTTGAATGAATGAAGAAATGAGTGGCCAAGGACACTGCAGAACATGTCCTCAATATCTCCACCTCAGGCTGCAGCCTCCCAACAGGACACACTTGAGGACATTCTGTCCTGTGCCTCCAGATCCTAAGGGCCTGAGGACTGTCCCACTTCCCCCCCTCAAGTCGGCTTGCTGCCCTTTCTTGCTCTGGACCAATTCCTCTCATTTGTTTCACTGTTCTTGCTGTTTGTTTGCTGTCTTTTGATCTTTGCAGCACTTATCATTCTCTGAAACAATGTGATTCATCTGCCTAGATCCTCCTTTCTCTCTAGCACCCCTGTCAGTGAAAGCAGAGTGCTTCTAGCCTTCAGTGCAGCCTGGTGACCTACTGTGTAGCCTAGTGACTGCAGCCAGCACGGGTAGGCTTGAATAAATGAATGAAGGAGTGACTGCACACTCTCCACCAAGAGGAAATGCCACGTGCAGGGAGGGAGAATGAGTCACAGCACTACAGCTGTCCACACCTGACCTCGGCATGTTTCTCAAGTAGTCTCTTCACAGACATACAATTAATTGCTAATTACATTCAATCAGCTGTAGGCTGGGGAGGGGCAGGCTAATGATATTCAGGGGCTGGTGGGGCCTGGTGTCCTTCAGGACTTCACTCCTGACCTGAACAGCAGGCCTGGGACACCACACTGGGGTCAGGTGTGCATATCGACCAAGCAGCAAAATGCATCTTGCGGCCTGGAAAAGTCCAGCAAAGAACTCACGTCCCTGCTTCCATCATCCTCCCACTGAAAGAGGAGGCTAGAGACAATTCCAGGGCCAGAAAGGAATCCTGGCGAGGATGCGCGCTTATCAGCTGGGCTGACACAGTGTACGGGGTCTCCCATGCCTTCTGGCCAGACAGACCAAACAGACCAGGGTGGGAAGATGGGGCCTGCATCCCCAGGGCAGGGGTTGGGGGGAGCCCGCAGCTAGCCTCACTCCAGTGCACAGACCCGCAGCTCCCACCGCGCCGCCGCACCTAGCCTGGTCGCAGGCACAGGGACCACTGGGGAGATTGGGAGCAAAGCCCTCTGGGTCGCTGGGCTGGGACCCTGAGGTCTCCAGGCTCCCTGCTCGCCAGCGGGGCACGGAGCTCCCCACCTCAGGCCCAGACGGACTCTCCCAGGGGAGCATGACCACGCCTCCCTGTGTCCCAGTACCGCCGTCTGGCGAGGCTGGATTCTCACGGTGCCCTGCGTGCCCCTGACCCTGCTGCACCCTTTCCAGCTCCAGGCCCCTGACCAGACGCGCCCGGCAGGTGCTCCCGGATCGCCGGCCAGCCCTCCCCGCGTCCCTTACTCCAGTCCCGCCGGCTCCTGCTCCCGCCTCCCGCCGGCGGGGCGCACCATGGCTCTTCGCCCAGGCGCGGGCGGCCCGGGAGGGCTGCGGGCTGCTGCGCGGCGGGCCGGTGCGCTCGGGCGCTGGGGGAGGGACGCGCTTCTGGGAGGCCGGGCCGACTCGGGCGGCGCCAGGCGAAGCCGTCGAACTGGTCTGGGCTGCCGCGCAGGCTGGGAAGGGCCGGGCAGGGCAGGACAGGGCCTCCCGCGCAGCGGGCGCCCTGCGCCCCTGCCCTGAGCCGAGCCGCGGGCGCCCCTGGGCGCTCTGGCCTTTGTGTTTGCAGCAGACACCGGAAACTGAGGCCAGGCCCAGACACGTGCGCCGCTGGGACAGGCAACAACTGAGAGTCCCTGCAAACCATTATTCGCTACTGATTGTGGAGGCGCTCTCTCTCTCTCTCTCTCTCTCTCTCTCTCTCTCTCTCTCACACACACACACACACACACAGACGCATTATTTGTGCTCGGAAACTCAGCCCTGTAACTGAATTTTGCTAAGTGGCTTTGGGGTTGGTGGCATGCTGGCAGATTGTTGTGACTTGAAGTTGAACATATCCTCAGACAGTTTGGCCCCGGAGAGAGGCACTTACTTTTCAATACCCACTTGATGGCACTGTTGGCTTCTATTGCTGTTACTACAGAGGGCACCAGAGGTGAAAATCTGAGCTAAGTTATCGCCTATTTTCTACATACCCAGTGACATTTTAGCTCCCTTACAAATTGGCAACCTGGAAAAGCCCATCTTTTAGTCTGAGGTTGCCTGGCACGGAGCTGACTGGGCTCTGTCTGGGTAGGCGACAGGAGTCACCAGGATACCTAGCATCTGTCGAGTGGCCAAGTGCTAGGTCATGAGCACTCTGTCTCAACAGATCTAATCCTCCCAGCAGTGCCATGAGATGGGGGCGCTTTTCACATAATGAGGACACTGAGGTATCAGAGGTTGAGTCAGCGTCCCACCATGAGACCCTCAGGACCCAGAGGCCATGCTCTGCATCTCTGTGTGACACCCCACTTTGTCTAAGATGGGGTGAGGATGCTAGGCTGTGGTCCTGTGTGAATATTCATTGTGCACCTGCTCCACACATGCAAGGCATTATGGGAAGGGAGGAGGAACCAACACTCTGAAAGCTGAAGTGGTGTGATGCCTGCTCGCAGGGGTGGGTAGCTGGGAGGCTCCCCAAAAAGGAGCCTGGAAAGGAGGGAGCCAGAGCAGGGAGGCCAACACATGCTCCCAAACTGTTTTTCGAATCCCTGGCAGACCCCTGAATGAACAGGCAGGGGGCAAGAATCCCAATCACCCAAAGGAAACAGCCCTGAGCAGAGCCCTGCCCAGCTAGCCGCCTGCTGCAAGGGGATGGACTTCAAGGCCTGCCCTTTTAGAGGGTCTTGGGAAACACTCCAGGCTCCCACTGAAATTCCAGAGCAGTCACACCCAAGGGAAAAGACTACAACTCAGGATTAGGAGCTCTACTCTCCGATTCAGGACAGAACCAACAGAAATCCATCCAAGTACAAGACTAAGGCCCTGTGAAGTCCAGGTGAGCTTCCGGTGACTTAATTCCCTATGAGAAAAGGACCTGATGCTTTTCAGAGGAGAACAACAGAACAGGGAGCATCTGCAATAACTCTTTCAATGTCACCATGCAGTGTATTTTTTGAATAAAATATCAGACAGCCAAGGAAACAGAAAACTGTAGATCATCATCAAGAGGAAAAACAATAGCTGTCCATTGAGGACAACTCCCAGACAACCAGGATGTCGAAATGAGAAATATGGAACTAAAACGGTGATTGATCTCATCAAACCCAGTGAGATCTAGGTAAATCTGCTCCAGCCAGGATGATATCTCTAAATTTTTTACTTTAGAATGAAGACACGTCTCAAGTTTTGCCCTCTACAGGGAAGACAAACAGACTGTCCCTTAGGCCCTAAACAAGACCAGGCTTCCTGCTGTTGGGGGTCCTCGCCTGTGGCTACCACACTGTGGGTTCAGGCCATGCATGACCCATCACCCTGGTGAGTGCCCTGTAAACGACTTCAAAGGAGGGAGATTGGTTTGGGCTCAGGGTTTCAGGAGCTGTCTGTCATCTGTGTTTCCCTGGCCCCGCTGCCTTGGACCTGTGGCAAGGCAGGACCTCAGGGCAGCGAGGCTGCTCACCTCATGGTGACCACTCAACCTTAGAGAGAGAAGAAGAGACCAGGGTCCCAGTGTTCCCCTCAGTGACACCGCCTTTCGTGACCTGAGTTCCCTCTACTAGGCCCCACTTCCTCCACAGCACCACAGGCCACTGAGCCTTTAGAGCAGGAGCCTTTGGGTGACATTTAAGATCCAACCATAGCGTGCACCACTGTGGAAATGGGTGCTCAGGGAGTCCATAGTGGTGTTTCCCTGATATTTCACTGAGAAACAAACTGCCATCTGCTACCTCCCGTCAGGAGGACCTGTGAGATTGTGGCAGACTGACTGGTCACCTTACCAGCAGAATGACGACTCACACCCTTTCACAGTTGCCGACTCAACAGAGACAAGAGAAAATTCCTAAAAGCCTCCAGAGGTGGGGCATCAGAAGCCCCTCATCAGAACGCATGCTGGCCAGGCAGCAGGGAACTCGGACTTCCAAGGCTGGGAGAGACTGCCCACTTACAATTCTGTATCCACCATCTTTTTTAAAAAATAGGAAGCAAGATGTTTCCAAACAAACAAAATCTGAGACTATCATAAGAAAATGAAACAATTCCAGATGAAGGGAATGAGATCAAATAAAAATTAGAATCTACAATGGAAGAACCAGGAGCCGCGAACAGGTGGATAGATACGAGAGTGTCTTGCTTGTTTGTACTGTTATTGAAAGTCCACTGACTAAAGCAAAAGGAGTCACGTGTTGTAAGATTTATTAACACAGTGGAAACAAAACCATGTGAAAAGCACCAAGCACAGAGGGGAAGGTAAATGCAAGTTCTGACACTATATGTGGAGTTTGGGGATGTTAATTCAGAGTCAAATCCAACTGAGTCACTAAAGAATAACTAACCCAAAGAGATTAGAAAAGTGAGAAAAAGAGAGAGAGAGGAAATAGAAGTTCATGTAAGACAAACAGGAAAATGTATCAATAGTGACATTAGTAAGAAAAAAATTATCAATGGTGACATTAAATGCTCCAGTTTAAAGGTGGTGCCATCAAATGAGCCAACTGCGTAGTGTTCACAAGAAACACGCTTTAAATATAAACACACAGAATGGCTGGAAGAAAAAGGATGGGGAGATCTACCATGCAGTGTTCATTTTACACCAAGTAGATTTTGACGTATGAGTATTATCAGAAATAAAAGGGGTCACTTTAAAATGATAAAAGGATCAATGTATCAAGAAGAAAATCCCAAATGTATACAGAACCTAACAACAGAATTTCTAAATATCTCAAGTAAAAAGTGAAGGGATCAAGACAGAAATAGAAAAGCCACCATCATAGTAACCTCATATCAGTAATGAATTAAAAAGTACAGAGAAAAACCACTAAAGGATGCAGAAAATTTGAACAACACTAGGGTTCAGTTTGACCAAAATGACACAATAGACTATTACAGCACCAATAGCAAGATACATATTCTTTTCTAGTACACATGGCACATTCTCCAATACTGACAACACACAGGACTATAAAAGAATCTCTAAACTTGAATGGATAAAATTCTAAGATTATGTTTTCTGAGCCAGGCCTATAATCCCAGCTGAGGCTGAGGCAGGAGGATCACAAGTATGAGGCCAGCCTCAGCAACTTAGTGAGACTTTGTTATAAAATCAAATAAAAAGAGCTAGTGGATGTAGCTCAGTAGAAGATCACCCCTGGAGTTTAATCCAGTACTAGAAAAAAAGTGTTTTCTGATCACAATGGAATTAATTGAACAATCAACAATGATATCTTATCTAGAAAAATACACAAATATTTGGAAAACAAGTGAGACACTTCTAAGTAACTTAGGAGGTCAAAGAATAGGAATCATGAGGAAATGCTGTAAGAGGGGTCCGGCAGAGCGTCGGAGGGAGAGACCACACAAGAGACTTACTCCATGCAATTGGCAAAAGGGGATTTATTGGGGATCCATTCCAGCGCGCTGGGACTCTGTGCTCACTCAAGAAGGGAGCGCAGCTCAGAGCCCAGAGCAAAGGTCAAGCAGAGCTTAAGTACACTTTTTGGGGAGGGCGGGAGTCTTTGCATACATCAGAACAAATCATCATGAGGCGCGGGGAAATTGAACAACAACTCTGAGATGTGATTGGCACAATCATTGGCGGGCGAGGGTGATTGGTCATTCGTAAGCGGGTTACACATTC
Source organism: Urocitellus parryii (assembly GCF_045843805.1). NCBI lineage: Eukaryota > Metazoa > Chordata > Mammalia > Rodentia > Sciuridae > Urocitellus > Urocitellus parryii. Next base: position 280,985 of record NW_027554094.1, on the reverse strand, counting down.
AAACTGATTGGTTTGGGCCCTGTGAGGAACTGCACAGGGCCCTAGGCTAAACGGCCAGTAGGGCGTTGTTTTAACTATCTCAGGAATCTGGGTGTAACAGAGGAACTTAATAATACCTAATCTTTTACATTTAAGCTTTCCAGCTTAGAAACTTTACCCTTTCAATGCTACAAACTGAAATGGCATACATTGAGAAAAACAGATCAAAGTAACAGAATTAGAACGTCCAGATACAGATTCATATATCCTTTGACAAAGTGTCAAGGTTCTTCATGGAGAAAAGAAAACATTTTCAACAAATGGTGCTGGAATAACTAGAAATCTATCTGGTGAAAAAAAATGGCCCCTGGACCCTGGAGTTTATCATATATATATAAATTTAACTCTCATAACCAATATAAAAAGAAGGCTGAGCCAACAGAGGCCAAGGCCATGAGCAGACGTTTCTCTAAGGAAGACGTACACATGGAGGATGCACACCTGGAAAGGTGGCCACACCGTCAGCCACAGGGAAACACACATCAAGACACACATCAAAAACGCATACCCAAATAATCAATGCATATAGCCACTCTGGTATAACTGCTATTTAATTTAGGAAGACACACAGTGAGACACATCAGCCAGGCTATGGGAAACTAGAACCCTCACGCACCCCTGGTGGGGTTGGTAAATGGAGCAACGGCTTTGGAAAACAGTTTGACAATTGCTCAAAACCTTAAGCATGGTGTTTCCATGACTCAGGAATTCCACTCTTAGGTGTAGACCAAGAGGAATGAAAACTGTGTCCTCACAAAAATCTCAGGCACAAATATTTATAGCAGTGTTATGCATGGTAGCCAAAAGGGGGGAACAACCCAAGTGTGTATCAGCTAGTGAACAGATGAACAAGATACAGTGTGTTCATACACCGGAATATTATTCGGCCAGTAAAAATGAAATACTGAGACATTCTATAATATAGATGAATCTTGAAAGCATTATCCTAAGTGAATGGACTCAGTCACAAAAGAATGATGTCATTTATATAAAATGTGCAGAATAGGCAAATGCAGAGGTGGGAGGTGGATCAGGAGTTGCCTAGGCTGCAGAGGATGGAAGGCATGGGGTGATGGGTAACGCACACAGGTTTCTTTTTTGGACTGATGCAGTTTTTGCAAAATTGATTGTGGTCATGATTGCACAGCTTTACGGATACACTAAACACCCTTGAATTGTACACCTCATGGGTGAATCATGTATTATATTGTTAATAAATCTGTCACCCAACAAATGAACCTTGGTTCTTTCTGCACACCATATATATATTTGAACTAAACAATGGCTGATAAACCTAAATATGAAAACTGAAACTGCAGAACATCTAGACAAAAAAACAGGAGAAAATCTTGGCCACTTTAGGGATGGCGAAGATTTCTTAGTAGAAAGGAAGAATTGGTAAATTGGACCTCATGAGATTTTTTTCAAATTCTGCCCATCGAGTGCGGTTAGGGGACCGTTTCTGTAAACTAGGCCCACTGTGCTGACCCCACAGGCTTTCTTTTCTAAGAAGCCATTTCCCTGTAGCCTTGCCCAGCTTAAATCAACAGGATTTGTTACTCTCCTCAGCAAACTACCTGTTATCTGCAGGAAAAATGCAAGCCCCAAAATGTCAATAAGAAGAACACAAGTGACCCAGAAGAGGGGACTTTGGTCACATTTATACCAAACAGATCCCAGAACTCAGGGAGATAAGGATCATTCCCCTTATCATAAAATCTATAATAACAGCTTCCAGAGAGAACCGGTCAGCATGGGCCAAAGTGACCTGAATGGTCATGGCCAGTGGGGACTTGCAAGTTTGATGTCACCCTGCTATCAGTCAAAAGTCAAGAGGTGGACCTGGGTGAGACTCTGGAACGTTCCCCAAGATCTCCAACAAAACTGGAGAGCAGGAGAGGCACGCTGTCCCTCTCCTCTCTGAGAGGACCCATTCTCTCCCTTGAGAGTGTCCCCTTGTCCCTTTTCCTCTCCCTCCTAATAAACTCAGGCCTGTTACTCTGAGCAATGTGATGACAAGAATCAGGGTTTGAAAGGGGACGCTTCCAAATGCCTCAGTTTTCTAGAAGGCCTCCACCCTGTAACAGGCCACTTGATTAAAATTATGCTTGAAAGTCTTAAATAAACACTGTAAAATAAAAGATAAATAACTAAGAAAAGATGTTTAATAGCCATGGTGGATACTCAACCCTGATGAGGGTCATCATGGCTCATGGGGGTTGTTTGGCCCAAAGCTGCCTCCTGGATATTTGAAGTTCGGCCGCAGGCTTTCTCTCTACCTAGTAAGCTGCCACCTAACTTGATGTGCAACCAGAGTGTAACCGGCTCTTGTGACAAACCATGAGTCTCAGCCAATCACAAGTAGCCAGTTGTTCAAACTGTGACCAGCCGGCTGTCTCTGAACATTTCTCTCCGTCGTCCCCTTTCTCTGGTTATAACCATCACCTCCCTGGGGTGGCTGGGGCACTCTGGAGTCTTTTTGGTCAGGAATGCTCTCCAGTCCTGGAATCCCAAATACAGTTAATTATGAGATGCTATCATTTCCCCCTCTCAACAGTTCTCCACCAGAATAATTAAGATTTTAAACACTGATAATGCCAACTATGGACAGGGGACTTGAAAGTTGGATGTGGGGGGCTCGTATTTAGCCATGGGAGTGGAAGACACTGCTTTGGAAAAGAGCCTGGCAGTTTGGGTAAATTACACATGCATTTGAGGCAGATGGTCCAGTCCCAGGCCATTTATTCAAGAGAACTAAAAACCAATCTCTATGCAAAGAGTCGTGTGGAAGAGCCGATGTATCTGTCACGGAAACAAACTGGGACAACAATCCCAAGTCCATGGGCAAACCATTGGGATTAATGCATAAGCTGGGTCCTACTCAGCAGTAGAGAGAAAGGATCTGCTGAATCCTCACAGGGCCTGGACGGATCTCCTAAGCATAGTGTTGAAAGGAAGAGCCATTTAAAGGGTACATACTGTGACTCCATTTATATGAGGTTAAGGAGGGCACAACTGGTCTCAGAACAGAGGCTACGTCTTAGGAACAGAGATTTGAAGAGATTGAAAAGAATTTTCAGGACTTATGAAAATGTCCTAGATTGGGATGGTAGTCAAATGAAAGAATCCATTTGTCACGACTCAGGAAGAAAACATTTAAGATCTAATGTATGTGAAGTATGCTTCAATAGAAAGCATCCATCAGCAACTCAGGAGGCTGAGGCAGGAAGATCACCAGTTCAATGCCAAACTTAGCAACTCAGCCAGACCCTGTCTCTAAATAAAATAGAAAAAGGGCCAGAGTTATAGCTCAATGGTCAAGTGCCCCTGGGCTCAATCCCAGGAGGAGGAGGAGGAGGGGAGGAGGGAGAGGAGGGGGAGGGGGAGGAGGGAGAGGAAGAGGAGAAGAAAGATAAATGGACATAATGAAACACATCTGGGGCAGGTGGATTTTTTGATCTAGGCAAAAGAATGAGACAACTAAGTGTCTGCAAAGAAAATTCATTCTCAAAAAAATAAAAGAGAGAGAGCTGCTCAGAACAGGAGCCGCACGCTCTGCTGCCTCCTCTTTGTCTCTAAATCAGCATCGGATTTACAATGCCTGCAATGCCTCTCACCTCAGGAGGATGAGTCTTAGGAGATGAATGATCACCCAGGATGCACGACTGCTGGGTGGGGACACAAGCGCCACTAGTGGCAGAAGGCCGGGATGCCGGTGTTCTTTCCGGACCCACTTGGTCCAGGAGGATTGCAAGTTCAAGGCCAGCTCCATCAACTCAGCAAGGCCCTAACATACTTAGGGGAGACCCTGTCACAAAAGTTAAAAAAAAAATCAAAAGTTCTTGGCTGGGGTTGTACCTCAGTGGCAGAGCACTTGCCTAAAATGTTTGAGGCACTGGGATTGATCCTCAGCACCACATAAAAAAAAAAAAATAAAGTTATTTAAAAAATGTTCTGGGGATGTGGCTCAGTGTTAAAGCACCCCTGGATTTAATCCCTAGTGTATACATATGCAAATGTGTGTGTGTGTGTGTGTGTGTGTGTTTATTTCCAGAGTGTCCCCTCTTTGTGTATGTGTATGTACAAGCAATGAGTGGGGTTAGACAGAAGTGAGTTTCAATCTTGGCTAGCTTGTGAAATAAGTGTTGCTATTCCCATTTTACAGATGAGGAAACCGAGACACTGAGAGGTCATGAGTGCCTCGGTTTCCTCATCTGTAAAATGAGGAAACACTCCTTTCATAAGCTGGCTGTTGATGCTAAAAAGGCCTATAAATCACTGAGCACCCCCCCCCCACACACACACACACAAATGCTGAATGCCTGTCCTGGAATCAGACAGGGTGACACGTGGGTGGGCCAAGTCTGTGTGGTCCCTGGCTTCACCCTCAGGGAGCTGAGTAAAGGACACAAAAGTTATAGAAATCAACAGAGAGTCCATGGAATGTGTTATAAAGGGCATAAAACAAAACCAAGAGAGAAATCCCAGAATGACAAATCTAATTTAGATGGGGTGTTGGTGCAAAGTATGATTTTTTTGAAAAAATGATATCTCAGCTGTGATTTTAAGAATGAGAAACAGACAATGCAGACGGAAAGAACATCCCAGGCAGACTAAGTAGCAAATGCAAAGGTCCTGAGGTAGGATTGAGCTTGGTGAGCCCCTAGTACAGCAGAGCCATCTACAGCAGAGATGGAGGTGGAGCCAGGAAAAAATCCTCGTAATGGCAGACAGCACTAAGCTCGGGGGCTCAGCTTTTCTTGAAATATCATGGAAACCAAAGGAGAATTTGAAGCAGGAAAGGGATCTGACCTGCTTTACACTTTTAAGAGGATCCCTTGCTGGGTGGAAAGTAGTTTGTAGAGGGCAGGGCAAGGGAGAGACCAGAAGTCCTTACAAGGAGCCATTTTCTGAATTCCAGGAAAGAAGAGGTGGCACCTCCCTTGCACCAGGTTGGTGACAGTAAAAGTGGAGACAGTGGAGTTCATCCATCTGAGGTATTCCTTGACTCTTCTTTCTTAAGCACCCCACATCCCTTTTGTCCCCAAACCTCTTGTCCGTATCTTTAGAACCTTCCCCAAACCAGCCCCTTCTCAGCATCTCACTGTCTGCCCTGCAGGTGACCCTTGACCCCTGCTCTGCACAGCCTTGTCTTCTGCCTGAAGGCCCCGAGCCTGGGGTCCTAGTTAATCCAAGTCAGATCCCTCCCATGGCTCCCTGTGCCCTAGAGCAAGCCAAAGGCCAAAAGCCCTCGACCCTGGGTCCCTCATTCCTTTCTGCCTTCAAATCCTTTTCCTCTCCTCTCAGCTCCTATGGAAGAGGACACATGGTCTCTTGGCAGTGCAGCATGTCACCCGCATGGGGACTTTGCATGGATTGTTAAATCTGTCCAGAATGGTCTTCCCCAAGACATCTAGCTGCTTTGCTGCCATCTCTGCAGAGCTTTCTGAAGTGTCACTTTCTCTCTGTGACCTTAAACTTGTAACCTCCCCTCCGACAGCTTAACTGTTTTTCTTCCTGCTTAATTTTCCCCCATAGCACTTTTTTAGAACACAACACTGTATCATTTTAACTTAAAATATCATTAGAGATATTCATATTATAAAGTAAATGTGAAGATAAGCAAAAGAAGGAGAATAAAAGGATAAAGAAAATATTTGTATACCATCTTATTATCATTATCATTAAATGCTTGAATCTTTTTATTTGTATTTGTTCACTATACATCTCAATGGCCATTTCGCCTATCATTATTTAATGGCAGCCATTACAATGACAGCAGAATGCATTACAATTCTATTACATGTATACAGCACAATTTTTCATATTTCTGGTTGTATATAAAGTAGATTGACACTGATTCGTGTCTTCATACGTGTACTTTGGATCATGATGTCCATCACATTCCACCATCCCTGCTAGACCATGTCCCCTCCCTTCTACTCCCACCCCTCCACCCTATCTAGAGTTCGTGTACTCCTCCTATTCCCCCCCTCTGTACCCCACTAAGAGTCAGCCTCCTTTTATCAGAGAAGACTATCAGCATTTTTTTGGGGGGGGGTATTGGCTAACTTCACTTAGCATTATCTTCTCCAATGCCATCCATTTACCTGCAAATGCTATGATCTTATTCTCTTCCCTTAGCACTTTTTTACCATTAGTCACACAATATATTTTAAATATGTTATTTACTTTTTGCCTCCTGTCACTGCATTTTGGACTCCATAAGGAGAGGGATCTTTTTCTATGTTGTTCACTGATGTCTCTCAAACAGTACTTGCACATAATATATGCTCACTAAGTAAGCGTTGAATAAATGCATCACTGGAGGAAATGAGAGGAGAAAGCTTTGCTTATGTTGTAAATCTAGATACATACAAGTACAGACTACCTCCAGTTTTATTATCATGTGTATGTATGTGTAGAAGAAGCTGTTGTTGTGCTGAGGGAGTGGAAATATCATTTATCATTTCCACTAACATCCTTCTCAGAAAATGTCAGCTGTTCCCTCTCTTTCTGTGGTGGTTGGTATGGAAGGCCTGCTTTCAAATGGTCAGCCTGAGCTGGGCATGGTGGTGCATGCTTGTTATCCCAGCAATTTGGGAGGCTGAGGTAGGAGGATCACAATTTTGAGGCCAGATTCAGAAATTTAGTGAGGTTCTAAGCAACTTAGTGAGACTCTTTCTCAAAAAAAAAAAAAGTGGGGACTTTACCTAAGAGGTAAAGCACCCCTGGGTTAAATCTTCAGTAACACACACACACACACACACACACACACACACACACACACACTCACACACATGGTCAACCCACCAAGTATTGCTTGTATTTGTTATAGTCTTTCCCGACCTCAGCTATGCAGGTGTGCATACAGGTATGATCGTGAACTCACACAGATGTGCAGCTAATATCTGGCCCTGGTGGCCCCACCAGCACCTTCAACAAACATCTGTGCCTTCGATGAGGGGTGCTGATGTTATCTTTGGTCCTCCCATGAAACAGAGCCTGGGTTCTCATCCCAGCCTTGCCCATTCTACCCAGAGCACCTTTGGGCAGCGGACTCGTGCTCTCTGAGTTCCGACTTCACTCCCTCCCCCCTGGGCTTGCTGGAAGGTGGCACAAAGCAAGTGAAAATGAACACGTCTTGCAACTAGGAAGCAAGAAAGGCAGGCTGCAGATTTCACTGATCCCTCTCAGAATAGGGCATGGTGCAGGACTGAGGGCCAATTAGTTTCTGTGAGGTCTCCCTGAGGAAGGCAGACACCAGGCTGTCCCCAGGGCTGAGCAGTGGGCGTCAGGGGAGGGGACTGAATTTGCTACATGCTCCCTTGGGCCCCACACAGTGCCAGGCACACTCCATGCCTCAGCTCAGCCCATCTCCACAGTAGTTCCAAGCGCCATTACGGATCCACTTTATCAGTGAGAAAACGGAGGCCTAGGGAGGAGGATTCACACCCTGAATCTGTTCTGATTCTGGAGCCTGCCACATGGAGTCAGCCAGACCAGAGGGGGATGTCAGGCTAAGAGGCAGCTCAGGGGCGTGGACAAGCGGACTCCTATCAGGGGAGCAGTGTCCCAGTAGGAATTCAGACAGTGCCTGAAACCCCAAAGCCATTTCCTAACCCTGGGAAAATGGCCTAGAGTTTGGGCTGTAATGCTCTGTGTGGAGGCTGTGGGAGGGGAGCTGACAAGGCCTCCTCCCTACCCCATACCAAGACACCCTGAATGGGTCACAGAACTTCAGCAAAAGGGAGGCAGGCAGAGGAGGCCTTAGATATCTCCCTCTCCCAGCCACTCACTGGAATCTCCTCGTGTTGGACACCCTGCTCCCCACCCCAAGAGGAGGCCCCATGTTAACAGATTCTTACTTCAGCCATTTGGGGTAAGGTCTGGGCATTAGGAATTTCACCCGCTCTCGAGGGAAGTCGAATGCTCACACTCAACTCCTCCTACTTTGCTTTCCACACCACACACGACATTTTACGGTTGCAGAAGCAGAGGCCCACAGAGAAGAGACTCAACGGAGGACACTCACCCTTCAACTCAGGTTTATGAATCTGTTTAGGGCTCAGTCACATGGAAAGGCCTTCCTCAGTGTACCAACGAGGGAGGTGAGAGGGTCCTCAGAGCTACAAAACAGTGTGAAGACAAGAGTTCTGATTGGCAGGAACTCAGAGCATCCCATACTGTGCTGGAGGCCCTCACCCCAGGTGTAGCCTCTCCTGCATCTGGGGGCTGGGAAGAGTCCAGGGCAAGGAATTAAGAGTGTGGATTTAGATCTCACAGCAGCCACTAGCTCTTTTTGGATCTTGGACTAGTCATTTTTCCACTCTGGGCCCCACTGTTACCCATTGACAAAATGGAAGGAGACTTAAATATCCCTTAAACAAGAATTGGTTTTGAGTGCTGGCATACTACAGTTCTAGAAAAGATAACATTTAAATAACATTTAACCTGCATTATGGGTGGTGTGCACCTGTCATCCCAGCGGCTCAGGAGGCTGGGGGCAGGAGGATTGCCTGTTCAAAGCCAGCCTCAGCAACTTAGTGAGGCCCTAAGCAACTTAGTGAGGCCATATCTCAAAAGAAAAAAAGAAAAAGGGCTGGGGATATGGCCCAGTGCTTAAGTGCCCCTGGGTTCAATCCCTGGTAGGGGAAAAAAACAGACATGGATTGTGATTTTTTTTTTGGGGGGGGTGTTACCAGGGAATGAACCCACAGGCACTTAACCACTAAGCCACAACCTCAGCCCCTTTTTTTTTTTCTCAGCCACCCCCCTGCTTTTATATTTTATTTAGACACAGGGTCTCATTGAGTTGCTTAGGGCCTCACTAAGGAGAATTGTGATCTTACCTGTGTTCAACATGTCTGGGCTGAAGCTGCCTGTTCTGTAGAATGGAAATCATTGCGACACAATCTTGGCTCCCTTCCTTGCTCCTCATAGAGCTATATTCTGCCTCCCCTAAACTGTTTGGGGATATGGAGTGGAGGGGCTGCAGTTGATTCTACTCATAAGCTTGTGTATCTCTGATCCTCATTCCAACTGTTGCTCCCCACCCCTGAGCCCAAAACCAGGGTCAGATGGAGGGGAGGCTTTGAGGCAAATGGATCCAGCAAGGTTGGAGGGAGGGCTGCAGGCAGGCTCTGTGTTTCCACTGAAGGCCATCTGTAGGATGGTGGGCCTGCAGCTGGCTCCCTTCCTGCCTCAATGCCCCCTCAGAATTGCTTTCACTAGCAGGGTGCCGTGGTGCATGCTGCCTGTAATCCCAGTGGTTTAGGATGCTGAGGCAGGAGGGTCGTGAGCTCCAAACCAGCCTTAGCAATAGCGAGGCCCTAAGTAACTCAGTGAGACCCTGTCTCTAAATAAAATACACAATAGGGCTGGGGATGGGACTCAATGATCCAGTGTTTCTGGGTTCAATTCCTGGTACCAAAAAAAATCCTTTCATAGCCCCTACTGTTATGTGGAAAGTAGAAGTTTTTTTTTTTTTTTTTTTTTTTTTTTTTTTTTTTTTTTTTTTTTTTTTTTTTAAGAGACAGTGAGAGAGGAGAGAGAGAGAGAGAGAGAGAGAGAGAGAGAGAGAGAGAGAGAGAGAATTTTTAATATTTATTTTTAAGTTCTCAGCGGACACAACATCTTTGTTGGTATGTGGTGCTGAGGATTGAACCTGGGCCGCATGCATGCCAGGCGAGCGCACTACCCCTTGAGCCACATCCCCAGCCTCAAGGAAAGTAGAAGTTAAGTCAGCAAGCTGGCTTGGGGACAGGAACAGAGAGACAGTAGGGCCTGAAACTTGGAGGAAGAGGGTGAAACCAGCTTTAGGTGTGTGAAGGAACAGGCCCTGGGAGTTAGAAACCACAGAGAGGGCTTCTCTTTCTCTCATTGTGTCTCAACAGCACTTAGAATACCTGCCACCTTTTACCATTGACCTTCTGTGAGCCAGGTGATTTGTCCCTGTGTTTGTGTTGAATGCCTCCAACAGCCCTGAGAACAAGGAGGGAGTCTTATTAGTCTCATGTTACACATATTGCAGAAAAAGGCGCTGGAACTCAGAGAGGGAAGAGAGTTGCCCAAACTCACACAGCCAGTGCCACACCATCTAGAGTGCAATCAGGACAGGCAACAATTTTTTTCTTTCTATTTTTTTTTTTTTTGGTACCAGTGATTACACCAGGGACACTTAATCACTGAGCCACATCCCAGCCCTTTTTATTTTTTATTTTGAGACAGGGTTTCACTAAGTTGCTGAGGCTGACTTTGAACTCACAGTCCTCCTGCTTCAGCCTCCCAAAATGCTGGGGTTGCAGGCATGCACCACCATGCCTGACCCGGGCAGATGACTTCTGAGCATCTATCTTTTCAACCCAACCCACAGGCCTCCAATAATAGCAATAGAATTGACACAGAATTTTCTACATGCAAGACACTGTCCTAAGTGTCTCCTGTGGGTAAATTTACTCATTGAATCTGAACCTCAGTACTATGAGGTGGCTACTATCATGACGTACAAATGAATAATCTGAAAGTCAGAGTATTCAAGTCACTTGCTCCTAAAGGCATACACAAATCAGCTAATACACAAGGCAGGCCTCAGGGCCACACTTATCCTCAGCACAGTGCACAACAGACATTTCTATAGAAGGGTTAGGCCTTAAAGAAAGAAGGATGCAATCTCACACGCACAAACATCCCCTGGGTGCCCCCCCCCCACTCTACACAGCTCAATTGAGGCTTGTGCTGTCCCCCGGGTGGCCCTTCAAGATTGTGTATCCTTGGGCAAGCCCGTCACTTCAGCCACCGCTCTCGGAGCCTTGGTTTGCCCCTATACAATGGAATAATTGGACCTGCTGATCTGTAAGGACATCTCACCAGCTCTGCCATATTACTCCCAGTCAAGGCCCCCTCTGTGCCTCTGGTCAGAGGCTAGGGCCTCAGGACACCTCTCTTCCCTACCCCTATCAATCTGTTCTTTCCCATGACTTTCATCACTAGAGATTCAGGTTTGGTCTGCACAGAGGCAGAGGAAATCCTGTCTGGCCAGGTCTAGCCCAGGAAGCTATTTCCCATGACAAGGGAGCAGGCACCAGGGACAACCAAAGTCCATCCCTTCACTGAACTACTCGAGCCCTCAGTTCATCTGTTGGCCTGTGTGGGGGGGGGGGGGGTCTGGAAAGCCACATGCCAGTCTTCCAGCCTCAACACTTAGAGCCCTCTTCCTGGGCTCTTTTCTTCCACCTGCCCAGCAATCTATTCCTATGTTTGATTTCAGCTTTAATTTCTTAAAAATTTTGGTGCTGGGAATTGAACTCTGGGCCTTGCACATGCTTGGGAGTGTTTTCCCACTGAGCCACACCCTCAGCCCTCTTATTATTTTTTTTTTTATTTTGAGACAGTGTCTTACTAAGTTGCTGAAGTTCACCTCAGACTTGGAATCCTCCTGTCTCAGCCTCCCAGGTTTCTTGATTGCAGGCATGTGTCATTGTGCTAGGCATTCCTCTTTGATTCTTTGCTTGCCTCGAGTCCAGGGCCAGTCACTATTCTGATCATGTCACTCTTCTCTTTTCTGAGATGTTAACAATAGCAGCAGTCACAAATGAACAAAAATGAACTCCCTGCTATGAAGGAAACATTCTGGCTATAGCACACAAAGAACATACTTTTCAATTGAAGAATAGCAATATAGCACCCTGGAGACTAGCCTGAATCACATCTTAGCTGTTTAGTTCTGGACAAGTCCCTCAGCCTCTCTGAACCTTAGCATCCTCATATCAACAACGAAAAGACATGATTGTTTTCTCTCTGAGCTTCTGGAAGGAGACAGTGCTACAGCAGATGCTGATCTCAGAGCGTGGTGCCTGCTACATGGTAGGAGGTCAATAGATGAGTCTTACTTTTGACTTTCACATCGGTGTGGTCTTGGGCAAGTAAATGGATCTCAATTTTCTAAGCTAAAAGACAGATTCAAAATAATAATCCAGTGAGATTTTTATAAGGAAACAATGAGATAACCAACATAAAATTCTTAGCATGATGTCAGGAAGATGGTAGGAAATTAAAAAAAAAAAATATGTTTTCCTGCTCCACCTAGATACATACACAGAGAAGAAGCTATTTGTCTCTGAACACATCTAAGTGCATAAAAGTATGTGTTTGTAATGTTAATATTACACATAAATTATTCAGGAATAGAAAAAAAAACAATATTTCTTAGCTCTTTTTCAGAGGCCAATCAAATAACCAGACAAATCTCGATACTAAAACCAGACAAGGGCATTTGAAAAAAGGAATCCTTTCATACCAATCTGACATGTAAACATGGATGCAAAATCAAAATACAAAATATTAGGAAATGGAATTTGAGGACATATTAAAAGAATGATTCATCATGACCAAATGAGGTGTATTCCAGGACTTCAAGGGTAGAAAATCAATGAAAGGAAAGAGCTGGTTCTTTGAAAGATCAATCAAATTGACAAACCTCTAGCAAGACTGACAGAAAGGGGAGAGAGAGAGAGAGAGAGAGAGAGAGAGAGAGAGAGAGAGAGAGAGAGAGAGAGAAAGACACAAATTACCAACATCAGGAACACAACAGGGGATATTGATAACAGACCCTAAAGGCATCAAAAGAAAAATAAGGGAATACTGTGAATAACTCTACACACATAAAATTCACAATTCAGAAGAAATGGATCAATTCCTCGAAAATCACAAAAGATTACAACTCATCCAATATGAAATAATTTGGATAGCCTTATATCTATCAAACAAATTGAATTTGAAATTAAATACTAACTGAAAAATAAATCTCTAGACCCAGTTGTTTTCACTGGACAATTCTACCAAGAGTTTAAAAAAAATTAACACAAATTCCATATTATCTCTTCCAGAAAATGGAAGACCAAATTAAAGACAGTACACAAAAAGAAAACTGCAAGTTGGGTGTGGCAGTGCACACCTGGAGCACTAGCAACTCAGGAGGCTGAGTCGCAAGGATTGCAAGTTCAAGGTTAGCATGGAAAACTTAGCAAGACTTCATCTCCAAAAACACAAAACAAAAACATACAGATAAATGAAGATAGAAAAAATATCAACAGAGTATCAACAATTGTACTTCAGCAATATATTAAAAAATCATATATTACATGCAGTGTAACCATATACAGTTTTGGTGCTTAAAAATATTGATTTTTTAAAAATAAAGGATATTTATTTTCAAGAGGGGGAGGGAAAGAGAGGGGGAAGGGTATTAGCAAGGATGGTGGAATGTGATGGTCATCATTATACAAAGTACATGTACAAAGACTTGAATTGGGTGTCAACATATCTTATATACAAACATAGATATGAAAAATTGTGGTATATATGTGTATTAAGAATTGTAATGCAAAAAAAGACAATGTATAATGGCATAAATTGGTGTGAATAGACTTTATATACAGAGATATGAAAAATTGCACTCTATGTGTAATAAGAATTGTAATGCATTACACTGTTGTCATGTATTTAAAAAATAATAAAATAAAAAAAGATATTGATTTGAAAAAAAAGAATTATATATCACATCCAAGAGGGCTCTATTCTTTTTCTAAAAATATTTTTAGTTGCAGATGGACACCGTATCTTTATTTATTTATTTTTATGTGGTTCTGAGGATCAAACCCAGTGTCTCACAAATGCTAGGCAAGCGCTCTACCACTGAGCCCCCACCCCAGCCCCAAGAAGGGCCTATTCTAGGACTTCAAGGCTAGCTTAATGATCAGAAATCAGTGAGTGTAACCCTCCATATTCACAGACCAACAAAGAAAAATCCCACAAATTCATCAATTGATACAGAAAAATTATTCAACAAAATGCAATGCCCTTTTATAATAACAATACTAAAAAAAACTAGGAGGTGGGTGAACTTCTTCAGTTTGAGAAAGACCATCTACAAATTCCTACTGCTGATATTATACTTCTACTTACTGGTGAAAGACTCAATACTTTTCACCTTGTATTGGGAAACAAATCAAGGATGTCTGGTGTCATTACTTTTCTTTGAAATAATCCTGGAAGATTTAAAGTCATAAAGAAAGCAAAGCAAGTGACAGAAAATAAAGGGCACATGGATTGGACACTGGACAGGAGACAGTCAATCCCCCCTCCCCTTTTTGATAATGGGGATTGAATCTGGGGCATTTTGCCACAGTCTGGCTGGGCACAAAATAACCTAGCTGTCATGAGGCACTTCTCAGTTCAAAACAGGAACTCCTTTTCTCCGAACTCCCGTGAATGCCACCCACTGGGCCCCTCCAGGAAAACCACACACCAGAAATCCCTCCTCTGGCACTTCCCCAACCAATGGGAACTCTCCAGGAATCCCCTCAAGAACTCTAAAGTAGCAGTCAGAGGTGGACAGCAGGGGTCTAATATACAATTGAATACACAGCTTAACATAACCATCATCATCTCAATGGCTCACTGGTGTCAGCTCTCAAGGACTCCCTTTTGGCACAAATGCCATGGTTTATTCCAACTCAGCTGTGGCTCTCAGCAGCACTTAACCATGGAGCTATATCCCCAGACCTTTTTATTTATTATTTTGAAACAGGGTCTCTCCAAGTTGCCAAGGCTGGCCTCAAACTTGCCATCCTCCTGCATCAGTCTCCCAGTCACTGGGGTTATAGGCATGCACCACCTCATTCGGCTGTAAATCGGTTCTTATTTATAGAAGACATACTTGTTTACATAGAAAATCTGAAGGACTTTACAAAAACTCTCCTAGAATGATGGAAAAATAAGTTTAGCAAAGTCACAGGATACAAGACAAACATAAAAATCAATTATATTTCTATATGCTACCAATGAAAGTGTAAACATAAAAATTAAAAATGTGATGCCATTTATAATCTCTTTAACAATAACAAAAATTAGGTTTCAGTTAGGTGTCACCACACTTGTAATCCCAGTGGCTCAGGAGGCTGAGGCAGGAGAATCTTGTGTTCAATGCCAGCCTCAGCAACTTAACGAGGCCCTAAGCAACTTTGTGAGACCCTGACTTTAAATAAAAAATAAAAGGTCTGGAGATGTGGCTCAGTGGTCAAGTGCCCCTGGGTTCAATTCCTGCTACCTCCCTCAAAAAAAAAAATTAGGTTTCAATATAACAAAACACATCCATGAATTGTATGCTGAAAATCACAAAATGCTAATGAAATCAAAGAAGATTGAAATAAATGGAGAGACACATGCAGGTGTTCATGGGTTGCAAGGCTTTACATAATAAAAATGTCAATTCTCTCAAATTGACATACAGTTTTTAATACTATTATTACCAAAATTCCAACAAGCATTTTTTGTAGATATAGACAAGATTATTCAAGAATTTATATGAAAAGGCAAGGGAATTAAAATAGCTAAGACAATTTTGAAAAAGAAGAACACAGTGGGAGGAATCATTCTACTTGATTTTAAGTCTTATTACAGAGCTACTGAAATTAAGTCTGTGGTACTGACAGAGAGAGTGATGGATAGGTCAGTGGAACAGAATATAGAACTCAGAAACAGATTCACATAAATATGCCCAACTCATTTTTTTTGGGGGGTGGATACAGGGGATTGAACCTAGGGACACTTAACCACTGAGCTACATCCTAGCACTTTAAAAATTTGAGACATGTTCTTGCTAAGTTGCTTAGGGCTTTGCCAAATTGCTGAGGCTGGCCTCTAACTTGCGCTACTCCTACCTCAGCCTCTCAAGCCACTGGGATTACAGGCATGTGCCACTGCCCCTGGCTGCCCAACACATTTTTGACAAAGATGCAGAAGCAACTCAATGGAGGAAAGAGACATCAACAAATGAGGCTGAGGCAATTGTACATTTATCAGGAAAAATAATCTTGGCCAAGATCTTACAAAGAAATTAACTGAAAACAAATCACAGAATTAAACGTAAAACATAAACTGGATGCAGCTAGGATTAAAAGGCCCAGCTCCTGGGGAGGCTGAGGCAGGACCATAACAAGTTCAAGGCCAACCTGGAAAATTTAGTGAGACTCTTATCTCAAAATAAAAAAATAAATAAAAAGCTCTGGGGATATAGCTCAGTGGTGGAGAGCTGCTGAGTTCATTCCTCAGTACTAAAAACAAATTAATACATGACAGCTTTTGTCAAAAGCATTGTCCATGAAAGTAAAGAACTGGATAAATTGGACTTTATCAAATTAAATAGTTATGCTCTGCAATTGAAAATAGATGAAAAGACAAACTACAGATTGAGAAAAAATATTTACACACAATGTATTGACATAGCACTCATATCTAGAATATATAAAGAACTCTTACAACTCAACAGTAAAACAAAACAAAACAAGACAATATAAAACAAAACAAACAAGCCAATTAGAAAATGGGCAAAAGACAAGAAGAGACATTTCTCCAAAGAGGATATACAGATGGAAAATAAGCACATGAAATCCCGGGGTTTCAAACAGATGTGGATTTGTTTATAGAAAGTGTTCTAAAGAGCGAACAGATTACAACACTCCCTTGACCAATCCTGGCATCTAATTTTGAACTTTTGCATTTATTGATCCACTTTATTTTTAAAAAACCAAAATGGAGGCTTGAGGTGTTTATGTTTCCATGACCCAGCTGGTTTCACCTGGGAAACAAACCGGGACTGAGCTCAGTGTTCCTCAAGTGAGGGCATGTCTCCCTGTTCCAGGGAGAGGGCGTCTGCACTGTGGGCTGCTGGGGGCAGGCTGGCTGCAGTGGCCGGGCAGCTCCAGATGGGGAGGCTCCTTGATGGATGTGCCGCCCTCCCAGGCATCCGGCCTTTGTTGTGTAAATAAACAGACTCCTCAGTCTCCACTGGTTGCCATTAAAAGGGCGGTCCTTAATTTAGGACCCTCTGTTCCTGAGGCCGGGCAGATTCATTTCGTCTATGTTGCTGTCTTCCTCTGCTCCTTTCTGCCGCACAAGTGCTAAATCAAAGACATGGAGAAACAGGGTAAACACCACTGATGTTTAGACATGTAGACAGACACACACACGGCCTCTCTCTTTCCCTCACTACGGCCTGGGCTTCCACCGTGTGTCAGCAGGACACATGCGTGTCAAGGAGCAAATGACGATGCCAGGTCACGTTACATGCCAGGTGAGCGACTGCCCCAACAGGACCCAGCTGCGGAACCAAGAGAAGTCAGGGGTGCCCGCCACAGTAACCAAAGCCCTGCCTCATTGGAAACAGATCTCTCTCCTGAGCACCTGGTAGCAGGCGCTGCCGACCCACCCACAACAACCTGGGAAGCAGCCTCGCTGCAGCTGGAAAATTGAAAACAGCTTGGAATCAAGACCCCTTGTTCCCATGATGGCGGATTAAAGACGAAGCCCCCTGGACTCACCAGCCTCCCGTTTCAGTTCCCAGGAAACCTTGTGGGGTGGTCTTTTGTCCTGATAAGATAACTGCTAAGATGTCTTGCAGAACCGCCCATAAGACCGCCCATAAGACCTGTTTTGAAGACACACCTCTTTTCCTTGCACTTCTGTTAGTGAGAATGCCTCACACAAGCCAGCTTTGGTGCACTCGCCTCTCAGTGCGCCCCAAGCTTTACCCAAGTTTCAATCTGTGAAGAAAGAATTGGAAAGACATAAAAGAAGAGATGCCAGCAAGAGTGTCCGTGATGCCTGTGTGACCGCTGGTGTTGCTAGTGACTTCTGCTGGTGTTCTAAGTCACCCGTGAACTTCTGCTGTATACATGGCTCTGCTGGGACAGAACCACCTGTCTTTTCTGATGAGCCTTTTAAGGCCAACCCATGTCTGATTTCCTGGGACGATTTCTTGGGTGCCTTCCCCACATGAAGTCCAGCCCTTGAACTGGGAGGCCTACTGTCTGGCTCAAGCCCTCCGGCCCCTGGGCCCCATGGTCCTCAGGGAGGTGCTTCTTAGTTTGTTCACTGCCTTCGCATCCTGTTCTCAGTCCTCCACCCTATTTCCAAATCTCAAGGGTCACTTTGCAGGTCACTGTCCAGCGAGGACCCTGGGGCCTGGAGAGAGCCTCCGTGAGCTAATGCACAGCCCCTCTGTTCCCCAGGAGCCAGGGTAGCAGAGATACCCACAGGAACAGTGCAAGTTCTTGTTTTATTCCTCTCAAATTGCAGTGTCCAGACTGTCCACTGCCAGCCCCACCTCAGCTCCACCCCACTCCTCTGTAGGAAGCAGGGCCCTCTGCTGTAATGATGGCTGGCCAGCAGGCAAGTGCGGCTTGGCTTTGTTCTTGACCCTGCTGTACTCCAACCTTGCAATCTATACCCGCAGCACCCGATGGTGGAACTGCCGTGGGCCCCTCTCTCTGCCCTTTCCCCGCCACCTTGGCTCTTTGATAACCCCACCTGTGTCCCAACAGCTCCCTCCACATTAAGGCAGGTGGGCCTCCACCAGAGCCCAAGGCTGGCCCTTCAGAGCTGATTGACAATGAGGCCATCCACGTGCACCATGTTGTGATTCTGGCACGTGACCTGCAGGGGTTCAATAGAGATCCTAGCTCACATTTGTGGTTAGGTATGTGTACCTGTCTAGATAGATTTATTGATAAAGATATGTAACAGGACATGATCTATATTACATATGTAGCATCAATAGATAAAAGTTAATGAGTAACAGAAAATGTGGCAGATAGCGTGAAATGGCGTGTACACAAGCCATGGACAGAGCGACGTGTGTGGCCTTGCGCGGTGCTCTATTTAGAGTGTTCAGATATGCAGTTTGCCTGTATTCACTCAGAGTGAGTGACATAATTCCCAAGCCAACGTGACTTGGCCACAGGAACAACTGGTGGCATGTGCAGCCCTCAGGCTGTGTTCTGAACCCAGGGCCTGCCCGTCCTGTCAGGTCCTCTGCGCTGGCCACAGCTAAGCAGGTGTCCTTCCAGCCTCACTGGAGAGTGGGATCTTCCGCCAGAGTCACCAGAAGACCTGGCTGAGCCTGTCCTTCTGCTTGTGCACAGGCAGCAGGCCTGGGCAGAGGGAGCAGAACCTGGGTTGAGGTTTAGAGATCTAGTGTTCACCTGGGGGTAACAAGTGGACTCCTGCATATGCTGACCCCAAGTCAGAGGCTGCCCAGGCTGCGCATGAAAACCTGAGAGCTCCCAGCCTCCCGGCTACTTAAAGGGGCATCAGTGAACAAAACAGCAAAGGAATGTGCTGGGGCCCTCGGTGTTAAGGCTCCGTGGCAAGAGGAGAAACAGCAGCACAGATGGCATCAGAGAGCAGGATACCCTGGGGACCTCGGTGTCAGGCTCGGGTGGCAGGAGGAGACGGGCATCAGAGAGCAGGTGTCTCTCCCGTGCTCAGCCTGGGGTCATGGGGTTGGAGGAGAGCCCAGATGGGAAGTCCTATTTTGCCATGTCATGTCCCGGGAATGGGCAGGCCACATGAGAGAGCTCCAGCTGACCTTCACTGCCTGCATGGGCCGGGGGGGGGGAGTCTTTGTTCTCTGGACTCTCTCCATACTGCTCTCTTTGGAAGGACTCACTGTGTGGAGTCCACAGGAAAGTCGTGGGCACCACATTCCACTTCCAGAGGACAGAGTATCTGCAGGAGGAATTAGGGCCTGCTCTGCTAGGCCGTCTCTCTCCTGCCCAGTCCTCCGTCCGTTTGTTCGGCTGTCCTCAGGTGGTTTGGCCTGGTGGGCATCTGCGGTGTAATGTGGGTTACAGGCTGCACTTCGCTGCGTACTCTGTTGCACCAGCGGTTCGAGCTCTGGAGTGGGAGCTCTCAGTCGCCTCCTAATCCTTCCACACCCTCCACACTTTTTTTTTTTTAGCACTTGTTTCTTGCTTATACTCTCAGCTCACCTTGGACATGTCCTGCCCCATTGCTGGGTGCTGGGTTCTGCAATGTATGCCCAGGCCCTGGCACTGTGGCTGGAAGATGGTGTTGTGTGCTCTCTGCTGCTGGCACAGCAAAGACAACAGAGAGTGTGACCAGCAGTGCACACACATACCTGCAGTGTTGGGTCTCTCTTCAGGAAAACCTAAGTCTGTTCTGATCCTCTCACCCTGCCATGATGCTGCCACTCCCCAGGCACCACTCACACAGCTGCCTGTCCTTGCCCTGTCTTCCCCTGAGCCCCAGTGGGCCCTTTATGGTCACCAATGAACTACATGCAGAACATGGAGGTGTGACCGTGGCCTTGCCCTAGGTGCTGCACGCTGTGGATGCAGAGCAGGCGTCTTCTTGGTCAGCCTGCTTCCTGGGCCCTGCGTAGGTCCTGCACATGGGCATCAAGGAGGACACCAGGTTAGAAGTGGAAAGCACTCAACTCTGAGAGTGGCCAAGAAGGATTGCACCCGTCTTTGGACCTGCGACCTCTGTCTCATGGGAGGAGAGTGAGCAAGGTCGTTCGGGCTGCACCATTTGCACCTGCCAGGGCTGGAAGAGGCTCCTGATGGCAACCAAACTGCTCTAGGAGGGGATGGGTCAGGGCAGCCGAAGGGATTGTTGTACCAGCATCGGGCACGTGGTGTGAGCACAGGTGACCAACTCCTTCTTAGGTGAGAATTCTTGCATGAAGAACCCTTTCTCAGGCAAAATGAACATGGCCAGCACCTCTCTTTAGAGCTCAGGGTCCATGAGGGACTGGGGTCTTCCCTGAGTGGGGAAGCCCAACCCTGAAGGGAACCGGCCCAAGACCCTGGAGTCTCCCGCACACCTTCCTCCTCTGCCCACTCTCTCCTCCTCCTTTCATTCTCCTCCGCTTTCTGACTTTCACAGATGACCATTTCATCGTGCTCAGTGTCCACTTAGGACTCTAAATGTCATCATTTGCTTACTTCCTTGTAGGGGAAACAAAATCCACAAAATCTGATTTTTACAAATTTTGGGAGAGGTGATCTCCTGACTATTTTTTTTCTCTCTGAAATTAAATCAGAAACTCAGCAAAAGGAATTATAGGAAAAGATTGGCAATGGTACTGCCTAAAAATGAATTACTTCCCGTTTTGTGTATAAACTCAGGTTCGTTTAATTACCAAGCATTAATTTGTGGAATAAACTGAAGGAATTAAATACTGCCCAATATATTCTAGCTGCACCTAACTGAGATGATTAATGAAATTGTTTATGTTAAATTTCCTGTAAGATTATATAGATTTTTAAAAATCCCTGCCACCATCACTATATATTTTGTAGCATGAAAAATATGACCCTTCAGATCAATGGTGATTTGCAGTACAATGAAGTCCCTGTGATAAACCGTGGGACTTCCAGCTGTGTCTGCTTTGCCCATGCAGTGACTTTGTCCTGAAGCTGCTCTGGAGCGCTGGAGCTTGCCTCCTCGGGGTCCACAGGTGCCCAGGTCTTCCTTCCTGGAGGCCCCCAAGTTTCCCCTGTCTCATCGTCACGATCGATCGTCACGATCATATGAAGGTCCCAGAGCCAGGAAGGAACTGGATACTGACCTTTTGCCCATGCAGCCCCTGAACCAGTGGTTGGTGAGGGTCCCCTTACTTAAAACTCATGGCTGTGATGGGGGAAGGGGACAAGCAAAATCCCAAATTGAATAAGCTCAAGGAAATTAAAAGAAGCATGGATGTGGGCTCCTCCATATAGGATGGAGTGGTGTCTGCACGGGGCTGGGGAGGCCTTGCAGCTGGCCTGCATGCTGCTCTGTCCACTAGCATGTGTGTGGGTGTGTCTGTCTATATCCCCACATGCTTCTTCCTGGACGTTGGCAGACAGCCTTCCTCCGGGTGGGGTAGAGAAGTGCCTGCTGGTTATGTCCACCTGAGGCAGCTCTTCCTCTCAGACAGCACCCCGGGACAGGATTCTGATGTCGACCCAAACCGCAGAAAGGGATGGATATGGGCCCAGCTTTGACCCATGGCTTAAGATCTGTGCTGTCACCAGGGCTGCATATCCGAGAGGACGGTGGACCTGTGTGGGCCAGGTACTGTTTCTTGTGTGCCAGGCTATGTTGCCCACAGATGTCCTGCCTAATTGCTAGTACAGCCCCTGAGCTGGTGGACCTCAGGCAGGTTTTCTGCCTAAGCTAGTGAACACTCAGGTATCAAGTCCTGGCCAGGATCACCCAGATGTGATGCCACCCACCCTGCAGCCACCAAGGTATGGGCATTGGCCTGGGGTGATCAGGCTTTGGATTCTACTGTTTACAGTTTGGTAACCCTTCATCAAATGCATGAGCCTCACTGAACTTCAAAGTCTTGTCTACAAAACAGTCCTGTGCTCAGTGTCAGAACACCTCGCTGTGCATGCAAAGCAGAAGGGGTGGGCCTGCCCACCAGGGGCTTGTCCAGCAGCAGCCAGCAGGAGCCCCAGGGAAAGCTGCTGCAGGGGCAGCAACCACAGTCCAGCTCTCCAACTCTGGTGCCTCGCTTGAAGGCAACAGTGGACAGACAGTGGGTGCAGCCGGACTTGGAGGGACACGGGTGTCCTGAAGACTGAGTCAGCCCCTGCCCTGCACCTCACAGCATCAGTCTCAACCCTCTTCATCCCCTGCAAGTATGTTTGTGGCAGGTGCTGGTCTGATCCACTTCCCTCTTCCTTCTTAGAAGGCCTCTGGATTTTGTTTATTGAACATTGATCAGAGCAGGAGTAAAGAGGATGCAACACAGATGGGAACACCCAGGGGCCTACCAGAAGCAGTTGTGGAGGGCACTGGCAAAGCCTTGACCTGGGCCTCTTCTCTCTGCACCACCTGACTGACAGCAGGAAGCCCCTTGTCCTGAGCTCCCTCAGCCCTGCTCAGGTGGACACTGGCCAGCAGCTCAAGCCTTTCAGGAGGACAAAGGCCCAAATAAAATCTTTGAAGTGTCCCCCAAATTGCTTGACTGAGATGTCTCTTGAGTAGCTGCCCAGTGGAGGGGAGGGGTCTCTGGCAGCACGGAGGATCAACTGACATGTTTGCTGCTCATTTTTGGCTGGGGAACTGTTTGGAAATCCATCATGGTTTCCATCAGGTAGTCTCAGAAGTGGTGGAATATGATTGTATTTGGTCATATTTCCTTGGCTGGCCACTAAATGTTAAAGTTACTGCTACCACCAGAGTGGCCCAGGGTGAGCTCTCTAGCTGTGGCCACAGTGGCCTTATTGGATGTCCTCCCACCACAGAGCTTTGGTCTCTGCTGCTCCAGCCCCTAGCAGGGCAGGACCTTGGGCTCCAAGGACCATGCAGGCCCCATCTGCTGAGCACATGTGTTCTCCTGAGCAGTTGGCAGGAGCTGTGTGTCTCCAAGTCAGCTTTCATGTTTGGGAAAGGGAGAGGAGAGGGCCAAATTTGCTCTACTTTTGATGTTATTAAGGTTATCATCTGCATAGGTTTTTAAAACATATATAACATAATAACTGGATTAATACTAGTACGTTGAAAGATAAAGTAATAACCAAACATATCTGTTAAATGTTTTCAAGTATTTGTAGTGAAAACATAATTGTAATTGAAAACAAGTGCACTAAAGAGGGAAAAATGATTTTTATGCCTCAAGCAAAACACACACATACACACAAAAATAAAAGGCTTAAGGTCCCCCCTCAAGAACATCTGGTTTACAGTACACTAAAAGCAAATTTGGATTAACCTAGAAATTAAATGTCTGTCATATACAAACCATTGATTAAACTATATTAAAATCTATAGACCTCATGGAAAGGTATAATATTCTTTGCTGCATACAAATTTTTATAAGAATAAAGGATGTGGACAAAACTGTTTCTGTGAACTCTGTGTCAAAAAGCTAGCAGAAGTTCATATGACTTAAATGTCCTTGATCTGCCTCCTGTCTACCTGCCCTGGTAGAGACGGGTACTGAGAGTCGGGTGGTGAGGTGGATTCAGGGTTTCCTTGCAGTTCTGGTCTCTGATGTTCCCCCTTTGTGCAGGATCCTCATTCTGCATCCAGTAGTGAACTATTCCGTGCAGCATCATTCAATCCTGGGATGAGAACTTCGTTTCTCCTCCTACCCACACAGTGCCCCCTGAACTCAGAACCACGGGTCAGCGTGGAGCTCCTGATTCTGCAGCCAATGAATCCAAGCCCCAGCCACTGTGGGCTGGAGCTGCCCTTCTCGCAGGAAGGCCAGGGAGCATGGAGCCTAAAGGCAGGAAGTGCTGTGGGGGAGGCCTCCTCTTAGCTCCTTGCCTGTGTGAGACCAGGGGAGAAGATGGCCCTTGGGAAAGCCAGGTAAGAGCAGGTTCTGGAGTGACACCCTCCTGAGAGTCCAGTTCACATGCCTTGCTCTTCTCACTGAGCTCAGAAGACCCAAATTAGCACCCTTTTGTCCCACCTGCCACAAACCTTGCTTCTCATCATGCTGACTTGCGTGTGGGACTTGCAGGGACTGGAAAGTCCGAGTAGGCCAAGGACCCTGTGGGGAGCCTGCACTAGGGCCCTTTGCACCAGGACCTGGGTGAAGGAGCCCTGTGTCCGGAGCACACTGAGGGCCTGTCACTCCTGCCACACGGCATTCCAGCTCTCCCTGACAAGGGCAGTGTGCTGAAAATGGATGGGGTGTAATTATTTTTTTTTAATTCCAGAAAATTTGCTTGATGTTCATAAATAATATATTAGATCACTTTAGCAAAAGGGAAATGTTAAAATGATGGAAAATACTGTTCACCTAGACTTGTCCGCAGTCTTTAAATCATTCTCCACTCCATCCCTCTTGCTGACATTTGGAGATGATTTTAATTAAGGGCCCTTGACAAGGCACCATAGTTATTTTAAATTACCGGCTCAGGAAAATCTTTATAAAGATGGCTTTAAAGAGTTCAGAAATCCCAATAGCTCCCTGTATCAAGAGGGTGCACTATAAATTGTAAATGAGCACACTGGCGCAAGAGGTGATAAAGTGCTGTTGTTTTTCTGGCTTGACATTTCATGGATTCCGAGTGGGCCCGGCTTAGTGGCACGACATAAATCACCAGGCAGACCTGGATATTGTAAAACTTGAACACAGGAGCATCTCAGAGGCTGTGGTGTGAATCGTGATCGGTGAGTATGGACGGCTGCTCATGTGATTGCCAGAGCGTGAGAAGGTAGTCTTTTTTGTCGGTGAGCCCAGAAACTCACTGTCAGGATGGAGGGAACAGCCACGTGGAACCGGAGTCATTGTCAATAGTGATGGCTGTTCCTAAGGTGAGAAGCATCTCCATTAGCCCTGTAAGTCCAAAAGCATAAGCAGCACTCCTCCACCACGAGGAGACAATTCCTTCCTATCTGGAGCTACCCGCTGGTTCTAACCCATGTGCCTTCTCCCAGATGCCACCCTGTCCTTCTCTGCCCTGAACCTTGGGGCTTCACTGTGCCACCTGTGCCCCCCATACCAGGAGACAGTACCCTGAAGGCAGAGCCTCCTTCCCAGAAGCACCACATCTCCTCAGGTGCCCTGGAAGCCCAAAGTCATGACTTTGACAGCTTTTATGGAAGGATTGGATTGCTCTGCAGTGAACACATCGGCTCACTGGACACAGGACAAAATGGCAGCAAGGCACGGCCACAGCTGGATGGATTCTTACCTCAGACCTGTAAGAAACCTGTATAAGCAGTTAATTTATGAAATGCAAATGCCGAATCATTACCCAGCTCAAATTCCTTTTTCAAAACCATTAAATCTAAATTCATATGACATAATTCACTGATTCAAAAATTAATTGTATACTAATTGGTTTGAATGCAGAATCTCCCCTATAAATGAACAGTTGATCCGGGGGCTGTGTGATGACCTTCTTGACACTGGGTCCTTCTCTCAAGCACCTTAGCTCACGTGCTTCCATTCCAACATCCAAAGTCCACTTGATGAGCGCACAGGGACACGCACAGTCTTATACCCTGGAGGCAGGGAGACGAAAGACACAGGGACTTCAAGAAATGCAACTGATTTTCACTTTTCTAAACTAATCATTTAATAGTTACTTTTGTTGCATTCAATTGTCAAATTATTAAGAATTTATTAATTTACTATTTTTGAGGAAATTAACTTGGTATCTGTTAAATCGATCACAAGCTTGAAGACTCTTTCAGGAGACAGGAGATATTATAATCTTTGGGTCTCCTGAGTTTGGTGAGGGTTAGAAATGACCTGGTAAAGGTGTGGGCTCCTCTGACCTACAAATCCCAGTGAGGCAGGCAGCGCTGGGTTCCCACCCCAATCTGTGCTTGAGAGTGTGGACAGCAAGAGGCGCTCTGCCCTGGAGAGACGGTGGGAGGCGCGGGGCGGCACAGCCCCTGCTGGCCCCACAGCCCCCAGCCTCCCCCTACGAGCTCTTGCTGACCACATGAGGCCACCTGCAGGCCTCGGTCCCTAGAATGCCACACAAGAGGGCTTTGTTATGGCCGATATCATTCACGTGGCACATCCAGGAATTCAGACCTTGCAAGGAGTGCAACATGGATTGGCTTGTCTAGAAAGAGGGGAGGACTGGGTGGCAAGAGGCACTGGGGGACATCTTTCCAGAGAGCTAGGCCTGCAGAGGCAGAGATGTTCTCCAGGGACTGTAGACATCATCACAACATTGCCCTGGCCTCTGAGTTCCCCTTCAGTAGCTCTGAAAATGCCTCAGCACTCAGGGCCTTGGGCAGCCTGTCCATCCCGTGAGCTGTCTTCATATTCCTCAAACTGCATGCCAATACATCCCCAGGGACCGGGAGGTGTGGATTCATTTCAAGGCCTGAGGCTCCATTCTGTCTCTCTGGTTATATTTGTGGCCCAGGAAACATTTTATAGCTCAAGGAATCATAAAGCTTCAAGGCACTTGGGAAATTTGGGGCCTGGCTCCCAATCCCTCATTTCCCAAAGATCTCAGACACTGGCCCAAATGCACAGCCAGTGAGGGCCTGTGAGGACCAGGGCTGGGGTGCCTCCCCTGGGGCAGCTTCTGCCTGATACTGCCCATAGACTGCACACAGCTCCACAGTCAAAACAGGAGCATCCTCTGCCTTTGCATTGTTAAAAGGTAGTGTAAAGAAGAGGCCTCCAGGACTCAGAAGCCATTAATGCCTCCGATAGGCGCACATGCAGGACTATTAGACGTGTACTGGGACCGCACAGTGTCTGATGCAGTTCCTGTGCTTGCCTTTGGGCAAACAAGCTGCTTAACGTCCCCGAATCTCCAACAGGCATCCTACATTGTCCCACAGGGAGCAATGTGCTGATTTTCAGCTTTGCAATGAAATCCTCCAAATATGGCTTAGTGTCAAAGAAAATTCCTACTTTTTTTTTTTTTTTGAGAGAGACACGTGATACTGTAAGAATTCAGAAACAAAAGAATCCCTGCACACGGCCTGCCATTGGTCTGTTTGGCAGAATTGTGGCATGATTCTTTCCTGAGCTCTTAACTGATGTACACCTGGGGGGAATGGACAGGGACTGGCTCCCTTGCAGGAGCCCAGCGTGCTCCCAATCATGCCTTGTCCTCCTAATCCACAGGAGGCCTGTGGGCACCACATGGGGCCTCAGAGGGTCTGACATTTTCCAAATACACACCTGCATGGAAACCCTGTTGCTGATTCATGGCTCGGTTGCACTTCTTCTATCATGGTGGGCTCATCTGGGGTGGAACACAGAGTGTTGTCTGGACAGCTGTGTGTTTGACCCAGCAGTTATCACCATGTAAAAGGCGTCAGCTGGAGGGGGCCGTGACACTCGGAAAGAGGGGCTATCTCAACACAAAACACCCACCAAAGGCTGGGAAGCTTCCTGGGCGACCGATCAAGAGGTGCCACTCAGCATCTCTGCCTGGAACCCTGTGCCTCTGCCCACAGAGCATTTCCTCATGACCTCCAGAAACAGGGTCTGAACACACAGATGTGTTGCTAGTGACGAGAATCTTATAAAGTAATTACAGATTCAAGCAGAACAGGATACACCCAATGAACAGACATGATGCTCTCACTTGAAAATGATGAATGGTTAATATTTTAAAGGGACAGAATAATTTGCTCGTGGTGTGGTCCCTAGTGAAACTGAATAATATGTATTTGATAATGCCTTTTACAGTTTGCCTTGACTACAATAAGCGTGTTTTGACAGCTAAAGCTAACCTAGACTAGAAGCCAGTTCTTTGGGTGAAGTATAGTTTTAGATTGGCTCATGACTCTCCACCATTGATTTCAAAAGTTTTCTTTTTTTCCAGAGTGGTCCAGGGCTCAATTTCCAGATTCCCTGTTGGCCACTGGTAAGAATCAGGCAGGGTGCTCATGGCTGTGGGGAAGCGACCTGGTGACACTAGGCATTTGGTTGTGCTTTACGCGGCTCCAGAGAAGGCACGGAGTGAGGGGCTGCAGCGAGAGCCTTCCACACCCAAGAAACAGACACACCGAGGAGGAAACTACCCCTGGCCAGGGCAGATCAACCCTAGGCAGTCTGACTTTCGCTTGGTGCCCACTCTCCCAGGCTGCTGGAACCA
Source organism: Urocitellus parryii (assembly GCF_045843805.1). NCBI lineage: Eukaryota > Metazoa > Chordata > Mammalia > Rodentia > Sciuridae > Urocitellus > Urocitellus parryii. The sequence continues at coordinate 252,549 of NW_027554094.1, read as the reverse complement.
TATCACAGTGCAGAAAGAGAGAAGTTTTTCCTTCAGCAGTGGGGTTTTTTAGAAAAATCAGAGTTCTACACTTGGAGCCAGATGTGATGGAGTGAATGTTTGAAAAATGTGCAGCGTGCTTAAGAGACTTCCTCAATGGCACCGACTTCATCCATCACATGGTTTGTTGGGCAACAATCGGTCCAGATACGTCAGGTGCTACAAATACTGTCATAAAATTAGTTAATTCAGGTGTCCTGGGCACCCACTTCTCGGCGTCCTTTGCTGGGCGGTTTTGATGGCTTTTCTCCACGCTGTGATGATTTGCTGCTGCACTGTGATGTTTATGGGCTCCATAAAGGGAAGGTTCTAAAAAGATTATAGGCACTGAGAAAGGAAATGTCACCTTTTCTTCAGGAGAAGGAGCAAAACAGACCAAACATTTTTGGAATTTCTTGCCTGCCATGAAGAGGTGATGGTTCCCCATTGACATCCTCAGTTGTTTTATATCCTCCACAAAAGTCTTCAAGAGGTAGAATAAAAATTTCCAGATATAAGACAGACTCTGCTCTGCTCATCCAGGGCCTGCTGCAGCTTGTTGGGAAAGTTTCATGAAGAATCACTCCTTCAGGACATGACGTGAGTGTGCCTGCTGGGAATTCACCACTGTCCCTGCACATGTCCCTCCTGACGGCACCAGCACCTCTTCATTTTTAAGCTATCCTTTTAAATCCTGAAAAATGATCTAGGAATTGCATAAAAGTGTTGCTTAAACTTCCGTTTGTCCTCGTTGTCCAGACTGTGGAATCTGGGTGGGGATTCGAGGTTGCGGATCCTCACGTGGACATTCCCCAACCCACCAAAGCACAACACTCACCTTTACTTTGGAAAAGGACTTGAAAACTCCAGTGTTAGAACCCACTATAGGAAACAAAGGAACCAACAAGAAAATTCAGAAGGTGATCAGGGCCGGCCTCTGGCTTTGGGTACTTTTAAGGGAGTTTTGAGATTGAACTTCACCCTCCTTTCTCCAGTTAGCTCACCTTCGGATACTGGGGTGTGACGAAGGTCGGCAGGAAAGACCCTCCTCACATCTGGCAAAAGGGTCTCCAGGCTGCAGGGCTCTTCCGCACACCATCTGCTCTGCTCCAGGACAGCACCCTAAAGCCCTTGGGCCTCTAGACACTGCTCCAGGTGCCTGGGGTAGGACAAGCGCTGTCCTGGAGCATGCACACACTTGTCCACTGGGGCTCATCACTGGAGCTGGCTCCACCCCGCCCCGCGGCATGTGTCCATGGTGGGACTGTGTGTGCCTGTGGGGTGGGGACATGTGGGGGGGCTGTTACATCCTTTCAATTTTGCTGTGAACCTAAAACCATTCTAAAAATGGTTGATGTTTTAAAAATACTGACTGGAGGAGAGAGGAGGGGAGAGAAGAGCCGCGATGGAGGATGCGGAGGTGAGGGAGCACAGGCTGGACTGCTGCAGGGAGCAGAACAGACAGAGCTGGCTCAGCGTGGGGTCCCCGGCCAGGCTGGTGCAAAGCTGGGAGTGGGAGCGGGCCTTGACCAGGGCCAGAGTCCATTCAGAAAGTGAGAAGAAACTCTCTGGGGGCACCTAGAGTGTCCATGTGGAGTGGCCCCGCAGGAAGGGGTGTGGACGCCAGAAGACCCGAGGCGAGAGCGTGCCCCCAGGCGGTCAGTCACACAGGACTCCTGGACTTTCTGCAGCCCCTTCTCAGGGCTGCTGCGACCGTAAAACAACAGAAAATCGTTCTCTCAATTCTGGAAAAGTCCAAAGTCGAGCTGTTTAAAATAAGGGCTGATCCATCCTGGGATTCTGCGGGACTGTCTGTGCCTTTCCGCTAGTGTGCCCTGACCCGGGAGGCCTGTCACTCCCATGTACTCTGCCTCCACCTGGCCTCATGTCCTCTCCTCTTCCACAAGGACAGTCATTGCATGTCCTCCACCCCACTCCCATATGACCTCATCTTATCTTGACAAATGACATCTGAAAAGACCAACCCAAACACCGCCGGAGGCTGCAGGAGGACCTGAATTTGCAGAACCCGCTGTTCAGCCAGGACACTTTCATTCATAGCAACCCTCACCACTGGTCTTGGCTTGTCCCTGAGTTGTTGAGGGCTTCACCTGTGAACCATAAGACTGACCTCTATGGGAACCTCGGTGCTAAGCCTGGGTAGAGCTGGGCAGAGCAGGGCACAGCTGGGCAGACACCTGGTTCTGGGACAACACTAATCCCTGTCTTGAATGTTTGAAAACTCAGGATGCTGCAGACAAAATAAAACCCCTTCTCATGGTGAACTTCTGATCTAGGCAGTGGCCCCTCGTCTCCTACGGCCCCCCTGCTCCCTCTGCTCCTCCTGCCTCCTGGATTCCCTCCTGGTCCCTCACACTCACACTCCAGCAGTGCTGGCGTTGGCCGGGTGAGGAGGAGGGGGTCTCCTGGGTCCTGGGGAACTGCACGTCAGCTGGGCGCACAGGGCTGTTGGTGGGGTGGGCTGGGAAACCCCACCCTGCCGCTGTCTGCTGTCAGCTGGTGCTCTGGGGCTGCACGGTCCATCCCTGCCTGGCCTGTTCCAGTATCTCCCTGATCTTTGTCATGGCTTATTCCTCCACCAAGTCAGGAAGGCAGCCGACTTCAGGGGAGAGAGGCTGATTCTAGAATTTAGGAGGGTGGTCAGAGGTGTTGGGATCAGACCATTGGATCTAACCTCAAAGATATTCCTGTAAGGAAGGACCAAGGGTGGCTTTAACGGGGATCTCCCTGGACAGGTGTCCTAGAGAAAGAGGACCACCTGTCCCAGGTGGCCTGGTGCCTGGGGTGGAGTGCAACTTCCGGTGGCGGCAATCCCAGCGCCCAGGGCTCCTAGAGGCCAAATGTGGGTGTGGTACCTGCTGCAGGGGTCAGGGGCTGCAGATGTATGAAAGAGTGTGGGCGAGTCATCCCGCGGCCATCTAAGGGACGTGCCTCCGTGTGATAGGGGTCCTCCCACACCCGAAGGTGAGGAGCATCCAGGGGGTGTTTCTGAAGGAGCGGGGCTGGACTGGCTGTGGCAGGTGTGCGAAGAGCGCTCTACTGGTGGCTCTGCAGCGCGGGTGGCCCGGCCTCTCGCCCATCCCCGCGCCCTGCCTCGGCTCCCTTCTTCAGCCAGGTGATGCCTGCAGGAGCCCAGCCGGGCGCAGTGCACCCTCAGAGAGGAGGCAGCCCACTCGCCTGGACGGGTCTTGACAACTATTCCCAGCTCAGGTTGCAGGGAGACATCGCTGACTCCCTCCTCAGGACCTGCGGGAGCCATCCAGCCTCACCCCGCCTCCAGGACCTCAGGGCCTCTACTGCCTCCCGCAGAGCCCGCACCTGCTTCGGACTGGGCAGAGCCACCTGTGGACGCCCCTGCCCAGGGCCCTTCCCGGTTGTTGCAGCATGTAATCTCCGAGAATGCCCTAATTTCTCTCCTGGCCTAAGCCTGTCATCAGGGCTAAGACAGGCTTATCCCTCTGCACAGAGGAGGTTAGCCGATCACGCTGGAGTCAGAGGGGATTATGATACTTGTAATACACTGAGTCAAATTAAGTGCATGTGTTTGTACATCAGAAGATTCTGTTGCTGGGCTTCAGTGTCTTCCACTGGGTCTAATAAATTGCCAATAAAACACAAGTGAACGGAGAAAAACCCTCCAGCAGAGAACAAGAACAAAGTAAGGATTTTTTTCCTTGTCTGTTCAACCTAGTAAATGGAATTCTTAATTCCACGGATGCCTCTCATCTTTAATATCAAGTGGGGATAGAGCACAGGAGAGCTCTGTTCTGAATGGTCAGTTCTGGCTTCTGTCTAATGGACTCCAGCTCCATCAGGTCTATATATAGCACTCACAGAGAGAGCCTGGGGATGTGGGAACTTCTGGGACCACAGAAATAGCATTTCATCCTAGGCTGCTTCCAACTTCCTCTCTGCTCACAGCCACTTCTGGCTCTGTGCTCTCCCCTGCAGAGGGTGGGCAAGGGAAAATCAGTGCCTTTCTTTGAAGATTCTTTTGAGAATTCCCCAGGAAATGCCAACAGGCAAGAAAGAGAGTCTCCCGAGGTCTTCAGTGGACTCTGCTTGGCACGGATGGAAATAGACAAGATCTCCACTAGGGCACTTTCCAGTAAATCCCATGTCTGTGCTCTTTCACGTGTGAGTAGACAGATGTGTGCCCAGACGTGCTCCCTGGCCTCCTGATGCTGTCTCCTTGTACAGCCTTCAGCGGTGCAGGACAAGTCACTGCTCAGACAGCCAAGGGCCTCCTGCCTCCTCGCCTCCAGGTGCTCAGTCCATAGAGTCTCCAGGATGACACAGGGAAGCAGAGCAGGAGTTCTCTGCTACAGTAGATGGCCCTGTTTCATGTGGAAGATGAGTTCTTACAAGGAGTGGCAGAAGTTTCCTCTTGCATCTGAAACTGCCTTGGAAATAAATAGAGGTGTTGATTCAGGGGAAAATACGTGAAACAGAAAACTTAATCATAACTCCTGGTTTCCATTTGACATGTAGAAAACTAGAAAGAGAATTATTCTTACCTCTCCAACACCATCGACCCAGGTGAAAGACACGTAAATCCACAAGTTTTATGTAAGGCCATCAACCAACTCAAAATACAAGGAAGGACAGGTATCTTCAGGAAACACAGACATCATCAGTTGCTTGTGGGGTGGATGGCACCATACACCAGCCAAAGGAGTCAGCGACACGCCTGCTGAGAAGCTGCAGGCTCAGGCTGGCCGTGAGACCCAGGAGCCGGGGTTCCCTGCACATGGGAATCGGCATCTGCTCTTGGGCTCTCCTCCCCACACTTCACTGGGTGCTCACGAAGCAGAGTGGGGCCAGCAGGGTCCTGAGAAGAGTGGATCTGGGAACACAGCATCCTCTTTGGGAACACCCATCCCTGCTAAGAAACAAGGCCACCACACACAGGACCGCCACCACCATTCCCTTGGGAACCAGCCAGAACCCACTGCAGACCGGGAGAGGAGACCCAGAAAGACCTGCCCCTTTCCAGACAAAACCCACAGCCATCAGTCCATACTGTAGCAGACGCAGGAGTGGGATGCGGGAGAGCAGCAGAGGCTGAGGGGGGCCTCCGGCCTGCGTGTGGTGAGTCTGCACTGTGGGCAGGCAGTGGTGTGCGGTTGGAGGGTGCATCAGTCAGAAATGTATACAGTAAGCACCAGAGAAGAGGACCATGCCGTGACGCCCAGCATCACCACCAACAGGACTTAGCACGGTTTGGAACAGCCCAGCCGAGCCGCACAACACACGTCCTCCTCGGTCAGGCAGACATTCAACAGGAGGACCCGCTCTGTTCTACAACACAAGTCCGAATAAATTTAAGAGGATTTAAAGCATATGAAGTATGTTCTTTGACCACAATGTAATTAAATTATCAGGCTAAAAAAAAAACGCCAAAATGTTTGAAAGTTAAATAAGGCACTTCTAAATAACCCATGGGCCAAAGAAAATAGACATAATGTGAAAATAAAAACACTAAAAACCTGGGGGATGCTAATGGATTACTGAGGAAGAAATCGACACAACAGTCACTTGTATTACAAAATAAGAAACGTCCCAGACCAGCAGTCCCAGAGTCTGCTTCAAGAAGTTTGAAAAAGTAAGCAAACAAAATATGGAAATAATAAAGATCACCATGAAAAGAATAAAATGAAAAAAAAAAAAACCAGTAAAGCCAATCGAGGAGACCAAATGTTGTCTCTTTGCAAAGATCACCAAAAAATAATTGAAGTTAGTTAAATCACTAGGTGGATTGATGGAAAATAGAAAGGCACAAGTTACAATAACTGAAATAACCGAGGTACATTACCCCCGATTCCCTGTGTGCCAAATGGAATACAGTCTGTGCCAGGACAGTGGGCACCGTGACCAGAGGGGGCTTTCAAGATGCCACAGACTGCAGGGAAAAGGAGACTGGGCGTCTCGGACATTCCTATAGCCATCCACACAACAGAAGGACAGTTTATGGCCACCTCACAAAGACATTCCAGATCCAGATGACCCCACTGATGAATTCTGTTGAATATTTAAGGAGTGGGAAAATGCCAGTTTTAGACAAATCCACCCAGAAAATCAAAGAAGAAGGGATATATTTGTATTCATTCTACGAATCCAGCACTACACCGATACTAAAATCAAACAAAACCAATACAAAAAAAGAATACAGTGGACCAATATTCCTCATTGATACAGATGTAAAAACTCATAACAAAATCCTAGCAAATGGAATCCAGCAATATCTGATCATGGATACTCTAGGGCAGCCAACTGGGTTTTATTCCAAGAATGTAAGTTTGGTGTAACATTCTGAAATGAATCATAATTCACCACATTGACCGATTAAGAAGGAAAAACTATGAGGTCATCATTACCGAATTAGAAATATTATCTGACAGAATCGGGTATGACCTACAATCCTCAGCCAAGTGGAAATGAAAGGGAACTTCCTCCACCTCATCCCTGGGGGGATAAGCCCATAGCAGGCCTTGGACATGACGGTGAGCCCGCCTGTGGGCATGTGCTGGCCCAGGCCTGGCCACAGCCTCGGTCCCCAGTGGACCATACCTCAGGTTCTGAGGTCTGTGGCCATCCCACTGCACAGCTGCATGTGTGTGGGGGAAGGCATGCAGTCAGCCAGCTTTTGCGGATAGATGACCAACACGTGGGTGTTCCACATCTAGGAGGATAGACACCACGGGATTGGATTTTATACGGATTATAGGACCATTTGTGTGTCAAAACCATGTTTATAAGCAGAGAACCTGCCTTCAGAGAAGCAGAATGAACATGAGCCTTGCATGTCACCACCAATGGAACAGAGCCCTCCTGACACGCAGGTCCCTCGTGAGTGGAGAGGCATCGGCTAGATCTCAGACGACATCTCTGAGGACGGGAGTACCGTCCTCACTAAAGTCTCAGGTTTCATTTCTTAAAGTGGGATAAAAACACCAACAGGGCTCCTACTTAAGGAAACCCAAATATGTAGGTCTAAATTTTAAAGGCTAATAAATCAGCGTTTTGTATTATACAGCATTAAATTTGTATTATAGCATTTTATAGCCATTCTGCACCATGGACAGCAGGAGGCAGGTGCTGTCCAGGGGCCTCCCCACCACGGACAGCAGGAGGGAGGTGCCAGAGCCAAGGTGGAGTCTCCAACCATCTCCCGCTTGGCAGGGGCAGACAGCAAAGGTAATAAAATCTAGAAACCAAATCCTGCCCAGTCAGTTTGGGTCAGGATCATTTTATGAAAGTGTTTAACTCACGGCTCAGCTTTCAGAACGAGCCTGCCAGGTGTGATTCTCGTTCCCTACGCACGGGAAGCTCGTGAGGCTGGGGGTCGCTCGAAACTCAGCTCTCAGGGCTCTCGTCTGAAGACCCCTGATTGGCTGTGAGTTCACGCAAAGAGACATGGTGCTCTGCAGCAGGAGGGGAGCACCAGGAAGCTCTCCCTGGCCAACGTGTCACAGCAGGAGAGTGCGATCCCCTGTCATGGGCTTGACATTCTGTGACAGGCCCCAAACGGCTCCTTGAACTTCCTGCTCAGTCAGGTAGGAGCAGCCGTGGCCGGGGGCAGGAAGCCTGGTGGGCAGAGCACCTCACGCCTGCGTGCCATGGGAGGTCGCAACACAGAGTCAGCCCTTCACTAAGGACTTTCTGACCCATTGCTGACCTGACACAAACTGGAAAAGTCAGGGGAAGAGACAGGTGGCCTTTATCTTGTACCTGCCCTGAGTTGGGCTGGGGAGGGGCCCTCTGAGGCGCAGTTCCAGGGGCATTTCATTTTAGGAAATGAATCGACAAGTTTTCAAAGTGTGCTGGAGCAATAGGTTTTAGGTGACTTTGATGCTTACCGGTGTCCACAGAACGGCCCTGGATAGCACCCTCTGTTGCCAATACTCACAGTGTGAAAGATTTAGGTCATGCTTACTCTTCATGTAAATTCAGCCAGATGACTAGTATCTTGGTGGGGATTTTCCCTCGGATCCATTTTAAGAGATCAGAATGTGATAAAAAATATTAGAGTCTTAATATATAACCATCTAGGCATTGTCGACTTAAAATTTTCAATCAAAATATTGCAAATCTGTATACATTTATGTAGTGACAAATGAATTAACGAAAACATTTAAATAAATTGTAATTTATAATTCTATGGTAAAGCAGATAGCTCACATTTCCAGTGTGGCTTTATAGAACATGGACTTTACCTTTACCCCAGCCTGGACCTGGGAGACGCAAACAGAAGCAGTCGGTCTCCAGACAGGTCTCACTTAACCTTTATTGCCAAGACGCTGTTTGGGAGAAGAGGCCACTTCACCACTCAGACTACCTGGGAAGCACAGGAACGGGCAGCAGAATCCAGATCCCCCAGGGCAGAAGCTCCTCTCAGCTGGCGCTTGGCCCTGCGTAGCCCCGGGGAGCAGCACACAGGAGCACCCCGTGGTGTGCGCACAGGACCTTGGGACCTGGAAACCTTCAGGTCAGAGTAGTCCACCCGAATTTGAACGTGGTGTCGTGTCCATGCCCGTAAGTGGTGTTGGTACATGTGTGTGCTGTTGATGTGTATGTAGTGTGTGTCTGTGTCCATGTGTTACTGTATGGCTGGTGAGCTATGGTATATGTATGGTATGTGCATATGGAATATGTGCTTAGTATATGTGGTGTGTGAGTTCATGTGTGTGAGTTTGTAAGAATGTAGTGTGTATGGTACAAAGATGGTCCACACTGTATTGCATTCATGTATGTGTGTGGTGTGTATAAATGTGTTCATGTGTATATGGATGTGTAGTGTGTGTAGTGTGTGTGTGATGTGTACAGTATTTTTGGCTTCTGTTTGTGTGTGTGTATAGGGGAATTTGGTTTGTCTATGGTGTTTGTGTAGTGTGTAGAGATGTGTCTATATTTGAACATGTATGTGTGTTTACATGTATGTTGTGTTTCTGCAGTGTGTGTGGTGAATGTTTGGTATGGGATGGATTGTGGTGTGTGGTGTATGTGCATGTGTGGGTGCATATCTAGGTGTCTATGGTGTACAGAAGGTGTTTGTGTGTGTATGGATGTGTGCAGCGTGTGACACGTGCATGATATTTGTGGTGTGTGTGCACATGTGTCTGTTTATCCCTGTGGTGTGTAGGGCATGTGTTCATGTGTGTATGGGTGTGTGGCATGCATGGGGCCTATGTGGTATTCGAGGTGTGTGTCCACATGAATTTATGTGGAGTAAGTACATGGTGTGTGTGGTATGTGTTCACATGTGGTGTGTGTTCATGTGTACATAAGGGAGAGCGTGGTGTGGCTATGGTGTTTCTGTGGTGTGAATGGATATATCTGCATGTCTTTTGTATTATCATGTGTGTGTAAATATGTTTTTGTGTATGTTTGTGTTTATATGGTGCATGATATACCTGTGGTGGGGGGTTCATTTGGGATGGGTGTCGTACATGTGTGTGTTTGTGTGTCTGTGATATGTGTGGAATGTTGGCATTTGTGTATGGTGTGTGTTGTGCATGGTGTGGTGTATGATATACCTGTGGTGGGGGGTTCATTTGGGATGGGTGTTGTACATGTGTGTGTTTGTGTGTCTGTGATATGTGTGGAATGTTGGCATTTGTGTATGGTGTGTGTTGTGCATGGTGTGGTGTGTATGCTATGTGGGAGGTGCACATGTGTGTACATGTTTGTGTGTGGTGTTACAGCACATGTTCATCATGTGTAGGGGTGTGTGGCATGTGTGATGGGATTGTGGTATTATCATGTGTGTACATGTGTGGTGTTACGTGTTCCTGTGTGTGTGACAGGTATGGCATTTGTGGCGTGTGTGGTCCATGTAAGGTGTGTACCTATGCAGGCGCAGGTCAGGTGCACTCCCGGGTTCGGGCCTGGGCTTCCCTGCAGGGGAAACCCTCCCCCCTGCTGGGCAGCACTAGGGAGAGGGTCACTTCCAGACTGGGAGTGGGTGGGGGCCGGGCGACCCTGGGCCACTCAGAGCTGCATCCGCAGGGGAGAAGGCCACCAGCCAGGGCAGAGGGTGTGACCCCAAGAGGGCCTGCGTGTGGGGTGTGGGGCGCGTGTCCCCAGGCCCCGTCGGTGGGAGGCCCAGGAAGAGCAGGCTTGGCTTAGAGGGCAGCTCAGGACCTAGACGTTCAACCCGTCCAGTACCGGGAGCCCAGCCACACAGCTGTCCTGGCCAGCCCAGGTGAGCCGGGCCTTCTCTGGGCTCCTTCCTTCTGCCGGTCTGCGGTGCGGGTTCCGAGATCTCTGGAGGAAGCTGGTTAGGACAGTCCGTTCCTGGCTGGGAAAGGAGGCCGTCAGTCCCTCAGAGCACAGGCTCAGAGGCCTGCAAGGAGGCGCAGCTGGAGCCCGGTCAGCAGGAGCGGTCAGAAAGTGCTTCCTGCACCCACAGGACGCAGCACACTGGGTGTGCATAGGGCTGAGGAAGACGGGCGCTCCGGGTGTCACGGGAACACGGCCCCCTCCTGCCTGATCCCAGTGGAAGCCTAGAGACAGGAAAAGGTCACTCGCTCAAATGGGTGGAGGGCGAGGCCATCCAATCAGCTGTCCTGGCCAGCACACCGCCCCTTCCACTGGGGAGTGTGCAGACCCAGGCAGGGACTCCTCCAGCCCAGGCCACCTGGCACCTTCTCTCAAGCTGAGACCACCCCCGGGCAGGCGCACAGGACGATGGCAAGTCGCAGAGGTGTGCTGTGCGCCGCAGAGCAGACTCCTCCTGTTCTGTGGACCATGCCCAGCACTCCCAGCCCGAGTCTGCGTTAAGAACTGGTGGTAGGTGAAGCGTTAGGATGAAGTTATGTGACCTGGTGCGTTCTCTAAAGGGTAGGACTTTTAAGCTAAGAAAAAACAAAACCTAGAAAAAAGCAGTTTTCAAAATATTGTTTACTTTCAATTTTTTTTAAATTTCTGATTTGCAATCGAACAATGATATTTTCCTTCAGAAGAGGGACTCTCCACCAGCTCGCCCCACTGATTTGGGTATGTCTGAACACAAGGGCAGAAGGTGATGGCTGCACTGGAGCTGCAGTGTGAGCCCCATGGTCACTCGGTCCATGTACCTAGGGCCCAGGGGCACCTGGACTCAGAGTCCAGCTGGGCTGTCACCGGGCCACGGTATTCACAGTATCCAGGTGCTGAGTGCCCACGGGCCTTAGAGGGACTCCAAGGCAAGAATTGACGTGTTCCCAGATTCATCTGTGCTCAGTCAGGAGCACGAGGAGACGCAGAGGTGTGCGGTGCTCTGCAGAGCAGGCTCGGCCCGACTTCACTGCCAGGGGGTGCTCCTGTGCCTGGGCCACAGGAAGCTCAGAAGGTGACAGCAAGAAGAGCTCCCAGGACACAGGGCTGGGGCACCGTCTGCACTAACTTCAGGGAGGGTATGTGAAGGGCTGGGAACCCTTCCCGAGGGTCCTGGGAGATCCGCTGTCCTCGCTGCCTCATTCCTCCTGCGGGGCAAGTTTGAAAACCACATTGCATCCTTGTTATGAATTTCCCTTTGAGTTCTGAGTGCCAGGAATGTTCTGGGTTCAGCCTCCTGAGGTCAGGTGCTGAGGAGAGAGGTGTGGCCTTTGAGCAACCAGCAAGTCAGGTGGAAAACTGAAGGCAGCAGTCACCGAGGGCTCTTTTAATGAACATTAATACTCATCCTTCAATCCTACATAACTAACCTAAAAATGCAAAAAGTTAAATTTGATATGGGTCAGTCTGGATCTCTCCAGTTAATTCTGTGGGAAATATATCCTGTATACTTTCCATACCCTGAGACATGATGGACATTTTGTTATGAGCTAAATGCAGAAAAATTAGAGCCCTGTGAGCAGAATCACTTTCTGTTTCTCTCTGGGTCCTCAGTGCTGAATCTCTGCACGTGATGAGGAGGACCATAAGGGTCCATCCCCTCTGCACAGTCCTCCTAGTCCATAAACCCTCTCTTAGCTGGCTTGTTTGCATGTGCAGAGTGCATGGACTTTTAATAAAAACACTGAAGCCAAGAATGCTTTTGTCTTTTGTTAAATGAGGTAAACAACTGGAGCTGGGGAGCAAAGCCACCAAGTACAAACAGCTCTTCCCTGAGCCCCTCCCGTCAGCATCTAGACATGGAAAGTGTTGGTCCCTGCCACGCCCTGCTTGAGCTGTCTGGGCCCACCAGCTGGAACGCTCTATCTTGCGGATGACACCCTCCCTCTGCCACAGCGGGTATTTCAAATGTGCCCAAACAACAGCAAAGATGCCCAATGAGGACCACCAAGGACCCGCCCTCCCTCCCGCATGGCATGAGCATCAGAACTTGTGCTGTGCTCAGGGGATGGCACAGGGCTCTGGAGCCGGGGATTCCTCTCACCTTCGGCCCCTTTATTCCTGTTGGTGAGAAACACTCTCCCTAACAGAAGGGCCTGGGCTGCTTTATTAAGAGCACTGATAGCATGCCTTTGAAATGTTCCCTGGTCTCAGCAGCTTTCTTTTTGGTGCTGCACAAATCATCCAGAAGCCTGCCCTGCTCCACAACAGACTAGCCAGCAGACTTCCTGGTCTTCTGAGTGGAGCATGCGTGGCCGGGTGCGGGGAAGGTTTCCCGACACTGTGCCAACAGCCCCCCTCGGCATCTTGGAGTACACAGTGGTCCCCACCCAGCCTGACTCACACGCAGCATCACTAGAAGAATTCAGTCTCAGGATTTATTTCAGCTTAAATATGTATAATTTGTTTTTTAATTCATCTTCTCCATTCTCACAAATCCCACCAAATCACAGAATGATTTCTAAAAATAAGACTAGACAAAATCTTGTCTTGTGCAGAGAGGTTCATTGTTGAAAAATCCAGGGTTGAAATTGTGTCTGTTTTGTGCAATAAGAAGCCTTTCTTCCTTTACACTCTTTTTCCTCTCTAGTTAAGTTTTCTGATTATTAGTTTGGCTTGGTTTTGTATTTGATTTTTGCCTCTTGTCTACATGGTAGTCTGAGCTTTCCCTCTAAAAAAGAAAACATGAGTGGGTTCTGCTAGGGATTGGTTATGTGCAATAATCTAACACTAGGATGTGCCTGGTGACTCACAGTTCAGCTCTGCTGAGTTTTCACAGACACATTTGTAAGGTGATTAACTCAGGAATTCATGCTTCTCAGAATAAGTAAATGGTGAGTGTTTGACCGTTTTCATGTAGAAACCTAGGAAAGCGCCCGTCAGGATCAGGGACAGGGGTCTGCAGTCCCTGGCAGGCTTTGCGAGGGTAATAAAGATGCGGAGAGCTATCAGAGCGGGTGATTTACAGGACCGCCAGTGTTTGAGCACAGCTGGTATTTTAAAATCTGACATTATTTTCAGTATTTATTTTAAATCTCAATGCTTAAATTGACTTAAGAAGGTCAAAAAATGTGCTCTTTCCCCCTTCACACGCACAGAATTAGATTGACCCCCCAAAATAAAGGAAGGCAGAATTGCCGGTTGACTTTGAAGAGGGCAGGGAAGTTACCTGCGTGCTCCCTGAGGAACTCCGGTGCCCTGACTCTGAGCCCCAAGAAGCACAAAGGAGAAACTCGAGCAGAGCCTTCCTGCGTCCTCCTTTGTTCCTCGGGGTCTGTCCCAGAGCCGGGTGCCCTGCCGCGCCCGTCAGCCTGGCGGGCTGTGCTGCCAGGGCTGAGCCGTGAGGATCCCCCGCTGCACCGTATGTGAACTGAGTGTGCATTTGCACCGCTTGTCAAAACAATCCTGAAATCCCATTTTCCTTTAATAAAGTATAGTTTTGTCCTCCAGATGTATGCTTGAATAAGATGTCATACTCTGTTTTTGTTCCGGATTGCTCCCTGCTGATGTTCCTAGGCAGCAAGAAAATTACCTTATTGAAACATATTGCTGGTGGTGACTACGGTGCCAAATTTTGCATCGGTATTACACACATGACATATTCAGAGACCTTTGAGTAAGACTGTGAATATCAAGTGATTGAGAAGATTATACAGGCTCGGGCCTTTTTCATGGGGTAAGAAAGGTTGTGGTTCCAGATGAGTGTTTTTCAGATCAATATAATTATGTCATAAAAACATGTCACAAAATAGTTGACTCCACAGCCTGCACGCCCCTCTTGCCATCGCCCCACTCTGTATTCCTCGTGGAATTACCTCTGGTGGCTAACGGCAACCTGGGTGCCAGCCTTTGTGAGTCTCCATTCCCTGGCATATGGGGGCACCTGGATTTCAGGGGCCGTCTGGCCAGATGTGCAGACTCATGGCCTGGTGGGGATCAGAGCGTTCTAGTTCCTATATACAGTGCTCAGCCAGATACCACCCAGGCACCCAAAAGGAAAGTGTGGACACATGACTAATGGCAGTGGGAGGGACCGGGAGGTCTAGTGACTGTGGGCCAGGTGCTGGCGTTGGCTGGGGAGGGTGCCCGCACCTGGTGCGTCTCCCAGCTAGCGGGTGCTGATGGGAATCCACAATGCCAGGCTTCCCCTCCGGGGAACAGTCAAGAAGCCCCTGCCACAGCCCCAGGGCCCAGGGTGGAGTGTGAGTGACTTCTGAGACGTGAACACTGACAAGGAGAGGGCTGGACGATGCGTGCAGGACAGCCGTGTCGTCCCTGGCTGAAGACACTCTCCCGGGGAGCGCGTGTCAACATGAGCATGTCGGCTCGAGGTCACCCGGTGCTGTGGGCCACCTCTGTGTGGATGCACACCTCCTCCGTTTAGGTATATGGCTTCTGGGTAAATGCTTCTGCATTTGGCAGGGGGTCTGGGGAGCAACGTCCTAACCCCAAGATACAGTTACATTATTTTAAAAGGATGCAAACACCCACTACTGGACAAAAATTTCCGATTTATTGGCTCATGTGAGTAGCATCCATCAGCTGATCATTTAGAGGAAAAAATGAAAGTGCTTGGAGTGTGGGGGCCCTGAATGTGCCCTGCTCACAGCCTCCATCAGGCTGCCCTCACTTGGAGGCCTCACACCATTGACTTCTAATGCCCCTGGACGAAAAGCCAGAACAGCCAGAGAACCTTCCAGACTTATCTGTCACTTTAAAGGAGCCATTGGAACTTCAAGCAGCAGCTCTCAGATTTGGCCTATTTCTGAAGGAGTTTTTCACTTTATCTATTGTGTCCCTCTCTTTCCTTTGCTGATCTCTGCCTCATTTCTTTCCTTTTCCATTATTATTTTTCAGTCACTGGATATGAGCTCTCTGTGCTCCTGCAGCTGCCCCACAGGGACCAGGAGGCTGGGCCCTTGCACCAGGGAAGAGACTCTCCAAAACCTGACCCCAGCTGTTTGGGAGCAAGTCCTCGACTCTGCTCTGGGTGTGTCAGTGACATCTGAGGAAGATCACCAGAATACGAGTTTTATTTTAACTGTCCTATGTTGCTTCTGGTCTGTGCTTGTCTCATCTGAGGGGCTAACTGGCTGCTAAGGACAGCTCCCAAGAACACAGAGGGCTCCAGAAGTCGGAGGTTCCCACTGAGCAGCTACATGCCCCTCTGGACTCTGCCAGAAGGCCACTCTTGCGCCTCGCACCCTTGGTGGCCTGCACTCCCTGCTCCCCAGAGCTCCAGCAAGGTGCCCTGCTGCATTCCCACCTGGCAGCTCAGAGGCCTGCGGATCCAGGGCTCCTGGACCTGGAGCATCCAGGCCTGCAGGCCGCACAGCTCTCCACATGAACTGTTCTGGAAACATTCCCTTTCTCAGCACTGGATTTTCTACACCTGGATGAGATTCTAGGGGAAGAGACTGAGCCCAGCTGCCCAGCTCATCACTGCACCAGGGTCCACATTTCCACAGTGCGGAAATCCCTCCTTGTAAAGGCTGGCTCCTTCCCAGTGTTTGCTCTCTTGTAAATGTCCACATTGTGAGGCATCATCTGCGCCTCCTGCATGTTTATTATTCCATTCTATGCACTTTATAGAGATTAAAGTCCTCTCCCTCACTTCCTCTGCTTCTGAGGGATGAATGTACTGCCTGATGGTTTTATTGCACTGGTGTTTGTAAAGGTAAATCATCCAGCATGTTCCCTCTCCCGGGGCCGTGTCTGCCCACCAGCCGGCCGCACAAAGAAGACATCCTGTGGCTCACTTCCTCCTCTGGTGGGTGTCCGGAGCATCCAGTGCCAACGTCAACAGGGCAGGATCTCTGTTCTGGGTGAGCCCCCACCTAGAGGCCTGGGGCCTGGGGGGTTGCTGGGCACAAAGTGCAGTGCCCTCCACATCTCCTTCACCTTTTCTGATGATTTTAGTCCAACCCGGTGTCTGTCGCTCTGTTGTTAAACATGCTAGCGCAGAACGTACCCCTCCCGTTCCCAATCCCTGGGAGCTCCTCACCCCTGGTCACATCAACAAAAGCCCAGGGTCTCTACCGTCCAGCTGTGACCCACAGCCTTCCCCCTGCTCCTGCTTCCTGTCTCCCTGAGCTTGGGTCACAGACTGCAGGCTGAGACCAGCCCTCTGTGCCTCTGAGCTGCACATCAGGATGACAAAGACCTGGATGCTGGTCCTGCCTCTCCCTGCCTGACCCCAGAAAGGCAGCCTCAGGAACCAGAGGTGCACAGCAGACCCAGAGCCCACCAGATTCTGCCTGGCTTGCAGGACGATCTGGGGAGGCTCCACACTCGGGGACAGAGTTCGCTGCGGAGGCGGCACCTTCCCCAGTCCACCAAGGGTGAGCCTGCTGGCTTGGTTGGGAGGGGAGGGCAGGCATGCTGCAGGGAGGGGCCAGGCGGGGAGGCCAGGGAGGGCTGCTGACCAGGCTGAGGCTCCTCACCACAGGAGGTTGGCTACACTTAAACCCCGCTACCTCCAGGAGCAAAAATGATGTACAGGGAAGAGCGTGGGTGCCACGCAGGGGAGGGTACGGCAGCTTTTCCCTGTAGAATGGCTCTTCAAAGCCACCAGCCACCCTCCAGAACACAGCCCTCTCCCAGGAATGGGAAGGCAAGTTCAAGCGCCAGGGCCGCACAGTGGGAGACCCGTCACATGGGCGGCATCATGAAATTTTACTGCAAAATATCCTTTTTTTTTCCTTATTTGAAAAGACAAATTATTAGCATTTTTAAACAATTTCAATATGTTTAATGGCTGAAAGTTAAGCTCAAACTGTTCCGCTTACTGAATACAGTGCCAGGTCTGTAAACAGGAATCTTAAGTTACCCCAAGAGTACACTCATTCTAAATTTTACTTGAAAGCGGGATGTACGTTTATCACAATTTCAAACAAAATGCTAATGCCATTAAACAAATGAGGTTTAGGCAAATTAACTGCATTTTAATATTCTGAAGGCCTATGATATAGGACATTGTGTTACGAAACATTGGCTAGAAGTATCAGTTGCAAGTGGGATTTTCATTGCTGTGAATCTCAGGAGAATATTTGTAATTAGTATCATTTGCCTAATACTTCAGGTTAATTAGAATATTTAATTGAATAGCTGTAATCTTCAGAGATGACTATATTATGATCAAATTAGCACCATCCCCACGCACTCTGATCACAGGGTGGCAGCCTGCCTTCACTTCTGCTGCTGCTCAGCCCTCTGGAGCGTTCAGCAACATAAGAAAAAATCTGTTTCTTACACTTTTGAATTTTAATGATCCATTTGAACTCTGCCATCAACATTTAATTATTCTAGAAAAAAAAAAGTCCCAACCATGACTCCCATATGGCACGTTGGCAAATGCTCCTGCCCGCAGTGGCGCCTGCACCTCTCCCCGCAGCTTGGAGGAGAGATTTAACGAAGCCTTCTCCCCTGAATGCAAGGCCTTTTAAAATAGTGTTTGCAAATACAGACCAGATGAAGCTTCGCGGAAGAGGTTACTAGGAAACTATTGAAACGCCATTAGGAACAGATGAATTGAGGTTTAGAATGTTACAATGGGTTTAATCCGGTAAGGTCTCCGCTGGACTCTGCATTGTGTCCAGAAGGTCTGCAGAATCAGGTGCCCGCACGGCCAACCCTTGGTAGCCAGAAACGAGATTTGTTTTGAAGACGTGGGGGCAGGGCCGGGGGTGTTTGTACTAAAACCTCCGCATCCAGGAGGCGGCAGGGCTGAAATCTGAGGAATGACCGCGCACGTGTGGGTGGCGCCTGCCCAGGGGCTCACACACCCTCCTGCTGTCAGAGCTGGAGCATGATGATCAGGATAAGTCAAGGTCGGGGAAACACGTTGAGGGTGACACCTTCGTGGTGCCAAGAAATCATTCCCAGATCCAGTAAAGGCTGCCCGCCTGGGGTGGCCCATGAGCACACGTGGGATCTCAGCATGGAAAGCCCCTCTCAGGCTGTGGTGGGTGCACGGTGCAGGTCGCAGGTGGGTTCCCGAAGGCCAGGGCTCAGAGATCAATGACACCTTAAGCCATAAAAAATATTCAAAGGCCAAGGGATCCACAGAAGGGGATCCTCCTGTCGTAAATCCTCAGCCTTGTCCCCTGCCAGCAGGACCCTGGAAGGCTGGGCTGCCTGCTGTCCCCCTGGACCTGATGGAGGTGCCCATGCAGGGGGAGGAGGGGCATCCCCTTCTTGTTGGAGGAGCTATTTTGGTTGTCAGATGGAGACCATGTGGAAGGGAGCCTCAGGGTCTGTGGGGATCCAGTGACTTTGGGTCATGGGGCCACTGTAGGGCTTCACTCCAGAACAAAGGGGAGGAGACGGGAGGAATTACCAAGAGCAGTCTGCACCCCAGCCCCATGCTCCACCGCGCAAGGGAAGCGTGCCTGTTGACAGGCTCAGGGTATCTTCTCTTCCTTTTTCCTTCCTTCCTTCCTTCCCTCCCTCCTTCCTTCCTTCCTTCCTTCCTTCCTTCCTTCCTTCCTTCCTCCTTCCTTCCTTCCTCCTTCCTTTCTTCTTTTTCAACACTTTTATAATAAAAAGGAAAATGCTTCTTTACAGAAAATAATGTGAAAGCTTGTGTTGTAAGGGACTTTCCACAGAGGAACACGAGGGAGAGACCTGGGTGCATTTCTGGGACCTGGCAGAGTCAGGTGAGCCATCAGACCCCGAGGCAGCGGGTGAGCAATGAGCTTTCTCAGGAAACAGACTGTGTGTCATACAGCAAAAGCCACCTGCCATATGACGAGGAAAGGTGGCTCGGACAGTTGTCCTAGAAACAGCCACAGCTGCAGCCCCCCAGGAGAACCCTTCTGCGGAGTCCAGGGGAGCAGCTGCCAGCACGGTGGACAGCGTGGAGCCACGAGTAGCCATGCAGCTCAGGCGGAGGACGGAGTCCGGGCCTCCCCGCCCTCACTAGCCCTGACGTCTTGAAGCAGCACTGCTCTGCGGCATGAGATTCACCCACACAACCTCACGCACGCCTAGAGCTCTAGCCCAGTGGCCAACGTGGGGTCATATTCTTATTTATTTTATTTATTTCCAAGTGCAATGTTGGGAATGAACCATTTTAGACCTGGAAATACTCCCAGTGGTGGGCATTATTCTCTTTGGCCTGCACGTCCCTCTGTTGTGGTAGGAGGGGCTGGAGGGATGTAACTGCTTACTGTCAGGATGTCAGTAGGCTGGGAAGAGTAAGTGACTGGCCCACGCGCACACCTGGACCAGTGGAGACTATGACTGAACTTCTAACGGGTGCTAAGAATTCTGGATTGCAGACTGCCACATACTGGCACCAAATGTCCTGTTCCAGCTTCAGAAGATCCTTTAGCTGGCAGGACACACTGTGCTGATTAGACCTCAGAGGGAGTGAGGCAGGTCTGGATAATAAGCCAGTGCCCTTGACCCCGAAGGTGACCCTGGCAGAGTGAGCAGGTGGACCCATCTGAAGGCCATTCTTGCCCATGCACTCTGCACATTCTCAGCACCCTGCCTGGGTCTCTGTGGTGCCCACCACGTTGTGCTGGAGAGATGTTTGCACCTGGAGCTCAGCTTCGAGTCACAGCTGTCTGGCATCCACCTGGGAGATTGACTCAGGGAGCCTGACCCCAGGGACCCACCAGGATAAGGAAGATGGTGACCACAGGGCCCTGGGTCTTGAGTGAGCCTTTGTATCCATTAGAAGTTCTCTAATCAGCTGCAGATTAGACTTGCCTTTAAAGGATGTGTCTGGAGAGGGGAACACAGCTGCTAAGTGCATGAGCAGGGGGGCTCTTCTGCTCCCTGGAGGGCCAAGGCCTGAGACTCTCGGTGGGTCAGGTTAAGCCCCCTCAGACCTGTGCACAGCGCCTCCTCCAACCTCACCTCACGGAGTGCACTCAGAGGTGCACTGTTCCTGTCAGACCAGATTCACCCTAAACCCTGAGCGGGGATTGTGTGATGGCTGGGGTCCTCTGAGAGGGAGGAGGCATGGGGGTCCAGAGCAGGAGTTTGGGGCTCTGCCCCTGGCAAGCGTCAGACCTCTGGATCAGGAAGGCCCGCCAGAGGCCTCCCCTGGCCATTCTACACACTCTCCCTTGAGCAGGTGGGACCCTCCCACAGGTGGAGTCGGGGGAAGGCGGGTGAAGGCCGTGAGTGCTCACAACGCGGCCCCTGACTGTGTCTTGGCAGGTCAGGCAGGATGTCTGTGGGCGCTTCCACCTGCCTGCACAGGAGCACACCCCTGAATGTGGCCAGGAGGAGGCAGGGTTCCCCAGGAGAGCAGGCCTCCCCTCCCCCTTCACTCTTCCCTTTTCATACCCCGTGGGAAAGATCCCAGGTTTCCACCAAGTTGCACATGGAAGAGATGCTAAAAGGTTAAACGCCCAAAGCAAAACACCAATGTCCACAACAACAGAAACCATCCATGAGGAGGACCCCTCTGACATCGTGACCTTGATTAACTCCGGGGAATATCCAACCCTTCCTGCCTGCCCACCCTTCCTCTCTGTGTCGAGTCCAGGTTCCAACAACCAGCACTGGGCACCTAGGCTGCCTCCCCTCACGACTTCGGTTTGACTTTAGGTACAACATGAAATACTACGAAAGGAAGGCCTTGTACTTTGGAAAATGAAAAAAGAAGGAAAAGAAAAATGTAAGTTCTTAAATGTAGACTGCCAGAAACATGTGTGTGAGTATATGTGTGAGCATATTGTGCACACACATGAACACATGTGTGAGTGCATGAGCATGTGTGTGCAAGTGGGAATGTGTGTGAGTATATCTGTGTGCAAGCATGTTGTGTGAACGTGTGTGCACAGACATGTGTATAAACTGTAGAGAAATCCTGAATGCTGTACAGATATTCTGAAACAGGATTCCAAGAAAAATAATATTTTCAAATGATTCTGTAATGATTTGTAAAAAAAAGAAACAAAAACAAAATATAGACTCACAAATTAACAGAGACTTCAGAATCATTCTTTAAATAGTGCCACTCTGGGTGTGGACAAGGTTGCTGGTCATCCTGTGTGTCTATTTTGTTTGTTTGTTTTTTAGGCTAAAACAATTCCTCAGGGTATAACAGTGTGCTTATGAGTTTAGTGATAAAAGGGGTGTAATTCTACCTTGGGGTGAATGATTGAAGCTGACCAGGCCTGGAGTAGAGAGCCCGAGTGGGGAGCGCTGTCAGGCATCAGTCCACCAGTCCCCGTCTGTCCGTCCCTCGCTGTGGCTCTGGGTGACGTCAGAATGAAACCTGGGACGTCAGCCCTGAGCACGTCATTAGAGGCAGGGATCCAGAGGAGTGTCTGCTGTGGCCTGAGCCTGCAGGGGTCCTGGCATGTGTCGGCCCCTCTAAGTGAAAGAGCTTGAGGGAGCGGCATGCAGGGGAGGGGTGGGAAGGCACGTAACAGCCCACAAACACTCATCGCTTTAACAAGTGAATGGCTGATTCTGGATATAAAAGAGAACACTAAAACAATTATTTTATTAATCCCATCATAAAACTTTAAATAAGTTAAACAAAAATGCAAATAAAATAAGTGATAAAAATTTAATTAAATAAAACTTTAATTCAGTGATCTATAGCAATGAGATAATCGAGTAGGTTGGTTATTCAGAAGATGTATTTTTAGGCTGAAAATAGTATTTTTTTCTAAATCAATTCACGTAGTAAAGTGGATTGATTTTGACTTCCCCAGAACTGACTGCTTCGAATGTTCTCGATGATCTCCTGCAAGTCACTCAGGACTTGAGCGTCTGTGCTGAGAACGGCCGTGACAAGGAGTTTCAGAAGGGAGCAGCTGACGGTGCCTCAGGTGCAAGGCAGTCCCACTCATGCCCATGTGCTCAGATTTCAGGCACAATGTGCAGTTGTAAAATTGACACCTGAGCGAGCCAGGCTGGGAATCCCTGCAGCACTCCTGAGGGGCTGATGGCCACAGTCTGTAGCACAGGCTACCAGTCGCAAGCCTACTGTTAAATTCAAACGGGAAATGGGAAAATAAGAACTTTGTGCTTGTAGACCCGGGAAGCAGCCCAGGGCACTCTGCAGCCCAGAGCACTGGGGTGGGGGCTCCAGGGTCTCTGGGATGCATCTCCACCCTTCACCCGCACAGAGACCCTTCCCACTGCCACACCACTGCAATACCACTGCCACAAGTCAACCCCTCAGGGCACTCCTCCCCACCTCCTACCCGGGGAACATCTCTGACAGCCAGCAGCTGGAAAGCTCTGGACCCCAGCCCTGGGCTTCCTTGTCTGTGAGATATGACAGGCATTGGTGGCTTTTGATGCTCCTTTCAGGGTCAAGGTGCTAACATGTTCTTTGTTTTACATTTTTCCTATGTATAATTGCTGGTGGGACTGAAAATTGGTGCAGCCAATATGGAAAGCAGTGTGGAGATTGCTTGGAAATCTGGAATGGAACCACCATTTGACACAGCTATCTCTCTCCTTGGTCTATACCCAAAGGACTTGAAAATAGCACACTACAGGGGTACAGCCACATCAGTGTTTACAGCAGCACAATTCACAATAGCTAAACTGTGGAGCCAACCTAGATGCCCCTCAGTGGATGAATGGATAAAAAAAATGTGGCATATATACACAATGGAATTTTACTCAGAAATAAAAGAGAATAAAATCATGGCATTTGCAGTTAAATGGATGGCGTTGGAGAAGATAATGCTAAGTAAAGTTAGCCAATCCCCCCAAAAAACAAATGCCGAATGTTTTCTCCGATGTAAGGAGGCTGACTCATAGTGGGGTAAGGAGGGAGAGCATGGGAGGAATAGACGAACTCTAGATAGGGCAGAGGGGTGAGAGGGAAAGGGAGGGGGCAGGGGATTAGCAAGGATGGTGGAATGTGATGGACATCATTGTCCAAAGTACATGTTTGAAGACACGAATTGGGTGTCAACATACTTTATGTACAGAGATATGAAAGTTTGTGGTATATATGTGTAATAAGAATCATAATGCGTAATGCATTCTGCTGTCATTTTTTTAAATCAATAAAAAAGTTAAGAAATATCCTATGTAGAAATTATAGAACAATAACTGAGCACAGCTGAGAGTTGACCCAGTGCCAATCACTGTTCCTCTGCATGGATTTATTTCACTTTGTCCCAGGAGCTTGGTGTTATCCCCACAGTGTGTGCAGCCTCTGAGGGTGTGACAGCGCAGGACTCAGACTGGGCTGTGAGGGCCAGGTCTGCCCCAGGGCAGGGACCGTGGAGTGCTGTACAGTGGAGACCACGTGAGGTCCTTCTGCTCTCGGCTGTGTCTTTCCTGTGTGTTGGTGGTGGTGGCAGGAAGAGCCAGGGCCTGGAGGGGAAGGTGGAGCTGTGGGAGGGGCAGGGGACACCCTGGGAACCCCGACTCCAAGGCCTCATCCCGCTAACCCTCAAGTTTGGGGTCGGTCTCCCTGACAGGCGTCCTTCAAGTCCTTCAAGGTGAACTTAGCTGAGCCCGCTCGAGAGCTCGGTGCTGCTCCTTGCTCTCCAGGTGAAGACGCCGAGCACAGAAGGTCCGACTCTGTTCTCGATGGGGGCAGCCGTGGCCCACGGGGGAGGGGACAGGAGAGGACGTGAGGAGGCCACCTCAGGACCACGGTGGTGGCACTCTGGTGCTCCTGTGCCTGCCGGTGGCCCAGGGTCACTCCTAAGGGTCCCCTCCCGAGAGCCCTTGGGTTGGGGAGACCCCGGGCTCTTGCCAGTGCTGCAGCAGTGTCCCCAGGTGCCCTCGATTCCCATGACCCCGGCTGCTCCAGAACTGCGACTCCTCCCCTTCCGCCTCGCCTCATGGCCCACAGAAACAATCGGCAGCAGAACCTCTCTCCAGGACCGTGTCGTGTGAACTCTGAGAGAAGCTGGAGCTCCTCTGGCCCAAGTCCCTTCTGTTAAACTCTGGACCGCATTTGGGTGGTTTTTCCCTAAGTACAGTTAACAAGGAAGAGTCCCTTCCTTGGTGACTGCGTGTGCTTCGAGGTGCTGCCGGGATGGTGGGTCTTTCCAAATCTGTGGATCAGAAGGAAACCTGCTCCAATGTCTGCCTGGCTGTCTTCACATCCAGCTGGCTAGACGCAGCCTCTTGCTTAATGCTGAGATTCTGTCCGGGCATTTCTTTAAACCAGTCACTAACGGTGGCATTAACAAGGCAAGATGCAGCAGAGCGTGAGCCTGGGTGGGTTTGGCCCGTACCCACTGGGTTCTGCCAGACTCCGCCAAGGCCTTCCTGGTACTAGAGACTAGACAATCAGCAGAACTCCCACTTCAATAAGTGGTCAGGACAAAAGGAAACACCAGTACAAAAATGAATCTTACCTTCTTCCCCCAAACCCGTCCCAGACTCCACACAACTCGGTCCCTTCAAAACCAGCATCTGGTGCTCCATGGTAAGTGGCCAGGGGCCACGACTTTCTCATTTGTCATGGTGCTGGGGACATGTCTGTCCCTCCTGGTGTGATCTCTGTTCCAGGCGTGGCTTGGCCTTTCAGATGCCAACATTGCTGAGCCACCCGCGTGGAGCCAGGGGCAGTGGGAACCATGAGGGCCTGTCGTGAGGGGTCTGCATGCAGGACCAGCCTGGTGGCCAGTGGCTGGGTCCTGGAGGTCAGCTGTGAACCTGCAGCTCCTGGTGGTGCTGCCCTTAGTTGAGCAGGCTGCGCTGTTGGCAACAATACCGCAAGAAACAAACATCTTTGAAGCACATATTAAAAACTAGGTACCAGGTTTTCATTGTTCAAAAACTTTTATGACAAACAATTTGCATAAAATATCAATCATCATTTACCATCTCCTTGGAAGCCACAGTGGTGCCGTTAATGTCACACACCTGAAGACAAATCCGCAGGGGAGATCCTAACAGCCTTTCTGCAATCCACGCAAGCTGGGAAGACTGCCACGCACGCGCCCGTCATCTGCCCTGCGTCGCTCCAAGGACTTGGCTTTAACATAGGTTCTAGGTTTTAAATCTTGTTGCATTCTGGTTTCGAGAAAGGGTCTCACTAAATCGCTCAGGCTGGCTTCAAACCTGCAATTCTCCTGCCTCAGCTTCCCCGGGGGCCAGGATTACAGGTGTGTGCCACCAAGTATAACCTTCCACATATGTCACGTGAGCATGACATCTAGTGTTCTTATTTCCTGTGTGGGTGCTGTGAGTGTGAACGTGAAAGTACAGCAAAAGTTGTTGGCTTTGCAACAACAACAACAAAAACCTTTTGAAAAATTAAATAATTCCATTTTTGTCAGTGCCATTAGTGGTTAACTGGCAAAGAAGCTGTTATTTTTAATAATGGCTCAATAGTTTATCCATTTATTTATTCAAAACTTTTCTTTTCGGGGGGATACCAGGGATTTAACTGAGGGGCACTCAACCACTGAGCCACATCCCAGCCCTGTTTTATATTTTATTTAAAGACAGGGTCTCACTGAGTTGCTTAGAACCTCACAGTTGCTGAGGCTGGCTTCAAACTCATGATCCTCCTGCCTCAGCCTCCCCAGCTACTGGGATTACAGGCATGTGCCACCACACCAGGCTCAAAACTTTCTTAAGTCTAACAAAAGTGAAATTTGTAAGGTTATTATGAATTCTATGTGTTTAGTAAAATTTTAACATTGATTGCAATTTTCTTGGTGGTGGTGATTACAAAAGATAAATCAGCCTTATGGTACAAATAGTGTACATCTTAAATCGTGGAGCTCCTGCAGCATTAGTGAATCTGGGATGGGCTGCTCTGCCTGCAGAATTCCTGGCTGTGTGGACAAGGGGTGGAACTCCACTGGGGGAAGCAGAGGTTGAACACTGTGCTCTGTCGCTCAGAGTAACCAAAGGCGCTTCCCGAGAAGAAGTGGGTGTTGGCTGGGGAAGCTCCTTGGCTTGGCGGTGAGCTCTGCCTGGCTTCACCTCACTTCAGCAACTGCTGGGCCATTAAGGGCTCTCCTGTGTATCAGCCAAAGCATCCTGTAATAGAACTGAGCATCTCATAATCCATTCCCCTAAATTTTTGCTGTATTTTGCACAGTTATTTAGAGATATTTAATCAGACAATTTAATCAAATTTTTGTACAAAATGTCAACTTCTGAAGTGTTATTGAACTGCATTATTGCCCAGTTCACAAGTTACCCTTCCTCCTGGGAAGAGGCTACACACACATCCCCCATAAGGCAAGACAAAACGGAACCGAGCCAAGTGATTGCTGAGAGCTCAAATGGGGTACGATTTAATTTGGAAATTAAATGCATTTTGGATATCTGAGCTTGCAAGTGTATTTAGATGAATCCTATATTACAATTGGAATTGTTTATATTAACAGTGCAGATAGAATGAAATTTGAGATCTATGATTTTTATAATCTACATTTGACAAGATTTTTGAAAAATCATAGTGAGACTTAATTTCAGAGCGTTCATTGTGTTTTATTATATTGATGCTTTTTACTTGCCCTCCCAATAAAAAGGAAGTATAGTACCTGGGAAAGCATGGAGGCTGAACTCTGAGTGAAGGCAGAGACCAAGACTCTCCTCCACATGCAGAGCTGCCACTGATGGCCCTGGGGTCTCAGGGTTCTGGGAGAGCTTCTTTTCTCCTAAAAAGAAAATACAGTCATGGAAAAGAGCCCATTACAATGCCAGCAATTTTAAGTATATTAATCATAACACTCAACTTTTGAAGATGATCAAAAGAAATTATATTAAAAGTTCAAAGTAATAAAAAACCTTAAACTATATTTTCAGAGTACTGGGAAGACGTGAGTATGAGTCAGATAGGCCTCATGGAATGAATACTACTCATGCTCACTTAAGGGAAATAACTCATATAAACAGGTGTTTTTACAGGTTGCTTTAGTGTATGCAGATATGTAGAGTTTATATTTTTCCAAAATAATTTGTTTTGAAATAGTTTTTGAGTAGAACTATGTTTTAGGTTATTATAAATATATCCACAAAGTCAAAACAAATTGCCATTCAAAAAATAAACACTTTGGGCTGGGGCTGTAGCTCAGTGGCAGCACGCTAGCCTAGCATGTGTGAGGCCCTGGGTTCTGTCCTTAGCACCACATAAAAGAATAAAAAAATCTTAAAAAACCACACACACCCACTCCGATCATGGAATTCAACTCACTTTATCACTTTCTTTTATGCTGAAAGGTGCCACACTCAGATGACAAGATTCATGGTCACATCCCTATGATGCATGACCTCTCTGTCCCCCAGCATCAAGAGGGGGCCTCTGCTCTCTCAGTGGGGTCTTCATGGGACAAGAGATGCCAGACCCTGAGGACCAGGGCCATCAGGATGAGCTGTAGAGCCATAGCTTCAACATCTGTCAGAGAACAAGGGGGTGCAGGGGTACGTCCCTCGGCCTTTCACTTCCTGATTGGGGTTTACGGGGGAAACAGTGCCATTTTAAAGGACTTTGATTGACCGTCTGTGGCTGGCATCAAAGTTCAGAACCCTGAACAAGCTGGAGCTTCCTGCTTTGTGTGTGGTGCAGAAAGATGGCAGCCTCCAGGCCCAGAGACCTGACGTCCCACCTCGGGGACAGAGAGGTCATGCCTGATGCAAACAGATGGCCACCGCTGTGGAGCACAGAGCAGGGTTCACGGCTCTGCAGTGCTCAGACCTGGGGTCCCAGAAGGTGAATCTTGAGGCTTCCTCCAAAGCGTCTAAGGCTCGTGTTGGCCAAAATCCAACCAGGGATGCAACAACAGAGCCCCCAGTTCCCATGCAGAGCAGGAGGAGCCACAGGGCCAGCCTGGCCAGAGAAGGCGCGGCCCACACTGAGTGAGTGGGGTGGAGTCTCAGGGACCTTTTACACACACCGTCTGGGGCACAGCAAGAAGATAGGGTCCCATGAAAAGGCAAGGAAACGTCCCCATGTTCAATAGAGAAGGCAGTCAACAGAAGACCGAGACATCCAGGCTCAGCTCTCGACCTTAAAATGACAGGAATACAGCAAAACAGTGCCTCAGCACACCTGGAAAGACAGGGAAACTCCCTCTTTGCTAAACCTGAAAAAGAGCTTGAAGAAGGAGAGATACAAGCTATGGGCAGAAACATCAGGAAAAGAGTAACAGGAAGAACACAGCCAGGACATGATGACCAGGGTGGGCACTGTGCAAGGACGTCCTGGGTGTCTGCAGCCCTGGAGCAGAGGGAACAAGGACAACAGAAGGGATATTTCAAAGGATGACGTCTAATGTTTGAAGACTGATAAAAGAAACCAGTCTATGATTCAGAAAAAGCCAGGTCATGCAACCAATAGAAATACAAATGTGAAAACCCCTATGTCTGAGCATATCCTGTTCTCCCTGCTGAAACCAAAGATAAACTGAATATGTAAAGAGGAAAATAACAACAATGTAAAGGACGCTGACTTTCCACCTGAAAGACAGGAACAGAAGACAGCAGCCCAGTGGACCCAAACGGGAAAGATAGATGAACCCTAGGCGCAGCAGAACACCCCTCAAAAGGATGAAGGAAATGAAAAGTTCCTCATCTGCAAAACTGCCGAGCTCGCCACTCTCAGGTCCCCCAGGCCAACAGAGCCAGACCAGGTCTGTCAGGAACAGGTGGCATGAGGGTGGTCCGTGCTCAAATCTTCCTTCTGCTCTCTTGGTTTCTTTAAGGCCCATGACTCTTCAAAGCATAACTGCAATTCTGTGTTATGGGTTTATTATATATCAAGAAAGGGCACAGTGCACTGCAAAGTTCATGTCTAACGGGAGGCAGCCAAGTAACGAGTCCAGGCAGACAGTGAGAAGTGCAGCTGCACACTGTGCTCTCTGGAGGAAGAGGCAGAAAACCACGTCAAGGCACTCAGCTTCAAATTCAAAACAGAAGTTAGAATAGACTACCAAAAATTTCAGTTATCCCCAAGACAGCAGAAAAAAATGAATGAACACAAAGATAGACGGCACTAATAGAAATCAATTTCAATACGATAAGCCTGAACCAAACTGTATCCCATTAAACATAGTGGGCTGAGCACACCCCTGTAAGGACAGACTGTGCTCCAGGTGAACCGGCCGACTCCAAGTCGGCTCCTGGGATGAGAACGCGTAAATGACTGAGCTGTCGGGGTTGGCTGTGCAGCTGGGGCTCCCCAAGTTAATTCTGTATCGACAAACATGCTTATTGAACCACGAAGAGTGCAGTGTGCTCATCTGAAGCTTCACGAATATGTTATTAAAACTTAATAGTTAACTCTAGCAATTGTTCAAAATTCACACCTACCAGCATTTTTTTTCCTAGAGGAAATTATATAAAATTGTAGACACATAGTGATAATAAAAAAAAACAGATTAAAGGCAGCTTTGATATTAGTCTTAAATCCTCTGGGGGTAATGCACCCCTTCCTGGGTGCAGCCCTAATGTTCCCTGCTCTTGGGGAGCATGGGGACTTCCAGGTGGGGCCCTCTTTCCACCACCGTCTCACATCTGGGAGCTACTGGTGCAAATTCTTCAGGTCCCACCTTTGAAATCCTGTCTTGTGGGAAGTGTTCTTTCTTAACCCCAAGATGTGGTTTGGTGACATCTGTCAATCCATCAGAAGCCCCTGTCACTCCTCATCATTGTTCCCACTGTGGATATTTTCAATAGTTTATCTAATTTCCTACAACTTACCAGGATTTGGTGGAGTTTGCTGAAATCGACATCTGTGTGGACAGGGTTCCCCCTCCCACTCTCTCCCCTTTTGCAGTTGGTTATGTAATATAGCCCCCAGCACATGAGACGAACACAGTAAATGTTACATGAGTGATTATAAATACACAGAGTAGAAAATATGACCATTACACATCCCTGGGAAAATTGGTTAATATCTGAGGAAATCAGAAGTAAAACTTGCAGAATTCAAACTAAATTAAAAATAGGAATTAAATGTTAAAGTAAAGCATAAAAAAAGAAATAGAGGAAAATACAGGTGGACGGTTAAGTGCCATTTATATTATGGTGGATTTCTTGTACTTTTTACTTTAGATTCTACACTTAGGTAGAGCTTATGTGTTTAAAATTCCCTGGCTTTACATGTAGCTCTGTCATCCATCTCAAATCACGTGTTTATGAAATAAACACATGCATGTTCATGTGAACACCAGTTATCCAAGAGCCAACTCCAGAATTATTAAGGACACATCTACCATATTCTGCCAGAGCCCTCCAGGCGGGTCAGCCAGCTGTTCTGTGGCTATCCTTCACACTGCCCACCTGCTGTTCTGGGTTTCTGCCTTGGTCAGTACTTCACTGCCTTAGCTACCAGGGGTTCCACTGATTTATGGAACCTGGTGGAGATTCATTTTGTTCAACAGGACCTAGGCAATTCTACGTTGCTTCATTTGCCTATAAAATGAGGGTCAGTTTTATAATTTTCAAAAAATCATTGGAATATTGATTGGAATCGCATTTATTTTATATACCAGTTGGTTTTAAAAAACTGACATCTTTAAAATGTTGTTTATTAAAATCCATGAACATGAAATATTATCCAATTCTCTCAATGATATTTTTAGGTGTTCAGCGTACCTGGTTTTCACAGCTTTAGTTTGGTTTATTCTGGGTATTTTATTCTGAATACTTACATTATTGAATTCTTTTTTGTTTGTTTGTTTGTTTGTTTGAATGTTGGTAACATAAATTCTCAGCTTAATTGTGGGTCTTGACCTGTGTTCAGAAGACTTTGGTTTTACTTATCATTTCTGGGTTGGGTTTGGTTTCGGTCTTTGGATTTTCAAGTGCATCATTATGATACTTGAGGAAAAGGCAGTTTCACTTCTCTCCTCCCCACTGCGGTTCTGCTGTCCTCTCTTTCCTGGCTGTGCAGTAGTGGTGGCTGCAGCCTGGGTGGGGTGGTGAGCAGCCCCTTCCCACCTCCCGAGCTGCAGCACAGGGCCCCCCAGGCACCTAGACAAGTGCATGCTCCTCCTCCTCCGAGCTGCAGTACAGGGGGCCCCCCAGGCACCTAGACAAGCGCTCGCAAGCGCTCGCTCTCCTCCTCTCTGGAGCTCGGCTACAAGCGGCCGTCGGACTTTATCAAATGGTCGGGGGCATCTCCTGAGATGACCATGGAGGTTTCCTTCCTTGTCCTTTCAATTCCATCATTGATATTGGCACATTTTAAAAGTCAACTGATGAAGGACAAAGTGAGGGACTCACTCCAGCAGAATTCTTGACTTACTAGAAGGTGACACTGATCAAGGTGGTGGAGTCGTTGGTCTGACCCTAGATAAAGCACGAGCCAGGAAAGCCGGCCCCCCCGGGACTCCAGGCTTCCCCACGGTCACCTGGTCATCTAAGGGTACCCATATCCCTCTCCATCACGCCTGGGATTCCTGCAGAGCACCTCTGCTTCCTGCCCAGAGGAGAAAGAAGCCATTCCGAGCCCCGGGAGCGCACTCTTTGGAGCCGACACGCATGCCTGTCTGCTGCTGGCCACCGTGGAGGTTTCTGTGCAAACCTGCACCTCTGGTTTGCTGGGCCCCAACAGTCCTCGCGAATGCCACCGGACGGAAGGGTGAGAGAGCACCTGCGCCTCCCCAGAGTAGACCTGCTCCACCCATCTCCCAGGGAGGCGCGGAGGAAGCCACAGGTCAGAAGGTCAGAGCAGTGACCTGTCAGGCCTCAGATGCCCTCCCTGCTCCCAGGATGCCAGGACCTGGGTGCAGGGATGAGCAGCCGGCCTGGTCCTGCCCAAGTGTTTCTGCGCATTCACAGTGGGGCAGGTGGAGGAGGAGAAGCCAGCGCTTGGCACAGGAGGGCTGTGTAGTGGCGATTGGTGCCCCGCAGGGGTCCCTTCCCTGCCTCTCCTCTGCCCTTTGCACACCTGGCACCAAGGACCACGCGCCTAAAACCAATCCTGTCTCATATCAGAAATTCAAGTGGCCAAGAAGTGTGCGGCCAGCATCCCCCGAACCCCACGTGGTTTCTTGGAACCCCATGCGGTTTCTTGGAACCCCGCGGTGGTCGCTGGTGCCCAGATGACAGCGAGCTCCGGAAGGAAGCAGAACTCTGTGCCGGGTGCAGAGCGCAGGAGAGGGAGGGTGCGGCGCTTAATCAGTTCCCGCACATCTGTCTTTACACAGTTGGGCTCCTTCACCCTAACTACCTTAACATAGGTAGAGCCAAATTAAAATTACTTTATCAATCTTGCATTTTCAGCTTTCCCATCTTTGGGGTTTTTTCCATCCATGTGTTCATCGTTTCTGCAAAGCCATCTCGTCTCCCCAGAAGTCAGCCGGTGGGAGCCAAGGGTGGTTGAGGGGCTCAGCAGGGGCAGGAGAGGGAGGGAAGGTGTGATTTACAAGCCTTCAGTCCTTGTCCGTATTCTACACTTGATGATTTCAATATTTTAATAGCCAACCATTTGTCTTTCTCTTTTATGGTACAATATATTTCCCTGAATTGTTTGTTTCCGATAAATTACTTTTTGAGCTGAAGTGCGATTTGGGGGGTAATGTAAGAAAGAATACCCGTTTAAACATGCACCTCATCTTTGGAAAGCAGCAACACACCCTCAGCGTGATTTTGCAAGCATCTCTGGGAGGATGCTCTTGCAACATTTTCTTGAAGTAGGGCCACGTGGGTCACAGCAGGAAGGAGCAGAGTAAAATGGAGGACAGCACAGGCTTGGAGGGATGCGATTCCTGGGGAACCGGGGAGTGCCAGCCAGCACCAGGGCACAGACGGCTTCTCTAGCTTCTTTGAGTTCACTTTTCCCTTAAGCAGCTTGTACATGTGGAAGAGAAGTTCACCGCTGTTTTCCCCGTCCTTCTTCAGGTTTTCATGCAACATAAGGTCCATTTTATTTTCACTGCCCTTTCATCATATCCCACACTCTTTGGATGGCGAGAAAAGCATAAGTCAGTCAGTCACAAAGACCCATCAATACATTGACCTGCGTAGTCACAGTGACACTGGGAACACATGCACATGGATTCTGATGCTGGAGTTTTCTTATCTTTCAGAGCATCTGTTAAGATGCTAAAAAAAAAAAAAAAAAAAAAAAAGCTAGCTAGTTGTGTAAAATTAACCTCTTTTAGGGACTAGATAATAAATCATTTTTTTTTCAAATTAAAAGAAAAGGAAAGGTAAGTAGGCATGTTTTTCTTTCAGACAAATGTTTTCTAATAAGCAGTAAACGAGAGTTCCCAATATTCTTGTAAAGTTGCCCCAACAATATCAGAAAAGAAAGCACCTTGCTTCAAGTCTGCCCATGAAGTATACAGGAAGGGGAGTCCCCCACCTCCTTCCTGCCTCGGCAGTTCAAGGTTGGGAGCTGAGCTTGTTGCTTTCCAATCCCTGTGAAAACACCTGCTTCCTCACCTACTCTCCTGTGGCCAGAGTGAGGCTTTTCCCATTGACACAGTTCAAGAGGCGCTGCCACACCGTTCCTGTGTCTGGCGTCCTGGACACACATTTCTGAGGACGCCCAGCCAGCAGGGGTGCTGCAGGGTCTGGGAACCTGGAAGTGGCTGCCCCAGTGCCTTGGCAGTGCAGCCCAGGTCTTCCCAAGGATCCATCCTTGCCAACAAGTACACTGTCAGACTTGGGGACTTTCGCCAATCTGGCGGGTGCAAATGGCATCTCATTATTGTTTTAATTTGCACTTCTCAGATTACTGATGAGGTTAAGCATCTGTTCATGTGTTTATTTGCCATATTTTTTCCTCTGCAGTGAACCTATTAGGTTGTTTTCCTTTTTATTACTGACTTGAAGAACTTTTTCTTATATATATTTCAATGATTTCTTATATATATTTGTTAGTTAAACGTGCTGCCAATCTGTACCCCAGTTTATGGGTTATCTTTTCCCTGTTTTCCTTGTGTATTTGAGACGTGGAAGTTTTTCATTTAATGTGGCCAGATTTCTTGTTTTACTTTCTTGGGGTGGTTTCCTTTGAGGTCTGTGTTCTCTGTGTATTTAATAAATTTTTCCCACCTTGTAAAGTCATACTGAATTTTCTTGTGAAGATTGAAGTTTTGTGATGTTTGCAGTACACTTCAGATGGTCAGTGCTTATTATTTGCAGGGTGGTCCTGGATGGTGTTTCATTTTCCCCTGTGGATAGCTGAGTCTTCAGCACCAGTAGTCCTCAATTTCTACCTCCTTCCACTGCAATCCACCTCTCTCCTGCATCCCAGTACACTTTTCAAAAAGCTTCAGCAATTCTTACACAAATCTGTGGCAAATCTTTTTCAAAGATGCAGTCAATCTTCAGTGAGTCAATCGGATACCAACTAGTTCAAAGGAAGATAGAACGGATGCAGTTTGAGCCGGCTACATAGGAGTTCCTAAAGTAAAGTGGCTACCTCAGATATAGAACTGGCTGGCATCTTAGGGAGCAATGAAACTTTACTCTCGGGGTCCTTCTCTACTGGGCAGAGAGCACTTCCTGCCAGACAGATTCGTTTGCATGATGTTAATTTTCTACAAGAACTTGCTGTAGTTTACACAGTTTGGATCCTTATCAACAATAGTAAATCAAACAAGATTAGATTTCCCTAAGAGACTCACTTGAGGCTGATTGGTCAGATGACTCTGGCCAGTGTTGACGTCACCAGGCGGCTGTGAGAGCAAGTGTGGGCATTGCTGTGCCTTCTGATACTCGTAGGAGGCTGAAGAATCTGCATCACCAACCTCTCCAGGTGCTGTGGCTGCTACTGCTGTAGGAATCCAATATTGCCAATTTCTGGGCACCCATGACTATGATAAGAAGCACCATTATTCTTTAATCCTGTGTCCAAGGGGCAGGTGATCTCTCCTAACTGTTTCTCCATGTTCTGCTCCCCTGGGCCATCCATCCCTGGGCACGACAGGATGCCTGGTTGCTCTGTGGCATGGAAGCCTTTGGAGGTATGGAGTGTGGGAAACCTCTCACTTCTGTGCTTATTGGAAGAGTGACTGGCTGTCCTGGCTCGTTTCTTTCACGTACATGTAGAGCTGGCTTGTTAATGCACATGAAAAACAACCATGCTGTGAGAGGAGCCACACTGCCCCCGTGAACTTGGAGGACCGTTTTCCCTCATGCAAGCCCTTGGGTATCAGCAAAGCGTTTCTTCATTTAATTTGCTCTTTGATAGTATGTGGTGAGCCGTTTCTGTGAACTGTGGCCGCCATTACAAGATGGCGCTGATTTCCCCTGTAGTCTGTGACAAACAACTCCTTATCAGAATGAGTTGGCATGCTGTGACTTGGCACCCTGTGAGAAAGGTCCACGTGGCAGCTTCGCATTGGGGCTTAAGGTGCTTTATTAAGGCTGGGAGGGGCATCCAGGGGTTAAGAGGAAAAGTATCAGGGACCTGAATAAACGGCTGAAAGAAGATTCCTGAGTTGCGTCTTCCTTGCGGGCAAGGGGTCGCGACAAGTGGTGCCGAGACTCGGGAACCAGAACTTTCAGTCAGTCAGGGGTGGTGCACCGGTTACTCCCAGGTAAATGGGATCTGCGATGAAAGCAGGGATAGTCCCAGTAAGTGGGATCCGCGTCCAAAGCGGGGTCAGCTCCTCTGCAGAGAAAGAGAGAGCCTTATATTTATTGCAGCTGCACTGTGTACTTTCACTTTTGTTTTCTGTGTTTCTTTTGTTGTGTCATCTCGTTTTTGTTTTTTGTGATATCGCTTGTTGTTTTTTGTGCGTCTTTTGTTGTTGTGTCATGGGTGCCGCGTCTTCAAGTCCGCTCCTCCTGGCCCTAGATAACCTGTTACGTTCCAAGGGCCTGGAAGTGAAACGTAGTACTTTAGAGAGATTTTTACAGAAGACAGATATTGCTGCACCGTGGTTTGCATTCTCGGGCAGCCTTACTATACCTAGCTGGGATAAATTAGGCAAAGACCTTGACTTTGCTTCTGAGCAGGGCATGTTAGAGGGTGGGGTGATACCCCTTTGGAAGATGGTCCGTAGTTGCCTCACAGATGACAGATGTCAGGAAGCACTTACTAAAGGACAGGAAGTTTTAGAGCAATTACATGAGGAGAAGTCAGAAACGGCAGAAAGTGAGGTATCTCAGGAGGATGGGAGTGTGCGGAGCATGAAACAGGGGAGGAGGCGGCTGTCTCCGGCAAGAAGTGAGATATCTCAGAAGGATGGGAATGTACGGAATGTGAAACAGGGGAGGAGACGATTGTATCCAGATCTCAGTGCGCTGCGCACACCCCCATGCGAAAGTGGGTCAGAGAAAGAGGAGGATGAGGAGGAGGAGCTTGGGAGGCTGTCTTGTCAGCTAGGGAGTGTAGGCATGGGAGAAGGGAACAGAAATAAACAGGGGCTCAAGAAAAATGATCCTCCAGATCCACCGCCGTATGGTGGGGGTGTTTCGGGGAGAGCTTTCCATGCCCAAACATGGAGGGCTGTTAATGCTGAGATGGGTCTTGCTTATCCAGTTTTTCAGGATGACAATAGGGGAAGATTCCATGAACCCTTAGATTTCAAAATTGTGAAGACCCTGGCGGAGTCCGTGCGTACTTATGGGGTGGATGCCGCCTTCACACTAACTCAGGTGGAGAGTTTGTCTAGATACTGCATGACTCCCTCTGACTGGGCTAGCCTTGTTCGGGCTTGTGTTTCCCCGGGTAAATATTTGGACTGGAGAGCATTTATGCTAGAAGGCGCAATAGAGCAGGCCGCCCAAAACCATGCGGCGGGACACTCCGCTTGGGATAAGGACATGCTTTTGGGGCAGGGGAGATTTGCTAATCAACAGACAGGATTTCCTCTTGAGGTATATGACCAAATTGACAGCATTTGCATTCGGGCATGGAAATCACTTCCAAATAGAGGAGAGGTATCTGGTAATTTGACCAAGATTCTACAAGGCCCTACAGAACCCTTTTCAGATTTTGTTGCAAGGATGGTAGATGCCGCTGGAAAGATTTTTGGGGATCCTGATAGAGCCATGCCCCTTATCAAGCAATTGGTTTTTGAGCAATGCACCAAGGAATGTAAGGCAGCAATCACTCCTTATAAAAACAAGGGCATAGAAGCATGGATGAAGGTGTGTAGAGAGATTGGAGGACCTTTAACTAATTCAGGCCTTGCAGCTGCTGTCCTTCGGATTGCCAAAGGGGGAGGTCCTGGTGCCAGAACATGCTTCCATTGTGGTCAATCTGGTCATTTCAGACGGGAATGTCCCAAAAAAGGCAGTTTTACTGGACCTCCTTACGGTGGCCCTTCCAATGGCCTTCGTCTACCGGGGTTGTGTCCAAGATGCAAAAAGGGGAAACATTGGGCAAGAGAGTGTCAATCAGTGAGAGACATCCATGGACAGCCTGTTTCAGCTGGGCCAAAAAACGGCCAACGGGGCCCCCGACCCCAGGGCCCACAAATATATGGGGCAATGGAGAATGTCACACCCGCACCCGAGACATGGCCGTCTCTACGCCATCCCATGAAACGCGGAGAGCCACTACAGGCGCCGCAGGATTGGACCTCTGTTCCACCTCCAGACTCGTATTAACACCTAAGATGGGAGTCCAATGGGTGGAAACTGAGTTTAAAGGGCCTTTACCACCTGGCACTGTAGGTTTGCTAATTGGACGTGCATCCTCTATCTTGCAAGGTCTTCATGTTTTCCCTGGAGTCATCAGCCCTGATGCTGTAGGGACAGTAAAGGTTATGGTGGAAGCTCCAAGGGGCATTGTGTCTATCTCTCCAGGGGATCGGATTGCTCAATTACTAATTTTGCCTAGCTTGCATACCCACTTCCCTTCTGACTCAAGGTCACGGACGGGAGATGAAATTGGTGCCACCGGAGGAAATTGTGCCTATTTGTCACTGAATATGAGCAATCGCCCCACTTTGGAGTTAAGCATAGAAGGTAAATCTATTGTGGGATTGCTGGACACAGGGGCAGACCGTAGCATTATAGCCCTTAAGGACTGGTCTAAGGGATGGCCAGTGCAGACTTCTGATCAGTCCCTAAGAGGACTTGGATATGCCCAAGCCCCTCAAATCAGCTGTAGACATCTATCTTGGAAGGACCCGGAAGGACATCATGGTACTTTTCAGCCTTATGTACTTGATTTGCCTGTTTCTTTATGGGGCCGTGATCTGATGAATGACATGGGGTTTACTCTTAGCAATGACTATTCCCCGGTGTCTCAACAAATTATGCTAGATATGGGGTATAAGCCAGGTCTAGGACTAGGAAAACACCTACAGGGGCATAGGCATCCTGTGCAAGGTCATCAAAAGCTTAACAGATTTGGTCTGGGTTTTTCCTAGGGGCCGCTGGGGCTCAAATACCCATAACATGGCTCACCGAGGAGCCTGTTTGGGTGCCTCAGTGGCCTCTTCCCTCGGTTAAATTGGCAGCAGCCCATGACCTAGTTAAAGAACAACTTGACTTG
This sequence comes from Urocitellus parryii, assembly GCF_045843805.1. Taxonomy (NCBI): domain Eukaryota; kingdom Metazoa; phylum Chordata; class Mammalia; order Rodentia; family Sciuridae; genus Urocitellus; species Urocitellus parryii. Next base: position 213,869 of record NW_027554094.1, on the reverse strand, counting down.
GGTCACATCCAACCTTCTACTTCTCCCTGGAATACTCCCATATTTGTCATTAAGAAAAAGTCAGGGAAGTGGCGCCTACTGCATGATCTACGAGCGGTTAATGCTCAAATGCAACTTATGGGGCCCATTCAAAGAGGGCTGCCTCTGCTCTCCTCTGTTCCTCAGGGCTGGCATATTATTGCTATTGACATTAAAGACTGTTTCTTTTCTATTCCTTTGCATCCTAAAGACTCACAGCGTTTTGCATTCACCCTTCCCTCGTGTAACCACGAGGAACCAGATCAAAGGTTTGAGTGGGTAGTGTTGCCGCAGGGCATGGCTAATAGTCCTACGATATGTCAGAAAGCTGTGAGCGAGGGTCAGGCCGTTCTTGAGCAATTGCATGAAGAAAAATCGGAGGGGTCACATAGCGAGGTAGCAGAAAGTATTAGGAGTAAGAGGGGTGAACAGGCAAGGGAGTCTGAAGTTAAACAGAGGAGAAGGCTCTATCCGGACTTGACTGAGTTAAAACCTCCCAAGGACACAAGTAGCTCGGACAGTTCTGAGGAATTGGACAAGTTATTACAACAATTACGTAAGGCTAAGATAAGAAAGAAAAAACGGGAAACAACAGATGTAAAAGCCTGCTGTGAGAAGGGTTATAAATCCAGTTCTGGGGAGGAAGTTGAGAACCTAGAGGAGGGCTCTATACCTGATGTTCCACCCATAGATCCGCCCATTGCTCTGCCCCCTTACGTGGGAGGAGTCCAAGGCTCGGGGGGGGGGGGGGGGGACTTTTCATTCTCATTGGTTCTTCCACAGTCACTCAGACAGGACTTCTAGTCCCGCCTTCCAGCCACTAACCTGTACTGCTGTGTTTCAGATTTCTACCGGAGCTACTCAGAGCCTGTATTTAAAAAAAAAAAAAAAATGCCTACCTGTAAATGCTAACAAAAGATATCTTTTTCAGACAAAATTTAATTCCACAGGTTTCTATGTTACAGTCCTAAATTTAAGCTAGTTCTAAGTTAAATAACCTGACTTTTTCTCTACAGTTGTGTTACTAAATAATGTTCTATTGATGAGAGATATCAAATATGCTTCTTTATATTTTACTTTTAATTTTGAAGGTTATGAGGATACATTTGCTCACCGCAGGAACAAGCCGGCAAAGTTCCTGTGATGACCAAAAAATCCTTATTTTCATTGCTAACTATAAAAATAAAAATGCATACTCAAGGATCTTATTTCAGTTACATCAAGTGACGTCACATAGAAGAGTGCACTCTTAGTTAAAAATAAATTAAAATGGATCCAAATATTTTAAGACCACGTGGTTACATAAAGTTAATACAATTATAAGTCATGTTCTTATTCTTTATATATATATATATATATATATATATTTTAGATATTTAGATAACCTGTATTTGTTAATCTATAAATTAATTAGTACATGCCTAATTGACTAGTTAATATATATTTGCCTAATTGTTTTTCTTCAACAGGAAACCCATAATTTATGTTTTATATTTACATTTATCAGATACTCTGCCTTTTCAGTTACAGATATTTGAGATAAATGTGTTTACTATAAATTTGCTTTTAAGTAAAAATACAATCAAGTAATTTCTAATTCTCAAGGTTATTGTTCAAACTCATAAAATGATAAATTATTATAATTATTTTTCCAAAATATCTAAAGGTTTTAACTTTATTTTCATTGATATTTCTTATCAAAATATAATAATTTGTTTATAGATTCTAAGGTTTTCAAAAATTGTTCCAAAGTATAAAAAAAAAAAGGGGGGGCACATGCCTCCTCCTGGATGAAGAACCTTGGTGTCCTGTGATTTAGAATTAATCAACACATTTTATCTGGGATTTTGGCTGCTAATCAAAGGATAGATTTGCCTCAAGCTCAAGTTGAGGAATTGTCTGACCTAGTACATTTGGGTTGTATTGATCAACGTGCGCATTTATGTATAACCTCTGTCAGATTTTATGATTCCAGAAATGCCTCACGCATCATCGGAGAGTATCTATCCGGAACCTGGTCCATGGAAGCAGAAAACTTGATCCAGTCTCAACTAACTCAGATTGCTGTTTTGAATAGCACCCGTGTCGATCCAGTGACTTTGAGTCAATTCACCACTTGGATATCTTGGATATCTTCTGCCTTTTCCTTTTTTAAGGAGTGGGTGGGAATAGGCATTTTTGATGCAATGTGTTGCTTTGGTATGTTTCTTTGTTTGTGGCTTCTCTGTCGTCTCAAGGCCGACAATGCTCGGGATAAGGCTATGATCATACAAGCTCTTGCAGCTTTAGAAAATGGCAATTCACCTCAAGTCTGGCTTGCGCATCTTAAGCAGTAAATTTTTGACATGGTCGTTGCACCCCAAGTTATTATAACATTGCACTGGGATCGACATGTCTTTCCTCGCTGTTCTCTTAGTGTTGGAAAGCCCTTGCACTCTGCCGGTCTTGCTGCCATTGCACGCAGATGGGTTTCCACACTAGTGCTTCTCTATCGCTTTAAAGTCCGTGCCTTTCTTTCAGGGTGCTGTCAACTTGTTTGTCATTGTACACAGCCACAGTTCAGCCTCAGCTATCCCCCTCCGTCCACCATCGTCACGGTACAGGATGCGAGGCAAGGCACTGCACTTGAGTGATCCTTGGAGTGGACCTCAAGGAGAGCATGTCCTATTGCATGCGGGTTTGACGTCCTTCCTTACCCCACCTTATCCACGCCCTGCCCCACGAAAAAAGGCGTCGGCTGATATGGCCTCAGATCTGGGGAAGGGCCCTCCTTAGGGCTGAGCCATACTATGCAGCCACTTCTGCACAGTGGGATAGGACCTCTACTCTCGCCTGTATTGTCATATAAAAACAAAAAAGGGGGAACTGTGGTGAGCCGTTTCTGTGAACTGTGGCCGCCATTACAAGATGGCGCTGGTTTCCCCTGTAGTCTGTGACAAACAACTCCTTATCAGAATGAGTTGGCATGCTGTGACTTGGCACCCTGTGAGAAAGGTCCACGTGGCAGCTTCGCATTGGGGCTTAAGGTGCTTTATTAAGGCTGGGAGGGGCATCCAGGGGTTAAGAGGAAAAGTATCAGGGACCTGAATAAACGGCTGAAAGAAGATTCCTGAGTTGCGTCTTCCTTGCGGGCAAGGGGTCGCGACAATAGTATCTTTCAATAAAGCTTTGTTATATTCTCCAAAAAGTTTTACATTTCACTGAGTGTATTGCTAGTTATTTGTTAGGGTTATTTTAAAGAGTCTTCTATAGAAAATTTATTGGAATATTTACTCCATTTCTATTTAATGTGAGGACTAAACGTTGAAATTAATCTAACTTTGTACATTTTTACTTCTTTTTTAATTGTTTTTATTTTTTAAATACATGACAGCGTGCATCACAATTCTTATTACATACATAGAACACGATTTTTTGTATCTCTGTTTGTATACAAGCATGTTCACACCATTCCATGTCTTCACACATGGGCTTTGGATAATGATGTCCCTCACGTTCTTATTTTTCATTTCTTTTTGTCACAAGTTCATTGTTGCTTTCTTGATTTTCCTTTTTTAGTAATTTAAAGTTATATACTTTCTTTCTTTTAAGAGTAATTATAGGTGATTTACCATGCATATTCAACACTGAGAAACTGAAGTCATATTACTTTATTCTCCTTTCAAATAGATGTAGAATCCTGGAACTTAATTTGCTATTCTTTAGTTAGATTCTATTTCTATTAATTGTTATAAATACCTAATTTAGACATTTATCACTTTATATCACCACAATACATGACGTATGTCCCTGTGACTCTGTGGCCTTGGACACCCTCTTCTTCCTCCAGACATGCATCTGGTGCTCATTGAGAACGTCCTGAGCTGGTCTGTGTGGCACACGCCTGTATTCCCAGAGGCTCAGGAGGCTGAGGCAGGAGGATCACGAGTTCAAAGCTAGCTTCAGCAAAAGCGAGGCGCTAAGCAACTCAGTGAGACACTACTCTAAATAAAATACAAGACAGGGCTGGAGATGTGACTCAGTGGTTAAGTGCCCCTGAGTTCAATCCCCCTCCAAAATAAAAAGAATGTCATGAGCTTTTGTGGGTAGCAAGCCTTCTGATGTTTACACTTTATTGAGAACATCTCTATTTTATCCCTTTTATACAACAATAGTTTCATTGGCCAGAAAATTCGGGGGGGGGTGGTATTTATTTTTCTCAGTGCTTTAAAGATAGCTGATTGGATTCAATGTTGTACGTGTGTAGGTGTGTCGAGGAGTAGATTTCTTCCCATTTACCCCTCTACAGCTGAGTCCCAGGATTTGCTCTTCAGCAGTTCTGAGATAACCCTACCTAGCATTGCTTGCTATGGTCTCACTCAGTCAGAATACTGATTCCAAATGAGGGTCATCCCCTGCTGCTGCATCAGTGACACTTCATCTCCCATCTGTCTGCCTCTGTGCCATACATTGGTTGGTTCTTTTAACTCTGTATTCCAATTTACTAATTCTCTTTCCAGTTGGGTCTAATGCACCACTTAATCCATCCACCAGGTTTTTGATTTTAAGTATTATATGATTTTTATTTAATGTAAATATTTGCTAATTTGGAGGTTCTCATATCCTTGCCACATCATTTGATAATACCTTTAGTATGTTCTAGTTAATTGGCTTTATTTTGTAGAGCAGTTTTAGATTTACTGAAACACAGAAAGAACGCCCAGAGTCCCCCTGGACCCCTTCCCCTACACTTTGTTTCCCCCCACTGGACCCATGGCCCTCCTGGCAGGGCAGTCCGTTTGCCCAGCTCGTGAACCAGTACTGACGCACTGCTATTGACCACGTCCATGGCTTTCATAGGGTTCCGTCTTCATGACGTAGAGTCTGTGGGTTTTAGCAAACATAATGGCAAGTATCATTGCCAGAGCATCACACAGAATTAGTTCTCCAAAACTTCCTCCATGCCTGCTGTCCCCCTCCCCAGGCTCCTTCGCCTGACACTGGTCTTTCACTGTCCTCAGTGTGGTCTTTTCCAGGGGGTCATGTGGTCACAACCATGCAGCCTGCAGCCTTCTCAGATTGGTTTCTGTCACTGAGGATGTGCCCTTGAGCTTCCTCCATGTATTTTCATAGCTTATGGCTTGTTTTTTATCACTGACCAATGTACGCCTTCAGGTGACCCAGCTTGTTTTTCCAGCCACTTACAGAAGGACATCCTGCTTGCTTCTGAGTTTTGGCCATCGGGAAGAAGGCTGCTATGAACATCCTGGGAAGACCTCTGTGTGCACGCGACTCACCGGGCGGTCATGAGGGTTGCCAGGGATCCCTGGGCATGAGGCGAGCGCGTCTTGGCTGTGTGAGACCCGCCGGCCACTTGCTGCAGCGGCCAGTGGCGAGTGAGCCCTCCCGTCATGCCCCCTCCTCCCCCACCCTTGCTGTTGCTGGTGTTCTGCATTTTGGCCGCTCTGGCAGGCGAGCAGAGGTGTTTCAACTTGGATTTCCCTGAGTATAGGGGATGTGGAACCGCTTGTCTGGGGCTTATTTGCTGTCTGTCTGTCTTCCTTGTTGAGGCATCTGTCCAGGTCTTTTGCCCAACTTGTAACTGGGTTGCTCGTTTCCTTGTGGATAAGTTGGGAGTGTTCTGTGTGTATTTTGAGTTCCATTCTTTTATCATATATGAGTTTTGCAAAAATTTTCTTCTGGCTGTGGCTTGTATTTTCATTCTCTTCAGAGAATCTTTCACAGTGTAAGTTTTGATTTTAATGAAGTTAACCTATGCATTTTACATTTCATGGACTTGATTTTGGACCGTGATTTTGGTTATCAATGAATCCAAAGCCAGCTAGGTTTGCACCTCTGTGATCTTCTAGTCTTACAGTTTTGTGTTGAAAGCCACAACCAAGTCAAGATGGCACCTGGCATTTTGCCAGAAGGAGTAGTTGAGAAGTAATGCCAGCGAGCCATTAAGATGATGATCATTAAGCTGTGTATAATTATTAAGATAATGACTGATTGCTGTAACTGGATGATGCTAAATTGAAACAAGCTGTGTATTCAGTTATTTATATAAACCTCTGCTGTCCGGCAATAAGGCGACTCCTGCTACCTCGGGTGCCCGCTACTTTTGAGTTCTCATGGAGTTCCCATTGAGTTCCCGTTAGTTCTCAAGGAGTTTCCATTGAGTTCTGGTTGAGTTCCCATTGGGTTCGGGCAATAAAGTAGTTCCTGTTTGAACCTACAAGTGGCTTCTGACCTCCTGGTTATTTGTGCCCAGCCAGACTACAGCAGTTTTGCACTTTATAATTAGGCCTCTGATCCTAAATATCTGTGATCACCCACTGAGTTACTTTTTGTGAGGAGTTTAAGGTCTGTGCCTAGGTATTTTTGGGGGGATGCTCAGTTAACACAGCCATCTCTGCTCCACTCTGTGCCTCTGCTCCTTTGTGACTGAACTTGTGTGGGTCTGTTCTGTTGCCTGCGTCCTCTGCTCTGTCAAGTGCAAAGCTGTCAAGATCACAGTAATTGTCAGGGTCAGGGCGTGTCAGTCCTCCAACTTTGTTCTTGACCTAGTAATTTCCAAAATGTAGGAATTAGGTATGTATTTAAATATTATATGCAAGAATCCCCAAATCTGCAGAACTCGTAGTCTGATTCAGTGATTTTTGCTGCTCCTAAACCCTGCTGTTTTCTTCTCTTTTACTATTTTATTTTAGTTGTAGGTGGACATAATACCTCTATTTTATTTTTATGTGGTACTGAGGATCAAACCCAGGGCCTCACACATGCTAGACGAACTCTCTACCACTGAGCCACAACTCCAGTTCCCCTGCTGGATTTTTAATTGATGGAAATACTGAGCTCACATTTTCTGCAGAAATTCTTTGAGGCCTGATGTGAAGGTTCTTTCCCTCATAAAAGATCTTTGCTTGGTTCTCAGTTGCACTGCAGGACCCCCTATAGCAGGTTTCAGCCTAGGTCACTGGAACACTCCTGCTTGATGCACAGGTGGAAGTGGGGAACTTCAGAGGTGTTTTTTGGTTCTTCTCACATAGATGAGGAACAGACACTTTTCTTTATCATCGTGTTTTGTGGGTCAGGTGGGATTGTCAGATAAAACACAGCATGTCCATTCCAGTTTCAGACATACTAAGTAGAGCCTTACTATCTGCAGCCACAGACTGACTTAGACAACAAGACTCACGTTTGCCTGAAATCACATCCAGCTGGGTCCTCGGGGGCTTGTCACAGTCTGGCAAGCTGAGCCAGAGTGCTTTGAGAACAGTTTCTCTCTCCCTTGGGGTCAACCTGGGGTGCTCCGGTTTGAAAGTTGGTGGGTGTTAGAGGAGGCCATTGCTGTCTCCTTAGAGAGCCCCAGGTGCTGCTGATGGCAGGGCCCAGCTGTTACATTTGGGCATCCATGGTGCTGTCCATTCATTCTTTGCTAGCTCAGGGTTGCACCGGGATTTTAAAACACCTTCTCCCCAGCACTCAGGAGCAGTCGGCAACAGGAGAATGTTGCTGACATCTCATCCAAAGCACCAGCTGGCTTGCTGGTGCATTCCTTGTCCAGAGAACGAGCCCTCCTCAGAGATGGCACTGGGGGGAGGGTGGTGCATGCTCCAAGCACAGGGAGGTCTGTGCACTGTGTGCCCAGGGCCTCCGAGAAGCTGGACTAGGGTCTCCATCTGACCGCTGTATCCAGAGCCTCAGCAGGTGCCCAGGCAGAGGATCCTTGCAGGGACTCCTCCACAGGCGCTGTCCAGCTGCAGGTCAAGGTAGCGCAGAGACTGTGTCGGTGTCTATGAACCCAGAGGGCCAGAAGTGAAGATGAGCCTGGCCATGTACAGCCTCACTGAGTGACTGGGCAGTGAGGGCTGCAGACAGCAGGTAGGCAGAGAAGTGTGGCCCGTGGAGAAGACCTCTCTAACGGAGCGGGCAGACACCTGAGGGGAGAGCATGCACTTGGGGGTGCCTGGGCCGGGGTCTGAGTTTAGCCAAACCTCCACAGATTTGAACTTGAGCATCTAGCTTGGCCACCGGACACTCCATTTTCCTTACTTTAAATCATGGGGTCTGTGCAAAGGACCATGCTGGGAGGCACTGTGTCCACCCTGGCCTGGGAGTGCAGCACAGCTCCTGTAGTGACATGTCTGCACTTGCCCAGGGACAGGCTCCTGCCCAGGGAGGCAGCCAAACCAGGTGAGAAGAGCAGGGGAGCTGCACCACCCAGGAGCATGGGCACAGAGGCTCCCAGAGCCAAGCTCAAGCCCAGAAATGTGAACAGGGTGACAACGGGAATAAACAGTCATGTCAACAAAAGTGAGGAAGATAGAAAATACAAGAGAGGGTCAGCAAGGATGAAAGAAGGTGGATCAAATACCCTAACATGAATCTGCCATAAAAAGTAGATTGCTAAGATTGGGTTGAATACTTTGAAATGCCATGTGGCTATCAAGGTAAAGTGAAAAAAAATAAAGACCATGAAACATAGCATCAAATAAATGTGAGTGAGTAAAACAATAGGAAGCTGATGGTATTCACAGCGAGGTGCAGCGCCTTGAGGCTTCTGCCAGTTCAGCCTCCTACAGTGAAAGCTGAGTGCAGGGCTGGGTGTGGACCCTGGTGCTATCTTCAGTCCCATTAACCCTAGACACACGCCCAAGCTGTATATGTGATCCCCTTCTCCATCCCCAAGGCCTCTACGTGACCCTCTTCTCCATGCCTAAGCTCTCTCTTTATGACCCACTTCTCCATCACAAGGCTCTCTGTGTGATCCCCTTCTTCATCCCCAGGCTCTCTCTGTGATCCGCTTCTCCATCCTCAGGCTCCCTGTGTGACCCACTTCTCCATTCCCAGGCTCCCTGTGTAATCCCCTTCTCCATCCCCAGGTTCTCTGTGTGATCCCCATCTGCATCCCCAAACTCCCTGTGTGATCCCATTCTCCATCCCCAGGCTCTCTGTGTGATCCCCTTCTCCATCCCCAATCTCTCTGTGTGATCCCATTCTCCATGCCCAGGCTCTCTGTGTGATCCCCATCTCCATCCCCAAACTCCTTGAGTGATCCCCTTCTCCATCCCCAGGCTCTCTGTGTGATCCCCTTCTCCATGACCAGGCTCTCTGTGTGATCCCCATCTCCATCCCCAAACTCCCTGTGTGATCCCCTTCTCCATCCCCAGGCTCTCTGTGTGATCCCCTTCTCCATCCCCAGGCTCTCTGTGTGATCCCCTTCTCCATCCCCAGGCTCTCTGTGTGATCCCCTTCTCCATCCCCAGGCTCTCTGTGTGATCCCCTTCTCCATCCCCAGGCTCTCTGTGTGATCCCCTTCTCCATCCCCAGGCTCTCTGTGTGATCCCCTTCTCCATCCCCAGGCTCTCTGTGTGCTCCCCTTCTCCATCCCCAGGCTCTCTGTGTGATCCCCTTCTCCATGCCCAGGCTCTCTGTGTGATCCCCTTCTCCATCCCCAGGCTCTCTGTGTGATCCCCTTCTCCATCCCCAGGCTCTCTGTGTGATCCCCTTCTCCATCCCCAGGCTCTCTGTGTGATCTAAAGTAAGTTTCTGTTTTATAATTAAAAGTTATAATATATTGCATTACACAAAAATTTTTGAAATCCATAGGTGTTCCACTTTGTCAGGAGGCCAAATTCACTACTCACTTTCCCATAACATCCACTATAATAAAGGCAAAAGATTGAACAATACAAGTAGCCATAAGAATGTAATACAAACTAAAATAAAAAGTCTAGTTTATCACTATACTTATTTCTCCACCATGGGGAATAATCAGAGGATGACTCTTTAGTTATGACTTTTCTGTTATCCATCTGACCTTTTATCCTGGGATGACCATGTTTAATGCCTTTTAGTAGATACCACCAGCCTGGGCACTAAATCAATATGGAAATTAAATTGGCAATCCAGAACACATTGATTTATGAGTTTGCATTTCTCCTTTACATTTCATAATATTTTTGAACATTCATAAATTAAACATAAAATCAATTTAAATTAAAAGTTAAGGGGCAGTAACCCTCAGGTAGATGCTTAATGGTTTATTAGTTTATGAAATATATAAGGTATACTAAACTTTATATTGGTGTTATTGTTATTTAATATTTTCTACATACTCAAAGGTACTATCAATTTGTGTTCATTCAGGACCCAATTGCCCAGTTTTTTAATTATATAGCCTGCCTTATTCTACAATTAAACTTTTGTTCATTAATTTTATTCTAAATGTTGGTTCTTCAAAAAAAATGTTAGGAGAAAAAAAATGAGATTGTTGTACTTTAGAAGTTCCATTAAAACTTAGAAACAGTGCCCTCTTTGGGAGCATTTTTATTTGCAACTAATAATACTTTAAAAGTTATGTGTTTAGTGGGCTGGGAATGTGGCTCAGGCGGTAGCGTGCTCGTCTGGCATGCGTGCGGCCCGGGTTCGATCCTCAGCACCACATACCAACAAAAATGTTGTGTCCGCCGAGAACTAAGAAATAAATATTAAAAATTATCTCTCTCCTCTCTCACTCTCTCTTAAAGAAAAAAGTTATGTGTTTAGAGAACATTTAAGGATGTGAGAATGTTTACAAGATAATACTAGGAGAAAGACATAACATGTCCTAAATTATTTACTTGCATTATATAGGCATTCATTTTATTCAATGCATCTCTCATTGTATTTCTAGTGCATACATATCATCAAGAATAAAGCAGAGAAAAGAAAAAAAAGCAGATGTAGGAATGCCTTCATGGAGCCTGCATTCTAAAAAGAAACAAATATTAAACCATGAATTATATAAGTCACATTAAGCAGGAATGTTTAGTAGTAATTATTGTGTAGTAACCACTATTCCCCTTGCATTAGTCCATATCATCCTCCTAACAGCATTACAAAGGAAATACAGCTATTATCCCTATACAGATGTGAAAACTGAGGCACAAAAATATTAAGTAACTAGTCCACGTCCAACAGCTGGAAAGTGATGATGCTGAGTCCTAGCATAGACACGGGCTGTCTAGCATTAAAGTGTAGGGGCTAAACCCCTTGGTTCAGCCTTTCTAGTATGGTGAATCCTTACAAAGGGTTGAACTTGCTGCTATAACAAGACACATGTGGTGCTTGGAAAATTGAGCAAAAATTTTCTCTGGGAAATAATTGTTGGAATGAGTTTTCAAGGCCGAGTGGGAACGAACTACATATGCATTAATATGAGCAAGAGAGGGAGGCTGACTTAAAGAGAATGTAATGTGCAAAGGGGTTGAAGTGAGAAGCATGAGAGGAGTTAGAGGAGCAGTGGGAAGTCCACAGTGGCTGTAGAGCAGTCAATGGGGATGTGGACAGGAAAATCTGGAGTAAATTCCAGGAACACCCCTCTGAATTAGAACTGGACACTCTGGTTTCATTCTGTATATAATCAACCTCTCCTTTATCAATAGACATCATGATAAGCTACAGTTAGAATCACTTGGGAGAGTCTTACAATTCCTCATCTCAGACCAACTATTTCAGAATCTCTGGAAAGGCACCAGGTTTTAATAGCTCTAAAGGATGCAATCAAGATTGAGAACCAGTTAGATGATTATCAGTTTATAAGATCTAGTGACATCTAAATTAGGAGAAACCTCCAGAACAAAAAATGTGAATAATATTATTATCATGATTGAGTGTAGTTTTGAATTATGAATACATGTCACTAGAGGAGGTGACATGAAGGAGTATCTGATGGGAACTGATGTGAGCTGCATGATACTCAAAAGAAGTATTGTTCTCAGCTCCATGTTGGGACAACCAGATGTGGAGTGCTGACCTCAGGTGAGAAAAGAGGAAGGGAGACAAATCAAAGGCTTAGGATGATATGAGCCTTTGATCTAGGGACATCCCTTCCCCACAGTGCCCAGTGTTTACCTTCTGGGCTGAGAGAGAGATCTATAGGGTGGGGTGGGAAAAGTCAGGTTTGGGGTTTAACCTGAAAGTGCAGGCCTATGGAGCACTACTGAAAAGAAAAGAGCATGGAGAGCTAGTGACCCATCAACAGCCTGCCCTGATGGAGAGTCCAGAGGGGGTGATTGTCATTCAGGACCTTGCTGAAATATTGAAGATGTGTCTCCATCCCAAACCTTCAGGAAGGCTTTGCCAAGTGTTGATGTGCAGTGTCTATATGAACGAAAAAGATTATGATGATTATAATAAACATTATTTATTTGAGCCCCCTAAAATATATGTGATTTTTCAACATAACAAAAAACTTGAAGTTGAAAGCATTTGATTGCAAGAACCCAAGTGTTTTTAGAAGCAGAACTCTTTCCTCCTCCTCTTCCTCTTCCTTCTCCTTTTCCTCCTCCTCCTCCTCCTCCTTTCTCTCTCTTTCCCTCTCTCCTCTCTCCTTTCTCTTCTCTCTCCCTTCCACTTAGTAAGTCAATAGTGGAATAAAGGAAATTAAGGAGAGTGAAATTGCATATGTTTTGTGGGTGTCTTTGAAGAATTAATTGAAGAACAGCATAAATAGACCAAGACATTAGAATGTAAGCTACTTCTGTGGACCAGGTGAGACATGGTAGTAGCTTGGAATGGAGCCTAGTGGCAGTTGAAGAGGAAGAAGTGGCAAGTGTGAGATTTTGCCTCAAGCATCAACAATAGTTAAAGCAAAGGAGATTACGACAGATGGAGTAAGACAGATGGACATGGATGTACAATTATAAGAAACATATCATTTTGCCAGTTAGAGCTATTATCTCTATTTTCTCTCTCAAATCTTTTATCATCTTTTTATATTTTTTAATGGGTAGCTGATAATAGAATGGTGGAATAAATATATAGCACACTCCTAATTTCATATAGAAAATAAACTGGAAAAATACTGACAAATGTAGATAGTGATGAACTCTGGATGGGTAGTATCACAGGGCGATTCCAAGAATAAAAAATGGTCTCTACTTACAGAGCATATGCATGCCAGGCAACTCCAAGTCTCTTTGCTGACATTATACACTTCATCCTCAATTTCTAAGGTATAGAAATGTTTCTTGGAGCTGGAAAATTTAAAATAGCATTAATTACTTCAACTGTTTAAAAATATACCATTCAAATTCATATAACATTGAGGTGAACTAAAACCACAACCCAGTGTCTTTCAGACATGAAAGACTCAATAATGACAATAATAGTTGCTGAACATTCATTGAGTGCCAAGCATCATGCTAAGCGTTTTGCAAGTATTAAAATTCTCACAAATAATTATCCCTATTTAGCCAGTGGAAAAGCCTATCCTAGAGAGTTCAAGTATGTTTTCCATGGTCTTATGTCTTTGTAATTCTGTAGAGTCTGAAATTCAGGGAAGGGATAAAGAGTTCAGGGTCCAGAGCTGGAGTCTCTCTCTCAAAAGAGACTTCCAAGGACCCCCTTAACTCTGATCTCTGAGTGTTTAAATTTAGTTATATTTATGGAAACTTTCTTCATTTATTTACTTATCTATTTCAAATGTTCACTTACGCTTTTGATATTTTTAGAGCACAATGTTTTCAAACATAGAAGAACACATAGTGATATATAATCCCTCAAATAGTTATTGTCTTCTTTTTACAAAAGAGGATGAATTCAAGTATTATAAGGTCTGTATAACAGGTTATAAACATTACCAATGGCAACCAAAGAAAGAAAAGTCAATAAATATATTGAATTATGTGGATGCCTGGAATAATTTCCTGAAAATATAATGTAGTCATTTTAAGGTAATCATTTTATTTATTCCACCCCTCAATTCTACTAAGGCTTCATTCATAGTGACTGACTGTCAAAGAACTAAGACTGATTTCAAGTAGAACAATGTAGCACACGTTTAAAGGCAGTAAAATTGAGCTGATTAAAAAATGTTGGGACAGGCACAATGGCACGTGCTTGTAATTAATCCCAATGGCTTGGGAGGCTGAAACAGGACAATCAGGAGTTCAAATTCAGCTTCAGCAACTTAGTGAAGCCCTAAGCAACTCAATGAAACCCTGTCTCAAAATAAAACAATAAAAAAGGGCTGACTCAGAGGTTAAGCACTGCTGGGTTCAATCCCTGGTATCAAAAATAAATAAATAAATAGATAAATAAATAAAGTTTCCATAAATATACCTAAACAAAAACACCCAGAGATCAGAGTTAAGGGGCTCAAATCCTCACTTAGGCCTTTGATATTTATAGAGCCCATCAGTAGATACATGGCTCATAGCTAATTATCATATCATGTAAATAGCCTACCTTAAATACATTTTCATTGCAGTTTATTATAAAATCATCTTTACTACAGTGATTTTGTTTATTGTTTCAGTTAGAGCAAAATTTATATTCCCATAATAAAGCAGAGTATATGCTCTTATCTTTAACTCCTGTGTATCTAAAATGTAACCTTTTTTTGAGACTGGAATGGTAAGTTACAATCTCAGTTCTTTAATTGACATACTTACCTGAAGTAATTCATCACCAAGTAAAGAAGCACTTTTCCATCTTTTTAGTACTTCCACTTTTTGTTGATTAGTCCAGAGGCTGAAAAGAAGAAAAGGGATTGTGTTTTCTTTTTTTTTTATTGTTGTTTATGCTTCTTAAAATTAGACATAGGCAAAGTTGTGAACAGCTATTGAGGTTCCTCCATCTTAACTCCTCTCCAACACACAAAGGTCATGTTGAGCAACACAGAATGGACAATTCCTATCCCAAAGAAGAAAGAATGTGTTGGTGCAAAAATTAATTGTTGAAGGAAAGGGAATTCACATGTGATTTTTAAGATTAGAGTGCTTGCCTGGCACGTTTGAGGCCCTGGGTTCAATCCTCAGCACTCCATAAAAGTAAATAAATAAAAATAAAGGCATTGTGTACAAATAAAAAAATAAATATTTTTAAAAATTGGATTATATTGTAGTCGGAAGTCAGATCTGTACCTTCGAAAGCCAGAAGTTTTAAACAGTGACTGTTTTACTTAGGGTGAAACAAGTGTAGTAAAGAAGTGCTCTTGATTTTAGAAATTTAATAAGTTTTGAAACATGTAAGAAAACTCTGCAAAGAGAACTTTACCAAAAATCCATGGACACTGCCTTCCTAGAACTACATGCTACTGACAGAACAAGGTAAAAAGTAAAATGTTCAAGCAATGCTTTCTTTACCACTAGCCATAGTTTTCCTCTCTAGATAAGCACATAATTCATACATGTTCTTTGTATATAGGCTATTATTTTGTCTCTAGTGCTATTTTTTTTTTGGTCTATAAAAATGATAGAGCATGTATCATTGCTGTTTTCTTTCCATTTGTTCTCTTTTGTTTTACCTAGAAAGCATGGTATCTTAGTCCATTTGGACTGCTATATCAAAGCACCGTAAACCAAGTGTGGCTTATAAACAACAGAAACTTATTTCTCACAGTTCTGTCGGTTCAGAAGTCCACGAAGATGGCTCCAGCAGATCCACTGTCTGGTGAAGGGCCCATTTTCTGGTTGACAAAAGGTGCCTTTTCTCTATGTCCTCACATAGTAGAAGGGGCAAGCAATCTTTCTTGGGCCTCTTTTATGAGATCACTAATCCCATTCATGAAGGCCCCATCCTCATAATGTATTCACCTCCCAATGTCTCCAACTTCTAATGCCATCACTTTGGGCATGAGGATATACACATATGAATTTTGGGTAGATATGAACATTCAGAAAATAGCACCTGGTTAAAGGAGTTGTTCTGTCACCATTGGTTTATAAAAAAAAAAAAAAAAAAAAAAAAAAAAACAGTGACTGACAAAAAGAAAAAAAAAAGCCTGGTTGAACATATAGCATTAATTAATTAGATAATGGTCTGTGTCTGTGAATAATTTGGTCCTGGAAATTAGAAAATATGTGAAAAAGCCAGAGATTATAGCTTTGTAAATTAGCTAAGTGAGGCCAAATGAAGCTAAGGGACTTGCTGTGGTACACAGAATTCAAATTATTTGCATCCCTGATGTAAACATTCTGCATAATGTTCAGAACTGTGAATATGAAGGGTGTTGTGGTTTAGATGTGGTGTCTCCCAAAAGCTCATGTATGAAACAATGCAAGAAGGTTTGAAGGAGAAATGATTGGGTTATAGTCTTGACCTAATCAGTGAATCGATCCCTGATGGGATTAACTGAGTGGTAACTGGAGGCAGGTGGAAGTAGTACATTGTGGGCGTGGCTATGGGGTATATATTTTGTATCTGGCTAGTAGAGTCTCACTGCTTACTGATCACCATTTGAGCTGCTTCTCTCTGCCACACTCTTCCCCCATGATATTCTGCTTCACCTCAAACCCTAATGAACAGAACCTGCTGTCTATGGAGATAGACCTCTGAAACTGTGAGCCCTCCAATGAACTTTTCCTTCTTCTACAATTGTTCTGGTCAGATCTTTTAGTCCTAGCAGTGAAAAATCTGACCAAAACAATAGGTTTTACTCTCATGATGAGGTTTAACTTTGTATGATAAAGTTGACCTTAAAGTAGATTATATGCATGGTTATGATCTAATCACATAAGACCTTGAAAAGCAGTTTTCTTTGGCTAGCTGCAGAACAGGAACTCAGATTTTGGAGAACTAGATGGACTCCATGAGCAATTGCTGGCTTGAAGAGGGAAGAGTCATGTAGAAAGTATAAGAAGCCTCCAGGAGCTGAGAGGAGCCCCCTAGCTAATAACCAGCAAGGAATCAGAAATCTCAACCTTACAGTTGAAAAGAAATTATTTGCCAACAACTAGTGAGCTGGGGAGAGCACCCTAAATCAAAGAGGAGAAAGGTCACCCCAACACCCCAGTGAGACTTTGAGAAGAGAATACAGTGATAACATGCCCACACTGCTGACCTACAAAACCTTGGACCTTATAAATGAGTATCATTTTAAACTTCTGAGTTATTCACATTTTATTCCCTAGTAACAGAAAATGCATCCATTTGCCTAAGAGTCTGTTGTTATTAAGTGATAGCCTAAGGCCTCCTGAGATGCAGGAAAAAGTCTTTTACCTCCTATTGTAGACAGCAATGACAACGATTTCAGTATGGATCCGATCAACCAGCTCCAAAGTGTATGATCAAAGTTTAGTAACCCACTGGGTTAGAAATAGCTAAATTACTATTTCCTAATGAATAAGAGAATGTGAAAACTGATATTTATAGTTTGTCCAACATTAATTCTGAATAAAAAAAACTACCTCAGAGAAAATGGAATATTGTTCCCATCAAACTGCATGGTTAGAAGCCAAAACAACAACAACAACAACAACAACAAAAAAAAAAAAAAAAAAAAAAAAAAACGGAAGCTACTTCAACATTCCAGACCTCTCAGGTCTGATGTTGCTAGCTAGAAACCAGAGGGGTATTTTGTGATTGGAATATGGACTCTGAACATAATTTTGTAAAAGCACCATCACCCTATTAAGACTTGAGTAAGACTTTTGCCACATGCAAAACTTTCCATTTCATCATGTGAAATTACTCTGAAGAAAAATGTTATGATTTCCAGATTTAAAACAACCCAATGTCATTAGCCACTTACCCAGTTAGAAAATCTCTCACTTTCCCATCTTCCTAAAACCAAAAACAGAAATGACTTGGTCAAAGGGAAAAAGGATTCACCAAGTACCCATATGTTTCTTGGTATATGAAACTTGGAGTCGTGTTGGCAATGAATTCTAATATTATATTAGTACCACTTTTCATACATCAGACAATAGGGAAAATCATGTAATTTCTACCACACATGATCTAACTGTTGTGACTTTGCTGATGAGGGAAATAGTGGCTTCGTCTTTCCTGTGGCGTGCCGTCTCTATTAGACTTTGTAAACTGCAGCAGTTGAAATCTAACCAGCCATTACTAATAAGCATATGTTAATTGTTGCAGAGATCATAAGCAGGTCAATTAGGAGGCAAAGACTGGAAACGAAGGCAACATTCAGCTGGAGGGAAAATCCAGGGCAGGTGGCCAGCATGGTCTGCCCTGGCGGGAGCTCTACACATCTTGAGTAGAAGCTCATTTAATGTTTTGATTTGCTGAATTTGCATTTCAAATTTTCATTCCTAATAGACAATATAGTCAGTCTTTGTTAATGAGGACTCTGATTACATGTGCCATTATAATTGGGAATTAGCAGACCAGCCTTGTTTTGGAGATTAAACCCAAAGCAAATTGGATTAAATACGGTGTGACTGAAGCCTCCTCTCTCTCTTTTTGTTTTTTTAGCTGAGTCAAAGGTGAAAAAAAAATCCATTGGTTCCAGGCATATGGCTCATAACTTTATTATCCTGTTTAGAGCTTTGATTATACTTTAAAAATAGTCTTCTTTGGCAGAGTTCATCTATAGTTTTTTTTAAAAAATGTTTATTACATTTCCCTCTATAAACTGAGCAGGCTTGAGAGCAGATCATGAAATATCTGGAATTAATTATAGAATGTACACACATATAGTGGTAGTTTTTAAAAATATTTTTATAAAACATTTTATATCTAAAAGCAGTGAGGGAATATCACTTCAAAATGAGATTTGTGTGAAATCATACAACCTATCTTCATAATAATATAGTTCAAATTATTATGCTCTGTTTTTACAAGTCTGTGAAATTTGTTTCTTAAATTTTGATATATTACCTTAAGAAATACAAAGATGGGAAATAAGTATTACATTACTTGTATCAATTCACAAGAACTCATTTTATCATGACAATTACAATACAATTTTTATATTTTAGACCATAGGTATCATAACCATTAAGTAACATATAGCTTAGGGTTATGTGGTCTTTCTTTATTCTCTGGGGTCATTTAATATTGTAATCCAGTTACACTCCAACATTTTCATTATTAAGTTTAAGACCAATTCTTCAAAAACTACCACTAATCCCAAGTCATTGGAAAATCATGCTTATTAATTCCCATGAGATTCAGTTAGATGTTTGTTTGGCTATAGGCCACCTTAATTACACAACAAAAGGAGATCTTCACAAGATGAAGAGAAATTCAAATATTTTCTGAGTGAATATTGGTCTTTGAAGACACACAAATGAGGTTGGACCTGGATGTTAACAATCTTGTACACTTTTCAGCCATAAAATGTTAATGTGTGGAGAAATGAAGAAAGGGAAACCTTTTACACAGGTTTAATGTTTTGTTCAATTGCATGGTGTTTCAGAGAAAAATAATTATGGTAAAAGTAGCTATGCAAATAAAGATTAAGGTACTCATGTCCTTCCCCACCCAGCAATATCTCACCATGAGAACAAGAGAAAGTGGAAAAGTTTCCAAGTATGTGCCTTCCACTATACAAGTATTAGGCATTATTTCTTCAGGAATGCTTGTTAATTCTTTAGTCACTCAATTACATATGGATCACTTAGGCCAATGTCTGATTTGATGAGATAAAGAAAGTAATGAAAAAAAAAAGAAAATAATGGCAGTTGCTGAGATACAGGTTTTCATGGAGAATGGATAGATTCCTTTGTGCATAGATTTGATGAGGAAAGGACTTGTCTCAGTTAAACTAACAGAAAATTACAATTTAAACCGTATATGACATGTTTTCTACAAAGACAGAATGTAATGTACTGGACTCTAAGCTTTCCCAAATATGATAATATTACTAACTTGAAATTTTATTCCTTAAGTTCCATAAGAATAACTTCGACTACATTCTTAACACTTCAGTCTGAAACATGAATGAGTTAAGGATCTTAGGCCATCTTGTAATTATCAAACAGGAATAAATCATCACTGTCAAAGTTTATTGTTATTTACTAATTGGAAGTTCCCTTTGTCAGATAGACAATATTTTGTTTGCATATTTATTTTAAGTTTGCTGGTTTTATATATTTATGTAATCATAAGATAAATTGTTTTGTTTTAATTATAGATAACACTATAGTAAGAATAATAACTTATTAGCATATCTTAAGTGATTTTAAAATGTTTAAAAGGTGAAATTCATCCAATATTTTATGAACTATATAAAATAGACTGGAATGGTATGGGATGAGATAGGAAATATAAGAATGCATCCCTGTATTGAGACTTTTTTGCATGAAATTTGCTTCAATTATGTGTATGCTTAGGTGAGCACACACTATGTCACAATGTAAAAATGTGTTTTCATATTGCTTATTGAAGTAAAAATTAAGTCTGACTGCACAAATCAAGTACCTATACATCTGACTGTGCTTCAGTGACTTTTGCAAGAATTTAAGCCCACCTCCTCTTCATCTTCCTTCTCTCCCCTCCCCATGAACAGCTCCCTCCATCATAATCTTTGCCAATCTCTGCCTTTTCAACAATTTTTACGGATGAGATATATTGTTGGTGGTATAGTTTGCAGATCAAAAAAGAAATAAAGACTATTCAACAAAGGGTTAACTTAATAGGATTACAAGTTGCTCATTTTTAAAGTCTTCAGTACTGGCCTTTGATGGGCTCCTGATATATATATATATAACCTCTGAGTCCTGGGAATATCCTAACTGAAAGGAGTATGTTTGTATACCTGAGACCTTGGGCTATGTCAGATAGTTTATGCCAATCTAATTTATGGTGCATACTAGTTTTTTTAGGTCTGACGCTTTGGTTTATAATCTATCAGTTTGAACTTTGGGGGGATAAAGATAGTAGTTAACTTCACAGGTGTTCCACACCTATGCAATGGACCACCAAAAAGAATTCTGGTTAACAATACTCTGCTGAGCTTCCTGGTAGGCAACACAATTTGACTTCCCTGGGAACAAACAATTGGAAATTTGTACCTAATTTCTCCAGGATTCTGTTCTATGCACGTTTCTCCTTTGTGAATATTATCTGAGGTCCTTTGCTGTAATAATATATAACTATAGGTAGAAAAGCTTTCTGAGATCTTTGAGTTCTTTCAGTGAGTCATAGAACCTCAAGGCAATTGTAGAGATCCAACCTAATAAAATAGTAATTAGAAGGCTCTAGAAGGCTCTGTGGCATGAATTTTTAAGGAGAGGTTAAAGGCAGCTTAGAGTCCCTTGCTCCCCCTTCCCCAGACAGGCAACTGATATACAGTAAGTGCTAATGGGTGTAGAGCATCCCAGTGCATGAAAATATTTTAATTTATCTTACTGATCCTGTATTGATGGGCATTTGTTTTCCAGTTTGGGGGTTTGGTTTGGCTTGGGTTTTTGATAATAAGCCTGTATGCACAACTTTTTCAACTTATTGAAGTTATTCTTACCATGCCTTTACAAATGTGAAAGGCAGTTTTCCTTGCATTTCTCATTGAGTCTCATTTTTACTTGCATCTCTTTGATTATAATGGTACTGAATATATATAGGCATTTTTAAAAGGTCTTTGTATTCCTTCTTTTGAACTATTTTTCTTTTAGAACAAACAACTTTTTTAATATTCATTTGTACTTTGTTTTGTATGACTTGAGCAGAGTTGGTAAATAAGCTTGAGTCATAAAATATTTTAGAACAAATATAGCTATATTGATGCCAGTGCTTAACAAAGCATGACCTAAATACTACAAAAGTGTTGTAAATAGGACTCTTTCCAAGACAATATTAGAGAATGGAAAATTCATACACGTATATGTACATATTGGTTGTTTTAGAAGTGTCTAAAACTGCCTCATCATTTTGTTTAAATGCTTTGTTTTGCTGAAAAAAAAACTTTTCTTACTATTCTAAGGTATTGATAAATAAATTTCAAACCTGGTTTAGTCAAAGCAACTTTTTGGATAATGGTGTTTAATAATAAAATGGTCAAGAAAAAATTGTTATGCAATTGTTATTACAATAAGAAATAAATAAAATGACTGATTAAATGTATCAGTGCCTTATACTTAGCAATTGAGCACCAGTTGTTTTTATGCCAAATTAACAAGCAAACTCACAAAAATCTAATGTATTACTATCATTTTCAATAAAAGAAACTTATTTAATGTTGGACACACTTACTACATGTGCCTAACATGATATACACTCCATTTAATTTCCTATATAATATTTATTCATGGCAACTGGCTAGTCTTCTGAAATAATAGAGAAAAGGTTGCTGATAAAGACAGTAGTGAGTTTAGTACTTGAAGAGGCCCCCAAATCTTTAAGACTCCAAGTTACCATTAATGCCAGAGAAAAAGATAATTATAAGTGAAGTATCTTTCAGCATTTTTTATGATTTTTTTGTCCTTTAAATAAATGGTTTATTACCCTCTGGAACTCAATTGTGTCTCAAATTACTTCTGAAACTGGGACATTATTTTATAAGTTAGAACATATTACTAGTAATTTTTAGCAGTATTATAATTGTAATAAATAAAATTCATAATAATAAAATTCATAATTGTAATAAATAAAATTCATAATAGTAATACTATTATGAATTTTAGTAATAGACTATGTTTTGTTTGAAATATTTTTACATATACTTTCTCACAGTTAAGTGATCAGTGATAAAGCTCTGCTCTTTTAGAAGCAGATAGAGGCATTTGAGAGAATAACTTACTCAGTTAATATATTGGCATATTTTTGTAGTAATTCATAGTTTTCAAACAGCCATTGCATCTGCGATTTTGCCTCTTTCCTAAGTGACCTAGAAGGCTCTGTGGCCTGAATTTTTAAAGAGAAGTTCATGGTGGCTTAGAGTCCCTTGCCTAACCCAGACAGGCAACTGATATACAGTAAGTGCTAGAGTTGTTCTTCATTTATTCATTCATTAATTCACTCAGGACTCTTGATGTGCCAATCTCTCTAATAAATGGTGAGGACCATATACATTTTTTTAAAATGTGGCTTGTTGCCTTTAAGGACACTAGTTTTAGTAGTGACATTCAATGTGAAATCATACACTAAATATATTGTCTTTATAACAGAAGCATGAAAATGCTTCAGTAGCTCAGAGGAGGGACTGATTGTATATCTGGGGTAGCATAGAGATGACCAACAATGTGAAGCAGGATTACAATGCTCAGAGTGTACCTGATGCTCCACAGAGGGGCACAGGACATCCAAGAACAAGTTCAGAGAGGAAGTCTGCAACTGTTCTAAGGAAGCAAGTTAGCAATATTCCATATCCCCATTGCCATCTTGCAATATGTGGAAAAGGATAATATAGCTCGGAGAAAAATCCACTGCCTATTGAACCTAAGGCATATTCTTACACTGTATGGGATAAGCACATCTTAAAAAAAATTGCTATTTTAAGTACTTTTTTTCTGATCACATTACAATTAAGACCCATTGAACAAAGTGTAAAATTTATTTAAAAAAAAAAACAAGTAAAAGAAATTAGAAAACCACAAAATCCTACCATAGATTTAAGTGCCTTTCTTTCTATGTGTATCATTTCATACATAAAACTTCTGTATATGTAACTTACACCCTGTTTTTGTATTAATAATGTAAATAGGAGGTTTTCATATAACATTTATGGAAGTTGACATAATTTAACTATTGTCATATTGTTGAAGCTTATCTTGTTTATAGATTTTTCAAATTATAAATGATACTGCTTCTAAGATTTTGGGGGGTATTTTTCTCATTATTTTGTTTTATTTACATAGAATATTGCTGGTTCAAAGTTGTGCCATTTTTAAACATTTAATACATGTTCTCAAATCCCAAAGCTCCCACCAGCATTGACTTGTCATATTTCTAAATATATTTTGAAAAGCCATTTATTTCCATTATCAGCATTTACACAGAAATGGAGAATAACTGGCCTGTTGGTGACTCAGTTCCCCCCCCAATGCAAATTAGCACTATATTAGCAATATATTGTTTTCTATAAATAAGAATACTCCAGTCAGAAGTTAAAATTCCATGCTGTGCCTTCAAAGAGGACAGGTGTTTTTAAAAGACTTTGGAGATTTTCATACTTGACTTTCCCCATTTTTTTTTTTGTAAGATACAGGAAATATTCTCATTTTTTTTAAATTCCCCCAAAATAAGACTTGAGTCTTCACAATCTGCTTGTAATAGATGCTACTTTTAGATTGACTGGAATTAATACATGAATAAAATCATTGACACTCAATCACAGGGGTGGGTTTAACAGTCTCTTTGGACTAATCATTTGGAATGCATTTATTTAAATGGTATTAAAATATCAGTTTCAGTAAATCTAGGAATGCCATGACCTGCATCTATAAAAATTATCCACTCATTTAGTCCCACCATTTTTGTTTGTGGAACAGAAATCATGACAAAAAATACCTTCTTGGCCTGTCAGTGTCTCTGCTTTCTCCGGATGACATGTTGGCAGTTTTTCAGTGATACGTTCTAAGCTACCCACAGCAGAATGCAACCAGACTTCAAATGACCTCTTTGATACTAGGTACTGTGAGAGACTTTTTTTTAGACAAACCGAAAATGGAGGATACTAATTCACGGAACTCCAGTAAGAAGTCTCTAAACTTCAAAATTTTAAGATTTCTCTCTTGTGTCCTGTTGAACAAAATGGAACACCCTTGACTAAACACATGGACAGTGTGTGAGTTGGGTCAGTGATAATTTGTACGTTGAAAAAGTATTCTACTCAATAATTGATATCATTCTAGAAAGAGCTCAAGCTTGTTCAACATTTTTGTCTGTGACTCAGAGGAAGATACAGAAGGCTTACTCAACAAATTTATAGAACGCACAGTGGCTCATGTGGCTGGTAACAGCTTCAGAATTTAAAAAGATCTCAACAGGCTACAGCAATGGTATGAAATCTACAATAAAAATAATAGGAATGAATATAAGACTCTACACTGAGGGTCTATAACACCTCAACTCTAAAATGCAGGATATCGGAAACATTGTAACAGCTGACAATAAAACAGGGACTGGGTAGTCACCCCTTCTGCTTCATTTGAATGAAACCCTCCAATGTGAGATAAGAAGCCTTCCTTGAAATTTTATGAAATTTGGTCCCTATTGATAGGAGTCAAATATCAGAAACAAAAAAGATGGCAATTTTATTCAAACTTTTAAGACAGAGTTACACTCTGACTTTCATCCTTAAAGGCTTCCTTTAAGAGAAGTTTGACAAATAGTAGCTCTTTGGGAAGAGTAAACAGGAAGTGAGTGGGCTTAACCTGGAACCCTCAGTTGTTCTTCAGTCTTCAAGACTTTGAAACTTCTGAAAGAACAATGGACAGGTACTTGGTAGAATGTCCCTCAGTTTGGCCTTGTCTGAAGTGTTTTTTTTTTGTTGTTGTTGTTTTGTTTTTTGTTAAGTATAGGTTTCTGAAAAGGACTTTTTTTTTAAGCCAGCCCTCTATGGCAGTGATGTAGTTTTCGTCTCAGTACACCATATGCAGAGGTACAAGATTCCCATGTGCCTCAATACTGCTGAGGTTAGGCTCAACCATATTAAGGTTTGTTTCAACAGGCTTCCCCAGTGTAAAGTCACTACTTTCCCCTTTGCAACTAATAAACGTCTTGTGTAGAGGTACTTAGAGAATAAGTATCTAGTTTCTCTGCTTTTACCCACTAATTTTAGCATCTGTTAGTGCTTCCTGCTTGCAACAAATATTTTGATGTATCTGGCAAATGGTGATTTTCTATTTGCATTATTCCCTTTATGTTTATAAATTAAAACCCTACTGTAAGAAAGAGCTTTCTATTCTCTGTGTCAATTATTAGTTCAACCATAACAATATAGATATTTAAAAATCTGCATAGCAATATTTATTTTATTCCACAAATTATAAACTATTTTCCTCTGGATTTGATGTTAGACCCGTTTCTGTGTGCTTCTACATCCTTTTAATATATTCTCATCTTTTTTTTTTTTTTTTTGAGCACTTGCTAATTTCCGACACCACAAGATGTTCTGGGGTCATCTTGTACTTTTTCTTTGTTCCAGTCCTGGAAAGTTGTGAAGGATTTTTTGGAATCAGCCATTTCTTCAAGAAATCTTGATTCCTTTTTACCAGAGAATAGCATTGATAAACCAAGATCTGGATGTGTGTTTATTGTCCCTGAGGTGTGATTTCTTCTTGATCCTCTTAGCAAGGAGAACTGAGAATTATGTACATATATACATACACATACCAATTTCTATACCTATCTATCTGTAATTGTTTTAGGAACCATGGAGTCATGCTAATACTTAAGGTTCTAGTTCAACACCACAGGACTGCTTCAAACCCTCTTTTTTCATTTGTAGGTCTTTCTTTCACATATGTAGCTTAGATCTCATTGGCCACAATATATTAACATGTTTATTTAGTCCCAGATAACACATAAAGTAGTCTCAGAATCACTAGCTCATACTCTCATGAAGAACAAATTAAGTGACTAATACTCTATAATGTGTACAGTTCTTTCTCCTGACATACCCAAGGGTTCATAGTCAAAAATAATTTTTCTCAAATAGATTTAGATCAATTATTTATTTGCTACTCCCTTTAGAGTAGTTTTAGTATCTGTTTATAATGTAGTTAACAAGTTAATGTTTAGATTACATCTTGGTTTCCTCCTTTTTTCCTAATTATTTTTATGCATGAGAAATATTAGTATGTTAGTCTGTTTTCCATTATTGTAAAAAATTACTGAGGCTAGATAACTTTATAAAGAAAAGATATTTATTTGGCTCACAGTTCTGAAGGTTTAAGGGCAGGGCATGGCCATAAACCTGGTTCTGGTGAGGAACTTGTGGTAGACCACAGGAGTATGCATGAGACGGGGAGATCACTTAGGAAGAGGCAGCCAGCATGAGGGGAGTGGCCAGTCCTGCTCCTTCTAGAACAAGATGTTCTGGGGTCATCTTGTACCTGCTCTCAAGAATTAATCTGTGTTTTATTTTCCATTTCACTGCTCTGTTTGTCTTCTCATGAGCCAGTATAATAATATTTTGGTTACAGAGGCTTATTATGTATGTTAATGTCTGGCAGTTTTTCTTTCCTGGTATTTTTTTCTGAGCATTTTTCCATGTTGGCTTTTCAGTATGAACTTTAGTAGTGATTTGTCTCACTTCCTTTTTTAAAGTGCCAACATGGAGTTCAATCTAAAGATGAAAGCTAATGGAAGACAAAGTTTACTTCAAATACATTAACAATGAGTCAGATCTGTCCCAAGACATGTGTTTGGACTTTTTCACACACGAACTACATCAATTCTTCCTGAGGATGCACCCCCAGTCACCTCAGGACCTCCAGTCAGGCCCCACTGCTAATGGTCACTTTTTAACATTGCCGCACTGGGCATCAACTTTCTAACACATGAACCCATGGAGGACAAACTTTATCCAAACCACAGTTATTACCATTGTTCTAAAGCTCAGGATTATATCGGAAGCTATGTGTCCTTGAAAGTGTCATCTTCCTCCTATCCTTTCTACTCCATTTTCATTCTTCCATTTTCCCCCTTCTCATGACCCTTGTTAGTAATCAATTTTATTATTTCCTACTCTATCTTCACTGAATTTTTTTGCAGAAATAAGCAGATATGTGTATTTCTTCTTATTTTCCCTTCATGTTTACAAAAACCAAGCAATCTACTATAGATGCTCCTTTGTACTTTTTGTTCTCCCCTTCTCAAGGTATCTTGGAAAGCATTCCATGTCAGTCACATAGCTCATCATTCTTGTCTGCCTGCTACCTAATATTTTATTATGCCAATGCCTCAAAGTTTATTCAACCACTCTTCCAACTTGTGGATGTTTAGGTTGTCCTTCACATTTTATGATTACAAACAGTAACATACAGTCTTTGGTCTTCTCTCAGAAGTTTTTAAGAACTCTTGCTATATTAAGGATAAGAGATCTTTGTGACAAATTGTCAGTGGAAAATGTTGGCACAATTTATCCACCCAAAATACAATTAATACTAGGAGGAAAGGAAATATAACAAGAATTCTCACAAATACAAATATGTGATATATTTATGTATATAAATACACACTATTTATATTAATATAAATATATAATAAAAGCCTTGTTTTGTGCAATCAATTTTCTATTCAGCTAGGGTTGCATGAATCTTTTTGCAAATAAACTTCCTTTTTATTTGAAGACCTCAAGTCTCATAGAAAAAGAAAAAGATTCAAAGGACAATAATCTGAAACATAGGAACAAAGCATTTTATTTTCTGAATCAAATAATTGATTTTTTTGAGAATTTTAACATTTATTTATTTTTTTCTTAGTTCTTGGTGGACACAACATCTTTATTGGTATGTGGTGCTGCTGAGGATCGAACCCGGGCCGCACGCATGCTAGGCAAGCGCGCTACCGCTTGAGCCACATCCCCAGCCCAAATAATTGATTTTTAAATCCACATTTTGCCTCTTCCTCTGCAAACTGTAGACAATTTTCTTAACCTGCCCAAACTTTAGTGTTTTTCATGTATAAAATTAGGATGACTATAGAGTCTACTTCTAAAACTGCTGTCAGGATTAAATGACAACATCTGTAAAGCTCTTGGGAGAGGATTCCATAAGCAGTTGCTAATATTACTGAAAGTTCATAATCATCTGGGCTGAGAAAAATGGCTCAGAGCCTTCTTCTTCAGGTTGCTCCTCCTGCCCATTTCACAAAGTCCTGGTATCTATGAAAGACAGAGCATTATTGCCCTCCCAGGAGGTCTTGATTGGCCAGCCATGAGCTCTATCAGAAGCATAGGAGCTTGTGGTTTACCCTCGTGCTCCCCAAACACAGATGGCTGATACAGCAGAGTCCCAAAAGGCAAATGCTTTGTGTTTCATGCATTTAGATCTCTATCATTCTTAGTTTAACATATGGCATGAGGAGTATATAATTTTTTTCATAGACAGTTATTAAACAGGAAGAAAATCTTATTTTCTTAGAATGTTTTCCAGCTGTTGGTTATGCCAAAATGTCTGAGTTAACTAAGAATACCCACAATAATCCTTACTCTCTAAAGGGTTTTATTTATTACATCTCTATATTATGTAAATTTTGCTGGTTTTCATTCTCTGTTGAATGATGATTGATACTTGATGTATATTGACATCAAAGAAAAACACCCCAAATGCATGTGCCCAATGATATATCTGGTTTCTTGTGGAAGGCACACAGGGAGTTCCATGCACATGTGCACATGTGTAGACACATCCGCACATAAAGAAACAATTGTGTTATTCAAGATATGATCACTTAAGTTTATATCACAGCAGTAACCAAGGATATAGTAAAGAGGCAGTGAATGTTTTTTATATAGAAGAATTAATTACTTAATTGAGTAGGTAAGAATATTACAAGCTCACATATATGTATGAACATAGCCACATATTTTCTACTAAGATTTCTTTAATCATCAGAGCTATGTATTATTTTGATATCATCCAAATAAGCTTTCCCCTTTTCACATAAATACCATTGCTGTTTTAAGCAAATAGGGGCTGCTAAATGATTCAACCTGATATTTCTTCTTCCTACAGGGGTAGCAGATGTACACTGGGAGTCAGTTACTTAATTCCCCTAATCATCCATTTCTTTCCTTCCTCTTTATTCTCTGCTTGGAAACTTCGATGTTCCCCAGTGTACTAATAGCTGACCCTGAAAACTGGCAGAAACCAAGACCTCTTGAAAGCAGCAGGTTCCATATGGTTGCTTCAAGCATGGAGGGTGACCCTGCCAAGTCTCCTGCAAAGGGATTTTACATAGCAGAGAGGCAAACGTGTCCCCTTTAAATGTTAGTCATTGAGCCAGAGAGAAGAAATCGCCTTCCTGATGAAAGGCAGTTAAAGTACTTTTCAGCCTCTGATCTGCAACCTATAGGAAGTTTTGTACAATGCTGGCTTGATGCCAAGCATTAAAAATAAATGTAATCATCAGATGATTAGCTATAAAACCTTCCCTCAAAAAATGATAGAGCTGTCAGTTACAATCAAACATCCATATGCATATTTGAGAACAGGGAGACCAAGAATAACTTTGTGTTATGGATGTTTTGGATGAAACCAGTGCTACATGTGTGCGAGGGTAACAGAGGCTATGACATAGCATATGAAGTCAATGGTGAGTTGTTATTATTTATACATGAGTAAAGATTACAAATGCAAGCCCCAGCTCAGATCTCTCACCCCCTGGATCTGTGAAACCTGTCACTCAGTCTCCCGCAGTGTGTCTTCCTGTCTCAGAGCCATTGGACCACCTGCTGTCAAGACTCTCATCTACTGCATTTCCAGAAGGCCTCGATGATAACAGCATTGATTCCAATGTACATCTAATTACTTCTCATAATCTATTCATTTCACAATAGTGTAGTGAAACATCTGTCACATCATAAACTCTTTAGTAGCCTTATCAAACCACCAAAACACACTCTGCTGCCAGTTGGCAGCTTCCTCGGTTTCCCGCTTATTAATGATATAAACATTTCTAGTCCTTTTTGCAGCTTTAGATGAATTTCCCCAATGACCAGTGAAGCAGAACTGGGCAAACTGCAGTTTAAATGTCTGTATATTACCTATTGAGGGACAAATCCGGATGTCATACAGAAATCAGTTAAAACAGCACTGTTTCCTTGGAGGGATTACCTAAATAAAGTTCTTCCACTGGTAACAGTGAAAGACAGGCCTCCTTCCTTGGCTTCAATGTGTCTGATTAATTTCCTAAAATAAGTCTCTGGGACATGTTTGCCTTTGAATAGGATATTGCACAGAAAAGCCTTTTACCTTCATATGCCTAGATTTATCTTTGGGGAAGTTATGTCCTTTTTCTTTTCTCTCTCTCCACCCTTTCTCTTCATCTCAAATTCCTTTCTACTGTTTCCTAGGAAACTTAGTAGAGACTCGTCTTGTCATAGTAGATTAGAAAATGCTGCTACTATTTTGTGATAAAGTCTATGCAATGTTATAACACAATATAGATACAACATCTTCCACAGAAGAGATCCATCACCAGGTCCTGATAGTTGGTGGATTTCTTTTAACTCCTCCTTCAAGATCCAGTTGAATGTCTCTTTCTTAGAGCAGCTCTCCCAGGGAGAGTTACTCAGACTTTTCTTTACATGCACATAACAGCTTGACATCTCTATTCATGCACTGAACACAATAATTGAGAATCATCTTGTGCATATCTGCCTTTTTCTAGATGATAAATCCCTCCAGGGTAAAGACTATGACTTTTTTATGTTTGTATCCCTGGCAACTTGCTGGATTCCTGGCACCAGACACTGTCAAATAGCTACAGAAGACTTTCTAGTTCATAAAAAATAAAATAAAATAAACACCTGATGACAGTAGTTTCATGAGTTGCTTTACATTAATTGTGAAGTATAACTCCTTAGATTCTGCTCTAATGTGATAGCCAGTGCTTACATGTGCTAGGCACTATCCTAAGTCCTCCACATTGAATCCTTACAGCCCTGTGAGGTAGATAACAGTCATGACCCATGCTAGAGCTAAGGAATGGAGGTGCAGAGAGTCTAAATGCCTCACTCAAGGTCACACAGCTGGGAATTGGTGTGTGACCTCTGCAGTCTAACTATAGTCCCTACTTTTAACTCTCTCTCTACACAGCCCTTCCATAACTAAACTGTCCATTAACTGCAGATGGTTCTCACACCATCTTATCAGTTTCTCTTCCTGAGCAACTCTAGAAGATATAGACACAACAGAGCCAATTTCCAAGCTATCCAGGTGGGTTTATAGGATAAATATGTGCCTCTCTTCATTGACATGATGTTGTGCCAAGTAAATCTAAAACTCTGAGATCTTATTTTTAATTCTTCTTTGATATCACAAGAAGAGTGGACATATCTTACATCTATAGAGGAAATTCAAGCTTTTTTCTGTGTTTCCAGTAGAGATTGAAGGAAATCACTTCTGATACAACTATCAACTTTAAAAACTAAATCCTTCCAAGAAGGCATAGATGTTAGAAGTTTCTGTAGATATATTCCTGGGATCCACTAGAACATAAATTTATTTCTTACAAAGCATTATATATCTATGAAGCAACTACTTTAGGCCATTTGTTATCCTGGATTGGATTTAGTGCTAATGACTGAGAGATGAAGACTCTGTGTCATATTAGATGTCCCCTCAGACAAGAATCCTTTGAGGTCCCAAGGGTCAAGGCCAAAGGGAAATTAGATTTCAATCTCTATTATTTCTCCATATGTTTAACTTATAGCTTCATGTATCAGAATAAAATATCATGCACTTTAAAGGCTAGGTCTCCATTTAAGCACATCCCAGAACAATACAAAACTCAGTGAACTGTAACCTGGCCTATCCCAAAATGTTAAAACCTAGAAGGGCCAGATTTTGGAATGGCAGCAGGACTTAATAAAAGCTTGCCATCATTGTGTATCAAAGGAGTTTAGATCCATGGTAAATGTCCCTGACCTGGATATAACATCTGCTGTATTACACAAAGGAGCTCAACTTGTTTTAGCAAAAAGAGTACCAATTAACCTAGTGACAGAGAGAGGGTTTTAACCATCAATGATTAAGAGATGGGATCTGGCATGAGACAGTACAGATGGATGGGTGTGACCTTGTGAAAGTCACTTCCCTAAATCCCAGGATCTTTGTCTATCTAATGGGCATGGTAACAGTATTAGTCCCAAAGGCTGAGTCACAGATGTTGCTCTGAAGAGCCATGGGTCTTGGTTAAGCACAAAGAATTCCCCCTTATGAAA
Organism: Urocitellus parryii; assembly: GCF_045843805.1. Taxonomy (NCBI): domain Eukaryota; kingdom Metazoa; phylum Chordata; class Mammalia; order Rodentia; family Sciuridae; genus Urocitellus; species Urocitellus parryii. The sequence goes on along the minus strand of NW_027554094.1, from coordinate 181,300 downwards.
TTTCTAGAAAGCCAATGAGATGTGGCCAAATAATCAGGGCAGTGCAGGTAGAATAGGCTCAGAAAAGGTGGGGCTCCCCTGAGAAACACCATCAGAGGAGGCTGCTGAGAGCCAGCTGACCTGTGGAGGGTGAGCGAGGTGGGGATAAAAAGCTAAGTAGCAGGGAGTCATTCCCAATTCAAGAGAACAACAACTTCTGACTCCTACAGCTCTGTAATCAGTATAGTTGGCTTATTTAAATTTGATAGTTCCAGGACACATGCAGCTGTCCATTTTTGCTTATTAATTCCTGCCAATTCTTCATGTATAAATTCAAGGCAGATTTGCCTAGAGGGTAGGAGAACATAATTTACAGAGGACCTTCTCAAGCAAGTACCACTCAATCCTTAGTTATCCTGTGGCCCAGGTAATAAAATATGAGTGCTCAAACCTCTGACCAAAGGCCAGAGAAAGACCTCCTCCTGAAAGCTCAGCTTAACCAGGAGAACTTTCTGACTGTAGAATGGGCAGAAGTGTTTCTTTCCCTTCCAAATAGCCCCTGATTTATGGACACTAGAAGAAGTGACTGAATTATATAGTTCTTCCATCCATGCAAAATAAGCTTTTATTTGAAGATGCAAAATAATTAAGATTTTCACACTTTTCATACCTGCAGAAATATCTGTATAAATTTGCAGAGTTCATTCCAAATGGCCCCATTCCAGACCCTAGTGCTATATGTTTTGTCAGGCACACACTAGTTACAAGAAGACACTGGCTGATTCAAAAATTGAAAGAATGAAAAATGAAGGGACACTCTTCCACACTTAGATTTTTTAAAAGTAGTTCTCTGGCCTCCTCACAGGTCTGCCAGCTGAAGAAAACCTTCTTTGGTTATCTTGATTTGTGGGAAAGTTATTAAGGGACGGGTGAAACCCCTGAATCATGGTCCTTCAAAGTGGCATCAAAAAGCCTTCTGGCTGTGTTTTAAATTCATAAAAAGGCATATGACTCAGCTTTAAGACTGTCGGTGTGTGCCTTCTCTTAGTTTCTCCTCTGAGACTGATTTCTCTTTTCCTGCCTCAGCAGCTGCCTCCTCAGCCTGTAGCTAGTTTCTGACAGGCAACCTCAGGTCATCAGCCTGCTCTGCCAGGACCATGGACAGATCACTGGGAACCGCCACTCCTAGCAGTGGTCTTCCTTGTGATGTGCTAGAAGGGAGAATCAGACCCCAGGTTCTCTGCAGCCACAGCCTTGCCCACCCCCTGATGGGAAGAGAAGCTTTACCACCTCAGAGAGAGACATGACTCAGATAGGCAAAAAGTTGAGAAATTCTGGTCCTCACAGAAAATAAAAGTTCATTGTGGCCAGCATTGATGACAAAGAGAATTATACTACTGGGGAGAGAAGAGACTAGGCAGAAGAGAGTGTAAGAAACAGGGAAATAGTCATACAGTGAGAAGAAAGGAAAATTATACCTGGCCAGATGAGAAAACATGAATCCTTGTGAACTTTGCCAATCTTGTCATTCCTTCTCTTCAGCCTCACCACAAGGGGTTAGGGGCATCTGAGGCCTCCCCTCTCCCTGCACTTGCTCTCCTGCCTGCCTCACCATACCTCTGATGTTAGGACTCTCCTACCCTTTCCTCATATCACTCCTTGCTCTAGGCACTTACTGGGGATCAACTACCAATCTACTGTTCTTTCAATTCTGTGGCCTGGAGGTACTAGGGAGGCTTCTGCGGCAGACTTGGTGAGAGAAAAGGATTGTGGGGACTGCCTCAAAGAAAACATCTCCCTCAAGAAGGGACAGAAACCAAATGGAGAGCAGTCCTTGGAGAGATTCAGCCTTCTGTATTTTTATTTTATGTTCTCATTCCCAGGCAAAATGGGAATCTTTGTATCCATCTTTGTCTATTTATCACTTTTTCTATGTCTTCAAAATAGTCACTATCACTGCTTTTGTAACAGGGAAAAGTGGAGAAGGGTTGTGACCCCATTAGAAAGAAAAGGACCTGAGTTCAGGCTTTTACAAATCAGTCAAAAGATGTGATGGGGGCCAGAAGAGAGATGTAGCACTTGTGTATGAGGGTGCTATTAAAAACAGAAAAACAAGGTGTCAATGAAGAAAAAGGGAAGAATTGAAGTCAGAAATTGGAGAATGCAAAAGGTGAATGCATAAAGTGGGGGATTCCAGCTTATTAAAATTCCCTTAGACCCTTCAATCCTTGAGGATTCATGGATAATGCACAGTTCAGGGAAATTTTGCTTCTGTCTTCCAGTATTCATATTCTATGGGGTAGAAATAAATGTACATATCTAAAGCTGTAGTCCAGGGCAGAGTGAGGATGAACCATGAAAGCAATGTCCACAAGGTAGATTCAGAAAATGGGAGAGAGAGATGAATTCTCATATCTTAGAAAGTCTCCCTAGGAGTTGTAATTTGACCTATAATATGAATAGTTAGGGATATAATAGGTGAAAGAGAGATGGGGAATGATAAGAAGAGCTTTCCAGGTAGTGACTACAGCATGAGGAATGTAAAGAAAGTGCCTGGGAAAGAAGGTCGAGTGACTGTCTGGTGCATCTCATCCACCCATTCACTAACACCCATGCATCAGGCTCTCTTATGTGCCAAAGCCTGCACTAATCACAGAAGAAATAAAGCAAATCTAGCTTAGTATTTGCACCAAGTCATTCCAGCATTGCTAAAACTAGGGTATGTGGAAGGGGTTAGAGCTACATTGCAAAGGGTCTTGAATGCAAGAAACCTGAGCTTTGTTTTACACTTTGTGATGACTATGTCCCTACCCTGAAGTGAGGAATGCCATTATCAGATATGTGTTTTGAGAATATAATTGGCAAAAATACTAAGTGAAAGAGATTTTGTAAAACATTAGGGAGTATGGTAGTTCAGGGAGCAGGAGAAAGCCTAGCTTTATTAATTTTATAGAATCCAAAGAGCCAGTAGCTAGTGTAGAAAATTAATCTTTATTGAATGGCTAGATATTCTAGCTTTAGTATTCCTCTTTTCAGGAGAATAGGCAAATGGGATGGCTTTTCCCACCTCACGTCCACTGGTATACCTCTGGGGAGACAAGAAACAAATTCTGGGTTAATATACTATCAAGTCCATGGTAAGCCTGAACTTAAATGGCTCAGGCATGGTCAATGAGATAGAGAAACTGAGCAGGGGATGTAATTAACAGTGAATCTGCCAGGTGTGATGATGAGAGCAGAGTGAGGGAACTTCAGGGGTTCTCTGAGAGGCAAGGCTATGTCAATTCCCATGTTAGCCTTATACATATCCCTGGAATACACTGCCCTTCCTCTGTAGCTGTGGCCAAAATTGCTGATTTAAACATCTGTAGCTTTAACAAAAGATCTACCCTCTTAGCAAATTTCAAAGTATACAGTACATTAATGTTAATGTTAATTATAAACACTAGAGTATGCAGCAGAACTCCAGAACTTATTCATTTTTCAGTATAACTGAGACTTTCTATCCTTTGACTAACTCTGGCAACTACCCTAAAAAGGTAGATATTAGGTGAAATGTTCTTATCACAAAATTTCTTTTCCTTTTTCTTTCATATTTTTATTGGTGCCTTATAACTATACATTATGGTGGGATTCATTATTACATATTCATGTACACAATATTGCAATATAATTTGACCAATATTGTTCCTCAGTATTTCTTACACAAAAATTAATAATAAAAAAAAGTAAGAGGAAGTTTTATCCAGGTGATGGATAAATTTATGGGATGGATTGTGGTAATTATTTCACAGGTGTGGACTTATCCCCAAACTCAAGTTGTGTTCATTAAATATTCACAGCTTTTAATATGTCAATCATGCCTCAATAAAGTGATTTTTTAAAAATTTAAATTATAAACATGAATAGTCTTAGATTCTAGGTCTTTTTTTTTAAATAGTGTTTTTTATTTTTTTTTTCTTTTTTTTTCTTTTTTTTATTATTAGTCTTTCAAAATATTACATAGTTCTTAATACATCATATTACACGGTTTGGTTCAAGTGGGTTATGAACTCCCAATTTTACCCCGTATACAGATTTCTGAATCACATCAGTTACCCTTCCATTTATTGACATATTGCCTTTCTAGTGTCTGATGTATTCTGCTGTCTGTCCTATTTTCTATTATCCCCCCTCCCCTCCCCTCCCCTCCCCTCCCCTTTTCTCTCTCTACCCCTTCTACTGTAAATCATTTCTTCCATTTGTATTATCTTGTCTTACGCCTCCTTTCCTCTTATATGTCATTTTGTATAACCCTGGGGATCGCCTTCCATTTCCATGCGATTCCCCTTCTCACTCCCTTTCCCTCCCACCTCTCATCCCTGTTTAATGTAAATCTTCTTCTCAAGCTCTTCGTCCCTACCCTGTCCTTGTTGACTCCCCTTATATCAAAGGAGTCATTTGGTATTTGTTTTTTAAAGATTGACTAGCTTCACTTAGCATAATCTGCTCTAATGCCATCCATTTCCCTCCAAATTCTATGATTTTGTCATTTTTTAATGCAGAGTAATATTCCATAGTGCATAAATGCCACATTTTTTTTTATCCATTCATCTATTGAAGGGCATCTAGGCTGATTCCACAGTCTTGCTATCGTGAATTGAGCTGCTATGAACATCGATGTAGCAGTGTCCCTGTAGCATGCTCTTATTAGGTCTTTAGGGAATAGACCGAGAAGGGGAATAGCTGGGTCAAATGGTGGTTCCATTCCCAGCTTTCCAAGAAATCTCCATACTGCTTTCCAAATTGGCTGCACCAGTTTGCAGTCCCACCAGCAATGAACAAGAGTGCCCTTTTCCCCGCATCCTCTCCAGCACTTACTGTTGTTTGACTTCCTAATGGCTGCCAATCTTACCGGAGTGAGATGGTATCTTAGGGTGGTTTTGATTTGCATTTCTCTGACTGCTAGCGATGGTGAGCATTTTTTCATGTATTTATTGATTGATTGTATGTCCTCCTCTGAGAAGTGTCTGTTTAGGTCCTTGGCCCATTTATTGATTGGGTTATTTGTTATCTTATTGTCTAATTTTTTGAGTTCTTTGTATATTCTGGTTATTAGGGCTCTATCTGAAGTGTGTGGAGTAAAGATTTGTTCCCAGGATGTAGGCTCCCTGTTTACCTCTCTTATTGTATCTTTTGCTGAGAAAAAACTTTTTAGTTTGAGTAAGTCCCATTTGTTGATTCTAGTTGTTAACTCTTGCGCTATGGGTGTCCTATTGAGGAATTTGGAGCCCGATCCCACAGCATGTAGATCATAACCAACTTTTTCTTCTATCAGATACCGTGTCTCTGACTTAATATCAAGCTCCTTGATCCATTTTGAGTTAACTTTTGTGCATGGCGAGAGATAGGGATTCAGATTCATTTTGATGCAAATGGATTTCCAGTTTTCCCAGCACCATTTGTTGAAGATGCTATCCTTCCTCCATTGCATGCTTTTAGGCCCTTCATCAAATATAAGATAGTTGTAGTTTTGTGGATTGGTTACTGTGTCCTCTATTCTGTACCATTGGTCCACCCGCCTGTTTTGGTACCAGTACCATGCTGTTTTTGTTACTATTGCTCTGTAGTATAGTTTGAAGTCTGGTATCGCTATACCGCCTGATTCACACTTCCTGTTTAGTATTGTTTTTGCTATTCTGGGTCTTTTATTATTCCATATGAATTTCATGATTCTTTTATCTATTTCTACAAGAAATGCTGTTGGGATTTTGATTGGCATTGCATTAAACTTATAGAGAATTTTTGGTAATATCGCCATTTTGATGATGTTAGTTCTGCCTATCCATGAGCAGGGTATATTTTTCCATCTTCTCAGGTCTTCTTCTATATCTTTCTTTAGGGTTCTGTAATTTTCATTGTATAAATCTTTCACCACTTTTGTTAGGTCGATTCCCAAGTATTTTATTTTTTGGGGGGATATTGTGAATGGAGTAGTTGTCCTCATTTCCTTTTCAGAGGATTTGTCGCTGATATACAGGAATGCCTTTGATTTATGCGTGTTGATCTTATATCCTGCCACTTTGCTGAATTCATTTATTAGCTCTAATAGCTTCTTTGTAGACCCTTTTGGGTCTGCTAGGTATAGAATCATATCATCTGCAAATAGTGATAATTTAAGTTCTTCTTTTCCTATTTTTATGCCTTTAATTTCTTTCGTTTGTCTAATTGCTCTGGCCAGTGTTTCGAGGACTATGTTGAACAGAAGTGGTGAGAGAGGGCATCCCTGTCTTGTACCAGATCTTAGAGGGAATGCCTTCATTTTTTCTCCATTCAGAATGATGCTGGCCTGTGGCTTATCATAGATTGCTTTTACAATGTTGAGGTATGATCCAGTTATCCCTAATTTTTCTAGAGTTTTGAACATAAATGGATGCTGTACTTTGTCGAATGCTTTTTCTGCATCAATCGAGATGATCATATGGTTCTTATTTTTAAGTCTATTGATGTGGTGAATAACATTTATTGATTTCCGTATATTGAACCAGCCTTGCATCCCGGGGATGAATCCTACTTGATCATGATGTATAATTTTTTTGATATGTATTTGAATCCGATTCGCCAGAATTTTATTGAGGATTTTTGTGTCAATGTTCATTAGAGATATTGGTCTGTAGTTTTCTTTCTTTGAAGTGTCTTTGTCTGGTTTCGGAATCAGGGTGATGTTGGCCTTGTAGAATGAATTTGGAAGTTCTCCCTCTTTTTCTATTTCCTGAAATAGCTTGAAAAGTATTGGTGTTAGTTCCTCTTTAAAGGTTTTGTAAAACTCTGCTGTATACCCATCCGGTCCTGGGCTTTTCTTAGTTGGTAATCTTTTGATGGTTTCTTCTATTTCCTCTATTTTTATTGGTCTGTTTAGATTATCTATATCCTCCTGCCTCAATTTGGGCAGAGTATATGACTTAAGAAAATTATCTATGCCTTCACTATCTTCTATTTTATTGGAGTATAATGATTCAAAACAATTTCTGATTATCTTCTGTATTTCTGAAGTGTCTGTTGTGATATTGCCTTTTTCATCCCGTATGCTAGTAATTTGGGTTCTCTCTCTTCTTCTCTTCGTTAGCATGGCTAAGGGTCTGTCAATTTTATTTATTTTTTCAAAGAACTAACTTTTAGTTTTGTCAATTTTTTCAATTGTTTCTTTTGTTTCAATTTCATTAATTTCAGCTCTGATTTTAATTATTTCTTGCCTTCTACTTCTTTTGCTGTTGTTTTGCTCTTCTTTTTCTAGGATTTTGAGATGAAGTATGAGATCATTTATTTGTTGGTTTTTTCTTTTTTTGAGGAATGAACTCCAAGCAATGAATTTTCCTCTTAGAACTGCTTTCAATGTGTCCCATAGATTCCGATATGTTGTGTCTGTGTTTTCATTTAACTCTAGGAAGTTTTTAATTTCCTCCTTGATGTCTTCTAAAACCCATTGATCATTCAGCAACCTATTGTTCATTCTCCAAGTGATGCTTGATTTTTCCTTCCTTCCTTTATCATTGATTTTCAGTTTTATTCCATTGTGGTCAGATAAGATGCATGGTATTATCTCTACCCCTTTATATTGTCTAAGAGTTGCCCTGTGACATAATATATGGTCTATTTTTGAGAAGGTTCCATGAGCTGCTGAGAAAAAAGTGTAACTACTTGATGTTGGGTGGTGTAGTCTATATATGTCAATTAGGTCTAGGTTGTTAATTGTGTTATTGAGTTCTATAGTTTCCTTATTTAACTTTTGTTTGGAAGATCTGTCCAGTGGTGAGAGAGGTGTGTTGAAGTCTCCCATGATTATTGTATGGTGGTCTATTAGACTCTTGAACTTGAGAAGAGTTTGCTTGATGAACAAAGCTGCACCATTATTTGGGGCATATATATTTATGATTGTTATGTCTTGTTGGTGTATGGTTCCCTTGAGCAGTATGAAGTGTCCTTCTTTATCCCTTTTGATTAACTTTGTCTTGAAATCTATTTTATTAGATATGAGTATGGCCACTCCTGCTTGTTTCCGCAGTCCATATGAGTGGTATGATTTTTCCCAACCTTTCACCTTCAGTCTATGAATATCTTTTCCTATCAGATGCGTCTCCTGTAGGCAGCATATTGTTGGGTCTTGTTTTGTGATCCATTCTACTAGCCTGTGTCTCTTGATTGGTGAATTTAAGCCATTAACATTTAGGGTTATTATTGAGATCTGGTTTGTTCTTCTAGCCATATTTGTTTATTGATGTTACTAAACCTGACTTATTATCCACTTTGACTACTTTCCCCCCTTTACTGTCCTACCTCCCATTGTTGGTTTTCAATGTTATTTCCCATTTCCTCTTCCTGTAATGTTTTGCCAAGGATTTTTTGAAGAGATGGTTTTCTAGCTGTGAATTCTTTTAACTTTTGTTTATCGTGGAAGGTTTTAATTTCATCTTCTATCCTGAAGCTTAATTTCGCCGGATACACGATTCTTGGTTGGAACCCATTTTCTTTCAGAGTCTGAAATATGTTATTCCAGGATCTTCTAGCTTTCAGAGTCTGTGTTGAGAGATCAGCTGTTATTCTGATTGGTTTACCCCTAAATGTAATCTGCTTTCTTTCTCTTGCAGCTTTTAAAATTCTCTCCTTATTCTGTATGTTGGACATCTTCATTATAATGTGTCTAGGTGTGGATCTCTTATGATTTTGCACATTTGGCGTCGTGTAGGCTTCTAGGATTTGGGATTCTGTCTCATTCTTCAAGTCTGGGAAGTTTTCTCGTATTATTTCACTGAATAGACTGTTTATTCCTTTGGTATGGAGCTCTGTGCCTTCCTGTATCCCAATGACTCTTAAATTTGGTCTTTTGATATTGTCCCATATTTCTTGGATGTTCTGCTCATGGTTTCTTAGCAGTCTTGCTGAGCTGTCTATGTTCTTTTCCAGTTGAAATACTTTGTCTTCATTGTCTGATGTTCTCTCTTCTAAGTGATCTACTCTGCTGGTAGTATTCTCAACTGAGTTTTTAAGTTGGTTTACTGTTTCCTTCATTTCTAGGATTTCTATTTGTTTGTTTTTTATTACCTCTATCTCCCTGTGAAATTGATCTTTTACTTCCTGGATTTGTTTGTCGATGTGATCTTTCATTGTCTGATTTTGCTGTCTCATGTCTTCCTTGAGACTCCAGATCATCTGAAGCATATATATCCTCAACTCTTTATCTGACATTCCATCTGTTGCAGCTATTACCTCTTCTAAAGTTGAGTTGACCTGCATTGCTTGTGGTCCTTTCTTTCCTTGTCTTTTCATACTGCTCACGTTTCTTTCTGCTTGGTGCAACTGTTGTGTTTTTGATTTTTACCCCCTATTTATTTATATTGCTCTTGTATAGTTGGGAAGTCTCCCTTGCAGGGCGGGTAGTGGCTCTGCTCCTCCTCTAATTAGGGTGATCTGTCTACCCCGCTAATCGGTTGCAGGTCTGCCCCCCCTGCAGGCACGGGTGGCGGCTCTGCGCTGCCCCCACTCCAATTGTGGTGACGTAACTACCACGCTCTGGGGTCGTTGGTCCTGGTCTGGATGTGGGTGGCGGCTCTGCTGGGTCCCCACTCCAATTGGTGTGACGTGTCTACCGCGCTGGCAGGCCTCTAGGCCGGTGGGTCGCAGTTCTGCACAGCCCCCACTCCCAATGGGGGTACCTGACTACCTCTCCAACGGGTAGCTGAGCCCCCTCCGGACCCGGGCAGTGACTCTGCTCCACCCCCACTCCAACCAGTGTGACGCGACTGCCTCGGTGTTGCGTGTCCACCATGCTGGCAAGCTACCTGGCCTGTCTTTCCAGTGGGCCGCAGGTCTGCCTGCCCTGCTTGCTCAGATGGCAGCTCTGCACAGTCCCTACACCAAATGAGGTTGTGCCTCCCAGGGGAGCCCTGATGGCGGAGGCTGACTGCCGGTTCAGGTGGGACGGGCCAAACCGCTCGGGTGTCAGCCGCTTGCAAAAGTGGCCACTGGCCTCAGGACTCGACTTCTGCACCCTCCGTGGGGCCACTTGTGGAGCCAGGTAGCTGTGGCCACGTGGTTAGGACTCGGGCAGGTGAAGTGGCTGCTCCCAGAGCGAGTTCTAGGCCTCCCAGGGGAGCCCTGATGGCGGAGGCTGACTGCCATTTCTGGCGGGGCGGGCCAAACCCCTCGGGTGTCAGCCGCTTGCAAAAGTGGCCGCTGGTTTCAGGACTCGACTTCTGCACCTGCTGCGGGGCCACCCGTGGAGCCAGGTGGCTGTGGTCGCGTGGTTAGGAACCGGCCGCGTGGTTAGGGACCGGGCATGTGAGGCTGCAGCTCCCTGAGCGAGCTCTATGCCTCCCAGGGGAGCCCTGATGGCGGAGGCTGACTGCCGTTTCTGGCGGGGCGGGCCAAACCCCTCGGGTGTCAGCCGCTTGCAAAAGTGGCGGCTGGCCTCAGGGCTCGACTTCTGCACCCGCTGCTGGGCCACCTGTGGAGCCGGTTAACTGTGGCCGCGTGATTAGGAACCGGGCAGGTGAAGTGGCTGTTCCCAGAGCGAGCTCTAGGCCTCCCGGGGGAGCCGCTTGCCGAGCGGCTGATGGCTGGGGGACTATACCTCTGTGCCCGAGAGGCTGTCCAAGATCCACTTCTCTGGGACGAACTGTCCTTCCAATAAACCTACCAGTTCACAGCTGCTCTTCTCTTAAGGGAATTATGCTAGAAGTTCCTCCGTAGGTAGGCTGCATCTGTTCAGGTGGGTCTTTCTTATCCCATTAAAGTGGAGACGTTGGAATCACTGCTTCCTCGCCGGCCGCCATGATGGATCTCCTAGATTCTAGGTCTTTAATTCTAATTCTTTATCCAGGAAAGATGAGAATATCTCCATTTTTCCTTTTATAATGATAAAATATTAAAATATTATCCTTTAAATCACTATTCACCTTAGTTTTCTATTCTAAAGAAAGATTCCAGAAGTTATAGTTCTTCATTGGTACTATTTACATACTATAGAATTAGCTTTATAATCTTCCCCCAAAATTTCTGATTTTTGAAGCCTATTTATTCTTACTTTGAGTGTGTGTGTGTTTGTGTGTGTGTGTGTGTGTATAAAATCTTTCAACGGTCCATTTGAAAGATTTGGAAAATTACAGCTTTAGCTTTAATCTTAGGTCAGCCATAAATTGGTAGAGGAAGAAGGCAAGTTATTTAAACATTCTATACTGTATTTTTGTCTAGCAATAAAATAGCTCTCATCTCACAAGGAGGCTACGAAGATTATGTAAAATGTATTTGAAAGTATCTCCAAAAGTAGAATATGCTTAGAAAATGCAATGCATTTAAAAAATAATAATAGCAATCATAATCATTATGCACAAATATATTTTTGGTGTAGGAATTGAATTTCAGGTATTCTTTTGCTCTTCCCTCTTTGAATGATAACCCCAAATTTCTGTCCATCAGTCACAATCTGTATTCCTTGTATTCCTTCAAAAAATATTTGAGTAGTACCTAATTTGTGCCAACCATTGTTCTAGGCACCAGTGATATTATAGTTCTTCAGGTTATTTGGGAAGAGATTGGATAATGACAGGTTATACATTGTCATCATGATTGTTGTTTTTATGGAGGAATTAGTTATTTTTATATGTGAGAAAGTAAAAAGGTATTAACTTTGAGCTTGTTCAAATGTATTCTCTTTATTTAAAAACTCTTGCAAAGGATATCTCCATGTTGCCCATGCCAATTCTAGAAGAACCGATCTTTATTTTATGTATAAAACAGAATGCATGCTTTATGTTGAATGCCCATCTTTGCTATCCTTCATTAAATTGTGTGGATTGAAAGGAAAAGGGAAGGAAGAGACAGTGGTGAGAGTTACTGAGGGTCATAACTGTTCTAGGTGATTTTTTCCCAGAATCTTATTATGCCCCTCACGTCTTCCCTTGCAATGTGCTCAACCTTGCAATGATTTCCTTTGCCATGAGGTCTATGGTAGATCAATGACAGTGTGTGGTTCTTTCTTGTACTGTAACTCAAAAAAACATGTTGACATGATTTTCCCATTGAATTTAGTGGAGGGAAGATTTCATCCTATAAAGCTGACACCAGAAATACATTCCCCAGTGGTTGTATTTTCCTAGAGAGGCCAAGTCACAAGAAAAGCAAAAGAAGTGGCATTTTACCTCTTTCACTGCTGAGATGTTGTCATGGGCTCCAGCCCTGTTCCCTCTGACCTATTTCACCTCTGGTTGAGCAGACATCCTACTTCCTTCCACCAAAGCTTCTTTCTGTCGTTGTTAATTCTAGAATAGAATTGATTCCACATTTTTTACTCTAATGAATTATACTCAGGAGAATCTCACTTAAGAAATACCTACATGAATTAATTGGAGACTATTTTCACTTGTAATGCAGACTCAAGTCATGGGATCTAGCAATGTCACTCTGGGAGTTCTGTGAATAAAATGTTTTCTTGATGATTTCCATTTATAAAAGGATATGCATATCATTGTTTTGATATACAGAAACTCCTAACCTGAAGAGATCCAGGAAATGGATTTCAGCCAGTCTCTTTCCCTTCATTTTCCAAGAGCCATGACTATAGCTACATTCTGGTTTTCACTGACAAGAGTCTGTAAAGGATCAGGAGTGAGTTATTCATTCTTCCATCAGTCAAATGTGCTGAATTAGCACTTATAACTGTGTGCTAAACATTGTTCTAGCCACTATGGATAGTGCTATTAATAATTAGTGTATCTTGGCTTTGTTGAATATGCCTACTAATAGATGAAGACATACAAGAAATAAGAAAACAACAAAGATAACTTCAGATACTCATAAATGTTGTAAAAAATACACATACATATATATGCAGGTGTATTTTTATATATATGTAGTGTATTTTTTACAACATTTATATATGTATCCTGACTATATATATATATATATATATATATATATATATATATATATTCAGTTGATATATCATCAGTTTATTTGAGAGTCACTTAGGCCAACATTTTCATGGACTAATAATAGTGCTAGTACTTTATTAATAAAATAAAATTTGACTCCCATGCAGCAATGCAGACTGGGGCACAAATGCTAATGGACGCAGATTTACTATAATATTTTCAGCAGAATACTCATTATACTGGATTTTAAGAGATATTATAGGAAAGCTAATTCTCTTTTAAAAACATTTGGCAAACACTAGATTTAACAAAACTAAACTAAAACAGAAAAAAATGAAAGGGAGTAACTGGTAAGGGATAATTTGTTCAGACTGGTCTGTGGCACTGATATCTAAGAAGAACCAGTAGGGCAAAAAACATGGGAAAAATTTTCTCAAGGCAGAAAGAACTTTAAGTGCTACAGTCCTGGGACAAGAATAAGCTTGCTTGAGGCACAAAGAGAAAAAAAATGAACATACAAATAACATCTGAGAGGCAGATAGGAAAGAGATCAAAAGGACCTGTACATCTTGATTTGTGAATTATATTTCAAGCTACAGTAAACAAATGGAAAGTTTTTAAGCAAAGATATCTAATAATATAACTTATACTTGAAAAAGCCTCTGTAGTCGCTGTAATGAGAATGGTCTTCAGGGCACAAGTGTGGGTGCAAATAGAAAAGTTGGTGGTGGCCCAGGAAAGACCTAGTGACAGCTTGGCCTAGGGCAGGGGCAGTAGAGATGGAAGGTAATAGACTGGATTGGGATCTATTTGAGGGAGTGGAATTATGAAATTTGCCAATAGTTTAGATGCTGGAAGTGAGAGGAAGGAAGGAATTGAGGAGTACTGATTAGTAGCTTCCTGTCTTATCCTTACAAAGGCTGCAGAATGTGTCTTTTTCATCTTTGTCTAATAATGGAATAAAGGAATCAATGAGTAGAGATGAATGAAGGAGGAACTGTATTTCTTTCTCCCAGATAAGTGCATCTTTCTTTTCTACAGGCAAATACTAGAATAGCCAAGTTCTCTTTCGTCCTCTGCTTCTCTGAGTGGTGTATGCATCTTGGTAACCTGGGAAATCTCACATATGGATTGGTCATATAGTTGGAGAGTAAAAAGCTGGGCCACAGAAAGTTGTGTCTTTCTCACTACTTCCCTTGCAAGAATTCCAGCTGTTTGTGCTTTCAATAGTGTGTGTGCTTTTGTTTGGGAATAAAGCTAACACAGAGCAGTCATTAAAGAGTATACACAGAAATAGTGTAGGCAAAGCATTCAGCACAAGCCTGGCACATAGTAGTTGTGTAATAAATAGATATTATTCTTCAAAAAATGATCTTCACTACCTTCAAGGGACGTACATTATTGTTTTCTGATTTCAGCATTTTGAAGGAGTTGGTATTTTTCCCCTAGAATATTCTATTGAAAAGAAACTTCTGTTGTACAACTTTACTATGATTTAAAAAGTAGAGGATGTGGCATGGCTTAGGAATATAGCACCATTGGCTTGGTCATGAAACCAGGCCCTGATTTATTGTGCCACCCTTCACTGAATACTCACCACCTGTCAGTCATTCCGCTCTCACCAAAGATGAAAGATTGGTGTGATATACTTCATGTTCTCCAGAATCTCCCAATCTAAGAGGAGAAATTGAGGTGTAATTAAATAACTGTTGTTCAAAGTGACACTAACTGCCTGTGCCAGAATGCAGTCCAGAAAAGAGTGTGATCCATTATGGCTTATGTTGAGGAGAAAAGATGAGGACAGGCTGCATGGAGAGGGTGAAACTTGAGGACTTTGAAATATGACCAAGAGGACAAGTATGGGCAGCACAGTTTGGCCAGAGGGAATAGCATATGTCATCAGTTTATTTGAGAGTCACTTAGGCCAATGCTTTCATGGACTAATAATAGTGTTAGTACTTTATTAATAAAATAAAATTTGACTCCCATGCAGCAATGCAGACTGGGGCACAAATGCTAATGGATGTGGATTTACTGCAGTATTTTCAACAGAACACTCATTATACTGGATTTTAAGAGATATTATAGGAAAGCAAATTCTCTTATAAAAATATTTTGCAAATACTAGATTTAACAAAACTAAATAGCTCTCTGAAATACAGTATCACCTAGCATTCTTCACATGTGAATAGTCTGTGCAAATCACTAAGAAGAGAAATTTAGTGTTTCCAAACATATTGGATCTTGGAATTTTTCTCTCCACAACTCTTCCAGAAAGAATGTTCTGGAGAACAGACTTTTACAGGACAATGGAACTAAGCCAATTGTTTGTTTATGATTTAATTTTATGTGTAGCCTCTTTGAGGACCATGTGATTCTCAAAAAAAAAAAAAACAAAAAAACAAAAAACAGATCTAGTAGCCCTTCCTTCAACTTTTCTCAAGAAGTTGCCAGAGTCATCATTTGTTCTGTGACTGAGCAGAGATGTCAGAGGCCAGATGGCATTTCCCCCACAAGATGCTCAGCCTAGCTCTGTTATTAGTTTGCCACAACTGCCATAAAAAAGCACTACAGACTTAGTGGCTTAAACAACTGAATTTGGTTTTTCACAGTCTGGAAGAGGCCAGAATTCTAAGACCAAGATATCAGCAGGGTTGGGTTCTTCAGAAGTCTCTCCCTCCTTGGCATGTCTTCTCCTTGCAGTTTCACACAGACTTCTCCTTGAATGTCTGTGTCCTCATCTTTACTAGGAAACACACCAGTCATATTAGATTAGGAGCCACCTTGAAGACCTCATTAAATCAATTACCCTTTTTAAGGACTTATCTCCAAATTTAGTTATATTATGAGACACTGGGAATTAGAAATTCAATATATGGATGGGAGATGGGGATGGTAAGTCACAATTCATCCCATGACTCTGGTTTTCAGGTTTGCAGAACTCCAAACCCAAGATCTCTAATTACCCAAAGGAGAGGATGGGTGATCCACCTGCCTGATGTTCTAGCAGAGACAACCTAACAACCCTCCAGCATTTGCCAGCTTACAATTCGGCTGTGAATTCAGGTAGCTATTTGGTTTCCAGTGAACATTTTCATGGATAGTCAACAGCCACCACACTAGATGGCAACTTTGTGAGGTCAAGAACTGAGTCTGCCTTGTTCATTTTTGTATCTCTGTTTTTAGTGTAGGATGTGGTACATAAAGAGCTGAATGAATATTGATTTGAATAAAATGGCTACAGTTTTGTTTTTTTCTTTAACCATCCTTCTCTTTTGTGTTTGATTAATATTGGTCAGCTTCTTCGAGTTACCACATGGATAATTATGAAACTAGTAAGTGGAAAAATGTATAAAAATAAAATGAAAACAAAAAACAGGCTTTTTTTTTTTGCATTTGTCTGAGGCAAAGAGTAGAGACTGACATGTTCTTTGCCTTTTCCACTGATGATTGGCAGCACTAAGATTCACTTCCTTACAATGCCTGATATGAATGTTCAAGTTTATCTGGCTTTAAGTTCTGAACATTCACTAATGCTTTGATGCACTAAGACACAGGTCTCACTGGAAAGACTTTTATTAAGTGGACAGCTAGGGTGTCACAGGCAGGATATTTGCACAGTACATTAATTTAGAGAGGAAAAAGTTTCTGTGTAACTTAACCAGACTGAACAGCTATTTCCACTTTTCCTGAATAAAGTATTTTCATGTTTTATCACACTAGTTTGCAACTGCAAAAGCTTCACCCAGTTTTTAAGAGTGGCTATGAACTGTCAGGATACATTATTTGAAATGAAGCCTGACAGCTCCAGGCTTGAAAGTAAAATACATTTTATTGTTTAAAAGCATTTCTCCACCACCTCAATTTTATCCCCCCTCCCAAACCCCACCCACCCACCCACACACAAGCACCCCTCACTAGCTTGGAGAGAGACTCATCACAAACACTCTGAAACGGTTTAATCCTCATCAAATAACACCACAAGAAGGACAATCCTAAAGATGGGTTTTCTTTTCTTATTCCAAAAATGAATCCTAAAAATGAGGACAGAAGGCTGGTGTTGTAGCTCAGAGACAGAGTTCTCTGCCTAGTATGCATAGGGCCCTGGATTCCATCTCTAGTATTGGGAGAAACAAACAAAACAAAACAAAACAAAACAAAACAAACAAAAATGATGAAGAAGAAGAAAGAAATGAGGACAGAGTTAGTCCTGTGCCTATGAGAGAAGCAGGTACCAATAAGTCCATATTCATGCAATAAAATTGGAAGGAAAAATACTTTCTAGTTAATATCCTGAGGATCATTATCTCTAAAGCTGCTTGTACCCTGCACTACATGTATTTCTGTCTTCGTGTCTGGAATTTCCTCAAAGCATCTAATACGATGGCCCATCGAACACAGCACATTAAACCCATTCCCTGTACCACACACACTCAAGAGATTCTTGGGTCTTTGAAGCAATCTCTATCTGGTCCTAAATTCTGGCATTTCTGGCTCTTCACAGAATATTGTGTGCCAGAAAAGAATTTTTCTAGAATCTCTAACCTTACCTTGAAGTTTACATGAACCATCAATTATCCATCACATGTTCTAAAGACTGTTATTCTGGGAACACCAGAGGGTGGGAGTTCTCTTCATTTTGACCAATGAACATACCTCTCCTCTAGAAATTCACAGCCACTTTCTTCTTACCACGGTGTCACCATAACTGAAGAAAGACAGAATTCTGTTCAGAGCATATATTACAGAAAAGAAAGGACTGGTAAAAAAATGAACTCACAAATGAACATCTTTTGTTGTTAATGGTATTCTATAATGGAAGCCTAATCTCCTATGTATATTATCATCTGGCAAACTAGTTACACATTTAATAAGGTTTTTCTGTATAAATTATAAATGAAATAAACAATTCTGTTACCATGGTGTGCAATGAATACACCACATGTTATATGTAAATATATTAGTCATTTGCCTTTTGTTTATGTGTTGCTGAAATCCATTTTCTTTATGGTGTATGTTCTATTCCCTATGGGTTACAACCAAAGTCATTTCAACCATACACATATCAGCCTTTAAAGTGGAATTATGTTGTTATTGTCCTTTTCCTGCCCAGTTTTAATAACACCTGCTTTTGTGCCAGTTTCATTTACTGCTGAAAATTGTAATTCAACAGAGAACAACAACAAAAAACCACAAAAATCCCAACCACCCTAACAGCAAATGTGACTCCAGAAAGGAGCTGTGTGATATATTGATACAATACAGAAAACATATTGAAACAATTTTTATTCTCATTATTTTCCCCCCAAATTAAATATCCCCCATAAAGCACTTTTACATATTCTGCATGTCAGTCCCTCTGCTCTCAACTAAACACAAACCCTTGGCTTTTAATGAGATAATTTTTTAAAAACCAGAACCAACAACTCAGCCTTTCAAGAGGTGGCATTTTTATTTTAAGCAGAGAAGCATAAATGCATGAAGGATGCAAATGTGGACTCTCTCAATGGCTCACCACAGTGTGACAGCTATGGACAGGATCAAGACAAAAGCGGGTGGCTGCTCCAAGAAAATGATGGCTTCAGCATCTCCAGCCCAATCAATAATCTGGCATGTTGAGGTCAATCACTGCGTGGCCATATTCACTTCCAGCCAGTCAAAAGATTATGAGTTTGACACCCAGAGGTTATTTCTTTCTGCTGTGGATTCTGGAGAGAGTCTGTGTGTATCTCTTCCGAACCAAATCGAGAGAGCCTAACTATTTATAACAATGGAAACAGGGACAGAGAATTTCAGAGAGATTCCATGTTTGTTAGGACTGATACCACACAATTGCTCCAGGCTGAGTGATTCTTCTGAATCGGTTGCTAAGCTAATTTTGCATTTCGTCCATTCAAAATGTTAAACTGTTTTGAAGCCCCTACTATGTTTTCAGCCTTGGCCTCAGGATCTGGGGATACAAAGAGAATGCATTTCTTATGGTCACCAAGGGGTGAATCTGGAATATTCCCCCAAAGTGTCAATGCTCTCCATTTTCCCTAACCATTGCATTCCATTCTCCTAAGTCCCCCTCCCCATGAACCCTTGACAAATTTCCTGCATAAACCTGAAAAGATTGTTCCTGGGACAAAGAGAAGAGAGACAGCAGAAAAATCATTATTTTAGATTATGTATGGTTAATTGTATCCTGATCTGGCCAAAGAGATGGTGATAAGTAGGTTCCGGAAAGCATCTAAAAGCTTTATGAACTGCTAAAAGGGCAATAGAATTAACCAAGGGAGCTATTTCTGACTGACATGCTTGTTCCATGTCTGTGGCCCACAGTCTGTGAGGAATTCAGCTGCCCGATCTCGACACTCACATAAGTGCTCATGGGAAACTGTGGTAAGGACAGATCCACAGGAGTACCTGGAATGGGGCTCTTGCTGTCTGATATTTCACCAGTCATGTTTTACTGTTTCTCCTGGATGGCATGCCAGAGAGTATAATAAATCTCAGTTTGTTTATATTCTGAGTCTGTATTTGCACTTTGGTGATTATATTTGAATTCATGCAAGATCCTTTTTTTTTTTTTAAGAACTCAAGCATAATCTTCTCATTAATCCTGTCCTGTTTGTCTGTTATTAATAGGCCACTGTACAATGTATTCTGCTGCAAAACTCCAGCAGGCATGACTAATTCAGATAATTAATTTACTAGAACATTAACACCATCAAATGAGCCTGCCAAACCGGTAAATTTAAAGTAAATTAAACTTAATTTGCAGGTTATTGCAATTAAGTCTGCCTTGTCTTTCTGAGGGATTTCAACATCCTCAGTATTTAAGAGGCAATCATAATGCATGCAAGTGGGCGGGCTTTTTGGCTAATTAACACAAGAGTCTAATCTGCTTTTCAATTAGGGTGGATGTTTATAATGTGCTGGTGACAGTGTTTCGATTCAGTGCAGCCTAACAGGAGTGCATGGCATAATTATAGCTGAAAAGAAAAGCTCATGCTGGGCCTTTTTAGGGGTTAATGAGACATTGGCAGCTTCCAGCTGAGGAGATCAAGCAAGTTTAGTGTAGCTTCAAGAGGAAACCACCCATAGGGGTTTCCTTTGAAGTGTCAAAAGGTCCCCTTGTTCTGGGTGGCTTATGTTTCATTTGTCTGAGTGGCATATCAAAAATTGATGAGCTGCCAGCAGTAGTCCCTATGACATTAAATGACCAATTGTGTGTCTAATAGTTTCATCCTTAAATAAATTTGGATGATGAGAACAACGGTAAGGAGAGTCAAGGTTCTGAAAATAATGAGAAGGGCCAGACATCTGCATGGCTTTTATAGGGCACAGACAAATGCAGCTGCAGTGAACCATAAAGGCACGCCCACCTACTTCACTCAGGGCTATTAGCTGGAAGCTGGGGGGAGACAAAGATGCATTGTACCTGTGCCCTCTGCTGATCCACAGTGGCTCAGAAAAGCATTTGAGGTGGCCTTCATTGGTGTTCTTTTTAAAACCTGTAACTATATGGGAAAGGAGTCTCTAGCTGAAGCCTCAGAAGATGAAGTGTCTATGGAGCTGGTACAGAATTCGTCTTTGAAACACTCTCAATTAAGCCACCTGTACACCAGGCCTGAGGGTGAAAGGAAATAGCCAGTCACATCATAAGATAGTGCCTATATAAAGAGTAAGGAAAGAAATATTATCTCCTTCATGCCTGCAAGAAAACACTAACATGGGATGGTGTGAGTCTAAATTTGGAGCTGAGCTGAGAGGTGTACTTGTGTAGAAGCCTCTTCAAGTACCTATTCAGTCTAGTTCACATGATTGCCTTAATTGCACTTTCTGGTTTTAGATGCTCAGTGGTTATAGAATGAGGAAAAGAGAATTGACAAACAAGTAGCTGCCTCAGGGATGATGACCATAATTTCTGATGTGCCCCAAAATTATCTGGGTACATGTATCTGAGTTAGAACAACCAATGTTACACTCTCAAAACATTTAGGAGAGCAAATGAAAAGGAAAGACATTAAAAAACCTGTACAAAAATAAATACTCTCACCACTGCAGTGTTACATGTTTTCTTTTAAGAATACTAAATTATATATGATTATAAAGAGCATTACAAAGATGGCCTGGCATTCATGTCACATGCATTAAGTAAGTTACTGCCATGTAAAAACAATATCATGTCACAGATGTGAATTAGCAGGCAATCAAATAAATTATTCTAGTTACTTTTGGAAAGATGGATCTAATTATACAAATGAACTATAAAATCTCTAAAACTTATATTGTTATATAGCTAGACATAGCCAAAGATAGTCATGATGTATTAAAATCAGATGCTCCTGCATTTTAACTGGTTACTCTTTGAGTAGATCGTATGGGTCCAACACAGCACAATGAGCTTAAGGCAATGAACAAAAGAGAGATTATTCTCATACTCATGGAGCTTGCAAATAAACAGAAAACTCTCACTTGTTGGTAAGTGTAATGTGACAATAAAATGGGACAGTATAATAGAGTGACTCTAGGGCTACTTTAAACTAGGTGTTAAAGAAGCTTTTGCAAGGAGGTGACATTTAAGTTGAGACCAAAATGGCATGGAAACATTTCAAGGAAGACATGACCTATTTTGTAGTTTCAAAAGATCACTTTGGCTGCTGTCTAGAGAGTCACAGAGGCAGGGTGCAGCTGTATGAGGAGGGGAGAAATGAAGCTATGCTTCCCCCTTTAGCTTCTAATGTCCTCCAGCAGTTACATGCAACTAGGCTTCTGGATTCAAACTGTGAGTTAGACGTAGGTTTGATAAATCTTTTTGTACATGACATTGAAACTTTGAGTAAATTATTAGACATTTAAGTGGCAATGCCAAGTTTGAAGGTAGATGCTTAGCCTGGACATTAATGGAGACCCTAGAACTACAGTTGTATGACAGGGAGGCATGATCATGCAGCTCGTGTTCAAAAACATGGACTGGCTGATTATCCCCAGTGGAGAGTACCATAGAGCAAAGAGGGAGTCCCAAATCAAGTTACCTAGTATAGGAGACACCAGCAAAGGTGACAGAAGCTGAATGGCCACTGAGGTAGGAAAAAAAGCAACATGAATATGAAGGAGGGTGACACTGGAAACAGAAGAAAATGTTTTGAGAAAAAAGAAAGCAGCCAGCTGTGTTGAATGCTAATGAGATATTGAACCAGATGAAAAGAGACAAATGTCCATTGGATTTAGCATCATGGAGGTCAATTGTGACCTTGCCAAAAGCCATTCTCATGATGTGTGGTACCAGAAGAAAGCCTGGCTGGGGAGAGAATGAGAAATGAGGAGTGGATGGTAGTGTCACTAGGAAGTTCAGCTGTAATTAACAAAAGAAATGCATGATGCCAGGAGTGGGGACGTAAGATTCAAGAAAATTTTTTTAAATATGGAAGAGCATATGGGCACACCTTAATAACAACAATCCAGGAAAGAGGAAAAGATTAATCACAGAAGGGAAGTGAAAAAAGCCGTTGGGACCCTGAACACAGGGAAGACTTAGCCTTTGGTGGGAGCTGAAACCCTTGAGAACCAAAGGAGAATCAGCGTATGAGGAGAGATTCAGAAAAGGGGCCAGAAAGAGAGGAGGCTTGTGAGAAATAATTACTCAAGGCCCGAAAACAACAAATAATAAATTAGATCCAATTCATTATTTAATTGCCAATGTGTTTTTATAAGGTTTTATATATAAACTAAAGAAAAAATTTGACACAAAACAATTTCCCATAGCCCACAGAATAATACAGTACTCCAACAGTGAAGGGAACAGGTAAGTTTATTTATCTATGGAAACCCCCAAATGATACTTTAAAAGAAGGAATATATTGGCCTCTAGGGACTTAGATCCAGGGTGCATTTAGAGGAAGTTCATTTGTACTGGGTCTGATCAAGTTACCTAGGGCCTCTGATTTGCATTTAGTAACCACCATTCGACTCTCTACTTTTATAACCTCAACTTTTCAGATTTCACAAGTAAGTGAGAACATGTAGTATCTGTTTCTGTGTACCTGGCTTATTTCACTTAACATAATATTCTCTAGGTCTATCTATTCTGTAACAAATGACAGGCTTTTCTACTTTTTAAAGTCTGATAGTATTCCATGATGTGCATAAACAATGAATAGATCTTAAATGTATTCATCCACTGATGAATACTTAGCTTGTATCTTTTTCTTGAACATAAGAGTACAAACATCCCTCCAATGTACTAATTTCAATTCCTTTGGATGTATATCCAAGAGTGGAATTGCTTGATCTTACGATAATTATACTTTTAGTCTTTAAAGGAACTTCCATACTATGTTCCAAAATGGCTGTACTAATTTACAATACCACCAACGATGTTCAAGCATTCCCTTTTTCCACATCCTCACCAACACTTATCTTTCATCTTTTTGATAGTAGCCATTCTAACAGATGTGAGTTGATATTTTATTGCGCTTTTAATTTGCATCTCTCTGATGATAAGGGGAAAATGCCAGAATCTCTTATCTGTTGACTATATGTCTTCTTTTGAGAAATGTTTATTCAGATTCTTTGTCAATTGTTTATCAGATGTACAGTTTGCAAATATTTTCTCCCAATCTCAAGGTTGTCTCTTGACTTTATTGTTTAAATATGCAGAAGCTTTTCAGCTTGATGTAATTTTTTGCTTTCATTGCCTGAATAGCATATTAAAATTTATATACTGCTAGCATCTACAGCAGATTATTGGCTCTTCAAAACCACATAAATTACTTAATATTACTAATCTAGTTGATAAATTAATAAGTTGAATTCAGACCAGTAAAATGATTTGCCCTGAGACAGAGCTACAGACAGCAGAGTAAAGATTGTTACTCTGGACTTAAACTTCAGATCCCAGATTGTTCTACTCTGTGCTATCAACAGTTAGATGAAAAGTCTTTCACACTTCTAAGCCTGGATGTGTAAGAAATCATCAAAGTTCCCAGCTGCCTTTTCATAAATCTGACAAGGTGCTACTCATTCGAAATCATGTGGAGTAGAAAGAAAGAAATGAGAACAGAGTGTAAAATTAAAAGCCTGAATTTCCTGTAGAAAGTTCTCATTACCTATGAGTTAGTGTGGCCCCAATTATACCATAGTAACTAATAACCCCATAGAATCCGTGGTTTAAAACATCCAAGTCTGATGCTCACTCATGAGATGGCTTATGAGCAATTACTCATTTGGGGTCCACATTGCCTCTCAACCCAGGTATCCACAAGCATAAAAAGAGGGAAAGAAGAACCCAGTGATCCACAAGCTGTCTGCATCCCTAAGTTAGCATCTTCTGAGACTGTCCCTCTAACCAATAGCACCATTGCCCCACCAGGTGCCTGAACTCCAAATCTGGACTCCTTTCTGAACCCATTTTTCCAGCATCCTTCCCAGCCCCTTACTAACAAATCACTTAGTCCAGACTTTCCTTTGTCATGGCTCTGTCTATAGTGTCTTCATTTGAGGTATAGCACCCTAAGGTCAGCATAGCGATTACATGAGAGTGTATACCACAAACCCCATTTGAGAAAAAAATTTTTGACTTCATACAAGACATGTTTTATTTCAGAAAGGCAGCAGAAAGGAAACAGCCCGTGGAATCAGAAGCTCTAGGTTTCTGTTACCTGTAATACACTGCAGTCCACTTAATTCTACAAGCATGAATTTCTGTATCTATAAAATGGGGATGATAGAATCCTTACCCACAGGATTATAATGAGAATTAAATGTTCTAGGTGTTGAAGTGCTTTGTAAGTTATAAAATCCTATACACATGGTAGGAATTATCATTATTAATATTAATGAAAGCCAGGCAGTAATAACCTTGAAGCAATTAGCAGCTGTTAATATACTAAATTGGATTTACTTGTCCTAATGAACTATAGAATGGCTTTATTTAAAGGGTGAAGGCAATCGTTAATTTATTCAAACATCCATTAAGCACATATTATATGGCAGTTGCTATGCTAGGTGCAATAGATTCTGCAAGCCAAAAAAGATGGTTTCTGTCCTCTTGGATACTAATAGTAGTGATGCAAAAACAAAGCTGGGTTATAAAGCAAAATTAGAAAAAAATCAAAGTACTGTGAGATTTCCTATTTAAATAGGAAAAGATTACCTGGTACAGAAAGCATCAAGAATGATTTAGCAGAGGTGGTAGGATTTGAGCTCAACAATTAAGAAAGAGTAAGGTTTGAATGAGTGAGAAGTGTAATTGTGTGATAGAAACACGACCAATATCTCAGTATAGATAACATCTCTACTCCCTGATATCTTTGTGACCCCACACAATGACTTAGATTCTGAACTGTAGGAGTATGGTGAGGAATTAGAAGGGAAACGTGGACCCGATGCTTCTCAAATGATAGCGTGCACGTACAACATGGAGTATGTGCTGCAATGCAGATTTTGATTTTACAGAGCTGGAGTGAGGCCAGAGATTGGGATTTTCTCATGAGCTCCCAGATGTATTAATACAGTTGACTCATGGACTACATGCAGGATGGAAGTCACTTTTTGACAGTGCCCAGAACACACTAGTGCCTGCTCAACAACTATTCTCATTCATCCAGTTATCCCCCAACTGTTGGATGGTATAAGGCAAAATCTAAGAGGTACAAATGTAGGACCTACTCACCAAATATTGCCTGGATTTCTCTTATCTGAATATATTTCCTAAACATGAACAACTCATAATTCTTAATAACTGACAGAGATAAAATGAACTTTTAACATGAAGGTAAATATTTTTATACAGCAATCAACACTATTTATTACTGAACCAAAAGCTTGGTTTTTTAATTAATAGCCATATAATCATTTGAAACTCTGGTTCAACATCAGAGTGCTTTTTTCTTTTTAATTCAGAAGAAAAGTGAAAAATAGCAAAGTACATTCCTTAGTCAGATTCTTGTTTGTAGCAACTTTAATTAGGCCCCATATATTTTTATACTCATATAACATCTTTCATTATAATTCTCACCTAACATATAAATATGCTTCAAACATAGACTCTTTCTTCTTTCTCAGTGCTGCTTCTGAACTTTGTACATGTATTCTTGTATAATCCCATATTGATATATATTTTCCAACTCTTTCAAATAGTAAGAGTCAACTGACTGATTAAGACAGCATTGCTTTCCTAGCTAGATGACATCCCACATAGACTTGGACAATTTGTCCAACTTTATTTGAGGTATCTCAAACTGAGATTTAATCACTTGCTAAAAACTGAGATTTATATATTAAGAAAGAGAAAGCAATATAGTAAAATAGCACCTGTATAAAAGATGAAATTCTATGTCCATGACTGGAGCAACAAAATGACTTCAAGAATCCTTGAGACAGTAGTGTTTGGTCAGATCAGTCAGCAAAATGTACACATGACAATTCCATCCATCCAAATCCAGGATTAATAGTCCTGGCCATCGCAGTATCTGCACATAGACTTTGCCTATCATTTTGGTCCAATGTGACAGCTGCAATAAGATCTCCGAGCCATCCTTCCCATTAGACACAGGCCAAGATCATGCACAGTTCACTAGGGTATACAATCAGTTACCTTCTTCAAGTTTCAGTTTCAAAACATACATAACACCTTTCCTCTGCAGGCCCTAAATTAATTTTTTAAATGTAATAATGACTTGCATAGAACGTACTGTATGTATATGATGATGAAGACAATAATAATATATTAATAATTATATTAATATATAATATGTACCTGGAAGACAGAAATTTATATAGTTCCCCCCCTTCTAGATAACCTAGAAAATAAATTCATAAAATATGCATGGGGAGAGGACAAATGATTATGATATTCATGATGGTAATAATAACAAATAACCTGGGGTTTGAAAATATTTATTTTACTGTTTATATCTACCTTTGTTTTTATGAAATAAAGATTTTAAAACTAAAAGAGCAATTTTTTAAAAAAAGAGAGAGAAGTCTGCAATCTCTGGTGTATGCTTTAGTAGTTTTCTTTATTTTTCTTTCTTAAAAGCACAAAGGATTCTTCTGGAATACAAATGACCATAAATTCCAGCCTACAAGTGCATGACTAATCTAACTGCAGGCAGAAGAGGATCATTTGCTAATGCTCTCACTAGAATTCTGTACTAAACGAATTGCTCAGAGAGCAATTGATGCCCCTAGAAAACTTTGAAAAATGTTCTAGTTAGAAACAACTTTGTCCATATCATATATTTTCTGTTTTTATCTCCATCATTTTTATTCTTCAGGACATTCGGATGAAATTTTCATCTCTTTTGCTTGAGGGTTCATGTGCTCCTGCTTATTTCTTACCTGAAATCATGAGCTCATTGTGACAGTATAAGATGCCAAATTGGGTGTCACAGAAATCACAATGCAGAATCCCTACCCCCAGCCAGAACTTAATACAAAAAAAAGAAAGAAAAATGAAAGAAAGAAAGGCCAGTCAGTAATTTGTCTTCAGAACATGAAACTCATTACTTATAAATTATTGTTAATTATATATTGAGATAAATATAGAATGATCATTTCTACAACCCTTGGAAATAGACAAGCTCTTAAAAATTTATTGGTGTCCTTAAGATTGGATGATATAAAACAGTAAATCACTGTGCATATGTGCAGCCTTTGGAGGTCCTCAAAAAAAGTACCATCGAATTACAAATACTGAACTGCTGGCCCTGGGAATGGCAGCAGCTCCACTCCACATCTCCTGTCTTTCGAGGGGGGGGGGATGCCTGTATACAACATAGAACAACTGCTGACCAGTCACAGTGAACTTCCCGATTGCTGCCTTCCACTCTGACTCACCCACCAGTCTGCCCAGAAACTTCAAAGTAAAGCCTCTAATACTATTAGGTCTCCCAATATCCTTATCCAACTCCAGTCCAAAAGAGTCAAAAATAATAAATATAATTGAAGTGCAGGATGAATTTGAATATTGGGCTAAACTAGGGTGAATCTGTAGATTGTAAATTTGAGTTGATTTCAACAGTACATTTGGAATACGTTAACATGGAAGCCATGTTAACATAATTACCATTGACCAATATACTAGCATCATAAGATACTTTAGAAAAGATCTACATAATATATATTCAAGATCCTTCCTTCTTTCACTATAAAGTTTTATTTCCCATTGACTAGATTTTTTTGGAAATTCTTTGCCAAGAAATGTAGATCTATTTCAATTGCCTTGTAACATCACTTTCTAGACATTTTATTTTAAACATGGAATAGCAAAATAAAAGTAAGCTGGGTAAGGATAATTGAAGTTAACAGGACATTTGAAGGTCAAGGAGAATCTCTGTTACAACCCAGTTTCAAAAACCACCATAGGTCAACACTCTACAGGTATATATTAATGGTTTTTCATATCAGAATAATATGCATATATCAAAATACAGCATGGGACATGGTCCTCTCTACAAAGGTTATTAATCTACTTGGGAAAATAACAGCAGTATACTATAAATATCTGAGAAATACAAAATATTATTCAAAATATACTGAGTGGAATGGTGGATGCATAAGAATTGCTGTTAACAGTAAGAATCTAACATATGTAAAGTAAATTTGGAAAACCAGGAACTTTGGAGTCAGACAGGACTAAGCTCGAATATCAGCTCAATTACTAGCTACATAATATTGAGAAATATACCCAAGCTCTAATCTAACCCTGGTTTCCACATCTCTGAAATGGTGATAATAATTCATAACTCATCATCTCTAGCAATTAGAGAAATGCAAATCAAAACTACTCTAATATTTCATCTCACTCCAGTCAGAATGGCAGCTATTATGAAGACAAACAACAATAAGTGTTGGCGAGGATGTGGGGGCAAAGGTGCACTCATACACTGCTGGTGGGACTGCAAATTGGTGCCACCAATATGGAAGCAGTATGGAGATTTCTTGGAAAATTGGGAATGGAACCACCATTTGACCCAGCTACCCCTCTCCTCAGTCTATACTCAAAGGACTTAAAAACAGCATACTACAGGGACAAAGCCACATCAATGTTTATAGCTATACAATTCACAATAGCTAAGCTGTGGAACCAACCTAGATGCCCTTCAATAGATGAATGGTTAAAAAAAAATGTGGCATATATAAACAATGGAATATTACTAAGTAATAAAAGAGAATAAAATCATGGCATTTGCTGGTAAATGGATGTAGTTAAAGAAGATAATGCTAAGTGAAGTTAGCCAATCCCAAAAAACCAAATGCTGAATGTTTTCTCTGATATAAGGAGGCTGATTCATAGTAGGGTAGGGAGAGGGAGCATGGGAGCAATGGATGAACTCTAGATAGGGCTGAGGGGTTGGAAAGGAAGAGGGGGGCATGGGGTTAGAGATGATAGTGGAATGTGATGGTCATTATTATCCAAATTACAAGTATGAAGACACAAATTGGTGTGAATATACTTTGTATACAACCAGAGATATGAAAAATTGTGCTCTATATGTGTAATAAGAATTGCAATGCATTCCGTTGTCATATATAAATTTTAAAAAATTAAAACACGTTCTAAAAAATTATAACTCAGAGTTGTGAGAACTAAGTCAGATCATATATATGAAGAATCTAGCATAGTTTCTGGCACATAGCAGGAACTTAGTAAATATAGTTTCCCTTATCTTTTACTTCGAGGGATACTGGTACATCAGAGATGCAGGTCCTAAAGTTCACAATCTTGAAATCTAATTAGGAAGATGAGACAATGCCTCTAGAGATGAAAAAAACATAATAGTGAAAAGTGGCAACTAAGCACACAATAGAGTCTATATATAGGGCTAAGATTCCAAGCATTTTTTAAAGACTTGATTAGGGGAGATTTTCCAGGAGAAAATGGTATTTGCATTGAGGAACTGTTTGAGAGAGGAAGTCCAAAGTGAGTTTGGCTATTGTTGGCAAAATGATTTGGCAGGAGTAATCACTCCTAGAGAGTGAGAGAGGTCTAGAGAGAATGGGGCAGGGGGAGGCAAGAAGACCAGATCGAGAAGTTCCATGCTACAGGCAAGGGAAACACTGGAATTTTTTGAACAGGAGAATCACATAATAAAGAAGTGATTTTAAAAATAATCCAACAGTAGGTAACAGACATATTTGTTTTCTCCCAGCTCAACTATAGATTCCTGGATCAAAGAACTGTCCCCTCAACTCTCTGGACTAGTGCAAGTAACATCTTATGATGTTTCTGGCAAATGTTTGTTTCCTGTTCCATTGAATGACTTAAAGGGTTCCATTTCTTTGGCTTTGATTATTACAAAACACATGTTATTTACTATGTATTCACTAGCCCTATTGGTGTGATTTCAATTCAGGCTGTATTTAGACACAAAAACCAGCTCACCAATGAATAGTGTCTGAAATTGTACACTGTGCGTGTTCAATGGTCTTCCACTCTTATCTGATAGTCTACTATTTCTTCACTTTGAATTCTACTCTGAATTGCTAAGATCAAGAGTTTCTAAAGTACTCAAATTCCCAAAGCAAAACATGCTTGCTTTTTCTGAATTCTCTTAAAGCAAATGATGTTTTGCTTAGAGATTTATGCTGCTGGGTGCGTAAAAATCTTTGGTGATATTGGGAGTGATTCATAAATACCTAGGGAAGGCAAAAAACTTTATCTTAAAATAATTTTGAATGAATTTTTTTTAAGTTTCATATTATCTTCTGTCTTTTTATAAACAATTAAATCTGTAGTAACCAAGAAAGACCTTAGGAAATTCTCAAATGCTGTGTCACCTTTGGGGACAAATTCAATAGTGCCTTTCTCAGTAGCTCCTGTTGGAGGCTACTTTTCTCACAGCTGTACTTTGTTCCTAACTGCATACAAACTTAATGTATTACTTTAAAATGGATATAATTATGATATCGACTTTATAGAGTAATTTCAAGGATTAAACAAGATGAAGTGAATAAAGAATTTAGTGCAGTGCCAAGCACATAATAAGCATTCATTCAATGTAAGTACTTATTATTATTATCCAAACAGATTATTCTTTCTTATTGTAGTGATGGCAAGGTGGGTAAGAGTTATGCATTCCTGCTAAGCTAGTCCCAAAGTGGAAGATAAAGCCACATTTTCCTTTGATAGAGAATTATATGGTAATTAAAAGTATTCCAACAAACATTTTTTTAGTTCTTTCTTTGTTGCTGCTCACCAAAGTATGCATGGTGTATCTGAAGATAAATAAGACCTATTTTTGCCCTCTAGAATCCCATAGCCAATTGGGAAACATGCAGAGAAATCCAAAGGAATAAACATTACAAGAGAGTTATATTCAAAGTACCATCAGAGTACAGAGGAGAGAGCAATTAACTCAGTATGGAAGGTTAGAAATGAAAGAAAAGGTGATTATTTAATTGGGTCTTATTAAGAAAATAAAATTGTGTCAAACAGACAATGAAAAGAAAGGGCATTTTAGGCTGGGTAAATATCATATTCAGGGAATTAAAATGTGAGAAAAATGTGCTCTACTGGGGAAAAAGTATACCTCTGCTTTTGCTGTTATTGTTATTTTTTTGTATTTTCAACCTGATTATGTCATTGGGAATGTAGGTAGCAGGTGGTTAGGAAATGAGTGGATCACAAGGGGATTTAAATGGGTGACATGCTGAACAAGTTTGAGATATTTTAGAAACTGTTGAACATTTAACCTGAGCTCTACCCTTGTTAACTATAGGACTACATTGCAAAGCAGATTTCCAGATCTTATTCACTTTGCATAACTGAAACTTATGCCCTTTGATCAGAAACTCCCAATATCATCCTTTCCTCTGCCCCTGAAACTACCATTCTATTCTCTGTTTCTATAAGCTTGACATTTTAGATATCCCATATTAGAGAGTCATGTAGTATTTGTTCCATTGTAATTAGTTTATTTCACTTAGCATAATGTCCTCAAGGTCCATCCATGCTGTCAAAGATCCAAGATTTCCTTCTTTTTAAGGTTGAATAATATTACATTTAAGAAAAAAATACATATCAGTCCGGGACAATTGCTGTAAAAAACAACTTGATAAGTTTAATAGCATAACAAAACAGTATTTTGCTCACACCAGAGCTAAGGAGCCCAGAAAGGCAACCTGTCCTGGGTCGTGTCCCTCATGAGGCACATGACTCACGGAGCTAAGCTATGAAAGGCATCCTGCTTCCAGGATAGAGAGGAACAAATATCAGCCCGGGACAATTGCTATAAGAGACAATGGCTGTTCTTCCTAGGAGGGACAGGAGCAAGAATTAAGCTGTCTCAGACAATTTCTCCTTATCTTCAGGTATCACATTCCCAATACATTCTGGTGTTATTATTAAAAACCACAAGCAAGAAATGGAGAAGAACAATCAGTCCAAAGGCACTCAGGGAACTGTCCTACAAATAGTGTGATCAATTGTACCATAAGAAAACTATTAGAAAGGTATCCACCTCACATGAACTGGATATGAAAATTAAGTACAATTATGATAAGAAACTCTCCATCCTTGCTGTCTGGACCATGGTCTTCTGTAGAGCAGAGAAGTATGACCTCATAAAGTTGTAGATGTGTATGTGTATGTGTGTGTGTGTGTGTGTGTGTGTGTGTGTTGTCCGTGGTTTTCCTGTCTATTTGACTATCTCTCCACACACACACACACACACACACACACACACACACTTCTTTTTTAATAATTTTAATTGTTGATGAACCTTTATTTTATTTATTGATGCCAGGAATCAAACCCAGTGCCTCATACATATGAGGCAAGCACTCTACCGCTGAGCTACAACTCCAGCCCCTCTACACTTATATATGGAATTCCTATGAAAGGCAAGACACTGCTCTCCTGACTGAGCATCTGACTGTAACATAAACCCTCATGGAGCTTACATTCCTGAAAGGGAGACAGCTCTAAAAACATGTTACTCAATTATTCACATAATTTCAACTATGATAAAAGGAATAAATCAGAAGCACAGGATGGAATGAGAGTATAGAGGAACAATAAACTAACCCTGTGGACTAGAGTCTTATAAATAAATTTCATGTGGGTCCCAAAGATACATAAACTATGAACTCTTAAAGAAATTGCTGTGGAGGGGGAAGTATAAGACCTTCATGTAAAAAATTATATTACACAAGAGAAAGATGAGATATGTGTGAAGTGCCTTTGAATATCCAGGCAGGAGAGGTGGCTTTTAGGGGAAGGAAGATGTCCATCTGGAAAACACAGGTTTTACATTGTGCCTCTCAGGGTGACTATGAGTTGGATATGTGGTGGGGCTGACCTACCAAGGCAGAGAAGGGATGAAACCAAATACAGCTGTGGGCAATGGAACAGGGTAGAAAACATTGAAATACAGAGACTGTAGACTAAAGAAAACCAACAGGAAGTATATTTTAATCACCATCCAAAAAAGTAATGCATAGATTGAATTATCGTCAGTGGGCCATGAAGAAAGAGAGTGAGACGGATTTAAGTCAAAGAAATTAGAAGCAACAGGACTTGCCAATTTTTCCCACAAATATTTGAGCACTTACTATGAACCTCAACCTTGAAGCCAAAGTTCTCTTCCATCCTCATTAATGCTTCAAAAAATAAAAGGATGTTCAAGTTATGCACATTTCATTTAGTTCTTTCTTCTCTACATAGTCTTCTGGATCATCATGAGTAGTATTGTTCAGTTTCTTTTACTCCATGTATCTTATAGTGATTGTTCTTTTACCAATCTGTCTGAAAATAACATGCTGCTTTTGTGAGAAGTAAAAAATGTCAAGTATTAAATATAATGCAGTCTGCACATACTATAGCTAGGCACTGCCATGTCATACTATATACATGTTATCTTGGCCTAACAGACTTTATATTTGCACAAACTGTGAACTGGCAGTTGGTATTTATATACAGCCTGGCCCTCAGGGATGACCCATGGGCATGCAAGTCTTCCAGAGCTGGCAGCCTCTATGAATGCTGATTGTGTAATGTGTTTTTATAGAAACATATTCTAATGTGTGTTTCAAACTTGGAGCTATCCGTCTATGTATTCCTTCATTTAAAATAAAACACAAAGATGTTTAGCAGTGCAAATAGGAAAGGTGCCTCCAAATAGGTTTCAATTTGGGCCACTCTCCATAAATCTCCTCTGATTTCTTTGCTTTCTGTTTTCAAAAAGAAAAAAGCTATCGGAGTGCTGGCATATTAGAGTTCTTGTTGGTTATTCACAGTGTGAAATCAGCATCACTAAATAAAGCAACTGCCAAATAAAGGCATTCTGGTTACAAAGAGAAACCACTGTACAACTAAAATCTTAAATCTAATTAAGGAATTTCCAAATGCCATATCATTGAGACCTTCCAGCAACAACAAAAAAATACATTTCAGCTGGGACTTGTGAATCGCTAGCTTTGTACATAAAAGAAACAGCTTGTTCTAAAGCTGAACTTCAGTAAATTACAGGGGCGGTTTTGTCTTTCACAGCCCTGTTATGAGGGAATGTTCCTCTGCTGAAACCTCTGGGTAGTGAAGTCCGCAAGCAGTTCCCACTTCTTCCATAAGGGGCTAAATAAATATTATGCACATTCTGAAAATACTGTGTTGCTTTCAATACCCTTACATTAAAATGACTACTGTAAGTGGCTGATACATGGATAACTAGAAAATGTTGTTTCAAGTGTGTAGGTTAGGTCTAGGTACTCTTTCACACCTGTATAAATAGCTGCTTGCTGGGCACACACATTATCTAAATTTAAGGCCAAAATCAGACTGAAACTACAGTAACAAAATGTCTCTTTACTATTCTAGTAAAGAACAATCTCATTATGCTTCTGCATACCCAAAGAATAGTGCCACAGTCTGGCTGGGCACAATTCAGGAGCCACTTGTCAAAAAAAACAAACTTTATTTTTAAAACTACAAACGCCAAACAAAACAGCTCCTCAGGAAAAACCCTCAGAGCCCAACTGCCACTACCGGCTTCCACAAGCCTCTCCCCTCACAAACCACCCCACCTTCCCCAATCCTCCTGCTCTTGAGGCCGATTGGCTGGGTCACGTGGGCGGAGCCAAAGAAGTCCCCCAATGAGCAGTTCCGTAGTCTGAAGGGCAGGGAAACAGCCCAATGAACATCACCGCAGAGGAGCCAATCAGCTAGATGTTGCTGGGGCCGCTGTGAGCCAATCATCAGCTGGCAGTCTGAAGGGCAGGGAAACAGCCCAATGAACATCACCGCAGAGGAGCCAATCAGCTAGATGTTGCTGGGCCTGCTGTGAGCCAATCATCAGCTGGCAGCTGGAAGTTTGCTGGCAGCTGGAAGTTTTCTGGGGCCCCTTTGGCTGTGGCTCTCAACAGAATAGGTGTTTCTTTACTCTTCCTCTTTTCAAAAGATAGAAAAGAAAACTTTGGAACCTTCCCTAATAGGACAATATGATCATTACTTGAAAAAAATCTAGAACTCATTATCCTAAAATTCACTTTTGCTACAGTACTTTCCATTGTGTGAGAGGTGAAGGGATGGATTTAGATTTCCATGATACACAATATTCAGTTCTGCCTTTCACTTTGTTTGTATATGCATAAAGCTTTAATTAGCTGTTCAAGGTCATAAAGAATTGTGCTCTAAAGACTTAAATTATTCTAGAATAATCTTTCTTTTATTTAGAAAATATCACAAAATAATTTTATGACATTATGTTTTGCATTTTCAAATATATATGCTAATCTGGACAACTATAAAATTAGAAAGACTTTGTTAAATGCATTTAATGAATAGTTTACATGGACATACTTTTGTGTACATGTGTTTTATACATATTTTCACATATGTATGCATATGTACATACACATATGCACATAATTTATACATATACATATCCCTGGAAGCACACATAGGTTTACAGATAAACACAGACTCAGGAGGGCTTTCTTGAGTTCATGTGATCAGCAACCAATATGCTACCTTGGCCTTTTTTCTTTTTTTAAACAAAGAGCCAGATTTGCCTCTGGCCACACTGTGCACTCTGTAGAACATACGACCAACTTCAAAAGGGCCATGTAAGTGATGAGCTTTTGAAGCTAGGCAAAAGGCATATGTCTACATGCCTTAAGGCACAGGGAGGTCAACCAATGCCCTTATGGTCACAACAAAGGTGTGTCTCTGTGATCAAACTAGCAATGAAAAGACTCATACTACCAGATCCTATGTTACTCATATTCATAGAGATGAATGCTAATTGCTACAAAAATCATCATGATGGCCCTGCCAGACATACCCTCCTTCAATAGTCACTTCCAGGGTAAGCAGGTAGTTTGTGGATCTAATTTCTAATAACAGTTAATGGTATGAGTACTTATTATAGGCCAGCCCCTCTTTAACCCTTACAACCCCAATGTGTAGTGTTATTATTATTTCCATTAGTTAATGAATTTTTATCTATGCAAACTTGTCATATTTCTGTGAGATATGTACTGATCTTATTCCCATGTTATAGATTAGAAAACCAACACTTACAAAGTAACTTTCTAGGGTCATAGGACCAGTGAGCAGTAAGACTGGGACTGGAGCCACAGTTATCAGTCTCTAAAGTTTATGATCACCTTTCAAAAAAGTTTAAATGGTTGTCATTGACTGAACACTAAATATTTCAAGCATTATGCTAGGCCCATGGCATGCACTCTGTCTCTGATACTTATCCCACACAAGGGTGGATATTTTCATTTTTCCCATTTTATAGCAGGGGGAAAAAAAGAACCATGAAGTGTTCTTGCATCCAACATATCCTCCCTCTCTCATGGAATTCTTATTTATTTTCCTCATCTGAGATGGAAACAAGTGGAGAAAGCACATTACAGGGCAGAATTAGAACCACATCCACAAATTTCCCTGAATCATTGTTCTTTCAAATCAATTTGTTTTATATGAGAGCCTTTGGCCATCCACACATGAATAATGTGGAGCAAGAGATAAATCCCTAATAAAACACTGTTGGTGAAATCTTAGCTGCAGACCATCTTTCACAGTCAATGCATGAGTGGATTTTGCCTTTTAAACCTGTGTAGGTCACGACATTACTCACATAAGCCAATACCTCATGATGTAGGTGAAAATTATGTATAGCCATATCTACAGAGGTACCTGAAACCACACAGGTTCATATGCTGTCCTCCCAACTTAGCTGTCCAAGACCTCCTGCTCTGATGCATACAAGTACCTAGCCCAGTTCAAGTACCCATCCCTTAAAAGCATTCAATAAACCTTTGCCCCTTTCATTGTCTTCAAACCAGAGTTTCTGCCTTGAATATTATAAGAACCCTCTTAGGAGAACATAAGGGCTGGGCTGCTAATGAAGAAGTCAACTCCCTTGTCTATGTGATTATTCTATCATCTCTCCAAATCCCATGGATAAGAAGCTCCCTTTCCAAAGCTCGTCCTCTGCACCCCTTATGGAGTCCACAGTGTTCTCATCAGTATCCGTGAGGTTGCAGTTACCTGCTGGTTTTCCACCTAATAGTGGAGTTGCAGAGTCAGATTTTTGGCGAGGTGGTATTCTGGCCATGACTAAGGCCTTGGGCCTTCCCAGAGCCAAGTCCTATAGTAGGAACCACAAGTATGTCATTCTGGTAGCAACCACCAGAATCCAACACTACATGGTACACTAACTTCCAGAGAGGGAAGAGTCTTTTAGGAAGAGAAGTGTCCATGCCAATAAAGTCTGGCATGACTTCACCCACTATCCATGAAGTCAGAATACATCATTTGGCCACATAAGCTGGATTCCAGAAAAATTCCCATGGTTGGTGATGTTACCTACCCAGAGAAAGCAGCCTGATAGGATTTTGAAGTTCTTGTTGATTAGCTTCTTAAAATTGCCACTGTCTTGTTGATTAGCTTCCTAGGTTTAATTAGCTATTTTAGAGAAACTGATCTTAAGTACCCAACCCCTCTCTTGCTTTCACAGAAAGTATCTGCCACCACACAAAATAAAACTAATTATGCTTGACTTTTCCCTTGACAAAATGGTGGCATGCTGACTATCCCTGAGACCATTTGTCCACTGCAAAAAAATAAATAATAGATTCATTACTCAAGAACTCAAGAAAGCATTAATGTTACCTGTGCACTCAAATATGTGCTTCACTTTCCCTGTGTGACCATTCATATACAGCCTCAGTGTCTATCGACATACAAGAGCAGATTACTTCATCCTCTAGGCCAGTTTTACCCCCTGAGAATGCCAGAAGGTAATACAAAAAAGTGAAGTACAATTTTCTTCCATTACATCTACTGGAAAATGAAACTTCGCACCACCCATTTTTTTTTCTTCATAAGTTTTGATACTCTAAAAACAAAACATGGCACACCTTAAATCCCCATTCTGCACACTCTACCATCATTTTAAGAGCTGTGGTACTGGTAAAACTTAATGGGCCTTCTTTCTTATTCTGTGACTCAACAGAGTACCAAAAAAAAAAAAAAAATACACATGCTATGAGTGGTTGATTCTCTTTGTGTAAAAATCTCCAAACAACAAATAAAAACAGAAACATCCACCACAGAGTAAGCCTCAAAAACCTTGCCTCTTGTGTGTTCTTAAGCCAAGCCTGGCTATAGTTCTTCTGGGTGATTAACTTCATTTGTTGACCAAACATGTATTGGGTGCTCATTCTGCTCCTGACCTACTAGCCTCTTGGAAAAAAAAAAGAAATGACATATATGGTTTCTGTACTTAAGGACTTCAAAATTGAAGAAGGGGATAACAACATTGAAAAATTTATAGCCCCCTATGCTGAGCTATTATAGTGGAACAGACATTGAACCTAATATAGGTTAACTAATTATTACAAATACCTATAGAAAAAAAAGCATCATATCTTCATTTAGAGGTAAGAAAACTAAGGCTCAGAAAGTTTATGGAACTCTTGTCTAAGGTCAGTTGGCTAGACAACAGCTACACCGAGGTTCATACCCAGGTCTGTTCCGCACCAGGCTCACAGCTGTTCTTCTGTGCCCGAAGGTTAAAGTGGTAGAAACAAATGCACATTTCTGTGGAAATACAGCCTGATGATTAGAATATCTTCTTACAATTGGTATGATTACTTCACTTCCCATGACTCCAAGGACACTGAGTTGATCAAGCCATCTCTCCAACACCTCCCAAGGAAAGATTCAAGCCAAAATCCTTTGGTAAATAAACTCAAGTGAATGATTAAAAGTCCAACCAACTTCTACTAACAAGGAATAGTAGGTGATGCCTGCTAATCACAATGTAGTTAAGGGACCCTTCTCATAAGTTACCCTGTGTTCCTCTTTTCCATCTTTGGTCTAGCAGATTGGTTCCCACAAAGAAGGGCACAGAAAAGGGCCATTGTGCCAGGTATATACCATCAGCATTCACAAGCACATCCATGGAGTGGCCTTCAAGAATCATGCCAAAGACATTCCGAAAATTGCCACAAAAGAAAAGAGGAGTAAAGATATGTGCATTGATACCAGAGCCAACAAGGCCACCTAGACCAAAAATATAAGAGACAATTAAATTTTAAAAATCTATAGGCAATTAATGTGAATGAGAACTAACCAAAGGTCATCAAAGTTATAAAACTGTAAAAAAAAAAAGTAAGTAAGTAAGGGAATATCCATTCAGTACTGACTATCTGTCATATAGAAGTTAAACAATAAACCATTGTTAGTACTGAAAAACAACCTGGCCAGGTGGATGTACTATAGTGAAGGTATATCAAAACCTAGAACTATCCTTTTTTTAAAATTTCTGTGACAGACAGGGGACAGACTAATCCACCCTGTATTTCAAATACCTCTGACCCCCAGAATAACACCAGTAGTTGAATTTCAAAAATAAAAAAGAGGACAAGAAACCAAAACAGATAGCAACATGGGCAACCTGATGTCTATTTGAACTCATGTATGCCCATAGGTGAATCTGACTATTTCTCATTTGGGCTAGGTAATTTCTAAATCTCTTAGTAACAGATATTAAATGCATAGCAGAGAAAGACCAGATTTTATATATATATATATAAAAAAGCAGGAAATTGTGGTTCCTTTTTATATTGAATATCCATAGAAATTATCTAGATCTTATTCAGCACAGTTATAGTTAGTTCTTGTGTGAATTCCTCCTATCCCAATCACCTACAAATTAAATTAATACAACACAATAAGTTAACAGAAAGGCAGGCAGATAATCATAGTCCTTATTTGGATACTAGCAAATTTTCTTTGTATAGGAAAAACCATGCTCATTTACTAATAAACTGGCACCCAGGGATTAAAATTGTAGCCCCCTTTATAACACCTGAATGATTATGAGGTGCAGGATTGGTCTCAGTTTTTCCACCTGTGAAATGTGGAAAAGTAATTTTGGAAGAAAAACTAATATGGTCATACTTAAAAATAGTTTATCTAGATTTCTACTTTAAAAGCAAAGGGACAGATGGGACATGAAGTCCTAAAACTTTCCTTGATTTAAACAAAATGAAAAGCAACAAGAAATGAGCCTTAGATTCAATTTGTGGACTAGGAAAAAAAAAATAAATCCTTTAATAACCCAAATTATCAAGGGTTGCTATTGATAAATAAATCCTTTAATAACTCAAATTATCAAGGGTTGCCATTATTTTCAGATCACTAGAAATGATCATAGGCTATATAAAAAAAATATTGTTATTTTAAAGAGGTTTTTATTTTTCTGGTTCAGATAAGAATTAAAAATCTCAATGTGATTTCTGTTTCTAATGTCATCTTTTCAGGAATGATCATTTGAGAAGCAGAGCATCCCCAGTGAAAATACTTTTGTATCCTCAGAATCTAATTAAATAACTAATTATCAGTAGATGATAGTAAAATATGTTATGGCACCAAGAGCTATATATAGTCTTAATAAAATGAAACTCCAATGTTCCACAAAATGCATTCCTGAAAACTGGTTCTCCCTCTTACAGAGGTAGAAAGCAGACAACAAAAGAGAATTTTCTTAACATAGTCTTGCTCACCTCTGAGTTTGACTTTCTTAAAAGGTAAAGTAGAAACACTAGTTCTCACTAGTGCCTTGGAAAAGCCAAGCTAGGTAATTTCTAAATCTCTTAGTAACAGATATTAAATGCACATCAGGGAAAGACCATGATTTTTGTGCACAGATGACCAAAAAGCATTGACAGTTTCGAACTGAGGTTCCCTTGGCAAAGCACAGTTTCAGGAGTTGGGCATACTGGGCTCATAAAACTAAAAAAGCCAAAAGTAATAATTTTGAAGGCACAACTTTCTATTTTATAACAAAATAGACTTTGGTACCTACTGTTTAAGAGAAGAGGCAGCTAAAAGCTAATTTACAGACACCTAGAAGA
This sequence comes from Urocitellus parryii, assembly GCF_045843805.1. Taxonomy (NCBI): domain Eukaryota; kingdom Metazoa; phylum Chordata; class Mammalia; order Rodentia; family Sciuridae; genus Urocitellus; species Urocitellus parryii. The sequence goes on along the minus strand of NW_027554094.1, from coordinate 140,051 downwards.
TAGATTATTTAGGAGGGGGATATTTTTTTTTTGGGGGGGGGAGTTGGCAATCAGAGGCTAAAATCAAATGTAAAAGCAATTCAGTTAGACCATGGAGCTTTACTCTGGTGAGTACTAAATACAATACATGTGGACTTACCATGAATACAAGTGATTTATATTGATTTTTTTCAATAGTTCTAAGAATAATGAACTCAGGCTAGTGTCGTGTGGACGTCCCTGTTTCTATTTATTTTACATAGGGCTTTGAATGTTCTGCTGTGTCTGGCAATATCTGTTGATGGCTTTATTTATTTATCTTGTTTTACAGTTTGTAATGACAGCTTTTAAATTAAGATACAGTTTTAAAATATGGTAAATCAATGAGTAAGGGAGCCCCAGTAGGCAGAAATGATGTTATTCAACTTCCCAGCATGAGAAGCTCTCCCCGAGCAGTTCTGCAAAACCAATATAGGTAGGCTTTAAAAATATCCTCCTCTCTTGTTTCACCTGGGTGAAAACTTAATTTAATGGAATAATCTCATAAATATAATGATCTGAACATTCCCAACTGGCATCATGAAAAGTAAAAATCTCTATAGAGTTTCAACTAAAATGTCATCAGGTAATTAGAGAGGACTCACTGGCTGAAAATGTACTCACCACTGGCTAGAGGAAAGTCATTTTTACTAATTTTTTTCTACTAGACATAAAGAGTTTTGTTTTTCTTTCTTTTGTTTTTCTCAGAAAGGCTTTAAACATCACAGGCTTCTGGGAATGTGGTTATGTTAGACAGCTTTTCATCGCTGTGACTAAAACATCTGACAACAACTCGGAGGAGGAAAAGTTTATTTGGGCTTACGATTTCAGAGGTGGCAGTCCATGGTCTACCACCTCCATTACTCTGGACTCAAGAAAATGAGGGAGAACATCATGGTGTAAGGACGTAGCAGAAGAGGGCTGCTCAGCTTATGATAGTCGGAAAGCAGAGTAAGAGAGGGCAAGGAGTCAGGGATAAAATAGAAACCCCAAGGGCATGCCCCAGTGACCTAAACCCTCCAACCACACCACACCTGCCTGCAGGAACCACTCAGTAGTCTACTTAAATTATTAATCCATTAAATGGATTAATCCACTGATTAGGTCACAGCTCTCATGATCTGATCATTCTATATCCTGAATCATCACATGAGCTTTTGGGTGGAAGATATTTCATACCCAAACCATAACAGTGGTTTAAAAAGGAAGATGGTTTGGTAAAGTTAAGGCATCAAATACAGTCTGGGAATAGTCACTAAGGGTGCTCTGGTGGGGAGCGTATATTTTATTTCATAGTGAAATGTAGAGAAGTAATTTTTAGGACAAAAATTAATGAAGGATTAAAATAATAACAAGCCAATGAATTCATAGAGCAAAAAGTACTTTTCCAAAAACCCAGCGCTACCTACCTTCTGGTGGTGATCTGGCTTAAGATATTAAGGAGATAAAAACACTGTGATATTTCTGTTTTTCCTTTACTATTGCTTCTTGCTCCCTCTGTTCACCCGAATCTTTCTAGACCATTTCAGGCTGACTCAGTTGTTTTTGCCTCATTGTCTCAAAAATCCTGTCTTTCCTCCTTTTTCTGCATGTACCTTCTCTATGATATGTTTTGTCTTCCTGTTTGCATTGGGAATTCTCTCATTTTAATGATATCCACCAGATTCTTTCACTTTCTTTTGCCATTTATAGTTCTTGAAAAGCTTTTCTTGCTTACCCCATAGGATAATCTACCACTCTCATTACAGTAGTTCTGGGGATTTTAAATCTCTTCTTATTGTTTATCTTAGTTTTACTTGTAGTTGGTCCCCACAGCCCCAGAATCAATCTCTTGTGTTTTCAGTTATGCAGATATCTGTAATGAAAGGGAACCCTTGGGAACATCACAGAGAACACACAGCTCTTCCACCAGACCCACAGCATTTGCTGTTAAATGACTTCCAGCAAAAAGTAAGCACTAGAAAGCACACTGGAAGAAGTCAAAGAATTGCATTGTAATTCTAGAAAAATTAACATAAGGTACTTACAAGACCATAGGGTACAGGAGCATAACTACTGAAGCTATCCCTATAACATGCGTTCTCTGTAGCCACTTAAACATGGTTTCTTTTTGTGAATGTTTCAGCATATAACTTCTTAACATAATGGGAGTAAAAGTTCTAACAGCATTTTGTTGCCACTTGCTGTTAAATGTTACATCAAATAAGAATATCCCTTTCTAGATAAATGGATAAGAATGATACTATGAGACAACACACAATATCTGCACCATTCAAAGCCCAATTAAGAGGAATTGAGTCATGTAATTGTCATCACCAACCTTTTAGAAATTCATTGACGTTTTGTGTTTTGTAGGTTAAAACTGGCAGTGATCTACTGAGTCAATTCAATACCAAGACCTAGTGTTTGACTTGGCAATGTCTCCAACATAAAGGGGCCACCATCATCCTACATCTAAAAACCTCTCCTCTTTCACATGATTCCATTTATTATAGATATCACTTTCAAATGTTGAAACATATATAGTCCTGTTACTTCAGAGATCAAACATTTGGACATGTTTGGTTAAGTTACTCTTCAACTTGAGTATTTTTAGTCCCTAAGGTGGCCTGAGATCACAAGAGTTTGTTTTCGTGAAATGTTTGAATTGCAAACATATTCCATGTTTCTTATGGGGTTCCATAATAGCAAGGTAAATTGCTTTATAATCAAATACTAGTTGATAGAATCATAAATGCATATGAATAAAACCAGCTACTTTATTCATTAGATACCATCTACCAAATGTAATACAAATACTGAGATCATTTATAAGGTCGAAACTGTTTTCAGATATTTTGAAACTCACAAATACCCATCTAAAAAGAATTTGAAGAAAAACAGAATTTAAAAGACATGTTTAAACATCTAAAGTTAAAAAGAAAAACAGTACTTTAAAAATTACACTGGGCTGGGATGTGGCTCAAGCGGTAGCGCACTTGCCTGGCATGCATGTGTCCCAGGTTCCAACCTCAGCACCACATACAAACAAATATTTTGTGTCTGCCGAAAACTAATAAATAAATAAATAAATAAATATTTAAAAATTCTCTCTCTCTCTCTCTCTCTCTCTCTCTCTCTTAAAAAAATTACACTGTATAATGGCAGTTGAAATTATTTTAACTCACCAAATATTTTCTGTTCAGAAATATTTAAGAGATAACAGTTTAAATGGTGCTTTTGCTATTAATACATTAGCAGTATTATTATATATTCAACATGTTTATCAAACTCAAATTTTAAATCCAAAAAAATCAACACTAACATTGCCTTTCTGGGACATGAATATACTTCTAGGCATACTTAATATGATGTAGCCTTAGGAAGTACTTTTTTCTTCAACTAAAAACCAATTAAGCCCCTAAACCATAGACCAAATATATTAATCCTGCCTAAAAATTTAAAGTGTTTGCCTCTAACTGGTAGAGAGATCAGTGGACTCTTTGATCCACATGGATGTAAGCCATTAACAAATGATGCAAAGAGAAAAAGATTTTTCTCAGTTCAGTAGTTGATTTATTTTGTGAGAGGCAAAAATAACTTTTGACTAGAAGGAGATCTAATGTGAACTGTGTGTGTGTGTGTGTGTGTGTGTGTGTGTGTGTGTGTGTGTGTGTAATAGACATTCCCACAGGGCTTGAGTTTAAGGGACTTCACGAGTAAATGCGTAGGTTTCCATTTGTCAGTGGTGATTCTTAAAAGGTTTTCTGATAAGTGATTTTTCTCTTACAAAGAGATTTTAAATAAGTGAAACATGGAGGAAATATTCATGTCTCTACCTAAGAAATAAATTTCTAAATTGTTTTTTAAAACTCTTATCTAAACAAGTAAAACTTCTCTTTGGTGAAGATTTTTATTCTTAGAATTTCCAATTATACACACCCTAATTCTGTAAGAAATACATAAGGTGCTTTCCATATGCTTAGTACATAGTAGATATTTAATCCACACTGTTGAATTTGATAAAGGAATTTAAAATTCAATGTGGCTACATGAAATAGAGTGTGGTTAGTGTTAACAATAAATGAAAGGAATTGAAAAATGGATGATAAAGTAAGCTTTCTAAATTAAGGAAATTCATTACATAATTGTATTTAATCTTAAACAATGAATAGAAATTCACAAAATATAAAGAATGTGTCATAGTTGTCCTTTTAAAAAATTACAAAATGTGAGTATTTAGGTTTATAAAACCAATTACTTATATTAAGAAACTATTAATATAATATGTTCTGTACTGTAAACAAAATGTTTTCAAAATATCTATTAAAAGTTCTTCCAGGATTTCATCAGTGTTTTTTTGTTCATGATTTATTAATTACTCTAAAAAGGGGGTGAAAATGGAGAACTATAATAAAACAATTTTAAATACTGAGTTTAAAAAATCAATAATAAAATATATTAAGCATCTCATGTGGTAATCTGTGATTAAGAAAATGTGATGTAAAATGCTAAACTTTAGGTTATGTATGTTTTTCCAGAGTGGCATGATATTTGGATAAACATCCTCTTGCTACTTGGGATGTGGTAATGATTTTTGTACTCACGAAAATAAAGCAATTGTGACAGTAGCTCTGCTGATCTTTCAGGCTAATATCTGGAGTCCAAATGACTTGCAAAATAGATCCTTTGTGGCTGACTGGTTGCTGGGCGCTGGACAACTCCATTACCAAAGTTCTCTCCACTCTTTGTAGGTGCAATGGTGAAGCCTTGACCTAATTAGCTCTACTTCTGTTAACTCTGACAATAAGGATTATCACCAATACACAAATTAAAAACCAGAGCTTTTGGTGCTGAGGTTGTGATTCAGTGGTAGAGCACTTGCCTAGCGAGTGTGAGGCCATGGGTTCGATTCTCAGCACCACATATAAATAAATAAAAATATAAAAGGGTCCATTGACAACTAAAATAAAACAAAAACAAAAAAACACATGTAGAAACTTGCCCCAGGCCACCATCAGTAGAGCAAAGATTTGAACCAGATCTGATTTCCAATATCAGATATTTTCTCTTTCTGAATTTCAAATGTCTTAATGTTTCAAAGTCTTTTGCCTCGTTGGCAAATGGTGACATACAATCAAATTCAAATTGTTTTGAGAATTAAAGAATAATATATGATACATAAAGTATATAGTTCAATCCCTGACATGTAGAAAGTTCTTCAAAAAATACTTCTTACCCTAAGACTAAAAATTGTCAGGGACGCATGGCAGAATATGAGCCCTGGGATCATGTTGCAGCTTTACCCCTTATTATTTGTGATCTTGAGCAAGACTCATGGTATCCCTATGGCTTAGTTTCCTCATTAGTAAATGGGAGTTACAATTTGATCTCCCTTAATAAGCTCTTTGAGGACAAAATGAAGTAAATAACATAGGAACAGCATTCTGCATGACATGTAAAAGCATTCATAGTGATAGTTTGGAAGAATTTTGTAAAGCATTTAAATGTTCTACATATTTATCTTTGTATACAATCCCAGACATAAAGCTAAAATAAGATTTTCTGAAAACAATCATTTTGTAATGACATGCAATTCAATATAATAATAGCCCTTTATAAAAAAATAATATTATAGCTCAAAGTCAACACAAGGAAACTATGGAAGTGATATGGCAATTTCATGGTGCATATACACAGGGATTGTATCTTAATTTAAAAAAAAAAATCTTTGCATTTTTCTTTTGAGATCAAAAAAATGTTCCAAGACTACATACGAAAAAATCAATTTTCAATGTGTTCTAGTAAATACCCAGGCAATCTAAAATTGTTACGATTAATGGAAATAACTGATTGCAGCCTGCCAACTTTACCTCTTTTAATTATAAAATACAGTTTCAGTTTTGTGCCTTCCAACCCAAGGTTTACAAAAGCTAAGAGAACTACTCTGCTCAGCCTGTGATTATATCAGCAGTGCCACTTTTTCAGGTCCTATCAGATTGGGTTTGGATGATAATTACTTGGGAAGTGTTTGATCTCAATGATGAATACATGATTAGTTTTTCATGAAATCAGTCAACCACACCGCACAGCACTACTCATGTGAGACCTTGTTGATTTAGCTGTTAGAAAGCACACATCTCCTTCGGTTCAGATGTGGGACATTGGTCCTGGGGGAAAAGAGGGTGGAAAAAGGGCAAGTTTATGGGTAATGATATTGCAGAGGCAGATATTTAAGGTTTGCTAATTTTCTTCTCAATTATACTCATCCCTTACCTTGTTGTCATGCTGACTAGATGACCACAGATTCCATCTCAGTTGTAGAATATATTTTTCCTTCTCTTAAAAAAAAAGTTTCAAGATACCATTGTTATCTTTCAGCCCCTTAGAGGTTTTTGCCCTGATGAATAATATTTTATATGTGAAATGTTTATGTGATTTTTCACACAGTGATAACCCTGCTACCGCTTAACTTTGATGCATTGCGATCACTAGTTTTCTTCACTAAAGTGCTTTTACACACCCTTCCCATAAATTGACTTAAGAGTTAGAAATGGAACATTCAACACAACTTGGATGCTCAATAGAAAATTTCCTAGGAGCGTATTTTATGTTTGGTTTACAAATACACACACACACACACACACACACACACACACACACACACACATTTCCTCAAATGCCACTGTGGGGGTGTGCATTTCTTTGTTGATTTGTGTCTGTGTGTGGCTTTCTACGATATAGGATGTTTCCCTAAGAGTCACTATAACTTGCATTTTCTTAAATTTCATGTGATCATACTCAGAGATTAGATAAAAGGATTCAATTGTCAGTTTTTAAACAGCATGCATTTTTTTTTAAAGAGGTGGAAGCATCACACTTCTAAAGAAAAGGAAATAAATTCTGATAAATAGCCCAATCTTATTGACTTAATAAAGCCCTAAAATAAGGAATTCTCTCGATTATTTTAATGAAAAGATACTTTATAAAAGGAAGATTTCAAATATCCAGCTCCATTTTCATAATTAAAATATCACTTTGAAAGTAGAACATACATATCATATATTTCTATTTTATTTACATTATCTTCTTTCCAAAACAAAAACAAAACCTCCAATACAATGTGAATAATATTTTGGCTGAGATATCTTAAAAATCATGTCTAATTCTTTGTGGGTAAAGGAGATAGAGATTTAGGAAGTTTGTCTGAATATTTTGAAATCTAAATCTAAACTCTAGCTTATTGCAATAACTGAGACATTTTAGAACTGGATTTCACAACCAGGGAGTCACTGACCTTTTGGAGCAGGCAATGATAATCCTTTCCTGTGAGCAGCTGTCTTTCACATGTTTGACAGATTCCCTGGCCTCTACCCACTAAATGTGAGTGGCACCCCTGCCCCAGTTGTGACAGTCATAAATGCCTTCAGACATTGTGAAGTGTCTTCTGGAGTCAAAATTGTCTCAGTAGAGAATTACTTTTTTTAATAAAAAGATTGGGGGGAGATGGGCTTAGGATATTCAAATGATTTCCTCTACTTCCACTTATAAATGAAAACCTTATCTTGAGGAGAAGGCAGTGAAGAACGCTACAGACTTATACTAGTTCTGTAACAGAAAGGAATAAGACACTAGTGAATGTTAATGAGCCATATCTGTTCAGGAGATTAAGAACAAGTCCAAATAACATGCAAATACCAATGGTTAGCTGCTATTGGGACCTTTCTTCATTCATAGTAACTCAGTTCTACAGCTGGAACTTAATATTCTGAATTAAAAGGAGTAGAAAGAATAAGTTCAAAAAGTATAAGAATTAAAAGACAAGACAGTTCATTTTTATGACAGGTCCTGAATAAACCTGACAAATCCTAAAGTTGCAATGAGGTCATTTTATCGATATAAATTGTCTACACATATTCTTACTGCACTAAGAAAGGGTATGATGTCTTTAAACATTGTGAGTACAATCAAACTGATGAATGAAAAATCCTCATCTTATCGATTTGAGGAAGGACTTATCAAGTTGAGGAAAAACTATCCCAAGGCTGTCAAATCCTCATTGCCTCTGGCTTAACTATTACCTGTCTATATTTTTCCAAAGGAAAAAAAAAAAGGCTGATAATACAAGCAAACTAGTCTGTACGATAGTATAATTTCTGTCACTTGCTGCTACAGATTGCATTATAGTATTAACTAGGAACCACCCTGGAAACAACACAAAAGCCACTGATTTGGAGTACTAAATTTTTAGGACATGGCAGACCCATATTAGGATAACAAGCTCAAACTTCATTTCACATTAGGAAAACATAGCTGACAATACACCATTAGAGATTCCTGAGTTTTTCTTCCAGCAAATATACATAGCTATAGAAAGAAAATCTAGACCAAAATAAGGGGGGGGGAGGATGAAATCCTAAGAAAACAGAAGGGAGATCAGTGAAATAGAGGAAGAAGATTGGGGGGGAGCAAGGTGGGAGGTAAATAAAAAAGGAATGGTGAAATTAAATTAGCTAAACTATATTATGTACATATGTGAATCTACCACAGTGAGTTCTACATTTATGTATATCTGTAAAGCACTAATAGGAGGGCTTTTGTTGGGGGGGGGGCGAGTGCCAGGAAATCAAACTCAGGGGCACTCAACCACTGAGCCACATCCCCAGCCTGTTTTATATTTTATTTAGAGATAGGGTCTCACCAAGTTGCTCAGCACCTTTCTGTTGCTGAGGCTGGCTTTGAACTCACTATCCTCCCACCCCAGCCTCCTGAGCTGCTAGGATTACAGGCATGTGGCACTGAGCCCAGCAATTACTAATTTAAAAAAAATACAAATAAATACAAGAAAGACCAGCAAAGGCGGGGGATGAGGGAAGGAGGACAGGAGGTAAAGGAGACGTACTGGAAACTGAGGTGAAGCAAATTATATTCCATGCTTGTATGATTATGCTAAAATGAACCCCAATATTATATATAATTGCAATGCACTCATAAAATAAATTAAGTAATTAAAAATCTTCAATACTCACTGTATTTTAGTCTAAAATGAAGCTGAAATGCAATCATACCAAATAGGTTCTTGTTACCATTGCCAAAGGTCTAGCTGATTATCAGTACAATTGCTTATTGCTTTTGAAAATGATGTTGGTATCATTGGCTTTAAAATGTTTTCCATTGGTCTACCCAAACGATTCTTCAAAATCTTCAAATTGGTCTGCTGCCTCCTTTAAAACCTGCTCTAAAAATAGGTAAATAACTAATACCTTGCAAACTTTTACACAAGCAGTGTTATAAAGTCTTTACATGTGTCCTCTAATTTAGTCTTTAAACAGTCCTGTAAGGTGGTAGAGGGCTCATTATTACCCTTTGAAGAACCTGCTGTGAACAGAGATCAAACAACATTTTCCTTCGTCAAATGCATTTGGGATTTGTTATATCCCTTACCAATGTATCTCTTAGTATGTGCTTTAAAAGAGTGCATATTTTTTTCTTTACAAATTTGTAAAATGGGTAATGTAAAATAATTACTTAAGTCATGTCTTTGGTAGACTGAGGCCCAGAAAGATAATATGCTTAGGTGAGATAATTAGAAGTCAGTCTATTTTGAATACAATTTACAATTCTTACTTAATAATTAGAATGAGATTGGTCTACAATTTGCACAGACATGTACATCTATATTGTTATTCTGAGTAAATACAATGGTTTTGCTATGATCCACACCCAACTGCACTTTCTGCCTGGGTCCTGTCTGTGACTGGACTGAGAACATACATTTGTGAGTTGGTTCCCATTAGGGGGCAAAGCTGATCAGTCAAAACAGAACAAAGTGCTGTCTTGGCCTTGTTAGCCAGGCCAGCTGAACTTTATTGGCTGCCAAGAAGCTAAGGGATGATAAAATAGGGCACTGAAATCTGGGTGTAGGCACACATCTATAATCCCAGGGGTTTGGGTGGCTGAGGCAGGAGGACAGGGAGTTCAAAGCCAGCCTCAGCAAAAGTGAGGCACTAAGCAACTCACTGAGACCCTGTCTCTAAATGAAATACAAAAAAGTACGGCTGGGGATATGGCTCAGTGGTTGAGTGCCCCTGAGTTCAATCCCCAGTACCCCCCACCCACGACAAAAAAAAAAAATAAGGAAGTGAAGAAACAGTGTAGAAGCACAGCACACCTTCTTTTGCCAGATGATGTCTCTTTCATGGAAAACTAATTGTGAATTGTAATAGAATTCTAATTTCGAAACAGATTCTTAGTGAGCATATCCAAATCTTAATTGGCACTATTTCACTGACATTAAGAAAAAATATAAAATTCCACAAAATCTTATAATATCAGTAGTGTCTCAGGAATGAATATTGAGAAACTAACAGTATGACAGTCCACACCCATGTCACAAGGAGTCGCTGCTAAGCTAAATGCCTCTTTGCATCACACATGTTGAAAAAAGTTGTATACAAAAATTTCTTTGGTTCAACTCATTTAAATCAAGTGTGTTGGGATGATGGATAGATTCATTGCTTAGGGTAAGAAGTCTGCACCTTGGAGCACCATGACTGGAGGGCTGGGGCTGCAGCCACTTTTTCCATGAGATGCTTTCCCTCGGGCATTGTGGATCATTCCTGCATAAGCTGTTGCCTTGGGTGATAGCTAACAGGACTAACATCAGGGTTCCCATGACAGTATAAACATAAATAAGTGACTGGAGATAGATTTATTAATAGAAACAATAAGAAAGGCAACTCAACCAAATAGTCCAGGAAGAAGAAGAAAAGTTATGTGAGCAGTAATTTGGATTATTCAATCAAGGTCAAGTAAACGAAGGCTCCTCTTCTTTGAATAAGAGTGAAAATCAGGCTTTCTGTATCTATGATGCCATGCAGAGTCACCTTTCTATGGGAATTTGAAATGCTTATAGCCTAAGGGAATGAACACAGACCTCTGAATCAAGGACAGGTATGGGATGTAAGAATTGCCTCAGTATCCCAAAAATACAAAAAAATCTACGAGGCATCCCCCTGAGCAAGGGATGATCCAGCTAAGATGCTGCTTCTGACTGATATTAAAATAGAGCCTAAAATTACAGCCAGAAAATAAATTTCACATAATGAAAGGCTAGAGAGGACTCTTTTCAAGCTGTGTGAGGATGACAGAGATAGGATCAGTAGATCAAAGGGAAATTGGAATAAGAGAGAAGGAGTTTTTCTAGAACTATAAAAGATAACATGGTGTCTAAGAATAATGTCAGTCATTTACAGTAAAATCTCCTTAATTTGGTACACAGGGAACCAAAACAATAGATTTTCAATTAGCCAAGTTTCAAATTATACTTTTTTTCTATTGAAGAATTGCATAAAAGTAACCTCAACTTACTTCTTGTTTTAAATAAATCGATATGGAAGTAATGGGGTCTTACATTATCTTACAAGGTAATCAAAGTCCCCTCAAAGTAGTTTGGCCTGCTCCATTTCATCATCCATTTGAGAGTTGCCTACTATGTGCTGGAACCACATTTATGACACAACCCAGGGTCAGCAGTTTTCATGAGACAGCCTCCCTTTTGGAGGGAAAGTCCTTATTTATGTGGACAGTTGAAAGGACAGTGACTCAGTGTAGGATGCAATTGATGAAACTCCTTTCTTTTGCTGACTTAACCAGCCATTGACCATAGCAATTAAAAAAAAAAGTTATGCACAGGAATTAGAATGAAATTGCTCCCCAAATTTCTGTGCTTCAGACAGAAAAAACAATGTCATGGAATTGGTTATTTTTCCTTCCTCTTCAAAGACTATGGGTCCACCAACCACTGAAAAAGTTCCATTTAAGATCTGGTCCTGGGGAAAGGCCTGAAGAGTGACTCTGAGGTAAACTGTAACACCTCCAGTGATTGCCAAGGTAGGCCAGACAGGTGGCAATGAGGAAAATAGGTACCATAGTGTTGTCTATAGAACATCATAGGCTTCCTGAGGGTACACTTTAACCATCATTCTAACTTGAGAGTAAAGTGACAGCAGACTTTTAAGTAAATTAGTTAGAAAATATGCAATAAAAAGTTGAGATATCTCCAGGACCTGAGTCATCCAATATGAAAGTCACTAGCCATATGTGGCTCTTGACCACTCAAAATGTCACTACTCAAAATGATAGGAAAAAAATTCATCAAATTTCAAAAACTATGTATAGGAAAAAATGTATATTTTTACTTGAATTTTTAAATTTGTTTTAATTAGTTACACATGTCAGTACAATGATCTTGACATATCATACATTTGAATCAGATGGGGTATAATTTCTCATTTTTCTGAGTGTACAGGTTGCAGAATCACATTGGTCATGCAGTCACGTATATACCCACAGCAATAATAATGCCTATTTTATTCTGCTGTCCTTCCTTTCCCCCTTCCCCTCCCCTCCCCTGCCATCACTTCTCTCTACCCAGTCTAATGTGACACACTTTTTTCTTCTTTTCCTCACATCATCATACACGTATTCTGAATAACTATGAGGGTCTCCTTCCATCTTCCATGCAATTCCCCTTCTCCCTCCCTTTCCCTCCCACCTCTCTTCCCTATCTAGAGGTAATCTTCTTCTCATGCTCTTCCTCCCTACCCCATTTTGAATCACCCCACTTATATCAGAGAAGACATTTGGCATTTGTATTTTAGGGATTGGCTAACTTCACACCTAGCATAATCTGCTCTAATGCCATCCATTTCCCTGCAAATGCCATGATCTTGTTATTTTTTTAGTGCTGAGTAATATTCCATTGTGTATATATGCCACATTTTTTTTATCCATTCATCCATTGAAGGGCATCTACATTGGTTCCATAGTCTAGCTATTGTGAATTGTGCTGCTATAAACACTGATGTGGCTGTGTCCCTTTAGTATGCTGTTTTTAGGTCTTTTGGGTATAGTCTGAGAAGAGGAATAGCTGGGTAAAATGGTGGTTCCATTCCCAGCTTTCCAAGGAATCTCCATACTGCTTTCCAAATTGGCTGCACCAATTTTCAGTCCCACCAGCAGTGTAGGAGTGTACTGTTTTCCCCACATCCTCGCCAGCACTTGTTGTTTTTAATAATTTTATATTGTTTGCATCTTGATGCAATATTTTTGAAATATTGGGTTGCATATGATATTATGTTAAGATTAATTTTACCTGTCTCTTTTACTTTTTTTTCTTTTTTGAATGTGGATACTAGAAAATTTCAACTTACACATTTGCTTTATATTTGTAGCACTTATCATATTTCTAATAGATAACATTTATGTGGACAAATCCATGCATACTTTAGTATACTGTTTATCTATTTCAAGGGATTATCCTATTCCACAATACAACTCAATGGCTTTGCCATTACCGTGCTTCATTTTATAGGTGACAAAACAGGTTAAATCACACAACTAGTGTTTTAAATCACACAACTAGTAATTCATGAAACCAGCCCTGCCTCACATCCAAATCCGTGTTTTATGTCAACTTTACTGTGCCCCCTGTCTCCACTGTTCACTTCAGATGATCTTTTAACTTAGAAATGTGTGAAATGTGTTGAGAACAACTGAAAATTCTCTGTGGAATGAAACATGTACACTTTATTAAACACATTTTTAAAAGCTGAAAATAGGAAAAGGTGAAGTATCAGTGTTTTCTGCAAACTGCCCCTCATGTGTTAGGAGGGACTAGAGTGTGGAGAAAGGTGGCAGTTCAATTATGTGCCATGCACAGTCAAGGCATTTTACCTGGGTTATTGAATTTATTCTTCAGAACAACTCTAAAAGGTGAGAAAACTAGACTCAGAATTGTTAAGTGACTTCAATGAGATCTCAGAGTTTAACCGGTAAGCAGCAGAGTAAAGTCTGAATTGGAATCAGACACATTTTCCTATGCCATTCTGCCTTCAGTCCTCCTTTTGATATATGTCCAGATTTTCAATATCTTGTCTGGACTCTGTGTCATTGGCTGCTCTGTTTTTATAACCCATTCCAGTCCACAGTCCAGACTCCTTGGGTCATTTCCTTCCACCAAGTGGAGCTCGGGGGAGGGAGGGCAAGCTGTGCTTTTCCTGGAGGCAGGGTGAGATCCAAGAATTAGATTCTTAGGCACATGCCTATAATCCCAGCACCTTCGAGGCCAAGACAGGAGGATCTCAGGCTCAAGACTAGGCTTACAATTTAGCGAGGTCTTATGCAACTTAGCAAGATCCTGTCTCAAAATATAAAAATGAAGAGGGCTGGGGATGTGATTCAGTGGTTAAGCATCTTTGTGTTCAATCCCTGGTACAAAAACAAAGAAAAAAAAAAAAAAGAATCAGGTTCCTCTTGCCCATGGCTATAGTATTTACAGGTGGAAGAAAATAATGAGTCTAGTGCCTAGATAGAATAGAAAGGTTAGAGACAATGCAAACAGTCCACATGGAGTTAAAAAAAAAAAAAACAAGGACTAGATATAAAGTGAGAGCTAAGATTTAGTGTCAAAGTAAGCAGAAGAAACCTGAAGAACCAATACCAACTAGAAGCAGAGCCTTGAGGAATCACACAGGTAACAACCAAGAACCAGAGACTGGTTTAAATGTAGTTCCCAAGCTTACTTGAATCTACACTCAGGGTTGGTATTCTAACTAGTCCAAAATAAAATGGGTTCTGGTTTCCATACTTACTTGCACCATCTACAATGAGCAGTAGGAAAGAATTTTTCATGTTAGCATGTACAATATTGTTCTTTTGTGATTATTCAGTCTATTTTAGTCAGCTTTTCATTGCTGGGACAAAATATTGTGACAAAAACAACTTAGAGGAGGAAAAGTTCATCCTGAGCTCATGGTATCAGAGATTCATTTCACAGCCGGCCAACTCCATAGCTCTGGGTTAGAAATGAGGCAGGACATCATGGTGAAAGGGTATGTCGCGAACTGAGCTCTGTTCATGACAGTCAGGAAGCAGAGAACTCTGCTCACCAATGACAAAATATAAACCCCAAAAGCTTTCCCCAAGTGACATATTTCCTCCAGCCATCGCCTATTTGCCCTCAGCTACTATCTAGTTAATCCATCCAAGTGGATTAATCCACTGATTTTTTTTCTTGCATTGGCTAACACACGAGCCTTTGGAAGACACCAAATACCCAATCCAGAACACTTACTTTGGTTACTATGGGTCATTTCATATGACTTCTTAACTCTGGTTATTTCAGTTCACATCAGCAACATCACAAGCGTTAGGAAATACTAGAAAATCACTCATTGCTGCCAAATACCAGTGACAACACTCCACAGCTGTTCATCCAGATTTGTTGAAAGTGTCAAAGATGTAGTTGTGCCCCTAGTCCATAATCTTTCGGCAACATGATATTTCCCAGTGTAAGCTTGACACCCGAAAGACTCACAATATAGCGGGCTTCCTCAGTTACTCTGTCTAGTACCCTTTCAGTCTGCAGGAAGTCTAGTTGGTACTGTCCATTGCTCTCAACCCTAAGTCTGTATTATTTATTTATTATCCTCTTATATATAGGCTTCAGAATTATTCTCTTATAAATAAGCTTCTGAGCTAGAGTTGGGAGAAAAACAAAGACAAATAACAAACCACAGTCTCTTCTCTCCAAATCTCTGACTATGTAATTGAAAAAACAGGAAAACTTTAAATGAAAAGAACTGGGGTTGTGGAAATGTAGTTTTAATGCCAGCCCTGGGAGCATGACCTTTCTTGTTTATTCTCTAAGTCTTGGACTTTATAAAACTTAGGAGGTTGTGCTGGAAAAATGACTGTCAAAATGTTGCATACCAAAATTTTTGTTGGTGGTTTCTTACTCAGAATTCTAGTATATAACTTTCTAAGATGGGTTTTAATAATAATAATAATAATAATAATAATAATTGAATGTTTGCTTCTCTAAGTGGAAATTGGGGATGGGACTCAGAGCCCATTTTACTTTATATTCTCAAAAACCACTGTACTTCTCCCCACCAAGATGCACCCAAGGAAGCTCCAAGGGTCACAGTTGAGGTTCCACTTGTCTGATTACCTGTTTATTTTCCTCCAGCTCCCAACCAAAACTTTTTAAACAACCAACCCCATCTATAAACTAATTACATGGAAAAATAAACTAAAGTAGAAGACTAACAGAGATTAAGACAATGCATTTTTAACAGAAAAATGTAGAAAACCAAAATTGTGAGTTCAGAGAAAAAACGGTCACTTTGTACTGAAGCGGCCTGCCAGGGTGTCATAGAGGAGGAACTTTGAAGGATGGAAAGACAAGAAAAGTGGCTTTTCAAGGATGTTTCAAAAACAGGCACAAAGATACTGAGGCTGGAATTAAAAAGACATGTTCAAGGGGTGATAATAATTACTTATATTTATTAGGAGCTTCTAACTGCTGGGGGCCATCGCAGAGCCCTGACACCACAGCACTCTGGGCCATTTAGGGAGTCAGGTGCCACTCACCCAGATGGGAGGCTGAGGCTGAGGCCGCTGGATTACAAACCTCCCCAAAGTCACACCACTGGAACTGAGTGGCTTCTCAATCTGCTCTGCCTGAGATCAGAAGGCACACTGTAATTCACTCTGTTGTCACACTGGGTTGGTATCTGAGAGTAGCCAAAAATGAGGCTCTAAATATCTAAAGATATAAGAACATGATTTCTAAGCTAAGGAGTTTGCCATTTATCCTGGAAGTAATGAAGAGATGCTGAGATTGTGTGGACAGAGAAAGAGTCTGCTCAAAGTGGGGCTTTGGATGACTTTCTTTCTGTTTTATTGGATTGGTTTAATAGGATATGAGTAATAAGAGTTGGAGTGCTGTTAATTACATTGTGTTCCTTTATTAAAATTTAAATCATGATGCCATTTTCTGTCACAGATTACCAAACACATGGTGATTGCATCAAAACAAAATGGGGACTGGGGTTGTGGCTCAGCAGTGGAGCACTTGTCTCGAACATGTGAGGCGCTGGGTCAATCCTTAGCACCACATAAGTAAGTAAGTAAGTAAATAAATAAACAAACAAACAAACAAACAAAGGTATTGTGTCCATCTACAACTAAAAATATACATAATTTTTTTTTAAATCAAAAGATTCCCACATTGATTTCTTTTAGTCCTTTTTAGAGGAATTTCCAAATTCGTGAACACTTTGATGTTAAGCTACTATTGGAAAATATTGAGCTATTATTCATGTGTCCTACAATTTCTGTAAATCAATAATAGTCAAAAAGTAAAAAAAGATCTTGGAAATGAGCCAGTTCTAGACCTTAAAACTTGAACATATTCTAATTAGGTGAAAATTTTTATGTAAATTTGTGCTTACTATTCTTATGTGATATAATTATTGAATAATAGCTAGCAACTCTATATCATGTTTAAATAATAATAGGAAGATAGATGGAACAGAGAGTCCTAAATTGTGGACTGTCAAACACGTTGAGCCAGATAGCATTGAAATATGTTCATTCAAACCTTTTGGACTAGAGGGAGAGAGAGAGAGAGAGAGAGAGAGAGAGAGAGAGAGAGAGAGAGAGAGAGAGAGACTATATATATATATATATATATATATATATATATATATATCAAGTCTTCCAAATTTCAGTGACATATATCTATATTTAAATACATCTATCTCTCTCTCTATATATATATATGCATATATATATACCACTAGCATTAGTGATATATGCATATATAGAGATATATATCACCAGGTATATAATATGTATGTGTACACATATATAATGCTTTGCGAAAGGCTTTGTTTTACGATTGTTCATAATTCTTTCATCATTTACAGCAAAGATTAATTTTAAATAGAAGTCAATTTTATGATAAAATCCAGTATTGCCTGAGACTATACTGTAATCCAGACATCATTCTTTTATTCACTTAACAAATATTTGCTTAAAATATAACAGATGCCAGAACACTAATAGAAATATTGTATGTACTAGGTACATGTCACTGAATAAGATAAGCAGATGTTTTGGTGTCGTGAGGTTTTTGCCTGACAAGGGGTACAGGTATTTTTCTTATAGAGGGCTTTTTAAATATGAAGTAATATTACCTATTTTATGCTGATGTGAATGATAGAAGAAATAGTGATTAAGGAAAGACAGAAAGATAACCGTCAAGTGCAGATGTCTTGAGATGGAAAGGGAGGGAATTAACATATACATACATTTATCTGGCTCTAAAACTTACAACCCTTTACACTGTGATAGCAACTTTTTAAAATATTTAAGTCTTTTAGACTTTAGAATGTTCATGTGTGCACCAGCATGTATGTGTGCACAGAGTACAGAATTGTTTCACAGAGGGTTGCAGGCAGCATACATGAAAAGAACAACCACATGTTAAAATTTAAGATACTATGATGAGGGCCTCAGTGGGACTATGGAAGTAAAGAGGCACAGTTAGAAGAAAGCAGGGTACTGAAAGATAAGGTGAGAGAAGTGGATAGCAAAACCTCCCTACACTGGAAAGCCATTTACGTAAATGAGAAGCCCAAGGATCACAGTGGTTCAATTTTAAAAATTTAAACACTGTCCTTTCAAAACATTTTGAGCTCTTACCACCTCAAATGATACACATTAGTTAGTAAATTAAACATAAATGTTTTAAATGCAAATAATTTTAAACACAAAGTTGTAGAATGGATGAATATGTGATGTATGCATTATATATATATATATATATATATATATATATATAAATATAACATGCATTGTGTATACCATACTCATTTGAGTTGATTCATAACCATATGAATATATTTGCTTTTTAAAAACATTAAAGTTCTATCATTATGTTTATAGTACCTAGAGGTGAAGATTTAAGGAAATTTTTCATTTTCCAGATAATAAAGGGCACTACTGATCTGGATCCCTTGATACCAGGAAAGCTTTTTGCAAGATTAAATGGGATTATCATCAATAGGCCCATAGGGTGTTTGGGTCTGAATTAAAATATAGAAACCTTATTAACAAAATTTACATTCCTCCCTAACCTTAATCTAATTTTGGTGATATCATGGCCTCTAATACACAGCAATTCTGCAGAATGGCACATGGCTTATAACCCATCTTTGTCAGCCTAATCAGAAGCCACTGATCCCTCTGGAGGAAAATAGATGCATGAATTTTAAACTGGTCATCACATTCACTTTTTTAAAAAAATGTATTATAAACCAATATTTTGTTCATGAAAACATTAAATATTATATTACTAAGAAAACATTTATGATACCTTGAAATTTATTCTAAAATGGAGAGCTTTCTTCTCTCACTCCTTGCTTAAATTCTACTCTTTAGCTGACTGTCTACGCTCAGTGTTTCCCAAGACCGATGACAGCAGCTTCATTCTCTAACAGGGACAATTTACCTGAACACTCTACAGACAAGGCCTCAACCCCAAGGAATTTTATTTACAATGATAATTTTATGCACTGACATTGGCAGTGGACTTTGTGGGGCCTTGGAGTTTCACTTCCCACAGGAAATTGCTTTCACTGTCATTTGTAGAAGCCAACATGGAAAGGGTGGGGTCCCCAGGTGAAATATGGAAATCAATTATTTTGAGATATCCTCAATAATCCATGCTTAAATATTCACTAAAAGTCCTTCACTCATATTTAAATGGTCAGGCACATGGAAAAATTGAAGCTGGAGAGGGTGGAGGGAGATTGTGTGATTGAGACTGACATGCTCATCATGTATTTAATTACTGCAGAACAATACATTGGCAGTTATGGGCTCCACATTCATGAAAGAATATTCAACCTGCACTCAAATAAAGTTTATGTAGCTTTCAATTCAGAATTCCAATTCAGAAAACCTTATCCTACAGAATATTTTTAAGTTTTGAAAATGTATCCATCTGGAATTTTCTACAGTGCCATCCGATTCAAGCTTTTGTAAAGCAAAAACAACTAAGAGGGAAGACAATGTCCTCAGCTTGTTTATTCCCTAGGAAAGAGGATAATTTTATGCAATGTACTTTCAATTCATGGTAGAGACAGACAATGCACCAAGGCTGTTTTTCTTAAATGTAAGGAACTGAAGACATATCTGTGCACAGAATGCACAGAGAAGCAATTCTTCCTGAAGCATGAGTGCCAGTATTCCAAATCCTTCAGTGATGATATATAATGCCTGATTGCCAAAGGACAATTTGGAAGAACAGTTTTTGTATTAATAGTTACAATTATTAAAATTAAAAGTCCTAAGAATTCCAAGGGGAAAGTAACTTCAGTTTTGTTACAAATAGGCTTTGTCTACAGCCAACACAGAGAATATAAGGTCACGGGAAAATTGGCTCTGGAAAGTTGTTAAGGCAATTCCAGCCTATTGTGATGTTATGGAATACAGTAGGGTTATCCAAGAAAAATTACAATATAAGTCATAAATGTGAGTCACACATTTAATACTAAGTGTTCCAGGAACTGTGTTTTAAAAAGTAAAACAGGTAAAATTAATTTAATAAAATCATTTTATTTAACCCAATATATCCATAATACTATTTCAACATATATTCAATGTAAAAACTATCAATAAGATATTTACACTATTTTTATACCAAGTCTTTGAAATGTGCTATATATATATATATATATATATATATATATATATATATATATCCTTATATCACCACTCAATTTGGCCTAACCACCTTTCAATGGTTCAATAGCTACATGTGACTCATCTACAATTACAAATAGTATAGTTTTATCTTAAAGTCTTAAAGACAGAAAGTCTTTCTCTTTATTTTGTCTTTCTTTTAACATTTTATTTTGTTGGCTCTTTTTAGTTACACCTGACAATAGAATCCCTTTCGACATAATTATACAAGCATGGAATATATCTTATTCTAATTCCAACCCCTTTCTCTTCCCTTTTCTCATCACTTTGTTCCCATCCCTCTATTGATCTTTCTGCTGCTTACCCAGACTTATTTTTTACTTGATTTCTTACGGATGTACATACTGGTGAAATTCACTGTGCTGTATTCATATAGGTTATTTTGCCTTTTATTAGCCTCCTGCCTTTTCCCTCTCCCTCTCTCCCATCTGTAAGTGCTATGTGCTGAGGATACAATAGTGAATGTTACAATCCTGGACCCTAAGTCATGAAAACAACATCTTTTTCCAAAAGAGATTAATGGTACCATTTAAAGATACATGAAATCATATGCAGTAGTCAAAAATCCATCCACAAATATGGATACATGCTTTCCAGGCAACTAAGAAAAAGTAAAAATCATGATCAATTATACAATTCACAGAACATATGGCTCCGAGTCTCTAAGATAACTCAACCCATTTGTCCCAGAGGAAAACCATACCCCTCTGATTTTATAAATCTGAATTCTTACAATAAGTAAAAGTTTGGGTTCTAAATATGAACACAAACTGGTGAGCTACTCTATGAAGGGTGCAGGAGGTGCTTTTACAAATTAACTTGGAGAATAAAGACTGATCTGTAACATATTAGACATCAGAAGCCTGTCATTTGGCACTCCCTGCTGTCCTCAGACAATACCCAGGACAAAAACTGATCCTTTTAAAATAACTCAGCTCCTGAAAAACAAAAATAGGAAAATTAAACTGGTAGTATTGTTTTGCTATTCTATACATCTTGTCACCTTCAACCCCTTTAACTGTTGCCCAGCCTTCTTTATTCCACATCCCAAACAATGAGCCTCTTATACTCTAAACCAAGACTGTGGAGCAACAGTTAATCCTTGTGAGCAAAAAGATTATGAAACTCCACTAAAGAACTAGTGCAAAAGAAACACACTGCCTTTAATGAAAGAAACACACTGTCTTCAATAAATCTGTTAGAACAAATTATATTTAAATGTCACCAATCACACAAAATACGAAGAACTCAAAAATAAAACAATTCTATGCACCTCAGATATCTTTAAAGAAACATTCAGGGTCTTTAAGAATGGAATTATTTTTTCTTTCTTTAAGGAGAAATTCATATATGCCTAACTATAAAATGTACTGAAAATAGTTTTACAATGCCATTTGTTTATCCTCTACAAATATCATTTTTAAATAGCACATGTAAATTTCCAAATTACATTAGACATTTACTTCTTTAATCAGCTAATGGAAGTTAAATTAGCAACTGTCTCAGAATGTGGAGCTACCTTAGGATCAAGACTGTACTTTCTTTCTATGTGGAAGAGTCTCAAATAGATAATCTCTCAACCACTCAAGAGGGACAATTTTAGGATTTTAACAGATCCCATCACCTTCAAAGTGTGGCTAATGATGTCAATCTTCCTGCTGCCCTCTGTCTATTCCAAACACACACAATGGATAATGGATTACTCTACAATGACTATAGTTTCATCCAAAGGTGAGAGGGGACAAGAGAGAAGAGTTGAATGCATTATATTTTTTGAAAAAGGATATTGATATCATGCAACCATTATATTTACTAGAAGACATGGTTAAAATATCAAGAGTCCCTGGAGGGTAAATGAAATAGCTAAAGATGTATTTATTGATTTCTAAAGAAATATTTCTAAGACACTGGAATAATAACTCACCACCTTTGAAAGTGAAAGGGTCTTAGCTCTTTCTAAAGCAGGAGGCCAATATCAGAATATATGATCATATGCAAACTATTCTATGTTGTGTTGTGGAACATACTTGAATTGGGGACAAAAGGAACAATCACATAGACTGTTAAGCTGAACCAAAGTAATTCCTTATCTTTCTCTTGTTATTGTTCACTTATTAATTTCTTTTGAAACGCTGAAAATTGTCACTGATTACTTTGAAATCCAGCATAGAGCCACAATTACAATACATCAACTTGAGGTAACAAAATACATTTATGCATTGCAAGATTTCTACAGATACATGCAGGATAGGTATGTAGAAACACACATACATAAGAATATTGCTAATTACTCTGGAAAATTAGAATTTTTTCCTCAAATAATAGGAATACATGAAATGACTTTTTTTTTTCTTTTTGGTTGACAATTCTCTCCCTTTTCTGCAGATCCTAATGGTCAAATAATGGATCTTGCCAACCATTATGAGGTTCACCCCAGCTGGGGACTCATAACTTTTATTGTGGTCCATTATCTGGCCATTGGAGGCCACAAGTGTCCTCAGCACAATTGTGTAACATTTTGCTGAGGAAAAGGTGTGGAAACTGTGGAGGCAGCAGGTTTTCTAGTATCTGAAGCCATGGAAACTCCAAAACCTACTATATTGAGACCATTTATTTTCCTTATGCTGGAAATTTTATAGTATAAGCCTCTTGGATAAAGTTTCCTTATCCAGCCCTGCCAGGAAGCCAAATTCAGCTCAGTACTGGTATGAAAAATTCCTGTTGTCTTTTTCTATTTTTCTAGGAGCAGTCCTAATGCTAAGAGGGTTTGTTATAACTATTTAGCTTATAAATATTAATTAGCTTAGAAAACAATTTTTTATTTTTTAAGTTTTTTTGAAAAAATAGATATATGAAAATGCACATATTTAATGTATATAGCTAGGTGAATTGGGACATATGAATAAACCCATGATAACATCACTAAAATAAAGATACTAAACACATCCAACACCTCCAAAAATTACCGTGGAATACTCTTTTGTGATTTTGTTGTTGTTTTTGTAAGTACATTTAATTTAAGATCTACCATCTTAATATATTTTAAAGTGCACAATGCTATTTTGTTAACTGTAAGTACCATGTTGTAAGAAGATCTCTAGAATGCATTCATTTTGCACAACAGATAATTTATACCCACTGAGAAATATTTACCCTTTCTCTAGCCTCTGGCATCATTAGAATAGTTTTTCTCTCTCTTGTGCTCAGTTTGACTGTTTTAGATACCTCATACTAGTGAAATCACAAAGCATTTTCCCTCTCTGTGTCTGGTTGATTTCACTTAGTATAATGAATAACACATTCATCTGTGCTATTTTAAATACCAGGATTTCTTTCTTTTAAATATTCTGTTGTACATGTACACCATGTTTTCTTTTTCCATTGATCTCTTGATGGATATTTTGGTTATTGCAAAGGATGCTGCAATGACCAAAAGAATGCTGATAACTCTTTGAAATCCTGGTTTTAGGTCTTTTGGATATATTCATACAAGTCAAATTGCTGGATCATAATGGTATTTTTAATTTTTAGAGGAACCACCATACTGTTTCCTACAGTGAATGCACTTTCCCTATTCCCACCAACAGCATATAAAGGTTCAAGTTTCTTCACATCCTCACTGATAGGTTTTTGTTTTTTTGCTTGATTTTGAAAATAGCCATCCTAAATAACATGATTTTGATTTGCATTTCCTTAGAGATTGGTAATGGTGAACACCTTTTTAGATATCTGTTGGCCCTCGATATATCTTTTTTGAACAAGATTGTGAATAAATAGTATCTTCTGATCTAGAGAACATTTACTCTGTTTATATAAATAAGAAGCAAGAGTTATAAAGAGGATTAATTGGTGTGGTCAAGAGCAGTGCATTTGGGGGACCATGCACTGGTTTTGCTCTAAGATTTTTATAAGTGCTGCAAAAATAAGGGAAATTCAAATAATGTTAAGTGAAGCCTCTTGTCTGTGTGAGTTTCCTTACTTAAAGAAGACAAATACACCATTTTAACTACTGTTCCCTTTGTTAGTCATTGGTAAACCCTTTGCTGAACCTGCTAATCACCAATATCATAAATATTTTCTATTTATTTTATCCCCTTGATCATCATTACGATGTTTGATTGACTCTAAAAGGAGCATAATTTAAGGTGCTGCATGTTTTTATGACAAAAGTGGCCCATCTTTTATCTAGAGGGTGGGAATGGCAGATGCTGTATTTCTTGAGCATAATGTAGAATATTCCAAGCTTGGAATAGTCCCATGCCTTCATAAGTAATCAAATAACTGCTTCCCACTTCTCCTGTCATCTATCTTCCAACCCTCTAATAATTTTAAGAAGCCCGTGGCTGGCAAAAAAAGTTGTGGTTATCCGCAGCCTAATTCTTACATCAAATCTTACATCTTCCATTAGCAGAAGCATAGGCGGGAAATCTTTAGGTTAAGCCAATTCTCTACAGCGCCCTGACCCAAGGGCAAAGATGCCGCAGTCCGGCTGCAGCAAAATAACCAGGGGGGTGACGAATAACTTGTGCATGTTGATACAGCAGGAGTAGGAGCCATTTATTGTAGGACAACAGAGCTATTTATACATTTTGCACAGCTTATCTTAATTAGCATAAACTAGATACATCAGTCAACCAATAAGGAATCTCCACACTTAATGGCTTGCTTTTGTTACTTTTCAAACCACTCCCTCTGGCATTTTGCCAGGCACCATCCAGACTTGTTTACGAACTCTAACATTCCTCTGGCAAAATACCAGGTGTTATTTTGACTTGTTTACAGACCTTAACACAAAGAGACCATTACTAAGACTATACTAATGGTTTCTCCCTGCTGTCTGTGAGACTGAAAGTCTTGAATCTTAATTATGTAAAGGCCAATGGATCACTTCATGGTATTTCCCCAAGCAGAGTAAGTTGTATTTTTACTGTCAAATACCATCCATATGCAGTGCTTTTTCAATAATATTTACTAAGTATTTACTGCATACCAGACTCTGTTCTCAATGTCAGGGATACAGTGTGTAATAACACCGATGAAAATTCTTACTCTCATAGTGTTTTATTCTAGTGAAGAAAAGAAGGAAAAATAAGTAATCAGACAAGAGAGATGAGACAATTGCTGTGAAGTGAACAGGGATAATTCATTGGTGGATGGCCACTCTATGTTTGGTGGATAGAAAAGGTCTACCACTGAGATGGTCACATTTACTTTGAGCAGCAAAGTAAAAATTTACTTGGAGACTGTGATAGACAGTCTAAACATGGACACACCCATGCAAAGAAAGCTGTAGTAAAGAATCACAACTTCAATTTAATACCCTCAAGGAAAAGACACTGGCAGGATCAGAGAGAACTGACATGGTGGCTAAAGAAGACAACCAAGAAAGAGGGAAGAAAATCAGGCACCATGGTGCCAGTCAAGGTTAGCCAAGCATGCAGGAGCCAAAAACAGGTTGCACATTATGGTAGATAAGTTTAACTGGAAGCCTTAGATGTTATTAAGCAGTGTGGTAATTTTTCATGATCATTTTCTTTCTAAAAACCATATAACAGCTTGTGGAAGATTAGTTATGTGAAGGGAGCATGGTAAAGAATGGGTATAGAGATCAGTTAGAAGGTTTTCCCTTCTTATTGCAATAATGAGGGTACTGCTAAACTCATCCTGGCTTGAACTAGATTAGCAGTGATTAAGATGGAAAGAAGTATAAGAATTCAAGATTTACTTTAACTGTAGATTTGTGTGGACTTGCTCGAGTCTTAAAAGTGAATATGGTAAAATAAATAAGATATCAATTATAATCTGTATTTAACAACCTAGTAAATAATTCATTAAAACAAGGAGAAGAGTATTATGTAGGTATGAATCATGTGCTCAAATGCTCCATTTTATGTGTACACACACCCATGCCATATTCTCACACAGATAATACACTCCATTATGGCATAGATACCATACATAATGTGGTCCATATGCAGGTGTGCAGAGAGGTAGATAGGTAGGTAGGTAGATAGATATCTACACTTTCATAGAATCCAAGGTTTAAAGGAATATATTTTTTAAGAATGCTCTTATCAAATTTAATTGGTATGTTATTGTTGGTTTTATTAGTTATAAAGATGAAGGCAATTAAAATTATTATCCAATGAAAATGAGAAACTATTTTAAAAAAGACATGACAAATACCTTCAGTGCCTATGGAATAATACTGAATGAATATATATATATATATATATATATATATATATATATATATATACACGCTTTCTAATCACTTTGACTTAGCATGAGAATGCCTAAATAAATTATGCACATACCTGTATGTATATATAAACACACACATATATTAAATACATAACCATATTCATACAAATCTTGTTATATACATATGGTTATATGTGTATATCTATAATCTACCCTTTATTAAAATATATTTCTACATTTTATTATAAGATAAAATATTTTACTTACTTTCTGAGCCCTTTTTATGGTTTTGTGCAATTCCTACCTATGGTTTTTTAATGCATAATTATTACAGCTACTAAAGAAGATGTTCCTGCCTTTCTTTAAGATAATACCCCAAAATGGTTTCACCTTGGATAGATCATGGAAGGCTCAGAACAAAGGTGGCCTCTGATATCAATCTGGATAGGGCAGTAGGAATTTTGAAGACAACCAAAATATACAGAAAGCATTTCAGGAGAGGGGGAAACAGTCCTAGTAATGGAAAAGAAGCTGTTAATTGGAACTTGAAAAGGAGAATTGTCACTAACAGCTTTGGCATGATTTTAGATGAGGAATTAAGAGTATAAGCACATACCCAAACTCCATACATGGGTAATTTAGATCAAGATGAATCCAATACTCTATCTCATTAAAAAGTTTCCCTGGAGATTCTATTCTGGTTCCAATCTTCTGCAGAGGCTGTGAAAGGCAAGAAGGGACTACTATGTCAGAGATGTAGTTAATGACCAGTATGGGGAGGCACTAATTCTTTTTAATTTTATTGACAAATTAAGATGGCATAGGGATGGTGATATAGCTCACTTGCTATAGTGCTTGCCTTGCATGCACAAAGCCCTAGGTTTAATCCCCAGAAAAACACACACACACACACACACACACACACACACACACACACACAAGTTGCATATATTTATGGTGTACAAAATGATGTTTTGAAATATGTGTACATTATAGAATGACTAAATGAAACTAACATATGCATTATTTCAATACTTAATTTTTGTGTAAGAACACCTAAACTCTACTCTTTTAGCAATCTTCAAGTATATGATACATTATTATAACCATAGTTACGATAATGTATAATAGCTCTCCTGAACTTATTCCTCCTGTCTGGATAAAATTTTATATCCTTTAACCTTTATCTCTCAATTCCCACCCCCTTCTCCCAGCTCCTAGTAATCACTATTCTATTCTCTGCTTCCCTAAATTTAACTTTTTCAGATTCCACATACAAGTAAGTCATGCAGCATTTGTCTTTCTATGCCTGGTTTTATTCTCTTTACATAGAATACTCCTCCTTTTTTAAGGCTGAATAGCAACCCATTGTGTATAGGTACCAAATTTTGTGTATCCACTCATGACAGGCATTAACTCTAAAGCAAAGGATTTGAGATTTTTAAATTGGGAGCTATCATTCCTCCAGAAACACAAATTTACTTAGAGAAATTCAACACTACAAAGAGAACATTACAAAACTGAATTTTGCATTATGTGTCCAATGAGAGATATAGACCATATACACTAAGAAAACTTAGAGGAGAACTGATTTAATTAGGAAGACTTCAAGAAAAGATAGTAGCTGAGCTCTGAAATCAAGTCTGGGATGGCAGATACTTGGCCATGATTGAGCCCCAACATATTCTCAGATCATGTTAGAACATGTTAATCATGAACACAGACTGAGTCTCAGAATCCTCAACATACCACTAACCCAAACAATTAGCTAGATTTTGTTTGCAAGGTAAAATCTTTTGTTGTCCCTGACAAAAATAAGAAAAATGGAAAGTTGAATGCATTTCAGGAAGAAGTAAGAAATATAAACCAGAGTGGAAGAAATACAATTCACAGCATATTTTCAAGCAGGAAAGTAGAAATCACACAAAAGATATATAGGAGAAAAAATTAGAATGATAGATATAGGGCAAATTGTTAAGGGTTATAATACCGTCTCAAATTTTTTTTTACTGATTCCTGATTACTAGAGTGCAATTACCCAAGGCATATTTGTATTATGTTCTTATTTGCAATTTCATCTCTATTCCTAAACTATAATCAAAGTCGTGTATAAAACAAAATGCACTGTCCTCTTTTGCCTCTTATTTTTGCATTCTCTCTTCCTACAATTGTGCCAGATCCCCATGCCATTTCTCCAGAAATCTTCCCTCTCCCCTGGGGCTTCACATATATCAGAAACTTCTCCGGCCAAAAGTAAAGGTAAATAAACTAAAAGGTAAATATCTCATTCTTTAAAGCATTAGTATTCCCTTGCATTGTTAATAGAGAGCCAAAGTCTTAAGTTAACCAAAATTTCTCAATCATGACACTATTACCTTTTGAACAGATGGGTCTTTGGGGGCAGGAGGCCATCCTCTAAATTTTAGAATGTATAGCAACACCCCTGGAACTTCAGTTATTAGATTCCAAGAGAATTTCCCAGTCATAACTATCAAAAATGTTGATAGTTATTTCCTATGCTTTTAAACTTCAGGCTCTATATCCACCACTTTTCAAGAAGTGCTAATATATTTACTAAGGAAACTACTTTTTACCTCCTGCCATTCTCTTTTTCTATGTTTAACAGCTTGACACATATTCCCCATGGTTAATTAGTAGAATGAGACACATGTCAGAAGGAAATAACAATTTAATTTATAGTGCAAGAACTTCATGATGATGAAGATTAAACTTCTATTGCATCAGAAATCTCTAAGAAATAATAACCCAGATATGTCTAAAATAGTTTCAGCCCCTTACCTATACTTATTACCTTAATTCAGTATTGTATTCGCTGGGTATCATAACAGAAATATTTAACTGCTCCACATGAACCATACAAGCATTTTTACGAGTTAGTTTATATTACAAGTGTAACATAATATCTCTTGAGTAATGCTTCAAGTCCTAAACTAAGGATTTGAGATAAAAAATTGGCACCCATTGTTCTTCTAGAAGTTTAAAATCTAGTTAGAGAGACTGCACCCTAAATATGACCATATTTTGGAGTAACTACCCAATGAGAGAGATATACCATAAGAGAATTCCAAATTTTATGGGTTAAATATTAGGGGCTAACATAAAACTGAATATTACCCAAACTTAATCTAGATATAGTATTTTACTCCAAAGTGGTTAAAAGCGTTAACTGTGGGGTCAAAGAGCCTGGGATCGGCATCCTTGTTCCACCCTCACTGGCTGTGTGGCTTGAGGTACATCACTTAAACTCTATTGGGTCACCATTATCTTACCAGCACAGTGAAGGTAATACTAGAAACTCCATCATAATCTGGTTGATGTGAAGAAATTAAGATTAATTACTCTGAGCAACATCCTTAGAACAAAAACTAGCACATAATAAGTACAGCATAAGTGTTCGCTACAATCACTCAAAAGACAACCATGCAATGAATCCGAGAAGCAAACTAATAAAGTAGTTTAGTATGCTCACCCTGGAATCTCACCTTATCACACTTATCAGCTTTAGGTGAATCATATGACCTTACTGAACTACAGTTTCCTCATCTATCCAATGAAGATCATAACTTTACCTACTTCTTAGGGTTATGTGAGAAATAACAGTATTAACTCACATTGAGTACCTAGCAACATGTGTGTTGCAGAACTCAATAAATGTTGCTTATTTATGTTTTCATGCCTGTTACAAACAGAAGAGGAGAAGGAGTAGAAAGAATTTGTCTTCTACAATCATTTCAGCAAATGCTCATTTAGTGCCTCCTTTTTGCCAGGGAGTTGAAGACACAAAGATAAATAAGACATGGTTACTGTCAGATGGATGCTTCAGCTCTAATGAGAGTTTCCCAAATGCCAATGAACTTCTCTAAAACTTGATGAAGGCAGTAGTCATCACAGGGCATATTCTGTGAATTTATAACACTCTATTAATATAGTTTCTAATCTGTTTATGGTTCTCTACTTGGCTTCTAGAACTTCTAGTCCCTCATTGTCTATATACTCCTGTGGCTGATATTTATTGAACATCTGCTCTGGGGTCTGGACTTTGATAGTTAGATTAGGTTATACAATAGTAACTAAGATATACATAGCCCTGCAACATCAGAAAATTAAAATCCAGTGGAATATGTGATTGAGTGACATGTATGGGCATACTAGGGGACTAGAGAAAAACAAGGAGAACATTACCAGTGGGAGTAAGCATTGGGTTAGTCACCAATTAACAATCATGTATTAAGTGAAGAGAGGATTATAGAATAGTAATTGCTGAAATGACATATTAAATTTAAGAATGTAACAAATTTCTAGAATAAGGTCAATTCTAGAACAAGTCATGATTCTGCTTTTGGAGTCAGAATGGCTTAATTCTGGTTCTTTGATAAGAAAACCAGAGTAGGAAATGGGATGCTGGTGTTGGAATCCTAAATCTAACATTAACTACCTTTAACCTGGGAAAAGCTCAGTCCTTGGAAATTATGACACTTGGACTTTCTTCTGATAAAGGTCCAGGGGAGACAGCACATAAAACTACTTGAAAAAAAGTACAAATGAAAGGCACCAAGATATTTTTAATTAAAAAGATCATAATAGATAATTCACAACAAAAATGCATAGGTATTACTTGAAAAGAAATTATTTTTCAAAATTCATTCCAAAGTCATGCATTGGTTACCCATGATCCAAATAATACTTTAATTGGTGAGTGTCCTGCATGCTGCACTGTCGAAAAGCCAGCCTTGTAAAAAGGACACCTTCCACACCAGGTAGGGCGTGTGTTTTCTCTAACATAAAGGAGGCCGCGGTATCTTCCTCGGGTATGTGCCAGACTGACTTCTATGGCGCCCAGCAACATCAGCAATCTTTTTCTCTCTTCTCTTCTCTGAGAGCTGAGTGATCTGGGATGAAAAACTAACAAGCGCCTGTCAAATCTGAAGCTGAGGTTTTTCTGACAGAAGGTCCACTGGACTTTCTTATCAAGAGATCCTTTATAAGGAAACTGGAACTCTCTCTCTCTCTCAGAAAGGAAACAACTGGTCAGACTCTCTGGACCCTTGACTTGGAGGGCCTGCTGTCTCCGATGAAGGTCTTTTGATCACGGACCTTTTTTATTCAGATTTGACTTCACATTATGGCTAATCAATACCTCGCAACTGTCCAGGCCCCCAGTCAGTAGCGCATCTCTCCATCAGGCAGGGAGGCAGTCTAATTGAGGCAAAGTCAGAGACCTGGGTACCAAGCCCTCAGGCCATAGTCCAGCACCCACTTTCTCTTTTCATAGCATTCTAGAGATGGTGGAAATAAAATTTAGAGACATGACAGGCACAGCCAAGGAGGATCAATTCCTGTCACTTGCCGCCAGTGTTTACTGCTTCCCCAGGTCTTCAGAGGGTGTTTTTCTTTCATAGCTTAAGGGAACTTAACCTTTTAAAAATAGGAAGATGGTTTCTTCATGAATTTTAAATTATTTTTATCTCCTATGTCTAGTATTGTTGATTAGATTAAAATGATTATTTGCTTTCTCCCCCCCGCCCCAAATACCAGATTCTGTTCAGTCATAGCTAGGGGAAAATGTAAATTATAGTAGCACTGGTATTTGTGGCTGCAGATGGAGGGAGACACATTTGTAACCACTTGTATAATGTACCTGAAGAAAATAGCATGTTTTCATGATCCCAGTGAGGAAGAAAGAGGAGTCAAAATTCTTTTCTCAAAGTTGTCACTGACTTTAACCAAGCTATTTCCCAACCAAGAGGTGATTAAAGGAGGTCCAATGTCTTGGTAAAAATCTAAAATATGTGACTACTATTTCTAGTTATCTCTTCCTATCCAAATACTATACCTCAAATATTTCTGTAGAAATAAGGATTTCTTTTTTCATTTTCATGTAATTATTTGAGTACCTTTGAACATGGCTTAATTTCTCTATAATTAAATCACAAGAGTGAATATAATTTTGAAATAATTTGAGACACATAAAAATTCCTAGTTCATTATGATTTATTGCATTTTTATGATCAGTCAACAAAGTTTTAAAATACTAATGTTCTTCTTGGTTAACGGACAGTTTCACAAATACACAAAGGTTTTGTCTTCTCTACCCACACACTACTAGTCCCAAAGAATGAAAATTTTATCATTCAGCAGATCACCAGGTGGTATAAAATATATTTTAGTTGTAGACAGATACAATACCTATGGTGCGGAGGATCAAACCCAGTGCCTTGCACTTGCTAGGCAAGCACTATACCACTGAGCTGCAACCCCAGTCCTACCATGTGGTATGAATTAAACTGATTTAGCTACTTACCATACCCACTATGATATAGTTACATACATGTGAAATTGACTAAATTTAGGGTGTTAGTAAGAACAGGTGTCAACATTTTCTGACAAAAAGTGTTCCAAAAGCAACTTTCCAGCAATAATAAAAGAGAACAAAATTTATATGAGGTCTCCATTCTTCATCACTACCTAAGAAGAAATTTTTACTCACAAGAAGACAGAATTTGGCGATTAATGAAATTACTCAGAATGCTTAAGAAAATAATACCTAGACTGTTGGTAGTGATTAAGCAGAGTTATCCTTCCCCCCAAAACTTTTAGACATGAAATCTTTCTAAACCGTACTACACATTCCTGCTTTGTTAGCACAGTAAGCTGAATGGAACCTATTGTTCTTTGATGAATCATAAAAGACTTCAAATTTCTTTGGGCCCAGGGATTATTCTTTTTAACATCAGCTCTCCCTAAATATAAATGAAGATATAAAGTTCTGAAAAACTTAATATCATGGATATCAATCCTCAGACCATATCCTATAAGCTATTTTTAAATTAAACTATTGTCCACTGAATTTCTTTCCATTCATCTCTTTCCCCTAGATTGGGTGCAAAAAAAAAAAACAAACAAACAAACAAACAAACAACAACAATGACAAAAAAGCATCAAATGAGTGAGTAAACTTTCTGGCTTACTAGATACTCATCAGCCTAGACTTTTCTCTATATGTCTATGAGCTGGCATGAGCTGAGCAATTTTTATAAGTTGAAAAAATATATAGAACCAAACTAATTTCAAAGAAGCCTGACTGTTGAACAAAACACCTTCTGGGGAATGGAGTGTTCACTGGTATAAGACGGCTGACCTCGTGTACCTTGTTCCAATGATTCGTAGACCATATCTATACTTAATAGAACTCTTCTTGAAGTCCTGGAATAGGTCATCTACATCCTCTGGGTTTAGAAAAAGGTCTGTCTATTCTAGCACAAGTACCTATCCTCACTTTTTTATAGAAATTTCTATGTGTTCTTTAATTTTTGAAACTGTTGCGTTGCTGAAAAAAAACAATAGAAAAAGCCCTTTGATAATGAAGCATTACAAATGGTAACCCGCCCTCCTCCATAATGATTTTGATACTTGATATTCTTAGAATTTGGAAGATTGCATTGTATTCTGAGGCTCTCATTATATCTGTCTATCTTTTCAATAAGATTCCATTAATTACATTCCATTCTTTCCACTTTGATATCTCATTAAAATCTTATAAATGATCATGCAGTGACCTTGAAGTCTATGCATAATACATGAAAGTAAACCTGTAGTAAAATGTATTCTTTCATTCCTGACTGGCTACATCCCACGCTGCTTTTCCTCTCCCAAGTGATTCCAATCGGGAAAGCTTTGCTAACAGCCAAGGCATGCAGGGTTGTGCACATCTCTCAGCTCTAGTATCTTTCTTAGTCATGACAGCTGCAATATGTTAATGGCTTCTTTTTGGATGTGATGGCCTGGTTACTACTTAGGGCACTATGCTAATTAACATAGGATGGTGACAACAGGTGCAAGTGTCATTTTACATCAGCATCATGCACATGCAAAGATAGTTAGCAGCCCAGAAGCAAGCCAAGAAAATGTTAACTTGAGTCAGCAGCCTTGCAGTCTCTGAACAGATCATCTTTAATGCTTATGATGAAAGAATTCACAGGCTGCTGTTGCTTTTTTTTCTTCTTCTCCCACAAGAATGGTATTTCTGAATATATGGGGATGTTTTCATAAGCTTTTTAAAGTTATGTTTCAACAAAATGCACTTCTATGGCAGATCAAGTAAAATGCACAAGGGCTGTATTTATGAAGGTTTCCTTATTGAATAAAAGTTCTGCTGAGCCACATTTATTGCACTGAACACCTTCTGAAATGGACATGGTTTTGCACAGAGTGAAATCATATCAGTTGGCATGAGGTGATCCTCCTGGCAGATTTATTACATTTTATTTTATTTGTTTGTATGTTTACTTGGAGGTTATTTCTTTTTGAGTCGTAGTTTTCTTGCCATTTTAATGAAATTGAATAAAAGGGGAAACAAAGAACTCCCTCTTACTTAAGTATTACTGCATATATTCAATTCAACAGTGAATTGGGCTCTTTAATTACCTCAGTAAAGGGGAAATTCACCAACTGACATCTTAGAGTAACGCATAATCATTCCTTCTCTAAAACATAATTTATACCAAATGATTTAGTGTACCCTTAATAAGAATCACTTACTTATTGTGCAAATCATACTCAAAGAGGACATTTGTTAGACTACTTTTAACAATTCTAGTTCTTAGACTCACATTTATTTTACAATCCAAGAAGATGGCAGATTACAAAAGAGAAGTCAGGAAACCCTGATGATGACAGGCAGATAACTTGTGGATTGAACTGGCTGCATTGGTTCATATACCTGCTGTGAACTTTGACCACATTACTTTCTCTCTGAGCCTCAGTTTTCTTATCTGTACAATGGGATGTTAGAAATACTTCAGGTGCTATGGGGTTCTTCCTGCACATTCACTTATAGTCCTTCATAATACTTACAAGTCTGTGAAGCCATCCCCTTTCAAAAGAAGTTCAACACAAATATACAAGGAAAATATAAACACCAAGGAACATCATTTTTCACTGTCTTTTTTTTGTAGTTGGACACAATACCTTTATTTCATTTATTTTTATATGGTGCTGAGGATCGAACCCAGGGCCTCGCAAATGCTAGGCGAGCGCCCTACCACTGAGCCACAATCCCAGCCCTCACTATGTCTTTTACGAAGCATTAAAGAGAATTCCATTCATAATCACACAGCTAAACTCATTTCTTATTTTTCCTAGCCAGTTTCTTGCACTTCATATGCTTGTAAGCCTGCCAACCACCACTCACCTCCTGATTATAATGTCTACCAGCCTCTGACTCCCTCTCCCCACTGCTTCAAAGCCACAGACTTTTCTTTTCTTCTAGGACTTTTCCCTTAACCTCTAAATTCTTAAATCTGTTCTCTCCCTGCCTGTGTTGTTTTGGTGTTCCAAACTCTAGGAACTACTCTGACCAAGCTCCTTGGAAGTAAGAGTAAGGCAGCAGAGAGGTAGGAGGGGTGGTGAGCAGAGGAGTGGAATTGGATCAAATGGGGAAGAAATACCCAGTGTTCCATGTCCCAACTCCAACAAGTATTGATTACACACCTCCTATATGTCCTCTGCCCTCTTGATGCTGGGACAAAACAGTTTGTTACTTAAGGAACTGAGTATAGTAGGAGATCAACTGAGCACTTGAGAATGAATGCCATGAGCCCTCTCTGAAATTCTTGTAAATGCTTTTTTGATTTTTATTTTGCATGTTAAACATGGGAATATCAGAGGAGACCAACTGATAGAACGTATAGATAGCACACTGATAAATGCCGATCAAGCACACTTAGTAAAGCATGCAAACCCATTTAGCCCCAAACACAGAACAAACTATCTCTGAGCATTGCTCTTTTTAATGAGGCAGGGTAATATTTTTTGAAATAGTTTTTAATGTATTTTTCATACACTGTCAATTCTGTCCCCTTGAGAGTGCTCATTCACCTCATTGATGGCATTTCCCACTTTAGAGATCAATGGCAGTCCAAAATAAAACAGTTCATGCTCAGTTTTGAGTTTCCAATTAGACATTTTTTTTTCCTAAGTCTGTAGACTTAAAAGTCAGATTTTGATGGGAGCATGGAAGTAGGAAAGATGGTGGAATGAGATGGACATCATTACCCTAGGTACATGTGTGACTGCACATATGGCGCAACGCTACATCACATACAACAAGAGAAATGAAAAGTTGTGCTGCAAATGTGTACAATGAATCCAAATGCATTCTGCTGTCATATAGACCTAATTTAAATAAATAAATAGAAGCAAAACAGTCAGATTTCTTGAAAAAAATATAGATTTTCTAAATTCCAATAGCCTTAGCACATTACAAATCCAAACAAGCCCGGGAAACTGGAGTACAGCCTAGTGAGGAGAAGTGACAAGGTAAAACTTCAGCCCATCTCTCCCACAGTAGCAAAAGGAAATAAAAGTTTGGCCAAAGAGCAAAGTAAAGAAGAGGAATGGAGGGAGTGAAACACTCTTAAATGTTGCCTGGCTTCTCAAGAAGAGAGCCAGTCCCAGTACCACACAGCACCCGGCTTTCCATCCCTCTGCCAACATCCCTTCACTTCCCAGAGAGGTTCCAAAAGGCTATACTTCTCTGAGTTTCTGTTCCTTCATTCATGAAGTGAAAAAAAGAAAAGAGAGATGTTATTGTTTAGATGTGGTGCCCCCCAAGAGCTCACATGTGAGACAATGCAAGAAGATTTGGAGGAGAAATGAGAAGAATTTAACATAGAAGTCATCCTAAAATGGTTCTTAAAGCTTCACTATTTTGAGGCAGAATTTCTAAAATAGGCAGCTGGATCAGGACCTTGTCAAATCCTTTCCTGATTCTGTACCTGCACAGTTCTTACATCTATGTGCTCTATTAGTTACGGTAAACCTTATTGCCATTCCAGTCTTGACCTGCTCACATAATCCCACTGAATCCATTTCTCCACTGACTGCCACATAAATAATGTACCTAGGATTGCAGAATTCTCCACAGCTCCCTGTGGACACAGGATAATTATCAGAATAAAGGAATTATTGTTCAGAATTGTTTCCTTAGTGTAATTTATTACTTTATCTCACACTTCTGTTTTCCATTCTGTTGTTATTTAGATGTGAGGACCTCCCCCCACCACCAAAAAAAAATAATAAAGCTTATGTATGAGACAATGCAAGAAGGTTTAGAGAAGAAATGATTGGGTTGTGAGAGCCTTAACCCAATCAGTGGATAAATTACCTAATGGGATTAATTGAGTGGTAATTGAAGACAGGTGGGGTGTGGCTGGAGGAGGTGGAGCATTGGGTTATATATTTGTATTTGGCAAGCGGAGATCTCTCTCTCTTGTGAGCCACTTCCCTCCACCATTCTCTTCCATCATGTTTTTTCTGCCTCACCTTGAGCCCCAAGGAATGGAGCCTGCTGTCTATGGATTAAGACCTCTGAAACTATGTGCCCCCAAATAAACTCTTCCTCCTCTACAGTTGTTCTGGTTGGGTCTCTTAGTCACAGCAGTGAAAAAACTAACACACACTCCAACCTATTTATTCCTTTTAGAATTTTTTATTTCCATTAAATATGTATATAATACACCAAAAACTTCTTACTACCTTTTTCTGTTGGGCTTCTCCAGCCATGGATGTCTTTCATTATTATAATTGGAAAGTGTCATTTCCAACATATTAGGTAGGAGAATTTATTAACCATTTCTTATCATAATTTACAGGGTAAAATGTTTATTTCCCAAATAACTTTTCCTATGATCAGATATATGCTTGATGAAGGGCTGTACATAAATCACATCTGCTTTATCATCCACCCCCGTACCTCCCAACACCACCTAAGCACATCAGCCCATTTTGTTAGGGGGGATTGACTAGGAGGAGAGAAAAGGCAACATAAATGAAAAGAAGAGTGAAAACACATGGGAACAATCCACCCTTACCCACATGTGCTAATAAAACATCTTTTGGCCAAGCTCAAAATATCTGTGTTTCAAGGCCACTCTGTAATTAATCTCCAGTCTTATGAGTTTACTTAGATAGTCTTTTAAATATAGACTTTAAAGATGTAACTTATTTTTTAAATTGAGAATACTGACTTTATAATTAACCAGTGAATTTCTCTCTGAAAAATTATTAACTAACTAGATTATTAGATACCTAGATTTTAGAAATAAGTATTTTATCTTACATGGACGATGCAATCAATATGAGATACTTCCTGCCATTTGGATTTGAATATTTTTTATCTTAAGTCACTTGTTGACAGTTCTGGTCACTATCATTGATGTTATGATTTGGGTCTGAAATGTTGAGTATTGAAGGCTTGGTATTCAATGCAGCAATATTCAGAGGTGGAGATTTGAGGAATTTCTGATCTCATTAAGGGGTTAATCTATTAAAGGATTTGTAGCAGAATGGACTGTTGGGAGGCAGTTTCCACAAGAGGAGATAGGACTAGTTGGAAGGGGGTTCTTGGGGACATGCCACTAGGGACTATATATTGGCCCCAACTCTTCCTAGTATTGTGTTTCCTGGATGTCAGGAGGTGATTAGCAAGCCTGTGCCACATCAATCTGCCATAATGTTCTGCCTCACATCAAGCCCAAAACAATGGATCCAGCCAACCATGGACTAAAACCTCTGTAACTATGAACCAAGGTAAATCTTTCATCCTTCAAGTTGTTTCCATCAGATATTTTGGTCACGGTGATGAAGAGCTGACTAACACAGTTGCATAGCAAATTAACTTAAAGTTTAGCAGCAAAGGATGGCATTTTATTATGCTAAATTCTATGTGACAGTAATTTGAACAAAGCTCACTGGAAATAGCTTATCTCTGCTCCATGATGTCTGGGTTCCCAACCAGATGACTCCAAGCCTGGGAGTACTCAGTAGCTGTGGGCTGCTGTCACCTGGAGGCATCCTCACATGTCATTGCTGGCTGTTGCCTGGAATCTCAGCTGGGGCTGTTAGCAGGAGAACCTGCACCTGGCTTGCCCTGTGCACAGGCTTCTTTATAGCATAGAAACCAAAGGTGATCAAACTTTGGCATGGTGGGTCAGGGTTCCAAATGTGAGTTGTGTCAACCCATGAGACAGAGCTTCACTATCTTCTAAGACTAAACTTCAAATGTCAATGTCACTTGTACCACATTCTACTCTTTCTTTTTTAGTCATATGTGATAGTAGAATCCATTTTTACATGATTATAAAGGCATGAAATATATCTTGTTCTAATTGAGTCCCCAATACCTTTCCTTCTCTTCCCCTCCCCTCCCTCCACTCCCTATTCTCTTTCCTCTACTGATCTTTCTGCCATTTTACCCATGGTTATTTTTTAATTAATTTCTTGTGTATGTACTTCTCAAGCCAAGGCTAAAAGGTTTCTTACTAGAAGAAACCACTAGGTTTCTGAAGGTGTGATATGTGTTAAAGTTTAGCTATAAGATGTATTTATTAGAATGCTGAACTAGTAAAATATCAAAGAAAATCCCTAAAACATTAAAATATTACATGTTCTCTCAGAAGAAGCATGGTGGTGTGTAACTTGTAATCATTGCTAATTCTTGTGGGTTTTTTGTTTTGTTTTGTTTTGCTTTTTGGGTATTATTTGGCAATATAATCTTTCATAGTTAAATTCTTACTCTTATTTATCATAAATATATGACATTGAAAGCAATAGTTTAGGAGAAATGTAAAAGCATTATACTTCAAATCCATAACATATTAGTAAATACTTCAGAACCAAAAGTTAACTTATACCATATCCTAGTAAAACATTTCCCTTTAAAACATTCACCAATTTCAATTCTTAAAAAAAAAAAAAAAAACTCAAATTCTTCATGAAGAGACATTTAGTTAATGGAATTATAACTCCTTGCCTTGGCACATGAATTGTGCTTGCTAAGTGAAGCTTTCTCAGAAATCCATGCTACATTTACAGAGCTTTTAACTCTAAAAAGCCAAACCCTGGGTGGGCCCACTAATACCAAGCACATTT
Source organism: Urocitellus parryii (assembly GCF_045843805.1). Taxonomy (NCBI): domain Eukaryota; kingdom Metazoa; phylum Chordata; class Mammalia; order Rodentia; family Sciuridae; genus Urocitellus; species Urocitellus parryii. The sequence continues at coordinate 99,281 of NW_027554094.1, read as the reverse complement.
TATTTTCATGTGCTTCCATTTGTGTGTGCAAATACCCATATTTGCTCATGGAAATTGCACAGGCAAGCAGATGTTAATTTAGAAAAAGGACAACCCTATTCATCAAGCACCAATGCATGAAGAAACACATGCTTTCAGTGCACAGAGATTACCTAATCTGTGGGCAGTTCAAGAAGAGAAAAATTAATTTTTGTGTACACATGGCGTGTAAATTGACAAATAATGAAGATGCACTTAGAGGAGCCTGCTAAAAGTTAGCATTATTTCATGGTAATGCTATTCCAGCTTTGCTTACATAATTCACTATAATTTTTCAGCTTGGCTGAGAAAAAAAAAAAAACTGGGCTGAGGACAAAAATTAATTACTCTATTTCCTTCTCTTTAATATCCAGTGTCAGTTTTCGTGGTTATTTTGCTGTTTCTGTCTCCTGTGAATACATGTATGTGAATAACTCTCTGTTTTGCTCAGTTAAAATATACTTGGCAATGTGAAAACCAGCTTCTCCTGCTTCTGCTACCTTAATTACTTTTGTTAATTCTACTTTTTTTTTTCTTTATGCTTCACCACCCATCCTCTCCCTTATCAATTTGGCTACCTATTTTTTCTCTTTGACACTCATTACTCTGTCTTCTTAAAGAGTCAACTGAGTGGAAATGGGATTGGGGACTAAAATATCAGTGCATGGAGGTAGTATCATATGCTGCTTTGGTGAGGCTGACTTTCTTCAGGAGTCAGTCTATAGCAACAATACACATGTTAGCGCTTTCTCCCTCCTGTGATTCAGAGCTCTACAAAGTCCCTCACATCCACACATCCCAGACTCTCCAGTGGACTCACTTCAGTGCATACCCCCCCCATGCCATGCCTACTGTCTTCACCATCACACAGTTTCATTCTTGCCACACGTCAGTGCCTTATAGTATCTACATCATCTGCCAGGCTCTGCCTGCCAAACACTGCCATGTTCTCCGGGTCCTTCCTACATTTGCCAACATGCTTGATGCTGTAAAAGATACAATATCATTGTTGCTTCTGAAAAGTGGATAAGAACATCTCTCTCTTTCCTCACATTAGGAGACTCCAACCAAAGTGTATCCTTGTGTCTCCAGTCTTATCTTTGCCAAAGAGGTCTTTCATTTCATGAGCAGATCCTGCTCTTGATTCCCTGTAAGATTCAGATGTAAGATCAGTTGGTGGAGGGGGAGAATTTGCCAATGAACACTGCCACCTTAGAAGTACCCACAGTCTTCCTCCCCTTCCGGGTTCCTAAGTGTTCTCACTGAAACAAGCTTGTCGGGCATGGCAACCTCTCCACATAGGGTAAGTTGTCTACTGGTAAAATTCTCTGACCCTCTCACAGAGGCTTTGAGGGGTGGGGCACCACCACTAATCCAGCTGTCAGGCTCACACATCAGCACAGCTTGGCCTACAGTGAAGACCTCTGTCACACTTAGCGTTCATCTCTGTTGGTTCTTCTGTCACAACTAATCATTTAGCTCATTCGTCCTCAGAGGGATGGAAACAATAATATCCTCAAAATTTTGGGGGGAGTTCTGTCTTTTATGAGTCATAAAGAATCACCTTTTTTTAGCTAAAAGAAAAAATAAAAAAGGAAAGAGAAAGAAAAGCAGAAAGAGAGAGTAAAACTAGAAACAGAATAATTGACTATTCAACCAACTGGCAGAATCAGTATTCGAAGCAAATACTTATGTACCCCTCTGTGTGGGGTCACCCTGGACCAGAGTCACAGGTTACTTCAGAAAGGGGCAAAAATATAATCCATCTAAATTTCCACCCCTTATGTTGGAATGGACTTAGGTGATCCTGTTGTTGAAAGGGTTATTTTATGTGCCGAATAATTTTCTAAAAACCTAATTAGATAAAATTAAATGGACATCTGCTTATTTAAAAGAAAATGAATGTGAGAGAAAGGAAAACATTCTAAAAGAAAAAAAAAGGAGAAAGGGGGAAGGTAAGGTAAGAAGAGAGGTATTAATACTTTTTAAATAAGCTTCCCGCCTGAATAAATTTTATAGGTCTATCAAAAATACTAGGAGGAAAAATGGTCATAATTTTGATTTGTCATGGAAGTACAAAAACTTGCCTTAAATATGGCAATCATTAGATTGGCCAAATTACTGCAGATTACAAGGAAAAATGAAAACAGAAGGTGAAGGGTATATATCTGAAAACCTAACCTGGCATGTTGCAAATATTTACTTTCTTTATGGAAGTAGCCCATTTCTATTATAAGAATATCTATAAATCCTGTGCTTCTTTGGTGAGGCTGACTTTCTTCAGGAGTTACTTTAAATTGATGACAAGTTCTCTTTATCTTTTCAAATTGAAGGTTTATTTTAAAGCAAAGAGGAAATTAAAAATTACCTCTAAAATATGTTCCATTTGCTATTATTTTTTTTGATGTGGGGGTACTGGGGATTGAACTGAGGGGCACTCAACCACTGACTCACTTCCCCAGCCCTATTTTGTATTTTATTACTCTTGATCCTTCTGCCTCAGCCTCCCAAGCCACTAGGATTACAGTCTGTGCCACTGCACCCGGCTGTTCTATTTGCTATTCTTAACTAATAATTTCAAATGATAAAAGCAACTATCCATTTAAAAACTATTGTATGGATATAGATAAATATCTAGAGATCAATAAATTTCAGACATATGCTAAGAGAAGCCATAGTCATTTTTGACTAAGCTTGATTTGTTGTAACATTGATGAAATACATATATATATATATGTGTGTGTGTATATATGTACATATATATATATATATATATATATATATATATATATATATATAGTGTGTGTGTGTGTGTGTGTGTGTGTGTGGGCACGCACATGCACATGTGGGGGGGGGCAGTAGATTTTGCTGAAGTATGGAGCTAAGAGGTAGTGCCCATGCTTTGCAGGCACAAGGCCCTGAGATCTATCCCCAGCAACAAAGGAAAAAGGAAAAAGATTTTCTCTAAAGCAAGAAACACATGATTAATAAATATCCAGGAGCAATTGGAAAGCTAATTTCATATATAAGAATGTTTTCCAACAAGATATTCTTTTAAAAGATGCTAATAGAAAAACTATATCATTCCCCAATTTTGAAACATTAAATCCATTACATGATACAGCATTTTAAATATTTATTATAAAATTTCCACCTTACCATACAGCATAATGTTGAGTAATCACTTAAAAATGACTTTTTCACTCCTAATAAGAAAATATAAGAAGTGAAACATATTTAACTATGTTTCAATGCATACATTGGAAAAAAACAGTGAATTACTATTTCCAAATTGCTCATGATTTAAAACTCAGTGTGTCTTCATTTTTCAGATTTATCTTGTTAATTCTTTGTTAATTAAAAAAAATGTTTAAAACAATCAACCTCTGGTCGGATTCATTTTGTAGTTAATAGACTACCATTTAGCAGCTTAATGTCTAATTACTTCATATGTATGTTAGCTGGCCTATGTCCTATTAGTAAACATTTAAATTTTTTAACAGCGTAATTTGTTCATATTACAATATAATTTTTACTGCTTTTTACCTGAAGCAAGTTCAGCTTGGGTCATAGGTTAATGAGAGTCTAGATGAACATCAATAGTGAGGTTAACTTCAGCTGAGCTGTAGAATCAGAGGTCTAGGAACATGTGCCATTTCCTACTTATGGAGTGAAGTTGCAGAGAATCATAATATCTAATTAATTAAAAAATTGATTATGGTAAGGACCTGAGCCACCTTTAGTTTCCCTTTTGAGAGCCTGCAACACTCTAAATTAGCTGTACTTCAATCAGACAGTTTCTCTTACATTCACCATAGCTGTCAAGAGACTGTCTTCCTTAATATCTAACACTACAATAAGTAAATGCTAAATTAGCACTGAATGAATAAATGAATTGAAATATTCTGTTTCAAAGACAATTATTTCCTGATAATAATATTCATTCAACTAAATCCTTTCTCCTACATGATTATTGCTACATGAAATCATGTGTTTATATTGATTCTGAAAATAACATGTTATTGCTACCTGTATTATTATTATTATTATTATTATTATTATTATTATTATTATTATTTGGAAGGGGGTATCGAGGATTAAACTCAGGGGCACTTGACCACTAAGCCACTCCTGAGACCTGTTTTGTATTTCATTTAAAGACAGGGTCTCACTGAGTTACTTAGCACCTCACTTTTGCTGAGGCTGGCTGTAAATTCAAGATCCTTCTGCCTCAGTCTCCTGAACTTCTGGGATAATAGGCATGCACCACCTCACCCAGACTATTTTTTTGATAACTTTCTCAAGCATTTGTGCAAACATTTTATTCTCCTCATTATCATTTATCCAACAGCCCCCTTTCTTGAGGCTTGAGCTGACCATGTTCTTTAGCACCAACCTTAATCAGGAGACAAATCACCATCCTATTTCCTCTCTCATGTAAAAAAATCTCTGCTCAAAAACCCACTATCTACATTTCCATTTATCCCCCTAGTTTCATGTGTGTGACAATGTCATATCAGAAATATCAGTTAATACAAATTCTCTCTGAAGGGGGAAATATTAAAAATATGATTAAATCACTTTATTAATCTATTTAAGTACATTCTGATCCTTTTTTAAATCAGAAAGATTACATGACAAAAATTCAAATTATAAAATATTACATTTCATCCTCCTTATTCATCTAGAAGTGGCACCAATCAAAATAGTTAATATACACTATTTTTAACACTTTGTAATGTAGGCTTGATTGTCTCTCTTTTAAAAGCAAATGTGAAAATTTCACACTTTCTTTTTTCAAGAAAATTCCAATAATCCTTACAAACCACAAAGAAGACTATGGTTCTGAGTAGTATGGGTTTCCTTGCTGCCCATATCATCGCTTATCTTCTAGTTACCCCAAACTCCCATTTAATCAGCTTAATATTTATTTAGAGTCAAGGCATCACACCTAGTTTGCTAGTCACATACAGTGAATCATTGTAACACATCTGTTCTAGCATGATTTATGCTTAATTATAGTAGGGAGTTAGATGAAAAAGATACAAACATTTAGTTTCCATAAGCATTAAGAACCTTCTTCTCCCCACCTCCCCTGAAATGCACATTCACACATGTATCCCAGACCTGCAGGCTCTGGGGTTTCACACTCTGAAGTTCATCTTGCACCATAGAGAGAAAAATCCCTGCTTGAATCATAAAATTAAAAAAACACAAAACAACTGTGCAAAATTTGTGACAGGAGAACTAAATGGGGGAATAAGATGATTTCTAGACACTTGTGTTGTTTGAATGAATTCATTCTCTCAACAAAAACTTACTGAGCAGGACTGGGGTTGTGGCTCAGTGGCAGAGTGCTTGCCTAACATGTGTGAAGCATTGGATTCAATTCTCAGCACCACATATAAATGAATAAAATAAAGATCCATTGACATTAAAAAATATTTTTAAAAAACTTACTGAGCCAATACTGTGGATAGGTGCAGGGATACAGTACTGAACTAAATAATCCATTGCTCTGATAGAGTTTACATTCTATATAGAAGAGATTAGGAATTAAGTACCTAAGAGTGAGAAGCACTAAAGGAATAAGAAAAACACAGCAGGCATGGTGGTGCATGCCTGTAATACCAGCAAATTGGGAGGCTGAGGCAGGATTGCAAGTTCAAAGCCAGCCTCAGCAACTTAATGAGGCCCTTGGTAACTTAGTGAGACATTGTCTCAAAATAATATATATATATATATATTCATATATAATAAAAAATAAATAATATATATTCATAAATAACATAATTATAATCTATATATTTTACTTTATTTATCAAATAAAACATATAAATAATATATATTAAATAAAATACATAAACAATGAATAATATGTATATTTATATATAATATATAATATAAATAATATATGTATAATTATAACATTTTTTCCTGTCTTTTTTTAAATGTAATTGCTTTTATTTTTAAAATACATGACAGTGGAATCCATCACAATTCTTATTATACATATAGAACACAATTTTTCATAATATATATATATATATATATATATATATATATATATTTTTTTTTTTTTTTTTTGAGACAGTGTCTTGCTAAGTTACCCAGGGCAGGGCCTCACTAAAATGCAGAGGTTGGCTTGGAATTTGCAATCCTTCTGCTTCAGTCTCCCAAGTCGCTGGGATTACGGGCATGCACCACAATGCCTGGCATGTTTTTCTTATTCTTTAAGTAAATGTGAAAATGTCACATTATCTTTTTTCTTATTTATATATATAGATGGCTGAGGATGTGGCTCAGTTGCTCAGTGGTTAAGCACCCCTAGGTTCAATCTTCAATCCCTGGCACAAAAAATAAACAAATAAATAAGACATGCAGGTGCTATGGTGGACAAAAAAAAACAGACCATGAGATTTGAAAGAGATGTGATTTTCCTTCTTTATGGTGCCCTTTCATGAAGGAGCTTAGGTTAATACATCCTTGGGGAGCACAGTCACAAACAGCATAGCACTGACATGTGCATGAGGGCTCAGGAGTTGCCTTCATCAGCAGTGGGACAGGAGGATACTAAGGAGCTTCTGCCTTTACCCAGCTTTCTCTCCAGAGGTTGGAAAAATGCCAAATTTACAGTCAGACTTAAATATCGCCTCAAAAAATTATTTAGGAAAGGAGGAAGAGGGCTGGGATTGTGGCTCAGTGGTAGAGTGCTCACCTCGAACGTACTAGGCCCTGGGATTGGTCCTCAGCACCACATAAAAATAAATAAATAAAATAAAGGTATTGTGTCCAATTACAACTAAAAAATAAATATTTTTTAAAAAAGGAGGAAAAACAGGAGGGGCATGTTTTTTACCATGCCGGTATTAATGTTTTCCTCAAGGAAGAACAGTTTGATAATATGTATCAAAAACTTTAAAATCCTAAATTCTAAGAATTCCTCAACACTCGTTTAGTACAAAAGCCATTTGTGCTGCTCTTGCTGTATTTGTCTCAGTGAAGGAGAGACAACATCCTAGTTCCATCTAACCAATTATATCAAATTTTATGCATACATACTATGCTTATGACCATGAAAAAACGTCTGTTGGATCTATGTGTTCTCAATTGGAAGAAGTGCCAAGATGCAGATTTTTAATTTTACAAAGTAAAGATTTAGAATAGTGTATATACTTTCACTTGTACAAAAAGGAAAGGCTATTTTATGTACATAGGGAATATTTCCAGAGAGTAACAAGAGAGACATACAACAGTGACTGTCTACAGTGAGAATTGGGAGTCTCAGATGGAAGAAGAATGCATTTTCATTATATATTATTAGAGATTTTATAATGGACATACATTCCTTTTGATGCATATCTTTATCTTAGAGATTCTAGCTCTAAGAAGTTTTCTAAGAAAATTATTGATGAAAAACAGATATGTACTTTGATTCCCTATTAATTTAATAGAGAAAAATGAGCAGCCATGCACATATCCAATAGTAAGAGACTATGTAAATAAATGATTGTTTATTTATAAAATGGTATACTTTCCAGTCACAAATAAAAATGTTATGGGAATGTATTTACTGACATGAAGAACTTTAATATTATTTAAGTGAAAAATGCAAGAAATAAACATGCAGTACACATGTGTATGTTTGTAAGAAAGAATGGTAGAGAATATGTATGAATGTGTGCGTGCCCGTGCATGTGTAGGTTAATAGTGGGTTTTAGGTCAAGAGATTATAAATACCTTCTATTGTCTTATTCATGATTATCTGTTTTTCTGTGCCCTATAACAAGGTATTATTATGTACATTTTATTAACAAAAGAGAAAAGAGGCAGTGTAGTATAATAGATAGCACATCTCATTATCAAAATTACATCAATAAACACCTTTGCACAGTTTAGTTCTGAGATCAACAAATGAGCACTGGATGATGAGGTTCAATCCCAAGGAAAAGGACTAAAGATAAACAATTGTGACTGAGCATTACTTAGGGACATGGGGACCTGTAGTGAGGGTCTTGCATCATGGGAGGCAGTGCAGTGTCACTGGTAGTGCTGGTGGGAGGAGAAAGAATTAGGTATTATGGTCACCAAGAGAAAGAAGAAACCCAGAAGGGTTTTGATAATTCTTAGTGAGTTTTGCCTTGGCTATCAAATATTACCACATATTAGCAACTTGCGAAGAATCCAGGCTTAGTTTTTACATAGGTTTTGCTGTTGACCTGGGAGTTACTTTTTCTGAGTTTAGATCTGTCAACGAGTTGGCCACATTCAAGATATGAGTGGCATTTTTTCCTTTTTTCACCTGATATTTTCTAAGAGGAAAAAGCTAAGCTGCAAACTCAATTTTTTGACCTGAGAATATGCAAAGGACTCTTTTCTTTAAAAGTTATCTTGCTTGGCAGGCACAACATATATCTAAGCTCCAGCAAATCTACTTAAACCTGCTATTTGGAGATTCATAAAACTTGAATAAGTCAAATTTGTTCTGTGGGTGTTTTATCTCTCAATCAACCTTCAAGATTGTTTTATTTCTTCTCTTTTAATCTGTTTAAGAGATAGGGAAGAAATAAGATCCCTTAAGTGAACTATTTAGGCTCTTCTCCTCTCTGTTCTAAGAAACTCATAGTTCAAAATAGAACTAAGCTTTTTTTGGATTTTTCCATACTCATGCCCTCTTAGCAATATTTACAGAGGACTCAGATTGTGTATCCAGTGCAATCTTCCAGATACTATAAAGAAATATAGTAGAATTATCCTCTTCCACAAGGCACTTAGAAACAAAAACCCGCTCCACAGGTTTTATGCAAAATAAGCCTCTAAAATTTAAAATTAATTGCATTCTGTGTGTGGATTCAGATATTCATAGTTGAAGGCAGTAGATAGTTCCTTTCAGAGGACAAAATATGAGCCTAAGACAAAATCAAGGTATTAAGTGGCATTTATAATCTGGTTTCTAAAACAATTTCCATACAGGAAATGAACAAAGAAAAAAAACAAAACAGAAGCATCACATATATGTTGCTAAGAGCTAAACTGTAGCATACAATGAATCTCATAGCCCTGACATGGGTGAGATCTGCTTGGGCTGGAAGCCTTCTTCCTCTTTTCCTGCTTCATCGAGGTCTGGCATACATATAGTAAAATGTAGAAAGTGCACTATGAACATACAGCTGAATAGAGTTGTACCCATCTGCACCTGTGTAACCAACACCCATGTCGACATCTAGAAGATCCCAACACTCCAGGAGGCTCTCACTTGCTTCTTCCCTGTCTCTGCAAACTCCTCACCCAAAGTTCATCACTGCTCCACCTTCTTTTAGACAAAGAAGATTGAGGCAAAATCTTCATGCCCAGAAAGAACCAAAAGAACAGAATGCCAGGAATACTTGAAGATACAAAGAGCTGGTAAAACCATGGCACACAGGCTGGATGGGGCATACTCTCTTCTCCCAGCCTAGACACCATCCCCACCACCAACACTGGGCAATTCCCACTCCCTCCAGCTCAGAGATTCTCCTTAGAAAGCTTTTTATCCTCTTCCTGTGCGAGGAACTGCATCTACCACCTATTCCAAAGTTCTCTGCATTTAGCATTGTCAAAATTATGATCCTACCATCATGTTCATAATTATTTTGTCTGCTTTGCATCAAAACTGTTATTTAAAGGATGGAATTCTTTTTAAATTTTTTTATCTTCCAACCCCTAGCAGTCACATGTAAACTGATATGTACATGTGTGTCATATATTACAATTTATAACTGAGTTTGTTGAGGGAAGAGTCAGAAAATAGTGATTAAATAACTTGGTCCTTCCTGGTTCTTCTTCTTTACCACCTCCTAGAACTCATTCTTTTTCTGTTTCCTATTTTACTATTCTCATTGCTACAAATTAAATTTGATGATACGGGTGAGTGATGTTCTTCCAGGACCTGGACCACTTCCTGGCATTTAACTAACTCTTAATAGATATTTTCTGAATGACTGAAGAGAATGAATGAATGAAAAATTCCTCTTACATAGATATCAAAAGATTGTGACTCCTGGTTTTTTCAAGGTTTGTTTAAAGTATAAGGAGGTATAACTATCCAGCTACTTGTTAAATAATACATTAAATTTGAAGTCAAACATGATGGAAGAGTCCTACATATTACTTATTTTTGAAGAGAGGGTACAAGTGTTACCATACATTGCTGTCATTACTGCCATTATTGTACTTCTCCATTTTTGGATTTCCAAGCCTTGTGGGTGAGTGACACTCGGGATAATTTTCATGGGGCCATGTCATGCATCCATACCTCCTTTCAGCTTTGGGAAGAATACAGATTAAGGGAAACATTCACTTTTTTCTTTTGACTCTAGATTTAGCACATTTTCTTTCTCACTAGCCTCATCTTGCTTGTTGCAATTTTGTTTCTGTAAACCATTTCATGACACAATGCTAGTCCTTTCTTCATGAGAATGGTCAATTGTGTTGTAACCAGACCCAGTGTTTCCCTTCCATCCTGTCCCCATACAGCTAAATAATGCTAAATGTGAAGGTTCCCATTCAGGCTTCTTGGAACCTCTACTTCTTTGGGGAAAAGACCTTAATCCCACACAGTAGCTTCCAGTAACATCTTTAGTTTGATGGGAACTTCCCCTCCTGACACACTTTGCTCTAGTTCCCAGAATTCTGAGTCTGGAAGTAGATGATAGCTTAGCCTGCTGACTTGGAATGTTGTACTCCCCTTTTCTAGTTCCACAGTGCCAGGCTGGATCCCAGGGTCCATGCACTGCCTTGTCTCCATTCTTGCTCACCTCCCATCTGCCCTTTACTTTGCTGCTATAGTGACCACAGTCTAACTTCTGGTATGGATGACACAATGCTCACACACTGATGTGTTAATTCCATTCCAAATACAGAGAAGTAATATAGGAGGATATATGTATATGCACGCATGCGTGCACACACACACACACACACACACACACACACACACACACACCAATAAACAGAGTAGGGCTATGGCAGAGAACATGAACCCAGTGGCAGTAAATGTTAAGAAACCATTGAAGTTCCTGGAGGCAGTGATGTGAAATTTTATAAGAACACACTAGATGAAGAGAAAAAAAATCCTATGGAGGTTGTGAAGGCTGCGATGCCATGTACATCAAGTTGATATCTTCTGACAGTCATAAATTTATTATAAAAAGAGAATATGCCCTAACATCAGGAACAGTAACAGCCATGTTGAGTGAACCAGTTCAGTTGTGGAAAATGAAGCCATCAGAATCAATTTTAGAATTACTGTGGAATTGCTGATGACTGTGAACTTCTTAGAATCTTAAATAAAATACAATCTAACAAAATGCCATGTTTAAGCATTTAATTCCCACAGTTAGAAATTCGTTTGCATTTCCCATTGTCCTCATGCAGTTGAAAAATCTAAAGTTCATTGAAGAGCAGATTGTCGTCAGAGTTGAAATTTGTTCCCCACATAAACAAGCTAAAGACATTTTCACAAACTGAAAAAAATAAAACAATCTACAAATTTTAGGTAGTTATGGTTTATCCTTTGAATGAGACTTTTAAATCAGAGCAGTACTCATAACATAAATACTGAGAAATAAATTTAAATGCCAAGTACCATAGGTGAACACTGTAACTACCTATTGACATGTTTTTAGTGTTTTTTTTTTAATCTTTTTTAGAATTTATTATAGCTCTGACTTGCATTGCTCAAGTTATATCAATATTTTCTATAAACATATTTTGGCTTAGTTAAGACATTGATTTTTATGATATTCATAAGGATTAGCCTTCTAAAGCGTCATTCAGTGAAATCTAAAAGGTTTGGTCAAGCTTACACATATATATGGTAAGAATGCTGTTATTATTTCTTTTCAACATTTCTCTGAACATCCCAAGTAACATGGAGAGTACATGAGTAAATAAACCATTTTAAAAATAAAAAACAAAACTGTCATTATTGATAGATAATGTGATAGTATATATGGAAAACTCAAAAAAAATTATTAGGATTAAAAGTGAATTTAGAAAACTCGAAAAAAGTATTACCATTGTTGAATCTTGGTAATAGGCACATGAAGGTTTATTACAAAATTCTACTTCCACATGTTTGATATTTTCCATAATGAAATTTTGGGGAAAAATGAACTTACCAAAGTTCTTAGGTAAAGTGCAATATACAATGGTCAATTAAATTTATATATATTAGAGACACAAGGAATAAAATTTTTATAGTAGTATTTACAATAATACCAAAACATATCAAAGGAGAAACTATAAAATAACATTTCTCTAAGGAGAAAACTATAAAATAACATTGAAATAAATCTAAAAATTTAAATGCTTGTAGCATAATCCATGCTAGAGTTTGAAGAATCGATATGAGGTGTTCCAAAAAAGCTCACATGTGAGACAATGCAAGCATTTTCAGCGGTGAAACGACAAGATTATGAGAGCTATAACCTCATCAGTGGATTAATCCACTGATCTAGATTAACTGTGTGGTAGCTGTATGCAGGTAGGGTGTGATTGGAGGAAGTAGGTCATTGAGGACATGCCTTAGGGATTTTTATTTTGTCCCTAAGTGAATAGAGCTCAATACCCACCTCCCTTCCTATTGTCATGCCCTATGCAGCCTTCTTCCATCATATCATTCCACCACGATGTTCTGCCTCACCTCAAGCCCAGAGCTGTAGAGTCAGCCATCCATGGACTGACCCCTTGAAAACATGAGCCCAAATAAACTTTTTCTCCTCTAAGTTGTTCTTGTCAGGTTTTCTAGTCACAAGTAACAAAAAGCTGACTAAAACAGTGTGTATAACTTGAGAACTTGATTCTAACAGTAAAAAATTAGGTACACATTTGGATATGCAACACACCAAGAATAACCAACCTAACCCCAAGGAGGAAAAAGATGAGGCATCTTGCTCACTCAGATATCAGTGATTATTATAAAGCTATGATAATTGAGACAGTGTAACAATAGTATATTATAGACCAATGGAATAAAATAGAGAACACAGAAGTTTGAAAACCAATGGCTCGGATGCCAAACCTAACCCACAGCATGTTTCATTATTCCTGAGCAGTGTTTGTAAAATTAAAGCATTTCACTGCAGGTCTGGATTTCTGGTTTCTGAAACATTGGAAACTCAAGCAACAGCAAGCTGACATTTGAGTCAGGCACAGGTTGGCCCAGGCTGAGTGCAGTTGCCCCTGTAGATAAAGCACATACTCACTGGTCCCATGACTCCACTTTGCTTTACACCCACCTGCTCCACTCACTGACATGACTGGCTGAATTCTGCAGACATTCCTGGCTTGAACTCTGTACATTCCCTCAAGCAAAGTATGTCATCTCTCTGAGTCTTACTGACACACACTTATGAAATGGAAATATCAAGATCTACCTTGCAATGTTTTCAACAATGTACATAAAGTGACAGATAAATGTTAGACATTTAATAAATAGTGGCAGTTATTATTTTATTAATAAAAGCATGAAAACTAAATTTTCCTACCAAGGAATCAACTTCAGATATCTTGCAGAGATTATTATTTATACTACTGCTACCAATTAATTTTGTTGAGAACTTGCTGAACTTTAAAATAAGCATTAAAATTTTCTACTATGACAAAACTAAAAAAAATGAAAATATCTGCACTTCTCTTATGTTCTATGCAGTTTGTGATACAGTCAATATTCCCAAAGAAGGTGTTAGGTTGTGTGCTGTTTCTGTGGATCAAACCCAGGGCCTTGGCTAGAGACAGTGGTGCATCCCTATAATCCCAGCAGCTCAGAGGCTGAGGTAGCAGGATTGCATGGTCAGAGCCAGCCTCAGCAATTTGGCAAGGGCCTAAGCAACTTAGCAAGAACTTGTCTCAAAAAAAATAAAAAAAAAAAAAAAGTTCTCGGAATGTGGCTCAGTGATTAAGCACCCCTAAGTTCAATTCCTGGTACCAAAAAAAAAAAAAAAAATCCAGGTTTTTTGCACATGTTAAATACACACATTACCACCGAGCTTCACCCCCAGCCCTCCCAAGGAGGTTTTACACTAGGACTTAGAAGCAGACAAATAAGCAGCTAATTCTAGAAAATCAACTACAGAATTGCAGAAAGTACATGCTACTGAAGTATTTATTTATATATAACATTTTTCCAAAAAGTATGTACATCAAGGTCATAATACTAAAATTATTAATTAGAAAATCAGAGTGCAGAGAATTAAACTAAAATTGGATAAAGATTGGTTCTACCTGCTATGAGGAGCCACTTCAGAAACCACTCTAAGTCCAAACTCAAATCAAAGAGAGCTTTATTTACCTGGCCAGAGACTGTCACCCACCAGAAGAGACTGAAGCTCTGTGGGAGAACAGCCATTTCCTGGCCTGTGTGTTGGGAATTTAAGGACGAAAACTGCAAGCCTTGGGAAGTCCCTAGCATGCAAGCTAGCCAATCGCAGATGCTAAAACAGCAGCAGTTAGTGGAACTTTAGAGCCCCTAAGCAGAACTAAAGACCCCCTAAGGTGGGTGTACAGCTTGGGTTTTAGTACATTGCAGGGTACAAAGTACAGAAAACACACCTCTTTGGGGGAAGACAGCTCAGACACTGATTTCCCAAAAATGGCTCTTGCCTACAGGAATAGCAATGGAGTCACTGTAGCCATGCTTACTTATGTTGGCCTACAACAATTTTTCCGTTAATATGACTGTGTCTTAATTATTTCTATCTTATAACTTTACCTATATCATCTCAACATTTGCCTATGGGCCCATACACACACACATACTTATAACTGTTATTATCTATACCTTATCATTAACATCTTTAAGTCTTATGTCAAAGTACTATAAAGGCTATATATTTATTCTACTGTATTGTTATTTCTATCTTAAAGCTTAAAACATATTTAAGTATCTTAACATTAACTTTTATTTTTATTATTTTCTATTTATTGATTTATGTCTATTAGTCCATAGCCTATGACTCATCAATATGACTTATTAGTAATCTATGACTTATCTCTGATAAAACTATATTGCTTATTTTAGACCATAATCTCCCTACAGAGTGCTGGCTCGGGCTTTCCTGGTAGTCATACCAAAGGGGAAGCACAAGCCATTGTAAGATTCACAGTGCCCACAGGATGACAAATTCACCAGTGGCTCAGGAAGGAGAAGAGTTTTCCTGGTACTAAGATCTGAGAGAAATACATTCTCAAAATCAGACTTTTGAAAAGAAATAAATAAATACCGAGGCATTTGCATTTATGGTTTCTGGCAGAACTCTGGATTGCTGTCAAGAGTTGGCATACTCCTGGCAAGGACCAGAAAGTGAATACTTGAGTTGTGGTGGGACACAGGGTTGCTCTTACAAGTACTCAACTCTGATGTTATAAACTGAAAGCAGTCATGGATAAGATGTCAAACATTGACATGGTTGTACTCCAATAAACTTCATTTAGAAAAACAAGCAGCAGGATGGATTTGGCCTATAGTCTATGGTTTCCAGTAAAAGGAGAGTTGTCAGTTTCAAAAGATACTTTTTTGACAGCTGTATTAGTGAAAACCCAAAGCTCTTTTGCAGATTAATGATTATTTTATAGAGCTGACCACCTACTACTCATCATTGCTTGGAGCAGAGTGCAAGAAGTGGATCAAAATTCCTATAGCATTAAATAGTGGTTCATCTTGTGTTTCATAGTTGTGCTGGCTCTTACCTTCCACTTTACAAAAAGGAGTGACTGCCACTGAGAAGGCCAGGCAGAATGAAAGCAGGTAGCATCTGTACCCTGCTGACCCCAGAGGACTCTAGAGCTCACAACACCTGTAATCAAATGATGTACCTTCCAAAGAGACCTGCGAGATGGACTATGTGTCCAGGGTGGCAGAGGATCAGTGGAACAGCTTCCTAAAAATTCTAAGGAATCGGAGACTTTAAATAACAAGTATATTTTTTCATAATCAGCAATTTTAAAATGCCCCCTTGTTTTAGTGAGCTTTTTCATTGCCGTCACCAAAAGACCTGACAAGAACAATTAGAGGATGAAAAGTTTCTTTGGGAGCTTATAGTTTTAGAGGTGTCAGTCCATAGATGACATGACTAACTCTGTTGCTCTGGGCCCAAGGAGAGGCAGAACATCATGGCGGAAAAGTGTGGTGTAGGGAAGCAGCAACTCAGGACATGAAACCAGGAAGCAGAAAGAGGGAGCTTCACTCACCAAGAACAAAATATATACTCCAAAGGCACAATTCCCAATGACCCATCTCCTCCAGCCGCACCACACCAGTTGCCACCCAGTTAATCCTTTTTAGTGGATTAATGCACTGATTAGGTTTAACCTCTCATAACCCACTCATTTTACCTGTAAACTTTCTTATGTTGTCTCATCTATGAGCTCTTGGTAACACCTCATATCTCAACGATAACAACCCTTATCTCTATGGTCATCCTCTCTTCTCAAGGATCACTAGCTCAGTAATTTCAGAATGCACCAATAGTCCAATTCAATCCAAAGGAATCATCTCCTCTAGTTTTTTTGTCAAATAAAAATTAAATAATGCTTTACATAAAAATGATCATTCCAATGTTAGACCCTTGGTAATTGCTCAGAAAAAAAAATTGTTGAATTTGAATCTCTATCTTCAGAATTCAATTCAGCTCAGCAACATTACAAAGGCATTGAGTTTGATGGGTTCAGGGAAGGCTCCACAGAGACAGTTTCATCTGAACTGGGTCTTTAATAGATTTAGATATTTGCTACACTGGCAAAGAATAAGGAAACCATGAGGGACAAGGGCATGGTATCAGCGGGGGTCAAAGGCATGTGGCAGGAAGGACCATAGAAATTACAGAATGGAAAGCACTTGTTTTGTCAAATGCATGACCTGAGTCAGGCTTAGGAGTGAAGCTGGAGAGGGAAGTGGGATACCACCATGTTGAGAGATAATAAGACCAACAGGGGAAGCCTCCATCAATGAGCTAAGAATCCTGTGGTAGACTCATCCTGGGGAAATAAGTCAGAAACTGACCTGTGAGCCCTTAACCAGAGAAACAAAGAGAATGTATCGGCAGCTGGGGTCTACACATCACCTTGTAGCACCCATCACACCAGTGGCCCTGCTCTGAGAATGATAAAGTTGCAAAGTAAAGAGGAAAACATGTCAATGCTCTCCTGGCACTAAAGATCTTAGACACAGTAGCTTTCAAGAAGCCACTCAGGTGTACGTCCTCAGGCTCCCTGTCCTCTTGAACCCTCACCAGGTTGTGGAGTGAATTGTAGAAAATGGAACTTTTTTTCTTTGCCCAGAATGAAAGAGGAGAAGGATGAAAAAAAAAAAAGTCTCTTTGTTTCTTTTACTTCCCTACCAGGTTCTCGATTCATTAGGAATCAGTTACAGATGCTGGGGCCTCCCTGGAACTGGCTGCCATGGCTTTTGCTGCTGGCTTCCATTGTAACACAAGCAGCCTGCAGCCCCACTCTGCACTTGGCTTTTATGCATGCTAGGAAGAAGCCCTTCCAGCCTTTGGAAAATTCACACCACTGCCTGATCCAAATGAGAAGAGCTGCCTTTTAAATAATGCTGGCTTTCAGACAGTAATCAGTCTAGCACTTGAAAACTTAACACTCGGGTTTCATTGTGATCTCTTCATTGGACCCTAGACCTCACTCACCCCAGAGAATGTAAAACTTCACATGTTATCCCTGAAAAATAGATACATCCCTGGAAGCTCTGATTTAACTTTAAAAAAGGGGAGGGGGGGTGTTAGGAAAAAAGAAAAG
This sequence comes from Urocitellus parryii, assembly GCF_045843805.1. NCBI lineage: Eukaryota > Metazoa > Chordata > Mammalia > Rodentia > Sciuridae > Urocitellus > Urocitellus parryii. Next base: position 81,470 of record NW_027554094.1, on the reverse strand, counting down.
ACATATTCATGTGCTAGGCAGCTCCCTTTCAGTGACACAAACGAAAAAGTTTAATCTATAAGTTTGTCTGAAAAAAAAAAAGGGAGAACATTTTACATTATCTACTTGCCTTCTTCCCAGTTTTTTTCAAGGAGATTTAGAATGATTTTTGCCTTTTCCGTTTTTCACTATATAACTTATCAACAGGCAGAGTAGTCATAAGATAGTGGGGAGTACAATAAAAGCATCCCAGGCTGTGTGGTGCAATGGGAAGAGTCAATAGGTGATGAGAGTAGATAGAGAGGAGCTTGAAACCTGCCACTAGTTAGCCGCGTGACCCAAGTGAGTACTCTAAACTACCCGAGACTCCATTTCCTATTATCATAAATAGATCATGAGATTGGCAAGGCTAAATTAGATTAACATGTTGATTTAGCATCTCCAAGAAGCCAGCATCCAGAGAGTTCTCTAGGGGAAATACCTGGAAGGTAGAATATGAGGAGCAGAAGGTGGATGGAAGAGCCATCAGGTGGCAATGACTCCTGGCCCCTGTGAAGGACAAAGGGAAGAAAGACGGGTTGAGTGGAAGTGTCTTGATTGTAGATCTAAGAAAACCAGACAAGGACCATGGGGACTATTCAAGTTTAAGTCGCTTGTTAGAGAATTCTCCAACTCCCACAAACAGAACTGCGTTAGCATCCCTGCCATGGTCTGTCCTTCATTAGAAGCATGCCCTCTACACAAACCTGATGATGCACTTCAGAGCACAACAGTAGTGGCCAGACAATTGTGCCCTCTGCTGAGGTAGAGCTGAGAGATGCATTGTCGTGCCACCACCAATAACATACCAAAAGCACTTGGCACAGTAATTGGCATATAAAAATCATTCAATGTCAGGTATATGTTGAATTATAAGCATGCAAGTAATGGCTTAAGTAAACTTTGACATGTAAGTCAACCTGTGTCGAAATAAATAATAGAGATTTTCAAAAGATTAAGTTTTTGGGGGAATAGCATAGTAATGGGAGTCTGTGTGCCATAGTAAATTGTACCTATTCAAAGAAATTAAAGCTATGGTAAGGTCATATGTGTGTGTGTGTGTGTGTAGCAAAACATGAGAAATTCATGTTTAGGAGAAATAGGGATATTATGATTAAAGGCTATAAAATCTTAAACAGAATAAATGGTTTTTAGTTCTGTTGTACAGCATGGTAAATACAGCTAGTAGTATTTCAAAATTGCTAAGAAAGTAAATTTCAAATGCTCTTACCATGAAAAAAGTTAACTATTTGAGATAATGGATATGTTAACTGGCTTGATTTGCTTATTCCTCGTTGAATTAAAAAATCATGCTATTACTTTATACCTCATAATAAACTTAAATAAGAAGCAAATGCAATTAAAAGACTGATAGATTTATTACATAAGAATTTCAATTCTATACATTAAACTTGATATATTAAATAAAAGTTGAGTGACCATAAAAACATATGAACATAAAAAAAGCAATTTTAACTGGGCACCTTATAATATATCTGATAAGCCTGAAGGTCATAAAAAAGCTCATATATGCACCACTGGAAATATTATTTTAATGGATGGACATGAAATAATAGAGGGGATTTAAAATAATTATAATGGGCTATTAAGAACAAAGAGTAAGAATAAAGAAGCTGTTAGTATTCCTATTCAGAGTATCTGAGAGAGACATTACAAATAGAGTCAACATAGCTCACAGGTGGTTAGAGAAGTCAAATACTTTAGTGCACAGTATTCTCTTCTGATCTACAAATTTGATTTCTACAGTTTCAGTTGCCTATGGTAAACCATGGCCCCAAAATACTAAATGAAAATTTTTAAGTATTAAAAGGAAACTTGCACAAATAAATAATTCATACATTTTCAATTGCCTTCCCTTCTAAGTACCATGCTACAATCTACATTATCCAGTGGCGGTTGCATATGCTACCTGCCTCTTAATCACATCTGAGTCATCTCAGTTATCAGATCAACCATCATGATATCTCCATACCTGTGTTCAAGTGACCCTTGTTTTACTTAATAATGGCCCTCAAACCACAAGATTAGTGAGGCTGGCAAAGAGAAGTTGTTAAGTGTTTCCTTTAAATGACAAAAATAAAATTAATTAAATTAATAATGAAGAAAATCATGCTGAGGTTGCTAGGAACAATAGTAAGAATGATGTTTTATCAATAAATTTGTGAAAAAGCAAAAAGAAATTTTGTGCTATTTTTGCGGTTTCACTCAAAGTGTAAAGTTACATCCACAATGCATGACAAGTGCTTACTTAAGATATAAAGGCATTAAATCGATATCTGTGCATATAGAAAAAAAAACAGCACACACAGGGCTTTATACTATCGATAGTTTCAAGCATCCCTTAGAGGTCTTGAAGGTCTTAAAATTCGTTCATCCCGTGGGTAAGAGATGACTACTATATTCGGCTCTTCTAATTTCTTCACTAAATAGGGATTTTTTTTAAAAGACAAACATATCTAGTTAAACTCTATTTAATATCATGGTAAAAGATTTTCTTTCCAAACCTGACACACAAGCATGTTGTTTCTTCAAAAGAAAAAAAAATGGCAAAATTGTGGTATCTTAAGACTCTTACCTAAAAAACTATTTGCTAGAGAAGGCTATTAATATTCTATTTCCCATCCAAGAGATATCTGGGCTAAGATACTAGGAATGTTTATAATATGCTATGAGATTTAGAGGAGAACTATTGGTGTGCATATGTTCAGAAGGAGCAGAAATCATTTCCATTCTAGCAGTTCTGGAAGCTTCACATGCAATCATTTTTCATAAGAGCAAGGTGACTATTCCAGTTTCCCTTGGGAAGATATTTAAAAGATAATAAAGTTTTCTCCAAGTAAAAAAGAGTATAGATGAACAATGTCAAGTCTTATCTATTTTTTCTTGTGTTAGAATCTTGGTGAGTCCATAATTAACAAGAGTGGAAGTATAGAAGTTTTGAAATTGTTTTGGAAATATCTTGGAGACCATGTTCTATTCTGAGCTCCTCCCAGGTGCAGGTATAATTTTTTTTGGCAGCTTTAGAATTCTTGTCCATTGCTCCATGGCTGGTTTCCCAGTAAGTGTCACCAAGGGCATGCCCACACACTAGAATAGAATGATCCCAAACAGCCCAAAGTCTGTACTCTCTCTCTTTTGCTTTAATTTTGGAAATAAAGAACAAAGAAGGTCAATAAGCTTTTCTACCATGTTATGAATAACAATGGATGGTTTACCTTAACCGTTCACTTCTTCCTGTCATGGAAGAGATGTGTCACACTCTGAGGTCTACTCTGCCTACAAAAAATAATTTATTTAACACGGGGCAAATGGTATTCCTTTAGAAATATGTCCATGACCACCATATCCTTAGAACTGTATGAAGTGGAATATCCAATGGGTCTCTTATTGATTCACTAAACAAACACTTATGAAGTATATGTCAAAGGCCATAATTTGTGCTAAAGTGTTAAGAATACAGTGATGAAGCAAATGTTCAAGGTCACTGCCATCAGTGCTCACCATTATGACAGTGTTGCAACTGTAAACCACAGTGTAAGATCTGGCAGGTGGTATAGGAAGGGAGCCCAGCAGGGAAGAATTCTGGAAAAAGTTTCCTGGAAAATGCTCATCTAAGAATCTAAGGTCTAAAAGCTGAGTAAAATTCTATCTAGTGAAGTGTGTGTGTGTGTGTGTGTGTGTGTGTGTGTGTTTGTGTGTGTGTGTGTATGTGTGTGTGTGTGTTTATTGGCAAAGGGAAAAAAAAAGGATTAGGGCAGTCTTCCAGGAATAAAACTATGCAAAGGCTTTAAAGAACTAAAACCATTTTACTAAGGATAGAATGCAAACCGACTTTGAGAGGTTTTAGAGGTGCAGTTGGAGAAGAGAATAGGAACCAGATTCCAAAAAACATTCCAGTGATATTAAGCTTAATCTTTCTCCGGAAGGCAATCTTGAGCTTATGAAATTTTTAACCAGGGTAATGGCATAATGAGATTTGTATTTTAAAAATCTCTCTGATTGCCAAGTGGGAATCAGATTAAGAGAGAGACTATTTAGGAGACTCTCCTAGTAGAGGGATGATGAATTTAAAGGCACAGATTGAATGTGAAAAAATGAGGAAAAGGCCTCAAAGAAAATAATTTGACTAGATGAAATAAGAGAGGGAATCACTCAAGTAAGCAAGTAACTAGTGCCCAAATCTTGGTATCTAATATTATTATCCCAGAAGAAGGAGGGAAAAAATAATGAAACTAGGATTCCTTCCAGAAATACCTGATTCTAGGACTCAGGCAGGAAAATTTACAAGATGAGACTTGAGCATCTTATATCAGAAAGTAAAAAAAATGCAAAAATGAAATAACTCCACTTACTTCCCTTCTCTTGTGACAGTGAGGATGGTATATCAAAGGGACACAGCAACCAACTAAGAGTTCCCAATAACAGAACCTAGAAGAATTCGAACAAGAAAACAAGTAGTGTAGAATTGGATTACAATCCTAAAGTGAATATGTTCATGTACCCAAGGTGCTATAAATAAATGATTGAATAAATAAACAGGGAGAATAGCCAAATCCTCCCTGTAGAAGAATTCCAAATAAGTAATGTAAATGCACCACCCTAGAGGCGCTGGAAGATAACTCACCATTCCTTGAGTGTGGGCTGTGCATAATGACTTTCTTCCAAAGAGTTCAGGGTAACTGTGATTGTCCAAGATGATGTAAACCAGATGGTCAAGGTCAACATCAACAGTCACACTGATAGTGCGTACACTTAATATGATGTAATAACAATGACATTTAACCACCATCGTCATCCAATCTAATAAGGAAAGTGTCAAAAAACTCTAATTGAGGAGCAATCTTTTTTTTTTTTTTTAGAGAGAGAGAGTGAGAGAGGAGAGAGAGAGAGAGAGAATTTTTAATATTTATTTTTTGGTTCTCGGCAGACACAACATCTTTGTTGGTATGTGGTGCTGAGGATCGAACCCGGGTCGCATGCATGCCAGGCGAGCGTGCTACCGCTTGAGCCACATCCCCAGCCCGAGGAGCAATCTTCAAAATATCTAAACAGCATGATCAAAACTATTAAGATTAACAAATACAAAAAAAAGTTGAAACTATAACATCCAAGAGAACTCTAAGGAGACATTAAAGGTAAATATAATATTTTAAATGGAATTCTGACACAGGAAGAAAAAGAATAGATAAAAATCAATAATATCTAGATAAAATGTGGACTTCAGATGATACTTATGTAAACTTTTTGTCTGAACAATTTGTGAAGAAGTAATAAACAAATGTAAAATATCAAAATACTTTGTACTATCTTTACAATTTTTCTGTTATTCTATTCTAAAAAAAATGCACATTTTAAAAAGTAAACATAAATTGAGATAGAAATGGAAGCCATGAGTTACTAAGTTAAGAACCTAAGTTTTTTGGACTGGGGATGTGGCTCAAGTGGTAGTGCACTCGCCTGGCATGCGTGCCTCCCGGGTTTGATCCTCAGCACCACATACAAACAAAGATGTTGTGTCCACCGAAAATTAAAAAACAAATATTAAAACTATCTCTCTCTCTCTTAAAAAAATAAAGAACCTAAATTTCCCAAGCAAATGGTATGTGAGGAGGGAATGTTTCAAGAACTATAACATAATGAAACTGTGTTTAAAGAAGCTTTGATGGATCAGAGATAAGAATGTATAGAGTCAAATAGAACAAGGAGGAGATTTATGTCCACTGAGTAGGAGTCTTCATTTGGAAAAATACCTGTACAAATGGGTAAGAAAGTGTGATTAGGAAGGAAACTTGACATTCAGCTATACTGTTGATTGAGGAAAATCTCTCTTTAGCCCGGTATTTGGAGACATGGAGCACCTTATGATAAAGGTGCTTGCAGAAAATGTCTGATTGACGTCTGACTAGAAATGCTTCATCTTTGGCAGTATGAGTTCCAACACTGAGCAGAGATTTATACATGAGAGGAGAGCAAAGCACATTTGAGTGACAATGCATGTTGACTGTATGTTTATAGTAAAATGTAATTAAAAATTAATAATGGAAAAAATAGAGAAATTCATAGATCTGTGGAAATAAAACTGAAACAGTAAATGGGACAAAGAAGACATCTAAAAGCACAATGGAGAATACATTTAGGTGAATACAATGAAAACTATGAAATATAACAAAAGCAGTACTTGGAGAAAAAAGTATGGCTATACACACAATCATTGAAAAAAAATATCCCAAATCAATAACCCACACTTTCATCCTAGAAAGTAGATAAAGAAGATCAAAATAAACCCAAAGAAAGCAGAAGGGAGAAAACAGTAAACATCAGGTTGGAAATAAATGAAACAGAGTATAGAAAACAATAAAAAACAAACAAAATCAAAAGTTGATTCTCTGAAAAGATCAACAAAATTGATAAAATTTCAGCTATATTGAACAAGAAAAAGACAGTAACTCAAAAATTGCTGAAGTCAATAGTAAAAGAGAGGCATCACTAATGACCTTCCAGAAATATAAAGAATTAGAAGTGAACACTATGGATAACTATATGCCAACAAATAAGACAACCAAGCTAAAATAGATAAATTCATACCAAAAATGATTTTTGAAAAATATAGGAATAGACTTATAACAAGATATTGAATTATTAAAAAGAATAAAAATGTCCACCTAAAGAAATGTCTAAGACCAGATGACTTTGTTGGTGAACTCTACTATTTTAAAAATTAACACCAATCATTGACAAATCCTTCCTAGAAACAGAAAGAGAAAGAGGCACTTCCAATTCACTCTATGAACCTCAGTTATATAAGTGAGGCCAAGATGGTCCCTGCATATTGGTGCTAGGTTGTCTCCTTCTTCACAGAAGGCTGAGATCTGCTAGGTCAAAGCCTACTAGAACCAAGTTCAAATTGTTACACAAGCAATTGTTTGAAATGGAGCCTAAGTAAGCAGATTGTTTTGCTCAGTAGTATCAGCGTGTTGGGAATACCCCATGAAGCTGCACTCAGCATCAGACAGACAAAGATTAGAATAAATTCTGTAGTTGTGATAAACCCCTGTTACTGCTACCTTCAGAACTCCCTGACCAAGAAGTCTCTCAGCCATCCTATTGAGTAGCAACACCTATACACTTGAACTCACTCTCTGACCCTTCCTTTCCTCAGGAGTTCCCTGGACTTTCTCCTCTTCAGATCAGTAGTCTCCACTGAGCCTCTGGATGGTCTCATGCTATGAAGGACTTCCCCGGCATACAAAGGTATCAAAGCATCCACTCAGCAACTTTCAGGTGTGCTGTTACCTGTGGTCATATCTTTTTTTCTTAATTACCTACATATCTCAAACTCACCTATATTACTGAGGCCAAAATAAGAGAGAGTCATCACATGAGAAGAAAACTACAATATACTTTAAAATTCCTTAACGAAATGCCAGCAAACTGAATCCAGAGATATAAAAAGGATTCTACACTATGAAACTAGAATACCAGGAATGCAAGGTTGATTCAATGTATGAAAATCAGTGTTTGTAATTTGTATGTAATCAATGTATGTATATAGAAAATAAATGATAAAAAATTGCCTGATTATCTCTACAGATAAAAAAGAGGTATGGCAAATACCAAAACCCTTCCATGATAAAAAAAAAAAAAAAAAAAAAAAAAAAAAAAAAAAAACAAAAAAAAAACAAAAAAAAAACAAAAAAAAAAACTAGAAATAGAAATTTTTCAACTTGATAATGAACATCTATGAAAAACCCACAACTAACATCATACTTAATGGTATACAACTGAAAGTATTTGTTTTCTAAAATCAGGAATAAAACAAGTATGTCTATTTTTGCCACTTCTCATCAATGTTGTACTGCTAAGTTTCTAGCCAAAGACACTAGAAAAAAAGCATTTAATAAAAAGCATCAAATTGATAAAACTCTCTATTTGCATATAACATGACTTGGTATATAGACAATCGCAAAGAACACTCACAGACACAATTTCTTAGAGCTAGGAAATATGTTCTGCTAGGTTTCATGATATTGTTGATAAAATAAAATCAAACATTTCTATACATTTACAATAAATAATTCAAAATTAAAATTAAGAAAAGTATTTCCATTTGAAACTGTATAAAAAGAATAGTGTATTAAAAATAAGCTTAACAAATTACAAGACTTGTACACTAAAACCTAAAAATATTATCAAAAAATATAGAAAATCCAAATTGTTGAAATGCCATCTTATATTTATGAATTAAAAGACTTGATATTGTTGATAGAAATATTTATTAAAGTGATCTATAGACTTAACCTAATACTTATCAGATCCTAATTGTCTTTTTTCTTTTGATAAAGTAGAAAAGTGATGCTAAAAGTTACATGGAAATAGAAGGAATCCAGAATAGCCAAAGTGATCTTGAAAATGTAGGACAAAATTGGAGGACTGACACTTCTGATTTCAAAACTTAGCCACATGCTATAGTAACCAGGATTATATGGTAGTGTCATAAAGATAAACAAAGAGATCAATGGAATACAATTGATAGTCCAGAAATAAAACCATATATTTATGGTAAATTGATTTTCAGCAAAGATGCCAAGAAAATTCAATAAGGAAATAGTCTTTTCAATGAATGTTATGGTATAATTGAATAGTTACATTCAAAAGAATTAAATTGGACTCTTTACTCAAATTACATACAAAACTCAATTCAAAATGAATCAAATACCTAAATGTAAGATTTAAAACTATAAAACTTTTAGAAAAATATTTGCTACAAAACTTTATGACAATTATATTAAGCAATGTTTTCTTAGATATGATAAAATGTATGTATATATAAATGTATATATAAAATAAATGATAAAAGTTGCCTGATTATGAAAAATGCAAAAACAAATAATAAACATGAAAATATAAATAAATCATAATTTAAAATCTTTGTATTTTGAAAGGTAGAAACTATTAATGAATTGAAAACAAAACCCATAGAATGGGAAAATTGAAAACTAGTCAGAGTGGATATGGATATTAATATCCATACTTCATCAAGAACTCTTACAATCCAACAATAAAAATGATAAATAACTCTATTTAATCCTCATCAACGGATGTGAATAGGTATTTCACCAAGAAGCCATGCAAATGTTCAATAAACACATGAAAAGATGCTTACTATCATTAGCCATCAGAAAAAAGCAAATCAAAACCACAATGAGATATCACTTTAAACATTAAGATATTTGTAATCAAGAAGATAATAAGATAATAAGGAAACATAGAAACTGGGATACTCACCCACAACTTGTGGGATTTTAAAATGATGCATCACTTTTGAAAACAGATCTACAGTGCTTTTACAAGTTATACATATAGCTACCATATCACTTACATATACATACAGTAACTATACCATACCATCATTTCTACTCTTAGAAATACAAAACCCAAAAGAACCGATGACATGTTCTTGCAAAACATTTTTACACAAATATTGAAAAACAGCATTATTAATAATAGTCAAAATGAGGCAACAACTCAAATACCCACCAACTGAAGAATAAGCAAAAGTGATATCTATTCAATGAAATATCATTCAGTAATAAAAATGAATGATGTACCAATATATACTTCAACATGGTTGAAACTTAAACATATCACACTACATGAAATAACAGGACTCAAGGAATATATTACAGAGTTTTATTTATTCATTTATTTATCTATTTTAGAAATTTTTTGGGGGAATACTTGGGTTTAAATTCAGGGGAACTTGACTACTAAGCCACATTCCTAGCCCTATTTTATACTTTATTTAGAGACAGGGTCTCATTGAGTTGCATAGTGGCTCACTTTTGCTAAGTCCGGCTTTGAACTCATAATCCTCCTGCTCAGCTTCCCCAGCCTCTGGGATTACAGGCATGCACCACTGCACCTGGCCATAGTTTTATTTATATGAAATATCCAGAACAGACAAATCCATGGAGACAGAATTTACACAAAAAATTACAAATCATGTATCTGATAAAAGAGTCTAGTGTGTTTAAGGGGCTCTGGTGGAGGGGGGAACAGGGCTAATGGTACAGGGCTTTGTTGTGATGATAAAGCATTCTAAAAATGATTGGGTTCATGATTGTACAACTTTGGGAATATATTAAATTCACTGAACTGTATCCTTTGAAATGATAAATTTTATGGTGTGTGAATTATATTCCCTTTTTTAAAAAAAGAAGCAGCATAACAATCATATAAATTTTAAAGTAATCAAAAAGAAACCTGATACCTGTACACATGTTTATCATTTCTGATGATTTTCATACCTTCTCGAAGATCTGATTATCCATCTGGTATTTCTGGATAGCCTGAAAAACTTCTTTCAGCACTTTCTAGTAGTACAAATCTGCTGGCAGCAAATTCATTTGTTTTTGTTTATATGAAATATCTCATTACACCTTTATTCATGAAGAATATTTTCACTGGTAGACAAGTTTGCTTGGTTTCTTTGTTTTTGTTTTTCTCACCGTCTTCCTTCCTTTTGGCACTTTGAAAAGGTCCATTGACTTCTGAATTTATTTAGTTTTTACTTCATGAGAAATTGGCTATAAATCATATTGTTGCTATACTCACTATAATGTGTTATTTTTCTCTGGCTGCTTTCAACATATCCTCTCTTTCTCTGGTCTTCAGCATTTGGACTATAATGTACCTGATAATTACAGGTATTATTTTCTTCATATTTATTCTACTTAAGATTCATGAACTTCTCAAATGTGTAAATTTGTCTTGTTTTAACATATAATAGACTTTTTGACATTTTTCCACACACTACTGTTTGGATTTTTTAGAACATTTTTCCTATTTGTTCTTAGGATTTGGCAATTTCTATTGGTATAATTTTCAAGTTAACTGACTACTTTTTTGTGTCAAATCTAGTTAGTTCTTGTTATAAATCCTTCCATGGAATTTTGAATTTTAAATATTTTATTTTTAAGACCCTAAAATAAGCACTTTGTTCTTTTAGTTTCTATTGCAGATTCAGTGTGTGTGTGTGTGTGTGTGTGTGTGTGCGCGCGCGCGCGCGCGCGGTGTGGTGCTGGAGAAGGAACCCAGAACCTTGTACATTATAAGAAGATCTCTAACACTAGGCTACATCCCCAAACTCTGATTAATTTTCTATTTCATAACTCATGAGTATATTTCCCTTTACATCCCTGAGAGTAATTCCAAAATCTACTTTTGGGAATCGTTTTCAGTATTAGTCTCCATTTGTTCCTTACTCTCTTTGAGTATGGATCATATTTTCTTAATTCTTCATATGTATGCAGATTAAGAGCATTATGAATGATACATAGTATTGACTCTGGATTGTGTTATGTTCCTTTTTTAGGCAGGCAATAAACTCAGCTGAACTCAAACTCTAACTTATTTCTCCTGCTGTATGTGCAGTGGGGTTGAGTAGACAGAAGCTCAAATTTTTTCTCAGTTTATTTAGGCTGAGATGGGCTGTTTGGAGTTGGTCTCATGGATATATTATTTAGATGTCAGGGACAGGGATGGGCAGAGTGAATATAACACATTGAGCTTTCTCCGGTGACTGACTTTCTCCTCTCTTGAAGTTTCCTTTCACTTTTCAGAGAAATGAGTCCTCCCAAAGTCTCTCCTCTGTTTTTTCTCTTGGTTCTTACCTGAGTTTCAGTCAGTCAGATTGATCTGACGGGGATTAATCTTGAGGGAAAAAGTCATAAAAATTGGGAAATGCTAAATTTTGTTTCACAGGTGTTCACTTCTCTCCAGTTTTGGCCTGTTTTTGGTTGTTCTGCCTTGCCTTCAAGTAGATGATTTTGTATATTTTTTGTATATATTTTGTTTATATATACAAAAAATACTAATAGTGGAATATCCTATATATATATATATATATATATATATATATATATATATATATAGGATATTCCACTATTAGTAGAAATCAATCCTCATGATTGGATTTAAGCAAGGATAAATTCCATTCACATGGTAATCACTGTGTTATTCCTAATTGTCACTCATTGGAGAAAATGAGTGACAATTAGGAATAACATATAAGACCAGGAAACACAAATGGGTACAAATAGTTACACATATGCATGTGCATGCATTGCAGAAACAATTACCACTGACTCCACTAAAGAATTTTTATGTCTGAGGGCTGAAAATAGGAAACTTACAGATATACACTTAAAACTAAGGGGGGGGGCTGTTATGGAACAAAAGGGAGATGAGGCCAGGAGTAAAGGATTGAGTGTTTACTAATCCTTGGGAAACAAGGACCAATCTCAGGCATGAGGGGAGTAAGTTGACTTTAGAGTTCCTTGTGTTTGTTGGATTGGGCAGCAAGTTGACATAGTTTATCCAGACTCAAGCCAAACAGTAATAAAAGATTTTGCTATGATCACACACATATATTCATACATACATTGCCCCTGGACTACAGAAACCCATGAATGGTCAAAAATAAGAGTGAGGGGACAAAATAAAATTCTTTCTTATGAACCAAGGTAGAGTTAGTTCATTAAAACTGGGCTTGAGCAACCTAAATCATATTCTGGATGAACAACTATCCACAACCCAAGCACATGGACTCACAGTAAATAACTTTGCTGTGTTCCAGAGTAAACTAGGTAGAAAATGATGCTATGCTAGAAGGTATTATCCCAACATCTTCATTTTACAGAGAGGAAACTGAAACCTGGATAGAAGAGGTAGCTTATTAAGATCTCACAGCTACTCAGCGACAGAGACAGGACTGAAACTTAGACTTTGTGAGTATGAGTTCACTACGTGGAGCCTAAATGCTTCAGCAGGACTTTTGAAAACATAGCTACCCTAAGAAGGGTTTATGCTGAGAGATAGATGCCTTTCTTTCACATATAACTGCAAAAGAAATCAAGAATTTTATTTATAAAACAGCAATACATGATAACTCATTTCAACTCATTTAACAGTTTGCCAGCTTGTAGCTGTGAAAAGCAATACTACCACTTGACTGGTCCATTAGCTATTTCAGTATGTGTTTATCATTATCTGCCATACTTTATAAAAATAGACTCCAAATTCAAGTTATTGCATATTTTTGATCATGATTCAGGTCTAACAACCATTTAGATAATGTAGGGATCATACTCACCTTCCAAATTAAAAAAACACAATCTGTTTTGGTAAATAATATCTCTATTGGCAGCACACCACCAGCCTCCATATCTCTAAAGAAATCCTTAGTTGGATTGCTGTGTATTTTTAAATTAAAGTGGATTTTCCCAAATCTTAGGAGAAATGTTCCCATGTCTTACAATAAAGACATAAAAACCATTTGGATATTTGGAAACATCCTTTAAATAAGGCCCAAATGCCTTTTTTTTAACCTACTAGCTTAGAAGTTTCCTGAAGGCAAAGACCATGACATTCATTATTGCATCCCCTACACTGAGCATGGTGTCAAAAACTGAAGAGAGGGGTTGTTGGACGTAGGAAGGATAGCAGAATGAATCAGACATTATTGCACTATGTACATATATAACTATATGTCCAGTGGGATTATACATCATGTACAACCAGAAGAATAAGAAATTATACTCCATGTATATATGATATATCAAAGTGCATTCTACTGTCATGTAAGACCAATTAGAGTAATAAACAAACAAACAAACAAACATTGTAATTATTAGCAAACTAAGCAATAGAGACCTATTTTTTGAATGGCCAGTGGATTAATACATGAAGATGTCTGTTTCAAGTGACTCCATTATGGAAAAGCATGTATAGGATTAGATATTCCATAGAAATCACAATGCTATAGACATCTTGAAGGAAGAGAGAATAACCTTCTTTATATACCAGGATGATGTCATCATTTTTTTCCCAGAGTTTATCACAATACCTGCTACATGGTAGATAATCTTTGAATATAGGTCAAGATAATACAGTAAACAATTATATTAATAGATATTTTCTAATTTAAATAAATCTGACACTTGGTTTTTGTGCTCTAAATCTAAGCTCACAATCAACATTTTAGAATCACATCTACCAAAGAAAATTAGTTCCTTCTCTAGTAGCTTTAACATAAAGATACTTAAGATTAATTTCTTGCATGATATTAGTTATAATCTCATTTATTTTTTTAAAAAAAGAATTTATTTTTATTTTTATTTATATATGACAGCAGAATGCATTACAATTCTTATTACACATATAGAGCACAATATTTCATATCTCTGCTTGTAAACAAAGTATATACACACCAATTCATGTCTTTGTACATACACTGTTAACCCCCTGCCCCCACCCTTCCTCTCCCACCCCTCTGCCCTATCAAGAGTACTATAATTTTAGAAACAAACAAAATACTTTCCCATTTGTTAAAACACCAGTTTTTCCTGATTTTTGCATCTTTTTGAAAGTGTCCTTATTTTGTCAAAAGAATGCTTGCCACCAATAAAGCCCACAACTACTTAGGAGCCAGAATAATGGATACACCTTTCTAGAACCTTAGAAAGCACTGTGCTGAGCTCCTGCAAAATACTATTTTAGTTGTTGAGCTTAAACCAAGCAATAGAGACCTTCAGTCAACACCAAAGAAGGTCCTTGGAACAACAATAAATTGTTTAACAGCTTCACACAGCATGGTCCCTTTGTCAGTGTAGGGAAAATTGGCAACTAAAGAACAGTGGAATGGCTTGGATTTGCGTGGATGTGTTTTGTTTTTGCTTTTGTCCTTTACTTAGTCAACATCTCACAGCAGAAGACAGTGATTCCCTCTATCAAATTAATGACTGCTTCCAATGTAGTACTCCCTCTGAAATCGAAAACCAAGTAGTTTCCAATTCCCTATTTAATGGGTTTGGACATGATGCATACATGGAGATAGCTGTAAATAAATGATTCCATTTAAAAATCCAAGCTCTTCTTTTTTGGAACCTAGTCAGTGATGATGAAGAGTTCACCAAGCTTTTTTAGACAGCATCCCATTTATTAGCATCATTAATAACAATAATAGGCAAAAACCTGTCCCAGCTGAAGAAAGAATTGCCCTACAGGATGTAAATAGACTACTGTGAATGTTCATCAGCTAGATTTCTTGTTGGATTTGAGACTGAACAGAAATTTAAGTTATTACTCATATTATTCATTAAATTTATATTTTTCCTATTAGTGTTCCCAAGGCCTTGACAAGGTGTCATTGAGAATTCTAATGCTCTGGCACATTTTCAGTTAGCTAAGGGGGAGAACATGCTAAATTGTGCACAGAGCAATATATCTTCCCTCCTCCGCTATTCTACTTCAGTCCCCTCTAGGCCTCAACAGGTTTATGCATTGATTCGATCTGGTTTCCTGGCTTTCGGAATCTCTCCACTCCAATCCATTACTGCCAAGTAATCGTCCTAAAGCACAGATGAGGCCAAACATCTTCCTACTTGAAAAATTGTCAGTGGCTGTCAGACAAAGTTGAGCTTTGCCTGACTTGAAAGGCTGGTTATACTTTGGTTCTAATCTACCTTACCCACCTACTTCATGGATTCTCCCACCTCACCTGTCCTGATTTCTAACTATTCCTTCCCTGCCTTTCCATGCCCTTCGTCATGCTGACCACTGCTCCAAGAAATCTTAGCATGGGAAACATGTCCCAATTGGAAGTAATTTTTTTTCCCTATTCTTGTTCCCAAAAACATTGTGTTTGGAAGGCTCCTAAGTTCCCTTTTTTTCAAATTTTGTGTTATATTTTTTTTTTCAACAAATACAATCTTCTCATCTTTCACCCCAGACTTTAAATCCATTTAGGTTAGAAGATGAGTCACACACAATTGTCCCCGTAACTGTTTCTAAACAAGAGTTAATTGTTCAGAGTTGTAGTTAACCAATGATGAGTCACTGTCAATTGGCACACAGCAATCAGAATCTGAATCTACTCCTGACTCAGAAAAAAGTTGTCACTTCATCTCTGAGCCTCAGAATCTGCTCTATAAAATAAGAACAGAATTCAATGATACTTAATGTTTTTTCCAGCACTATTCATCTTGTAATTCTTGGAAGCATTATTAAATTTTCAAATGAGTTCTTTTGTTCTGTGTCTTCAGATGAGAATTACAACAGAAGAGTCTCCTTTCCCCTGAAACAATGAAATAACTGTGCATTTTCCATTCTGAATCTTTTAAAAGAATAAATTGTAAAGGTCTGTAAAATGAATGTTCTATCTGCAACTAGCCATAATTTTATAACTTTAAACCACTGTTTCTAAATAAGAAACTGCCTCCTATCTATGTTTTATGCTGGCAGGAAGATTTTGAACTACAAAGAAAACCTTCTAAGTATTTTCTGACCATTGAATTGTATAATTTCATAATTCAATAACTCCCTTTGTATTCTACATGACATTACATGTTCAGGAAGAGAAGAAAGATTTGTATTATTAAATTAAAATTAAGAAGTAGACACAGAAACTGTTTTCTGGAACAAATAATAAAAAAATTGAGTCAATACCAAGTTATTCATTTTAATAACTCTTTAGGGCAATAGCATTTATAATTCTTTGTTAGTTTATAAGAATAATTTCCTTTTTAAAATTTGATCTACCACTTGAAGCAAAAAAAGAAAAAGAATAACATGGTTCTAAAGAATTTCCAAGACTACATAATGTAAACACCCAAAAAATGTGCAAATTATTTGAAATATTAATTTACATACAAATAATACATAGAAAGGTGTAAATCAGAGGAATCCAGTTTGTTTCAGTAACAAATACACAAAAATAAAATTTCAAAAACTCTAATTACACCAAAGATAAAAAATATAAAATACTGGAGGATGAATTCATTAAATGATGTGAAAAACATTTGCACTGAAAACTATAAAACTTAAAGAATAAAACAACTTAAAGAATAAAAAATATATAAATATAGGATGCCCCTGGACTAAAAAAAAATCAACATTTTGAAAAATTTTATTTTCCTCCAAATTTACCTATAAATTGAATTAAATCCCATTCAGTATTCCAACCAGCTTTTTTGGTAGAGAGATTTGACAAGTTGATTCTAAAATGTATACAAAGATGCAAAGGATTTCAAACAATCCCAACAAAATGAACATGCACTACCTCAATTCAAGACTCTGGTAGTACCAAAATAATCAGTGCAGTGTGGCAGTGGTATACAAGACAAAGAGCCATGGAGACAAATACGTTTTCCAGAAATAGACTCGCACACAATCAATAGATTTTAAATAAGTGATTCAAAGCAATTCAATGAATAAAAGTAAACATTTTCAACAAATTTTCTCTAACAATAGTGCAAATGAACAGAAGCAAAATGAGTTTCAATACCCTACTTCACACCACACACAAAAATTGAGATAGTTAAAACTATGACACTTGTGGAAGAAAGCACACAAAATTATCTTGCATAATGGATGCAGGCAAAGATTTTATATATATATATATATACATTGATATATATATATACATATGTATATATATCAATTATTATAAAATAGAGAAACAAATTAATTAGACTTACCTGCTTTCCAATTGTTTACTCATCAAAAGATTTAATTATGAAAATGAGTGTCAAATTAGGAGAAAATATTCACAAAGGATACATGTAATTAAGGACATGTTTCCTACTACTCATTAATACAAAGATCAACATTTTCATATTTTTAAAAATATATACAAAAGACATACAAAGGAAGACACAGAAATGATCAATAAACATGTGAAAAAAGTTTTTGACATTATTAATGACTAATGAAAGGCAAACTAAAACCACCTTTTTTAAGCTAAGTAAAAATAAAATCAAATTCAAAAACAAAGGACAGAAGAAAATGTTAAGTGAGGCTTAAGAATTCTTATATGTTATTTTTGGGAATGCAAACAAACACAGTTACTTTGGATTTGAGTAGTTTCTTATGGTTAAAAATATACAACTCAAGATCCATAAATTCTACTCCTACATATTTACCAAGAGAAGTGAAACATGTATTGACCAAAATAGAAATGAAAGAGTTGAACATAAATATTCTTGGAAGCTGTATTCAAACTAGCACCAAAACAATCCAAAAGTCATCAAGAGGTGAATGGATAAATTGTGGGATTCCTGTTAGTAGAATACTACTCAATAATACAAATACTTTGCCCTAAACAATATGCAATAGAAGCTAGAAACATATACAAAAATATATGCTTCATGATTCCATTTATATGAAATTTAAGAACAAACTAATTGTTTGTAAAAACAAAAAATCAGAAAGCGATCCCCTGGATCAGAGGATTGGAGTTGACTGGAAAAGGTAACATTTAATCTTTCCCATGATATAAAAGTTACATATCTTAATATGGGTGTGAGTCACACTGATATTTGCATTGTCAAAACTCATAAAACTATAGTACTTAACATTTTTATTGTATGTGAAGCATTTATAAAACATATCCATAAATAATTTATTATAAAATATTCAGTTAGGATCGTTTTAGAAGTAAAAATGATTGTCGTATTAGAGCTATAGAATTTTAAGTCAGTTTTATTAACTTTTTTTTTCATTTTTGGTTTTCTCTATTTTTTTTTTTTTTACTAATTATTGAACACCTACTAGGAGTCTGGCACTGTTGGAGGTGTTTTGAACACTGATATCAATGAATAAAAAAAACAGAATTCTTCTTCAAGTTGTTGGAAATCTACTTGGAGAGCAGGGAGGAAGACAGAAAAACAGCATAAATAAGTAAATAATAGTGTTTAAAAACATGAGATGTGCTAGGGGAGAAAGAAATAAAACGTCTAGCCTGCCACCACTCTGACAATTTTTTGAAGGTTCTGGATATGCCTATCTTTACTGATTAACATTTTTGCCTTTATTAATGACAAATGATTCTAATGCTTTAGAATCATTCTAGAAATAAGTGTGCAGGTATGTGTGTGAGTTTTCAGAAGTGCCGGGCTGCCTTAGTTGCTTCATTCCTCAAGATTTTGCAATATTTAATATTTGAATAAATATGTATCAGAATGTCACCCTTGGTGGGTAAAGAGGGTTGGATTCAAGGACATTGCGTTCAATGCTAATCACATTCCATGTGCTACTGAGTCATAGTCATATTGAGTTATCAAGTCAAAGAGCAGCCTTTTTGTCTTCTGTATGAAAGACAAGCTGCTCAAATGTTACAGAATTCAGAAGCCCAAGTCATTAAGATGTGGTGGTACATAAAAGATGCAGCATAGATAATTCAAAATATACAGGTCTTCCTATGTGTTCTAGGAATAATTCTTCTTCAAGTCATAATATCTGGCACAAAACATAAATAAAGCCCTATTTTTCTCCTTCAGTGCCCTGCCGTGAAGGAGTCACTGAGCCAACTTGTTATCTGCCAGTAACAGCTGAGTTGGGGGTAGGCCTTCAGCTATAGAGAGACTTGTCTTATATTTTTTAACAAGACATAGCCTGAAAACATAAGAAATTCCCAACAAAAAGCTAAAATGCCACAACTCAAAACCTCTACAATGAGATTATTGACAGTGAAATCTCAAACCCCATGTCATTTTTCTATAGCTAGAATGCAAACACAAAAATTACTTTTTTAAAGTTCACTCAGTTATTATTTTAATCATTTATCTTTGGGAAAAAATGTCTTTAAATTCTATAGGTGGACTCACAGACCCCTATTCTAAAATCTATATAGTAATAAAGGATTCTTTAAGGATAATGTATTTATTAACTGCCTATGGCTTATGCTTCCTTCCCAATTGCCCATACATTTATGATTCTGCTCAGGTGGCATGCCTTCTTGCTTGTTAAAACTACACCTACTCTTTCAGTTCCAGCTGAAGTCCTTTTCTTTGGTAGTCTTTCTCAAGCAATATATTTGTAATTGACCTGTCCTTCCACTCAGTTCAGGTAGCAAGATCTTGTATCCCACTTATTTAGTTAAGGATCAGACATTTCAATTCCTATAATAATTATTCTTCTTAAGAGTTCCTGATCCAGATGAAATAAGAACAATAGATTTCACAGGCAGAATCCAATTTAAATGCAGGTTATATTCTCAAAATCAATTTGTAAATTTTGTCATAACAGCTGTTATGAATGATGGTGCTCTGACAAGAAAATAAAGCAATATCTGATATTTTATAGACCAAATCTGAGGTATGGGATCAACAGGATTCCTTTGTAGAATTATTTTTTCTGGGAAAACACATTTTAAAATGTAGTATGCAGTTTTGTTCTGCTTCTGCACTGCTATCACCAAGCTGATCAAAAATGTTCAGGTGATCAAAGAAAGCTTTAATGGTAGCTGATGTGGAAATAGTCCATAAAGTCCCATGAATTGGTTGTGGCTTCCTAGGGCATCCACAGGAAGTTTCCAAGTCTGCTCAGAACCTTCCAAAACTCCTCACATAAACTGCGAGTGAGTTGTGGTCTCCAGTAACCCCCAAACACCTGTTAGAGGCTGTGGTAAAGCAAGGAGGTAATAGCTATATAGTGGCACACAGCACCATTGTTTGGTCTGAATTCATAAAAGCATACAAGTTTAAAATAAGAGAATGCTTTTTGGCCTTTTTAGCATCTTCTCTCACACTGCTCATCGGCAAAAGCATTCACTAGAGAACAGAGTTAACCCATTAAATCCTAAGTTTTCAATTCTGTGCATATTTTAATGAAATGGACAAAGGCATACTAAAATAGGTGGGAAATCATAATCTAGATCTTATATATTATTACATTAATATTATAACTATTACATTATGATTATAATATCACTATATATTATAATTATATTCATAATATTATAAATTATGATATAGCACCTATTTATATTATATAGTATGTACTATATTTAAGCTTTTACAGATGTTCCTCATCTGGGACAACAGGATAAAATGGGTTAGGAATAAAGCAGAAGGAAAAAAAATCTGACTCATGGATGGGTGCCTTTGATCTGAAGGTCAATCAAAATATGGAAAGAAACACTGAAACAAAGGAGATTACAAAGTTTGGGCTAAAACTAGTTTGCTGCTCATTTTCTTTTTCTTCTGTCTCTTTTGGGTGACCTTCATGTTCTCCTTACATTGTTCTTAAAGCAGTAAGAACAATGATCTCAATTTGTGAAAACACAATCCTTTCTTGGAAAGCCCAGGTTTCTGGCAGAAGCTAGAAAAGTTGCTCTTACCTCTTAGTAAACAGGGTGGTCCCAAGTTGTTCTAGTAAAGCAACCCTTGCAGCATTCTTTTTGTGTTTCTTGCCATCATAATGCTGCTGGGCCATCAGAGGGTTATTAAACCAGGCCGCACAGAGCCCACAGTATCTGTCTGAATCTCTTCTTTGATAGGGAGATGCAACCACTGGAGCAGCTTCCACCCGTGGGGGTTGAGTGAGCTCAGGGGTGTGGCTGGAAAGACAACAACCAGAGAAGCATGGGCCAGGTTAGTCCATCTCTGAGTGCACCTTTACTCACTGCCCAAAGATTAGAGAGTCTCATATTCACTCTAGAATTTTAAAATCCAAGAGAGTTTACTGAGAGCAGGAAAATTTTCCTTGTCAACCTTCACTTTTGAGTTGGTATACAAATGAAAATTCTTGATTGATTGAATTTGTATATTTTTATGCTGAAATGTGATAGCTCAAGAGGTCATCTCTTAGGGGAAAAATAGGTTGTAAAAGTAAACTCTTGAAGGTAAAGAAGCGATCTTTAAGTCAAAATGTAGCCAATACTTAAACATTGCACAATCATGACTTGAACAATTTTGAATGGATGAATTGGACATTTGTGAGCTAAAAATAATGGATTTTCCTAAGTGATACAGACAGATCTTTCAGTGACTTGAATTGTACCAATTGAGATAATCATGTTAATTTTGTCAGTTATTTCTGTTTATTAGGATAAGTTCTCAACCTATGCCTGCTAAAGTTGATGTTGAAAGTATAGCGGTTATTTTTTTTTCCTTTTTCTAAAAGAAAAAAAAAAAAAAAAAACAATATACAGCAGACGTTGCTTGTCCAAACTGAAAGGCATATATCACATATCACTATTTTCAGATCAAAAAGTCCCAGCTATTAATACATTTTCATTGTGAACTTACAGTTATTTCTGGACTAGAAAAAAAATTGAAGGAGTTTACTAATGGAAAGTAAAAATAACTTTAGCATGCATTACAATATATAAGTTGCTACCATCCCTACAATGACTAATGCCTCAGGTTATTGTCCTATTTCTCAGGTGATTGACTTCAGAGATGCCAAGTGACTATCTAAAGATGAGATATCTAGTTATAATAAAGGCAAGACTCAAAACCAAATGCTTAATTTCCAAGGCCAATGTTCCTTTCAATGCCCTCAAGGACTCTCTAAATTAAATAAGTAAAGAGATGTTTTTCCCCTAAAACTCTCTGTCATCTTTGTCTTTTTGTAAACACAGGATTCCAATTCATCTTGGAAAAATATTCTGATCCAAATATTTTCAAAACAAAAACAATATTTAAATTCTCCCATGGCTCATTAGTCACATGCAATTTAGCAGCACATTATTCTGTATGTCACCTATTTTACCATAAGAGGATAATGGTCAAATCAAACAAGTGGACAAACAGGGTACTTTGTGCCATATTGGAAAATCACTATCTTTGACTATGAAATTTATATAACCAAGGTTATTCAGTTGAAAAAAAAGCCATAGACATTTAATGCTTGTTATTAACCTAATGTATGCTTCTAATTTTTAATTCATCTAACAAATATTTATTAAATGTCTACTCTGTGCCAAGAAGTGCAGCCATGAATGGAAGAGATAATACCAGGGTCCCTGCACCCCTCAGGACAGCTCTCCATACATCTTCTAGCTTTGTTAAGACAGACGTATAGCTACAGCAACTTCAAACATGGAAGGGTCACAAATGAAAGATAGGTTATTGCTAACCTTAATGTCATTACTTGTCAAGCTAATGATGTCTGGGGATTATATAAATGATTGTGCACAATATCCATTTTTGCTATGAATGATAGATATATTTAATAAAAGCTTACAGGTGAAACAGGAACTTTAAGGGACAATGTATCAACCAGGATAGATTAGGCTTTTCTGTAATAATAACATACAACCCCACAGTACCACCATAAAGGCTTATTTCTTGTTCTTACAAAGTCTAATGTAGGTTGAACAGTCCTCTTCCATCTTGTAGTCTGTTCTTAAAGTAATACACATTGCATCTACTCAAAATCAGGTGAATGTATGGGGTAGGAAGCAAATGGGTTTCAGATAAGTAATGTCTTGCCACAAACACAAGTGGATTTTCTTATTAGTCCTATAAGGATACCCAATCATCCTGGTTATGCATAACCTTAAATTTTCACTGTGATTAATGGTACAACATAGGGAATACATAATAGAGATTTTTTTCTATGCTTCAGATTTCCTCAATCATACTCTCTTCAAAAAATATTTTCTTCGAGATTTTGAGTGAATATTAAGTTTTATTCTTATTCTAATTATCTTCCTTATGAGTTTATTATAAAAATTAGGGGGTCACTAGTCATCAAATGTAATATTAAGGACCTATGATTTTTTCAGCTGCCATCAATTAAATGGAATTGACTTGTGTACTGGATTAAATACTGCCTGCCCCTCCCCCAGCCCCAATTTCGTGTCTTCTCAGAATCTAAGAATGTGAGCTTATTTGGAATTGAGTCTCTACAGATGTCATTAGTTGAACTAGGATGGATCCTATTGGATTGGAGTGAGACCCAAATGAAGTTCCCGGTATCTTTCTAAAAGGAGAGGACACAGACTTGGTGAAGAAGACTATGTGATAATCCCTAACAGCAGAAATTGGAGTGACACAGCTAAAACCCCTAGGGATGCCAAGGAGCCACCAGAAGGCAGGAGGAGTCAAGGAAGGATCTCTCCCCAAGACTACAGATGGAGCAGAGCCCTGTTCATACCTTGATTTCAGACTTCCAGCCTTCAAACCTATGACAGAGTGAATTTATGTTATTTTAAGCATCTTGTTTATCAGTTTATTTGAAATTCATGGGCAATCTTTTGCAGCAGCCCCAGGACACTAAACAAATTGTACCTTAGATTTTAAATAAGATTTAAATGTCAGCAGGTATAAGCATAATAGAGGTTCTGGCAAAATCTGGTTATGATTTTATCTTTTTAGTTGTCAGGAATATCTGAATTTTAGACTTAGTGGATTTGCTATCACTGAGGTTTTGTAGCATCTCAGCAGAACTTCCTTCCCACTTACAAGGGGAAGCCTCTGGCATCCCCTCATTCTCTGTTCTTTCCCCAGGGGACATTCCTCTAACTTTCACATCTTATTCACTACTTGATAGTCCAAGCTTCTTGATCATGCATGGCCTGGAGGCTGCTTCTACTTTGATACACAGACTTTTATTGCCACCACTCTCTCCTCAACCATCTCACTCCACACCATTTCATTATTTAGATCTGGCATCAGCAAATGCTTTATGTAAAGGATCTATAGCAAATATTTCACATCTTGTGGTCTTTATTCCACCTGTCATAGTCATTCAACTTTGCCACACACACACAAAAGCCGCCATAGTATTGTTTTCAGAAATGAGTGTGGAAATCTTTCAATAAGACTTTATACATACTGAAATTTGAATTTCACTTCCAATGCTCATGTCACCAAATATTCTTATTTTTATTTGATTGCTTAAGAACATTTATTGTCTTGCAAACTGTAAAAAACAGGCAGTAGACCAAGTGTGGTCCTCATGCCAAAGTTTATTAACCCTTCATCTAGATCAATTGTTCTCAACTGGTGCCAATTTTTCCAACAAGAAATATTTATCAATGTCTAGAGATATATTTATTGTCATAATTGGAGTTGTGCTTCTGACGTCTACTGGGTAGAGGCTAGGGATACTGCTAAACACCCTATAATGCACATAGCAGGCTCCCCTTCTACCCAACAAAGTGTCCAGTCTATGTTACTAGGGTTGGAAACCCTGATCTAGATAAAGGATTACTATACCTATTATATCTAGACATAAAATTACTTAGAAAAGGAGATGTCCCAACAAATCTCCCATTTGTTAAGGTCTTATTTAAATTGGCCCCTTCATAAATTCTAATTCAAACTCTCCAACTGCAATTATGTTGCCCATCTTCACTATCCTATTGTATTTATAGATCTTCCTGGTTCAGTATTTATAATCATTGGATGCATAAGTCCCCTTCTATTACATGGGGAGGGGAGGGACATCTTATTCAACTTTATATTCCCAAGACACTGGTGGCAAGGATCATCTTATTCACCTTTTCCATTCCTTATAGGAAACAGGGTGTTTGCTGGGAGAAAGTAGACTAAAAACATTATGAAATGAAATCTCTGAAGTATGAACTCTCTGAAGGCAGGCACCAGATTAAAAAAAATTTCAACTTTCATAGAGCAGCTGAATCTATCCTTTAGAGTGGGAATTTTCTATTCTAGCATGCTGGGTGGGTCAGTTGCCAATAGAAGGTGCCAGGCTGAATGCAGCCTGTACTATCTTTGACCAGAAAATCTTGTGGGACCGGAGCTGGTTGATGCTACAATCAACGAGGAGCTCCATCCAGAGCCAGATATGACTCCTTCTTGCAGCCACTCCTAGAAGCATCAATCTTGAAGCCATGAGCATTTATGGAACTTGGTGCAAGAGCTGTTCAACATCACATGAGACTAGGGCAACTGAGGCCACTTTAAAAAAAATAGGTTTGGAAGAATAGCCCAGCTCTGTGTTTGCCCTGTCCCACTCCCATCTTCCACACTTGATACCCTCTGTATTCCCAACTGAGCTTGCCTCCCCAGACTCCAGATTTACTCTCACCCTTATCTTACTTTGTTCTTCCAATGTCATGACTCATCTTTTTCACCAACCCCACAGACTCTGCACTGACTATGGCTCCTCCTCCTTGAATCTCTGGCATCAGCTAGTCCACACCCTGGACATCCAAGCCAGGCCAACATATTTAATGGCTTCTTCCTTGGCCCTTGAACAAAGCCCCAGGCACAATGCATAGCCTCATGTCCTGCCTCTTGGAGGCTTGGCCCATTTCTCCTACCCTCCAACTTACCCTCTACTCACATCTGGTTTCCTGCCCATTTCTATTTGTGTACCACTCATTTCCCATCTCTGCCATGTAGCACTAGATTCTTGTCTTCCCCTGTGGTATAGTCAAGGTAGCATGAGAGCAAACCTAAACATTTTAACAGGAAATCAGATGCTTTGATAGAAAAAGGGAGGGAGGCCACTCCCTCATGTCAACTATATATGGGAGCCTCTGAGACACATACAAAGCATTAAAAGGAAATGACATATAAGGAAACAGAAATTGGAAAGGATAATGGACCTATCAAGGAGTACACAACTAATATGGGTAGAGCTGGGCCTGAGTTCACATTTCCTGACTCTCAGGCCAGTATTCTCATCTGCTATATTGTGTCAGTGAGTCTGGCTTATAGATAATATCTGGCTGAGAATCCCAGGCTTGAAGGACTTTAAATGTCATCTATGCTAGACACTGACTGATGCTAGAGTCCTAGCCGAAAATGCCCTGCTGAGTGGCCAGCCAGCCTCTGAAGCAACACCTCCCAATATAAGCATATCAACATTAGTAAACTCTACTCTATTTTAAGCTCTTATCTAATTCCCTGAATTTATTTTACCAACTCATCTTCATATTACCAACTCACTAGTTACACCTGTTGCATCTAAGCACACAGGTATGTATACAAACATATTCACACACACACACACACACACACACACACACACACACACACACACTGATCATCTCTCTTCTTATGACAACTCTCCAAACACTTGCCCCAAATGATCTCTTCCATGCTAAACAAGCTGTTTCCTTTATTCTTCCTCTAATAAGAGAATTTTCATATTGTTCTTTTGAAGTTTGGATCCTCAATGTTCCCAAAAACCCATGTGTTAAATTGTTGATTCTCAGCCCATGCTACTAGGAAGGTGGTGGGACTTTTTTTAAAGTGAGGTTTAGGGAGAAGTCTTTGGACCACTTGATGTGAGCCCTTGAAGGGCAGAGTGGGACTCCAGTTCCTTTCTCTTCCTCTCTTTTTCTTCCCAAGGTTGGGAAGAGTAGTTCTACTCTATTGTTGCCATGATGTTCTGTTCCCCACCTCCCACCATTAAAGGGCTAAACACACTGTGTCTGCCTGGTCACGGACTGGAATTTCCAAAACTGTGAGCCAAAATAAACCTGTTCTCTTTACAGGTTGATTATCCTACTTATTTGTTATAGTGTCAAAAAACTAATACATACTTGTTTTGGCCTCTATCCTCTGAGTCTCCCCTAGATCCTTCTCACAGAGTGGCTTCCCTAATTTCTACTGCACATAATAAGACTACAGCATCCTCAGTCTCACTGCTTCTCTGGGGCAGGATCTTCACCATGAGGTCAGTTGCCCCTGGGAGCTCATGTTAGGTCTAGTGCTTTCATCTTCACTACAGGATCCAGGAAAACATGAAATAGGTTGGAGATTCTGAAACACTAGCCAAGAAGAACTGAAACAGGTTTGTGTAGCAGTGGCCCTGCCAAACATTTCAGAAATATTAGTAAATATGCACCCATCTGGAGAGACAACTCAAATTCCAATTGATCCTGCAGGACATTCAGTTGACACGTGGTCAATGTGCTAGACTAGCTTGAGGTGGAGTAAAGGTAGTGATTCACAGGTCCCAGTGGCTCACTTCATCAGATGGAATAGTTAGAAGAAACACTGAGTTGTGCTTCAATGATTCCTATCCAGAAATCACTATAGTTCAAGAGCCTGCCATCCATGGAAAAGCGGCTTAAGCACCATCCTGAGCAAGGGACTGACTTCTTACTGGAATCTTGACTGAGCTGGGTTTTATGTTATTTTTCACCCTATGTCTCTATTACAGAGGCAATTTCAAACCAACCTACTTGATTAGGCAGAGCATTTCCTAGATGTGCACAGGGCAGCCAAAGACTGAAGTATGACATCCTTCAGTGGCTGTTGCTGGGTTTGACTGCAGCAAAAAAGGAAATAAGGCAATATTTACTCCATCCAAGAGGTTAAAGGAGCTACACTTGGAAGCTCAAGGAGCCCATAGCTTGGGTATTCTTTTCTGGTGCCTCTTAGTCCTTGCTCTATACTTGTAATAACTGAATTTATGCTTGATATCACATTTCAATCTTGCCACATCCGGGACCCAGGTTTGTGATTTGTTCCCTATACCTGGTTTTCAGCACAATGCCTTTCTCTTAAGTGATGATATTCTGCTATATTCTTTATAGCCTTCACTTTTTCCTTTTCTCAGGACCCTAGGACAGCATCCAAGTTCCTGCTACCACCTCCCAGACTTCCTTCATGCCAGTAAGCATGTTCTATGTACTCATACATTCCATTCTTAGGTTCTACACTCCTATTAGTCCTCATGGATTTAACCTGTGCCATACCTCCCAATGTCTGCCTCTGTTTACCCTTGTTTCTAATGGCTGACCTCCCTCTAGCAGAATGAATGGCTTTCTTGACTCCCTGTTAGCAGGTGGGTTGACACCAACCCAAGCCTAGGGATCAGTATTGCTTCCAAGGATCTCCAATTCTATCTGAGGTTGCTATATTCCATGATTCTTTCTGCTCAAAGCAGCTTCAGAGGGGAATAAATGAGAGAACATACTGAAAAAGGGGGATGTGAGCTAGATGAGAAAGAGAGATTCCAGAACATGACAAATAGTCTTTTTTCCCCCAACCCAAGTTATAAGATGTTGATATTACATACCCACTCCCTGCCCCATTCCCCTCTTGCCTAATCAGACCCTGATTTTTGCAACAGTGAGGACTAGGTCAGCACCATGGACAGCTAGGACTAAACTATTAAGTTAAGGCTGTGCTTGAAATGTTCCTGCTTTTTTCTTCGGCACCCACTATGACAACTAATAAATTACCCCTGATTTATATGTACCAGCTCTAAGGGTATTTGAATTCAGGGGAAACAATCTGGTGCTTGGTTGTCTTGAGGATCTATGTAAATTCACAATGAGCTATTTTTGCTTGAGATGTTTTTAACAGAAATAATAACTCTCCCTTTTGCTAATCAATGTGATAAACAAAGATACAGCCTCTCTTCTTCCATGGCTACCTTCAGAATTAAATTTAACAGCAGCACTCTGCTTAGGCAGAGAGAACAAATGAGATAGTTACTTTTTCATGGAAAACAGGTAAAAATTTTCCAGTAAGTGTTTCTTTGAGATGTCTATTTTAAGAAATTTCATGAGAAGTAGATTACAAGGTGAATATCCAACCTTTCAGAGAGCAAGAATCAGGAGTTTCAACTGAGTGGCTGCTCATCAAATGCCAAACCACACAGTGAATTCCAAAACAAGCTGAGCTTGTCTCCAGATTTCACGTGTTTTACAACCCCATCCTATTCCTGAATGTCACAGCCACCTCTATGAAAACAATGTTCTTTAGTTAAACTAAGTAGAAAAATATTGAGAAAGGATCCTTTGCTATTCTCTTGGTAAAAGAAGACATTTTCTTAAGAAAAACACTGGTGAAGATAAAAGCCCACCATTGTTTTAGACTCTCTCCAATTTCCAAAATACCATTTAAAAAATAATTACACCCACGATTTATGCACGATTCATTAGACAGCAAGATAAAATGCACTGCTAAATTTTGATTGCATTAAAAGAGTAGACACCATGAAAAGTACTCCCAACTTCTTGGGATTATAACCCAGTCTAGTAACATTTTCACCACAATATAAATCTTATTCAAAGAGTCTAAGTTTATTAATTTATAACAATATTTTAGTTCCATAATTTGATAGACCACTGAAGAATTTTTTTTTAGTGAAGCAATGAGATCAAGTAATGTATTACCAATATTTAAGCTTTTATTTGTGAAAGCTAATAGGCTTGAGTCACAGGATCCCCTACCAAGATATTGGAATGCCATAAAGCTTCAGTTCTCTGCAAACTAAAGTGGTTTTAAAGAGACTGGTTTTCCTCTCTACCACTTTCCCCATAAAGTAAAAACAGCATTATATTCTTCATACAGATATTGGTAGGGGTTCTACTTATTATACACTATACACCATGTATTATCCATGCTGTCTGCAGACTGAAGAAAATAGCTACAAAATTTTATATATTATACAGTATATCTTGCAGAATATAAGCAGCTTTTTGGTAGATGTGAGTGGCCAAATAACCAATCTGAAGGAACCAGGTTAGTAGAATGAGTACCTGAAATGGTCTTAGGACAGCAAGGTCTGTTGGGGCCATCCACCTATCATTTTGGGTTTTGAATGGCATCTACCATTAGGACCCTGAAGGTGGCAGCTGCCTCTAAAGAGGGAACATGATTCACATCACCGATGCAGTGCTTGGTCGTCAGTGTCTCCCCAGAATGGTTGTCCAAACACATACCTGTAATCTTCAATGGTGTTTTCTCTCCTAGCAACAGTTTTAACCTTTTGGTGTGGATTTTGCCTTGATAATGGAGTCAGCCACCACTGCTGAGGTAAAAGACATGTTACACAGTGTGCAGCACTTATTCTTATCCACCATATCAGCATCACTTCCCTGTGTGGGGAGGAGAAAAAGAACAATGTCAGAAGAAACCCACATTCTACGATCTCTTTTTCCTGCAAATGAGATTGGTCACAGATTACCTTATGGAATAAATCTACTTTTTAGTCTGAAGCTTCTTTCGTTCTCCATGATAATTATTAAAACTTATGATTTCGAAATACATTTATTTTGTGACTACTAAAGCCAGATGCTGGAATTACAGGAAAACTTTGCAGGTGTGAGTTACCTGGAAAAACAGGGCAGGGGATGGAGCCCACAATTAGGCAAAAGCACATTGTGTCTGGCACCATGAGGAAAAGCAGTCTCTAATTGCACCCATTATACTCATTAAAGTAAGTAAAATACCAGAGTTCACATGGCCTGAATTATTGAGCAGAAATTATCATTTGGCATTCAGCTCTGCCTTTGCCCAATTTTAGCCTCACCAGGATACATGGCTGAGATGTTCAAGATTTTTCTTTTTAAGATTTCTTTAAGTACTTGAACATTTTTCATAATTAACTCGAGTATAGATCAGAAAGCCACGATGACCGTGCTGGCTGAATTTTGTAGATAGAATTTGTGTAATTTTTTTTCCTTTTTCTTTAAGAAAGGTGATTCATTAAATGCTGCACAAAATGCTTAAATCTAGTTTGATTTTCATACTTTTGTAAGACTTAATGAAAATGAATCATGACTCAGAAAAAATAAATAAATCATTTGTCAGACCATGTGACCTGACCATTGAGCACCCAGGTCATCAATTACCTATACTTATGTGAGGGAAGATTAATCCATTGCCTCCCCTCCCGCCTAGTTGGAAATTGAGGGTAAAGTGGACTCTTACATAAGGAGTTAATCTATTCCTTAATGGAACCGCAATAGCAAAGCATCTCATTGTTAAAGAGCCAGAGATGAGTATAAGGCCCCACAATAGCCCCCTCTCCGATTCCCAGAATGCTTAGAGAATGTAATTTAAAATTGGATGGGGAGGAGGAAAAAGGTGGGGACAGCAGGGAAGAAGAGAATTTTATATATATATATATATATATATATATATATATATATATATATATATATATATATCTCATAATAATAGGATGCCCAGACTGCCTGAGAGAGCCTTGCCTTGCAAATTATGTGGCAGTTAGAAAATTAACTCCTTCCTCCTTAAGGTGTTAGTCTGTAATATTTCTGATAATTAGCTTTTGGTCCCTGGGAGGACAGCCATGTGTGTCCCAGGAGACCTGCAGTTGAGAGTTGGGCATAAAGGGAACAACACTGGGCTAAATATGTTGGATCAGGAGGAGGTGGTCAGTGAGAAGTAGTGGATCCCATGAAGACAGGAAGAGCTTTCCCAAAAGGTCCTCTCCTGGTAGGCACTAAGGCTGTGCCTGCTAGGGACATTCCTGGTGGAGGGTTTAAAAAGGTGATTTGAGTTTTGACCTAGGGAATAATCACTTGTACACCTTTTTGTGGTACACTATTGGAGACTATATGGACCAGGCAGAGTAAAGCAGAGGGTGGGAGCGGGAAACGGAGCTGCAGAATTTCTGGTTTCTCACCTACCTCTTCCGCCAAGCCTGGGAAATGGCACAGAATACTATATTAAAGGGATAAACCAGGGGAAGGCACATCACAGAATGACTGGAAGATTCTAACTCATTAAATAGAAGTTGATAGTTGAGAGGAAATGAAGGACCAAATCTGGTACTTTTTCACTGTTTATTAAAGTAGGAGTAAGTAATATCCTCTATTTTTTTTTAAACAGAAAGATTGTCTAGGTGAATGTGGAAACTTGAACTATTCTATGTTCACCTACTTATGAATGATATAGATCGAAGAATGTAATTTTTTAAAATTAAGCACAATATGATGGACATCATTAACCAAAGTTCATGTATGAAAAACACGAATTGGGTATCAACCTACTTTATATAATACAAAAAAAGTACATATATAAAGACATGAATTGGTGGGAACATACTTTATATACAAAGATATAAAACAATGTGCTCTATATGTATAATAAGAATTGTAATGCAGTCCACTGTCACGTATTTAAAAAAAAAATAAAATCAATTAAATAAAATAAAAATTAAACACAATAAAATCATAGGCCAAATTTTAGGTCACAATTTACCTCTGAAGAATATGTACATCTCTTTTGTTGTTTCCAGTGAAAGTTTCAGTCAAGCCTGGCCTTTCTCTCTAGGGTTTTAACATAAGAATTTTTAAAAGAAAAGCTAGAAGCCCAGACACAGTGGCTGGTGTCATTATACCAAGGATACTCGGCACTAGTTTCCAGAGTAAAAAACTGCTCTTAAACTGGATAATGATCTATGGATTTATCATTCATGCATTCAACTTATTTTTAAGGGCCTAGTAAGTGTGCTAGATGCTATGCTAGCTGCATGTTATTCTACTCATTGTTATCAAAGAGGTTGGCACCAGGAGAATTGAAGAGGGCAGACAGAAAATATGGGAGAACATAATAACTGAGGAAAATATAGCTTCTTTTTTGACTCTTCACAAAGGAAGGTAAAAGACCAACAATGGAAACTGAGTCTGTTTGTGTGGATCTTCACTGTACCCAGCATGCTTTCCTCTTCAATTCTTATCTAACACAGTCTCACAATAATGTATATGCATAGCTTAGATTAATTATCACTTCTTTATCATAAAGTTTCTTCTGACTTTTTCTACTGCCTTGCAGAGATAAGTATCAGTCTTTGAGTCCTCTGGGCATGCTACATATTTTTTTAGAATTTAAGTGTAACAATAATTATTACATTTGTTTGTTTTCATATTTTTCCCTTTCATGAGACTTAAAAATTCCCTTAAATCAAGGAAATTATTTCAGTAATCAAGAAGACCCAGAACCTACCACACACAGGGACCTTCCAATGGAATGAATAGAGGAGAGGATTGGATTGTGGAGTTAATAATCTGCATGATATAAAAGTTAAAAGAAGAGACAAGTCCTGCAAGGAGGTCTAGCTGCAAACCAGAAATTTTTCAGGAGTGTCAAGAAGATGGCCAAGAAAAGAATCTGAGGTTTCAACAATTCATGAACTAACCTTAGGGTTCAAGTACGCATACAGATTCCTACTGTGTATGTTAGTTTCACAATTGTATTTTGAATACACCATCCTAGATTTCATTTCTGCTTTCCTAGGAAATGGTATTCGTCTCACATATAGAAAAATCAAAGACTAATGTAAGAGGAGAACCAATGGTAGTGCAATGAAATATGGTTATGACATCACTGTAGAAAAGAGACCAAGAAAGTATAAATAACATAACAGAGGGGCTGTGATGTCCTAAGAAATTAGGGAGCAAAAGACAGGCTGTATGGGAATTTATTGAGGGGTCCAGTGTAACTCACATGATGCAATTGTAAATGCCACCAACTTCTACTGCTGTAATGATTCTGATGGAGATACAACTACCCCGAAAGAATCTCAATATTAATCACACACCTACAAGGTGCAAGAATATAATTGTGTGTTCTTAGCTATCTAAATCCCACTTTAATGGCTCTTCAAGACTACAGATCATATCATCTTTACTAGTCTCTCACTGCACCCAGAACAAAGTTGATATATGTGCCAGGGTGGAAACACCATAAAATTTGATGAACTGACCTCAAGAAATACATTTTAAATTTCTGGTTTAAAACTTGAGAATGGCCCCAAGCTATCATGTAAATGAAGAGGGAAGCTAAGATTATCTTAAAATAAGGGTTTTGAACTGGAGGCAAAAAAAAATTTAAATGCAGTGTTCACAATGCTAAAAGAAAAGGGGGGAAGCTTGTGAAATATCCTAAGGCTACTTAGTCAAAAAATTTTGAAAAGTTAAGAAGTTTTCAATAAAATTCATTGAGGGTGTAAAACCCTAGCTGAGTCTGGCAAGTTATAAATCTAATCTTTTTTTTAAAATAAGGTTATTTTTTTCTTCTTGATTCCTACAATTGGCTTTAACTTTGTATAAACAAATCTGAGAGGGACAATTATTTTCAAAAGGATGGAGTGAGGAGTTTTGTGAAACTTGTTTCTAGGAAAACAATCGTAACTGCTAAAAAATATTTTAAAAACAATTATCTAATACCTCTAGAAATTGTCTTAAAAGCAAATAGCACATTAAGAGATGTTCACTGAAGAAAATTTACTAAATCTCAAGAAGAGGGTTAGGTACTTTGGCTACAACCCTCTCTCTCCTGCATCAATCACCTAATTCAGTATGATGGAAACTCCATTCTGAGGAATGACTCTCTCTTTCTCTCTCTCTCTCTCTCTCTCTCTCTCTCTCTCTCTCTCTCTCATGATGGAAACTCCATTCTGAGGAATGACTCTCTCTTTCTCTCTCTCTCTCTCTCTCTCTCTCTCTCTCTCTCTCTCTCTCACACACACACACACACACACACACACACACACACACACATGTCACCCTCTCCCATCAGCACCCAATGACAGGATACAAGGAAAGGTAAGCTACCAGCTTTATCCCTCATGGCTTCCAGCTGCAGAAGCTAAATCTCTGGCAATGTGACTGAGACATAAAGCACACCCTTCCTCAATGCACTCATAGGACTGAAGCTCTATACCAGACATAATATCGTATGAACATAGAGGTCCTGATTGCATTTGCCTCAACTCATTTGTAGGGCTGACAACCTGAGAAGACCAGAGACTAACATCCTTTCCCAGATAATAAGAAAGATTGTCAGACAAGAAGCAGATCACTATTCTGTCCCCCTCTCTGGAGCAGTGGTTCACAGTTCTTTCCATGAGAACAGAGGAGGAAGTGCAGAGTCCATAAGAAGAGATGATTCATAAACTGCTTTCAAAGGACCTATTTGAAATAGTGTGTAGAAAACTTTAGGTCTAAGGGTATTTTAAAAAACAATGGAAATTTTAGGGATAATCAATTAAAAGAAATCTGATAACCCAGTAGAGCAACTAGCCAAACCATGTGGCAATGATCTACCAGAGAGAGGTGAGAAAATAAACAACTAAAAACACTTAAAAGACCGTAAAAGCTAGGTAATTCCAGGAGAAGCAGATAGCTTAAAAAAGAAGATCAGAGAAAGAAACAGTCAAAAGAGCCCTGCAAATACCACTGCCATCCCCGAGTAACAGCACATTTTTAAGTCTGTGCCTTTGAGCAGTGACAGCAGTGGCTGCACATTTACAAACAGATGTTACTAAAAAAAAAAAGTCTAGCCAACACACTGGGCAAATAAATAGGCAAACACTAGCAAAGAAACAATCCCAGGAGGGGGTTCAGCATCTAGCATTGCTACAATATATTACCAAAAATATCCACGTTTCAACAGCAAAATTCACCCAAGATGCAAAAAACAAACACACAAAACAAACCATAATGGAACAAAAATAAAAACAAATAAGCAAAAACAAATACAGGGAAGTTCAATCCATACCAAGGGAGAAAATAAAGAGGGTTCAAAAGACATCAAAGTAGAATCTTTGCACACCAAAAACTTCAAATAATTTCTGATTGTATTCAAATAACTAAAGTAAACTATGCATAAAGAAATTAGGAAAATTATCACATCTGCAATAGCCTCAAACAATGGGAATCAATCTAACAAAAAAGGTGGAGGACCTCTTCAATGAAAACTGTAGAACACTAAAGAAAGAAATTGAAGAAGACCTTAGAAGATAGAAAGACCTCCCATGTTCCTGAAGAGGCAGAATTAATATTGGCAAAATGGCCATACTACCAAAAGTACTATACAGATTCAACACAACCCCCATCAAAATTCTAATGAACTAAGAACAAAAAAAAAAACTAAAAAATGAAGCTCTGGAATTCATTTGGAAAAATAAGAAACCCAATATAGCTAAAGCTATCCTTAACAAGAAAAGTGAAGCAAGTGGCATCTCAATACTGCACCTCAAATTATATTACAGAGCTATAGGAACAGAAACAGCATAGTACTTGCACTGAAACTGGCATAAGGAACTATGGAATAGACTAGAATTTATAGAGACAAACCCACATAAATATAGTTATCTGATACTGAACAAAGGTGCCAAAAACATATGTTGAAGAAAAGACAGCTTTTTAAACAAATGGTGCTCGCAAATTGGAAATCCAGATGTAGAAGAATAAAATCTAAACCCTATCTCTCACGATGCACAAAATACAACTCAAAATGGATTAAAGACCTAGGAAGTATACCAGAAACCATACAGCTGTTAGAGGAAAGTATAGGCCCAACTGTCCAACATGTCAGCAGAGGAACTGATTCTTTAACAAGACTATTAAAGCACAAGAAATCCAGTAAAACAAAATAACTAGCAGGATGGCATCAAACTTAACAGTTTCTACCTAGCAACAGAAACAAATAAGTATAAATAGAGAGCTTAGAGAATGGAAGAAGATCTTTGCCACCTGCTCCTCAGGGCATTAATATCCAGAATATACAAAGAACTCAAAAAAACTTATCACCAACAAAACAAAACAAAACAAAAAACCAAATAACCCAATCATACACTTCTCAAAAGAAGAAATACAAATGGTCAACAAATATATGAAAAAATGATCATCTCTAGCAATTAGGAAAATGCAAATTGTTATGGTTTGGATGTGAGATGTCCTTCAAAAGCTCCTTTGTGAAACAATGCAAGAAGGTTCAGAGGAAAAATTACTGGGTTGTGAGAGTCTGAACCCAATCATTGAATTAATCCCCTGATAGGGATTAATAAAGTGGTAACTGAAGTAGTTGAACGTGGCTGGAGGAGGTGGGAATTGGACCATGGCTTGGGGTATATATATATATATTTGTATCTGCTGAATGGAGTCTTTCTCTCTGCTTCCCGATCTCCATGTAAGGGGCTCCCTCTACCACACTCTTCCACCATGATGTTCTGCCTCACCTCAAACCCTGAGGAATAGAGCCATCTTTCTATGGACTAAGACTTCTGAAACTGTGAGCCCTCAAACAAACTTTTCCTCCCCTAAAACATTCTGGTCAGATCTTTTAGTTGCAGCAGCAAAATAGCCAACTAAAACACAAATGAAAACTGCATTGAGATTTCATCTTACTCCAGTCAGAATGGCAATTATCAAGAATAGAAATAACAATAAATCCTGGGGAGGACGTGGGGGGCTGTACTCTCATATATAGTTGGTGGGTATGCAAATTATTGCAATCACTCTGGAAAGCAGTATAAAGATTCCTCAAAGAAACTAGGAATGAGATAAATATATGACCCAGCTATTCCACTACTCTGTATATATCCAAAGTTTTAAAATCAGCATACTACAGTGATGCAGCCACATCAATGTTCACAGCAACACAATTCACAATAGCTATGAAACTATGGAACCAACATGGTGTCCTTCAATAGATGAATGAATAAAGAAAGTGTGTATACATAATGTGTATATATTGAAAATGGAGTATTACTCAACCATAAATAAAAATGCTATTATGGCATTTGCTGATAAATGAATAGAACTGAGACTATCCTGTAAAGTAAAATAAGCTAGTCCCAAAAAGTCAAATGTTGACTATTTTCCTTGATATGCAGAAGCTAATTCCAAAATGGAGGGAGGATAAAAAATAACAAAGTAAAAGAGAGAAAAAGGGGAAATAAGGGAAAGTTAATTTCATCAAAAGAGAAAAGATTGGTAGATTACATGAAGGGGATTGAGAAGAAGGAAGAAAAGAAGGGAAAAGGGAAAAGCAGTGGAATGAATCTAACAAAACATTTGTATGTGCATGCATAGATGTAGCAGAGTGGGTCTAGGCATTGGATGTATCCATAAGAAACTAATTTTTTAAAAATGTAAACTATAAACGGTTGAAGAGTGGGAGGGGAGCAGGGTGTGGGCAGGATAGAAGTTCTGGGGATTGAATTGGAGGTTGTATTCCAAGTTTTTGTGATAATATCAGGGTGCCAAAGCTTCTGTTTCTATCAGCTGCAGACGCTGGGAGAATTCCTAGGGAGGACCCTGGATACCACCAAAGCCAGAAGTGCCAGGGTCTCACTAAGTTTCTGAGGTTAGCATTGGACTTGTGATCCTCATACCTCAGCCTCCTGAGTTCCTGAGGTTACAGGCATGTGCCACCATAGCTGACTGCCATTAGTCTTTTAAAAGGACCAATTTGGGCATTGATGATCCTCTCTGTGGCAGCATGAATTATAAGGAGACCAATTAATGTACTTATAATTGAGACATACTATGATGTTAAATGATGCATCGAAGAGCATCACACTTTGTAAATCTATAATCCCAAAGTTCTTTACATGTCTCCAAGAACAAAGAAAATTAGTACATCTGCAAGGTTCTTTCCCACAGTGATGCTTATCAAGGGAAAGGCACTTATCACACTGACCTAGGCAGAGTGATCACCGGTAATTATGGAACTGAACTGAATAAGAAATCAAATCACTATTAAAAATTGGAGATGGAGATATTGAAGATGGAAGAATGGATCTAGGCAGCAACTGTCCACTCCTCTCCTCCATAGCCAAGAAATGAAGAAGTGAAAGAACAGCTGACCAGAGAGATGGGTGACAGAGTAAACAGCCTAAAATTCAATATCGGACAACTTGAGACTTGGAGGGATCTAAAATTTGGTTACAAGAGCTGGAAATAATAAAATATTTCCTTGACCCCAAACCACAAGCAGGATTGGGGTAAGAGATAATAAAGAGAGAGGAAGAGAAAAGCCCACAAGTTTACTTCCTTAACATTTGGAAAGGCAAACCAAATTAAAACTTGACAGGAACAACAGAGACAGTGAAGATCACACAATTCAGTCCAAATTTGTTGGCAGAAAGCCATGCCAGGCAGGGAAGACATTTTATAGAATTCACAGTTGGCCTGCCTTCCTAGAAAAATTAAATCAATACAGCTTCTTCCCATCTACAGATAGTAACAAACAAAACCATAGGGAAAGCCTCTGAAATGGGTTGTCTCAATAACCCATCTAGAAGGAACTTATAGGAATGACTGCTAACAGAAGGTTACAATAATCCCTTCTCATTACATTGAACAAGGGGAGTACGGTGAGATGACTGAAAGCAAATCATGTCCAAGTAGTGCTAGCTCCAACCCAGAGACTCCCCATAGTCTCTGGAGGAGTTCAGGTGAAGACAAACCAACTGACTTCTTACCTTACTCATGAGTATATAGGTAAATCCTGGTAATCGGCAGCAGCTATAGTGGAGGTTTATGTGCCATGGACTGCCCACAGATAATCTTCATTTACAGGTGCCCCAGTTGCAGGCAATTCCAAGCTCTTACACTTCCACAAACAAGCCTTGACATAGGGGAACAGGTACTCAGGTACCACAGCAGACAGTGAAAGACCTATGTCTCTGCAACCAACAAAAATAGCCAGAAGATGAAGGACCCTCCAAACACACAGACTTTGGCCTCTAGATTGACTATCACTGGCTGATTAAAAAAAATCGTAGCAATCAGGACCAGAGCCCTGTGCCCCATCATTTCTTGGATGATCCACAGCTGTGAGTCCCAGAGTTGCCAGTTATCTTAGTTCTCATTAAGGTATACAGACCAATAGAAGAAATTTCCTGAGGATAATGCCAAGCAGCCACAGGATAATCTCACACATATGCAACACAGTATACCCAACAAAGGTGCTCACAGAGAAGTATCCCACAGACACCAACCACTACCCAGTGAGCACAGATACAAACACACCAACCTGGAACCTGTTAATTCGAGAAGGGACAGCAGCCCTACACTTCCCATAGGCCACCAAGCACCACTTCAACCAGATCACAGACTGTCACACCCTTCTAGAATACACACAGGGTATATATACACATATACACATTCTGAAATACAAAAAGGAGAGATCACAGTAATTTGACAATGCTGGATACACAAACTTATTCTTCAGGAAGACACACAAGTACAAACCCCCTAACAGGAAGTAACCTGACTTCAAGTC
Organism: Urocitellus parryii; assembly: GCF_045843805.1. NCBI lineage: Eukaryota > Metazoa > Chordata > Mammalia > Rodentia > Sciuridae > Urocitellus > Urocitellus parryii. The sequence continues at coordinate 40,884 of NW_027554094.1, read as the reverse complement.
TCCTCTAATCCACCAGAAAAGTAGCAGATACCTGGGAATGGGTATACCAGAATTGTATAAAAGGTAAGATGGTGTGATCACTACCTCCATACTCAGGGAAACTTAAAGGTAAAACCAAGGACTGGTAGGAATTCTCTAAAGATCTCAAATCCCGATAAAATCCAAATAAGGAAGACTCAATAAGAAGTCTCTCTACCTCAAATAGCTCATTGTGGAATATCATAAATGGCTGTAACTTAAGTTTCGATCTTACAGATATTATTTTTAATTGAATTGATAAATATTCCCTCATTATTTAATATTGAAGTCTTCAACTCAATTGATAGTATTTATTCTAATGTTTTAAAGCATTAACTACAATCATTCTATTTTTGTTTTCCTAGCTCCGATTTATACTTGTTCCTCTTAGTTTTCCTTTTTGTACTTCTATAACTGTTGCTGCCTTGAGTTTCTCCATTTTTTTTCCTTTTATCTTATCTTAGCTTGAATTATTTTTCTCTTGTTTCTTTTTGTTGTTGTTGTTTTTGTCCCATATTTTCTCTTTTCCCTTTTTAACCTCCATGTAGTTTAATAATAATTTTATATTTTAATAATTACTTCCTCAACCTATTCAAGAACATTACTATAATTTCATATGTGCATTAGGGTAATTTTGGAAAATATTTCCAATAAATTCCCCCCTAAGGTTTATTGTTGCATGACTTTTCTCTGAAGTGATTGCAGATAGTACGATTCACTATCTTCTCTCAAAATAGGGCTACATAGTGGACATAGCAGTGGGTACACACTGAGTGGAAGTATCAATACTTAGATTTTCACCCTAAAAGTAGAAGACATTATCATTTGGCAGATGGGCAGAAATGCAAACACTATGAAAACCAAGGAAACAAGCCAGCTCATAGAGCCCACAACACTTCAACAACTGATCCCACTGGCACCATGGTGAAGAAAATGTTAGATAAAGAATACAGAAAGTTGATAGTTGAAATGTTCAATCATTTAAAAGATTTATTGAATGAACTAAGAGGGAAAATGCAAGAAGTAAAAGAACATTTCAATAAGGAGCTAAAGATTCTAAAAAAAGGACCAAACAGATATCCCAGAAAATAGATTCAATAAATCAAATCAAAGATTCAGTTGGAAGTATCACCAAAAGTTAAGAAGACATTGAAGACAGATTTTTTTTTTCAGATCTCAAAGCCAAAAATAATAGTCCAAAATAAATAAAAGACCATGACTTGAATATTCAAAATTGTAGAATATTAAGAGACCACATATAAGAATCATTGGCATAGAATAAGGCACTGAGACTAAAACTAAATGAATGAATAATATCTTCAATAAAATGATTTCAAAAAAATTTAAAGCATAGGAATGAAATGAAAATCCAAATACAAGATTTAGAACTCCAAATAGACAATAATTTAAAAGATTCCCTCTAAGACACATTAAAAGTAAAATGACTAATACACAGAACAAGGACATAGTTTTTAAAGCCATTAGAAGAAAAACCAGTAGCTTACATTTAGAAGTCAATTAGACTTTCTGTTATCTTTCCGCCCAGACCCCAAATGGTAGGAGTGCTTAGGATAATATATACCAAGTCTTAAAAGACAATGCTTGCCAACCAAGATAACTATATCCAGAACATTTATCCTTCAGAATTGAAGATAAAAATGAGAACTTTACATAATAAGAAGAAACTAAAGGAATTCATATCTACTTAGTAAGCCCTACAAAACATACTTAATGAAATACTACATTTAGAAGAAGTGAAAAATAAATCAGAGCTGGCACATGAATTAATCCAATTATAATCATAGTCAATTAAAAAAATCAAATCTGAATTACACATTAAAATAAATCAAAATGGCAGTATATAAAAACTGTCTTTCTATAATGACTCTGAATGTAAATGGCCTAAATTCTCCAATTTAAAGACATAGGTTGAATTAATTTTAAAAGATGCCACTATATGTTGTTTATAAGAGACTCTCCCTACATGCAAAGATATCCACAGGCACTAAGTAAAAGGATGGAAAAAAATGGAGAACAAAAGCTAGCAGGACTAGCTACTCTCATATATGACAAAGCAGACTTCCAGTCCAAATTAATCAGAAAAGAATGTCACTTTTTACAGGAGAAGAGAATCATCTAATAATAAGATATAAGGATTGTTACATTTATGCAGCAAATGTTGGTGCCCATATGTTATGGTTTGGATGTGATACAACCCTAAAATCTCATGTGTGACAGAATATAAGAAGGTTTAGAGGAGAAATGATTGTGTTTTGAAAGCCTTAACCCAATCAGTGGATTAATCCCCTCACAGGATTAACTGGAAGGTGGGTAGGGTAGGCTGGAGGAGGTCGGTCATTGGCAGCATGCCTCTGGCATACATATTTTGTACCTCGAGAGTGGAGTCTCTCTGCATTCTGATTATCATGTGAGCTACTTCACTCTGCCACTCTTTGCAGCCATGATATTCTGCCTCACCTTGAGCCCTGAGGAATGGAGCAGCTGTCTATAGGCTGAGACATCTGCAACTGTGAGCCCTCAAATTAACTTTTTCTCCTCTAAAATTGTTCTGGTTGGCCTTTTAGTCACAGCAGCGAAAAGCTGACTAAAATAACATCCATACATAAAATGCACCCCATTTAATCAAAAGACTCAAAATAAACTTCAATACAATAATACTATATAATTTCAACATACCTCTCTCAACAATATATAGACCATCCAGATGTAAACTAAGTAAAGACCTATCAGAACTAAAAATATTATGGAACTAACACACACATATGGAATACTTCATTCACCAACAACTAAATTCAATTCCTTCTTGGCTACACATGAAACTTTCTCTAAAAGAGACCCTATTTTAGAACAGAATGCAAGAAATAGGTAAGTGTAAAAAATAGAGTTAATTTTTTATATCCTATTAGATCATATGAAATGAAATTAGAAATCAATAACAAGAGAAGAGCACAACATTTTAACAAGGGGATATTGAATAACAGACTATTGAATGAAAAATTGGTCATAGAGAAAATCAGGAAGAAATAACATATTTTTATAAACAAATAAAAATAGATAAACGATATTAGAATCTCTAGGAAAATATGAAAGCAGTTCTAAGAGAAAGAGATTATATCACTAGATGCCTACATAAAAACAAACAAAAATGTCCCAAGTAAATAATCTAATGTTATATATAAAGACCCTAGAAAAGAAAGAACAAACTAATTCCAAAATCAGTATAAGTCAGGAAATAATTAAGATGAGACCCAAAATTAATGAAATCAAGAATAAAAAATTACAAAGAATCAAAGAAACAAAATATCGGTTCATTGAAAAGATAAAAAAATTAATAAACTCAGACAAACTAATCAAAAGAAAGAAGATCAAGTCAATGAAATTAGAATCGAAAAAGAGATCTCATCAGACATTTCTGAAATCCAGACAATTATTATAAACTATTTTATAAAGTTATACTTCAATAAACTGGAAAATTTAGAAATCATTGACAAAACATTCAGCATTTGTTTTTTTTTGGAATTGGCTAACTCCACTTAACATTATGTCCTCCATCTCCATCCATTTACCTGCAAATGTGATGATTTTATTCTCTTTTATTGCTGAGTAATATTTCATTTTGTATAAATGCCACATTTTTAATCCATTCATCTAATGAACGGCATCTAGGTTGGTTCCACAGTTTAGCTATTGTGAATTGATATAAACATTGATGGGGCTGTGTCCCTGTAATGTGCTTTTTTAAAATCCTTTGGGTATAGACCAAGGAGAGGGATAGCTGGGTCAAATGGTGGTTTCATTCCTAGATTTCCAAGGAATCTCCATGCTGCTTTTCATATTGGCTAAATCAATTTGCAGTCCATCCAGCAGTGTATGAGTGTACCCTTCTCCCCTCATCCTAGCCAGGACTTATTGTTTGTATTCATAATAGCTGCCATTCTGACTGGAGACAGATAAAATCTTAGAGTAGTTTTGATTTGTGTTTCTCTAATTGCTAGCAACAATGAACATTTTTTTTCATATATTTGTTGATTGTATATTATCTTCTGAGAAATATTTGTTCAGGTTCTAGGCCCACTTATTGATTGGGTTAACAAAAAACCAAATGCCAAATGTTTTCTCTGACATAAGGAGGCTGATTCATAGTGGGGTATAAAGATGGAGCATGGAGGGAATAGATGAACTCTAGATAGAGCAGAGGGGTGAGAGAGGAAAGGAGGGGGCATTAGATTAGAAATGATGGTGGAATGTGATGGCATCATTATCCAAAGTACATGTATGAAGGCATGAATCTACTTAATATGAGCCCCAAAGTCCAATAATAGTAATGCCAGTAATTTAGATATGCCAAAGAGAAGCCATAAAGTAGTTCCTTTAAGTGAAAATGAAAGCACAATATTTAATATCTTATTTCATATAGTACTAACTTTTATTGGTATATTGTTATAATTGTTCTGTATTTTGTGTTTGGTGATATTGTACTGTCCCTAATTTATGAATTAAGCGTTATTATAGTTATGCATGTATATAGAACAAAACAGTATACATTGGGCTGGTACCATCCGTTGGATTCAGACTTCTACTGGAGGTCTTAGAATGTATCCCCCCCAGATAAAGGGAGACTATAGTAAACATGTGAAGATATTTGACATCACTAGCCATCAATAAATCACAATCAAACCACAAAGAAATACCACTTCACAATCTGTAGGGTGTCTAGAATAAAAAAAAATGGGTAATAAGAAGTGTGGCAAGGATGTGGAGAAATAGGAACCCCCATAAGCCACTGGTGAGAATGGGAAATGATGCCAACACTTTGCAAAATCACCTGACAGTTCTTAAACACCCTCAGGACCCAACAACCCCATTTTCAGGTATAGGCAATCCTCATTATTTCCAGATTCATATTTGTGAATCATGAAAAACAGCTAGTCACTTGAGATGCACAGCCCCATCTGAGACCAAAAATGCTGACACTCAACTCCTTGATTCAACTCTCATACTGAAAATAAGTATTCTCTTTGTAGTCTAGAGTGCAATGTTTTTTGCATTTTTTTTTTTTTGCTTTTTGTTGGCGATCATAATGAAGTGGTTTCTAGTGATCTAAAGCACAAGAATTTGTGATAGTCCTTATGAAGAAAACAAATGTGTTAAACTTTATTCAGCTGTAACATAGCGATGATGGCAATGGAGTTCAACATAAATCCATCAGTAATAATGTCCATCCAAAATAGAAAAAAGACATTCACCGATCTGTATGTAGGAACACTCCAGAAAATATTAAAGTAGTTTCTATCTGTGTAATGAAGATATAGAAAAGACAGAAAAGTTTCCACAGTTGAAAATTCCCAAGTCAATTCCTGACAAAAGTAGAGTGGAAAACACTGTTGAGATGCTTAGAGACAGTTAGAGTCACATTGTTTAGAGTCAGATAAATGTTAAACTTTCCTCAGTATTTCATTATAAAGAAATACTACATATAACCAATTGTTGATAAAGAAATATATATTAATCAACGTGTCTTTAGACAGAAACACATATAAAACTAAATTATGCATTGATCAGTTGACAAAACTTTTGTGATCAGGGGCTCAAAAGAACCTAACCTGTGTTTTATCTAGGACAACTGGTTAAGCATTTGTTAATTCAGCATTGGTGGCCAGTCTATAGAATAAAACTTGATAGATAGACAGACATAGGTATAGATGTTTCAAGGACTGTAAGATATATGTCCACATAAAAACTTTTATCACTAAAGGCCATTTATGGTAAGACTCCATTTAATTGAAATTTCCAGAATGGGAAAATGTATAAAGGCAGAGAATAAATTAGCAATTTTCTGGAAGTGAGGCAGGATAAGCAAGAAGGGAAGGTGAGGGGAAATGACAGAGAATGCTAATAGATACAGAGTCTTAAAGTTATCATGCATCTGGTAGTTGTACAGCTCTATGAATATACTTGAAACCCAGGGATTGTAGACTTTAAATAGGTAAATTTTGTGACATATGAATTATATCTGAAAAAATCTGTTCTTTAGAAAAAGTCCAAGAGATCCATATAAATTATTTCAAATTCCTTTAAAAATTTGAAATTCAATGCATACGTTTTCTTTTCTTTTCTGGGCAACTTCTGCTTGGAGACCAAATCCATTCAAAAAGTATAGTGAAAATTACTGTGTTCCTGCAGACTCCCTTGTAGCATATGGAATTTCTCTGCCCACTGGCTAGGCATCTTTGAATATGATCACCGTCTCCATTGTGGCTAAAGACATTCTGTGGCTATAATGAGCATGCAGCTGCTCCTAAGTTATACCTAAAGGCAACAGTCATCTGATATCCTCTTCTAGATGCAGAAATATTTTTAACTCTCAGCCCATACACTATAGTAATATGAAATATCTAACAAATGCAACTATTTCCAATGTTACATATGTTGTTGCTTATGATCTCTATTAAACTTTGGAGAGAGGCAGAAATCAGGAAAGAATCACTCTCCTCCTACTCTCCCACTTACTAGGACCACAATACCTAGAAGCCATGCTTCATGCAGGACCCTCAGCCACCAGGTCTTCCACTGTTCTCTTTAATGCATGCTATTCCATTCCATTGAGGTCTTGCTGTTCTCCCTGTCAACTTCATCTTCCTTGTGACCTCTCTCACGATTTAACAACCTTGCATAAATTCTGATTTTAATTTCTTTCTTTTCTTTCTCTTTTTATTCCTTCTAATATTGTCACTCCAGAACCATCTCAATGGCAACAATTATAAGAGAACTTTAGGAATTATCTTTCCCACACCTCCAATGTCTGCCCCAGGTCTGGACACATAATAGTAGACATGAAATAGTCCTGGAATGAGTGACTTGAAATGGCCATTCATTGACCCTTTCTAACTTCGTCAGCTAAGTCTGTGTTATGATTTAAATATAAGGTGTCCTCCAAAAGTTCCTATTCATTCAGGAATATTTGGAGGTGAAAATGTTAGATGATGAGAGCTGTAACCTAATCAGGCCATCCTAGTTTGAATGGACTCACTTTACCTAGTGGTAACTGTAGACAGGTGAGGAATATCTAGAGGAGGTGGGTCAATGTGGGCATGCCCTAGAAGGATGCATTTTTTTTTCCTGTAGCTTCTTCCCTGCTCCCTTTCTCTGCTTTCTGACCCCATGATGAGCGGAGCAGTTTTCTTTTGCTGGACTCTTTGCCCCATGATGTGCTGCCTCATCTTTTTCCCAGAGCAATGGAGTCGACCATCCATGGACTGAGACCTCTGAAACTGAGACACAAATAAACTTTTCCTTCTCCGAGTGGTTTTTGTCAGGAAATTTTGTCACAGTTATGCAAAAGCTGACTAAAACAGTCTATTTTCTATATAAAATAATTTTCCCTCTTGCTTTTACCAACATTTTTGCTCTGTCTCAGGAAAAGGCAAATTGGCAAAAAGTCCATTTCTAATAATAAAATGAATGTGGTGGCAATGGCATGTGATTGTGGCCATTTAAGAAGGCTGTGTTCTGCTGTCTAGGAAGGTGGGTGGTGTTCAGACCCCTCATGGAGATGATGCAGTGCCTACCTCTGCAGAGTCCCATTAAAGTTGACATGAAGCCTTGTGTTCCACTGACAACTGGAGAGACACATGCCCTGATACTTGGATAGAAACCACCCACTATGTGGATGAAAACCCTCAATATCCATAGCATTGGTAAAAGTGGTCATTTTAGACAATAAAGGAAAGAGAAAGAGAAGATTTCTGCTCAGGAGATATGAAGAGTTCTCTGTGTCCCTTTGATATTTGGAAGGCATTTGTTTTTGTAGTCAGTGAAGAAATATTTAAACAGATGGTCACATAGTTACAACACCCCAAAAGGGAGAAATTAGCCAGATTCCTGAGAGGACAAATACTTATGCTAGATAAGCCCCACTAACCAAGAGGATTAGCTAATAAAAAATGCAGCAAATGACTAGATGTACCAGAGAGTACAAAGACAGTGTAAAGGCAGGTGGGAAATGTCTAAAAGCTCTGAAAATTTCTAAAATTACCAAATGGAAAGTTATTCTTCATGTTGAGACATAAGTTCAAGACGGGCTAGGTATGGTTCAGCTGTACAATTGGAAGGTTCCCTGAGAGAACTTCACCACAATCCTCTTCCACAGTGTCAGCATGCTTCCTTCTTTTGAGAGCTCCAGGTACCTAACACTTTTTAGGTGTCTACTATGTAATATCCACTTTTTATCATAAATTCATATATCCCCAGGACTTATCTCCACTTCCTTTACTACTATCCCCTAAATCCAATCCATCAGCAAATCCTCACACCTTTGTCTTCCAAATTATAACCTCAAACTGTCCATTTTTTTCTCTCCCCTAATTCATTTTTATATGCCTCCCCCATTTGCTGGTGCAAGCCTATGTCCCTCTCTGTTGAATGCCTCTCGTTTACTTTCTTCACAGCTTTTATTTCATATTATAAAATTTTGTGGTAGCTGGGAATGTAGCTCAGTCATAGAGCACTTGCCTAGCATGTACCATGCTCTGGGTTCAATACTCAGCCTCACAAAACCAAAAAAATGAATAAACTAAATTAATTGAAATTAATTGATTTATATATTTAGGTTTACCTTTCATTATCTTCTACTTCTAAAACATTGTTTTCAATGTCCAGTATCTAGAAAACTGTCCTATAAAGTGCAAACCACAAATGAGGCCATATTTAAATTTTCTAATGGCCATTTTATTTTTTTTTAAAAAGCTACTATAAATTTAGTTCTAAAACACATTTTATTTAACCCAATACATCCAAACAAGCTTCATTTCAACATATTCTCAATATGAAAAATACTAATGAGACAATTTATGTTTTTTTTCCTCACACAGAGACTTTCAGATAAGGCGTATATTTCATACATCACTCTCAAGTCAGACTATCTGGGTTTCAAGTGTTGTCTGGCTCCAGGTGGTTCATGGCTCCTGTACTGGACAGTGTAGCTCTAGAACACAGTGAGTAACCATAGATATCAACTGAATTTTAAATTAATAAATAGCTAGAGGTACAGCTCAGTGATAAATCTCTTTGTCAGCATATTGTATGTGTGACCCTGCATTAAATCTCCAGTACCACAAAAAAAAAAAGACCAGCAAACAAACAAACAAAAAAATGAATAAACAAATAAATGAAACAGTCAATGGGTAAAAGATCAGAAAAATTAACCTCAGAGAGTATAAGTAAATTCCCCAATGTGCCATAGTTTTAGAAAAGGGTGGAACTGATTTTTACCCCTTGTCTGGTCTAATATAAGGTGGCACTGCTTCTGTGATAGCGTACTGGCATCTTAAGTCAGTCTTCTCATCAAATGCTTTCAATGGCACTCCGCTGTCCACAAATAAATTCCTTATCATGACAGTTAAAGTATGATGAAATTTAACTCTCAACATATTGTCCTAGTTTTTTCCCCATCACTGCTTTTCATGAATAAAATGCTCCAAGCAAACTGATTTCTTCAAAGTTAGGAACATCAAGGAGTATGCCAAGAAAGTGGCTCAAAATCTCAATTCTAAATTTTTTGTTCCTCATCTGCTGGCTACTTGTCCTTGTTGGATGCTGGAGATTAGTGAATATATGGTCCTGTAGGCCTCATTTTTCAGATCAGGGTGGAGAGAAGAAGTCTCCCCCACTACACTCTACTCCTTCCTTATCTGTTTTTATCTCTTCCCCAGCACAGTGCCTGGCACACAGTAGCTTAAAAGATGTTAAATGATGAGTGTATGAAGGAAAGACTTAACAGATACTTGACTCTCCCAATCCTCCAATGACATGAGTATATCCCTATATGCCTTTATTCACACGGTCCACCCTAACAAGAAATCCTCCAGTCTGTCTACATGAAGGGATTACTCACGTGTTATCTCCTTTATCAAAGCTTTCCCCATACTCCTTCCCTCACTCCCAGCATGCCCAGAATATGTCATATGTATGACCCTGCATTCCATCTAAAGTACTACAAAAAAAGACAGAAAACAAAAAAATGAATAAACAAATATATGAAACAATCAGTGGACAACAAATCAGAAAAATGAACCTCAGAGAGTATAAGTAACTTCTCCAATGTGCCATAGTTTTAGAAAAGGGTGGAACTGATTTTTACCCCTTGTCTGGTCTAATACAAGGTGGTACTGTTTCTGTTGTAGCGTATTGGCATCTTATGTCAGTCTTTTCATCAAATGCTTTCAATGACTCTCTACTATCCACAAATAAATTCCTTATCATAACAGTTACAGTCTGCTGAAATTCACAGAATTCATTGAGGTCTGCCCTGCAAACATAACACCATTAAATACATCTTATCATCTGAAATTAAAGATTAATTCTTTGGTTTGAAAATATACCACCCCATCCTCTAAAGTCTTTTTTTTTTATTTATTGGTTTTAGATAAACCTGAAAGTAGAGTGTATTTTGACATATTATACATATATGGAGTATAACCCATTCCAACGGGGATCCCATTCTTGTAGTTGTACATAATGTGGAGTTACACTGTTCATGTATTTATATATGAGCAAAGGAAAGTAATGTCTGATTCATTCTACTATGGAAATCAGATTCCTTAGAAAACTTGGGATGGAAGCACAATTTGACCCAGTTATCCCACTCCTTGGTTTATACCCAAAGGACTTCAAATCAGCATACTAGAGTGATGCAACCACGTCAATGTTTATAGTAGCTCAATTCACAATAGCCAAGCTATAGCATCAACCTAGCGCTCTTCAATAGATAAAAAATAAAGTAACTGTGGTACATATACACCATGGAATATTACGTAGCCATAAATAAGAATAAAATTATGCATTTGCTGGTAAATAAATAGAACTGGAGAATATCATGCTAAATGAAATAATCCAATCTCAGAAATCCAAAGGCTAAATGCTCTATCTGGTATGTGGATACTAACCTACAATGAGGGAAGGCAGGGTGGGGAAGAACAGAAGTTCATTAGATTAGCAAAGGGGAATGAAGGGAAGGGAGGAGGGATGGAAATGTGAGAGAAACCAAAGTCTTTTGTGTAATGTGGTATGAAAAAAAAAACAATATCAAATTTAAAAAGAGCAGTTTTTGATTCAATGGATGCTTATTTAGGTTTTGGCTTTAAATTAATGGGATGTCATCTATAATGAAATTTAAACAGACAATTTCTCTCCTGTGAAATGGGGAATAAGTTCCACCCTTTCTTAATATTCATGATAGAAAAGAAATCAGGATACATAAACACACACACACACACACACACACACACACCAAATCAAATGCTCTAAACAATGGATGCCTATTAACTTATTTTATTTTATTCATAGAATTTACTTATACTAAATTTTTCTCACACATTCACTGGTCTACATGCTCAACATTGGTCATATTCCACTATAATATATGATCCTTGAGGTAAAACTCCATTTTCTTCATAGCTATAACCCTACTATCTATAAAAGGACCTCTTATAGGCATTCAACAAGTACTGTTGATTGATTAAAAACATACAAAATAAAATGAGAATACTGGAACATATTAGCAGAGTGACATAGATTTTTAATTTCTGAGTTCTCAATAAAAAATAAAAAGTTGCTATTTTTCACTATTATTTTTAGTGAAAAAAAAACCCCTCACAGACAAAGAACATTTATGATAAGAAAATCTGTCAAGGTATTCCCATGAATCTCAAAATATAAGTGAATGAAAGTAAATCAATAAAAACCACACAATCTGCATGGTATCAGCATCTGTGCAGGGGAGTAGAGTGAAGGAAAGAGGGACTATTTAGACCTCAGAGCAGAAGAACCAAGAAGAACCTATAAGTGCTCGTGGGAAAGTATGACAGACCTACTAAAGAATAGCAGCTGACCCTGGAAGGGATTATCCCATCCCAATATAATATTGAGGAAAGAGATCTAGGTAGGATTTGAAGGAACATGTACAGTCTAGTCTCAGTGTGTTTTGAATAGAGCCCAACAGAATTTCCTTCCAGTACAAAGCTTCATACTGGGAGAAATTGCTAAAAGTAGAAACAAAGTGGATGAGGATAGATCAATGGAGGGTTCATTCAATATGGAAGTGGCAGAAGGAGATAATGAACTTCAGTAAACAAACCATCATATCTTAAAAACATCACATAGACATGCACACACACACACATACACACACAGAAACATGAAAAGAAAGAAAGTCCTATTAAGTTAGAGACACCACCTGGAAACTTACCTGCTTCTAAAAGTTCAACCCATAACAACAGCAAGAGAAAAATATCAAAATCAAATCTCTAATAAAAAAGCTTTCTTTTTAGAATGAGCAAAATAGAATGCTTCCAAATCATGAAAGCATGTCAAAAATATATGCTTTTAAAAAAGAGTAAAACACTAACCTTCTATTTCTAACAAACTAAGAGACTGTAATAAAATGATACAGGGCATGAAAGAACAATATAAATAAGAACTAGAAAATTTACAAATTAGGTGGAAACAGTTCAAAAAAAGTGTATAAACAATTCACTTCAGAACTGAGTACTAAACTAGAACAAAAATAAAACCAATAAACATGAATAATTTTCTAAGAGAAATAGAAGGTAAAATTAAGGAAAACATTTAAAAATGCCAAGGAAATAAAAAGCTACAAAGAGATTCAGTAGCTAGTGACAAACTGGTGAAACATAAAAATGGGAAGAATATACTGTATTCTTCTAAATGTCAATCCAGAACAACAAACATGAAGAAATATTAAAATTACAGAATTTTTTTAATTAAGTGAGCCTCTAATAAAATAACTTATTTCTAAGCAAAACAAAATTAGTTTATTATCAGACATTTTAAGTGCAAGAGTTTATTTATGTTTTAATGGAATAACACATTTTAGTCTCAAAACCACAAACCAAAAAAAGGTGTGGCTTTTTTTTATATCCATAAAAACTGATATTGAACTAAAAAGAGTCCAAAGTGATAACAGACACGACTTCAGGGGGTCTTGATCTCATGAACTATCTATCCCTGATGCGTCTACTAGAGTATCAGTCTGAGTCAATCAAATAGTGAGGAAGACATCAATATAAGAACTAACAAAATGTGTTGTGTGTGCGAGTGTGCACACTCACTTGTAAAATTAAGTGAGAAGTAGTGGGGAGAAATATATTATTTAATGGCTCTGCTAAAACAATGTGGATATAGTATACTATTTAAAAATGGAGAAGAAGTGAGCAGCTTTGATCCACCATGTCCTTCTGCCATGATGCTCTGCCTCACCGCAAGTCCATAGCAATAGAGCTAAATGACCATGGACTGAAATTCTGAAACATGAGCCAAAAAACCTTTGCTCCCTTAAAAAAACATCAACCAAAAACAGAAGGTAGATGAAAGAAAAACATGAGAAAAAAGAGATACATGCTGCAAATACATGCGGCAAAAAAGATACATTATCTCAATTAGCTTAGTGGTATAACAGTAATATTGTCATCTACAAGATATATACATGATATTAAATTCAGTAAATGATTAATTATGGGATATTATGATTCCATTTCCTATGCTTTTGTAAACAAAAACACTAGATGTGGGGAAAAAAATAAACTAATGAAGTATAGAAAGGTAGGTATAAAGCTTTATAATTATTTGAATTAGAAATGTCAGTATGAACTTATTATATATATATATATATATATATATATATATACACACACACATATATAGAAATTTATATATGTATTAATTTCTTAATTAGAACAACTAATGAGCCTTAAACCCATTACAAACTTAATTCAACATTCCTAGCATTCAGAAATCCTAGCAAACCTGAAATACCATTCCAATGAAAAGAAATATATTTTTGGGAAGAGCAAATGGCTTATTCTAGGATGTGTAAAGATGAAAGTGGAGCATCACACCATAGTAGGTAATAATAATAAAGCTATGAATGGCAGCTATACTCATGACACAAGGACATGGGGGCAAATTTGAAGGGGCTTCCACTGGGAAAAATTAGACAATTTGATCTTCAAAAGGATGATAATTGCAATTGATCAAAACTCATTAAATGTGCATAAAAATCTTTCCTGAACACCTATTTGGTCACCTGTGTAGAATGATAGAAAACCAGTACTTTAATTGAAAAATCGATGAAAGGAAAAGATGAAGCCATTTCTCTGCCTTTCCTAAAAGAACTATAGCACAGAGTTCCGAGTTGTAAATGAGGAAAATCGCTTGTTCTAAAATTATGCCAATTAATCAATGAAAAAATGATAGAATAAAACAATTTTGCAACCTCCAGCAAATTAATGGATCTAGGCATCGAGCACCAACAGCTGCTACCATCACAAAAAGAGAGACAATCAGATATCACGCGCCTCTTGTTGAAAGTATTCAACAACATTCATAGTCTTGCCAAATGAATCAACCCGAAATATGATCAAGTTTATGGATCCATCTGCCAATTTTCAGGGAACAGAAAGAACAGAGGAGAGTGATAAATGGGATCACAAAAACACACGCAGCAAAACCTACACTTGAGAAACTCTACAAGTTAAATGTCCCTGGTTCTTTCATCAGTAAATTCTGGGGAATGGAAATGCAATCTACAGACTAAAATATGCATTAAAATTACATTGAAGTTTTAAATATTGGACAACACTAAACTATGGTTATTAGAGAAATGTATACTGGTGGTAAAACTACACAGAAAAAGAAAGAGGAATATTGGTTACTTTTAGTAGAACAGAAAGGGTCAAGTTGGAGTCCAGGAATGAGTGGACAATGTCTATTTCTCCAACTGGATGTGTTTATAAGGGTGTTTACCTTATAACTCATTAAGTGGTGCATCTTTTTTAAAAATTGTATGTTTCATTTACTAATAAAATTTATTTTTAAAAAAATGAATTCCAGCTTAAAATGCACCTGGCTAGCAGACCTATCTTCCTAAATATAACTCTAAAATATTAATAAAGACAGAAAAGAATGAAATGCACTCTAAAAATTAATTTGATAGACCATCTAATGCCAGAAGTTAAAGTGAATTTCTACCTGCTGAAAGGCATAAGCAGTTCAACTGAGATAAGCTATAAAAGTAGAATAAGCACAGGATTCCCTCATGGGTAAAAGTGAGAATTATGAGAGTTTATATGTAGAAAGTACTTAGTATGATTCCTGACCCAGAGCAAGAACGATAGTTAAGAATAAGCTATTGTTGGAGGGGAGGTGCTAGGGAATGAAAGTGATCAAATTATATTGTTATATTGTATGCCTGTATAAATATGTAATGAATCCCACCATTGTGTATAATTAGCTGTTGTTTTTATTATAAACCTATCTGGGTTGTCTCATAAAAGAGAGACCTCTGAGACACTGTACACATCTCCCACTATCCTTCCTCCACATTCAGATTTACACCAACAAAATAAATATAGAGCAGCTATCCCATACCATGTGCCTTCTTGCACTGACAAAACACATATTGTCGTCATCTTTCTGCATCCATTCTGAACATCCATTCTTGGTTATCAGACAGGTAAGGAAAATAGCTCATACATTGTATTCTTGTGGATTTAGCTTTCCATGTCACTAATAAAAAAAGATGCTACAGGGGCAAAAATGGGAAAAGCTCCACTATCTCAGCATCCTGGGAATCGTAATTTTTCATGCTAGACACTTTCTCCTAATTTTGGAAAGCCAAGCAGCAAGGGTAGAAAAAGATGCCCCCCCGGAGGAACAGAGCTTTATGAGTTGAAGAATTTCCAAAAAAAAATTGAAATTGGCCCAGGAGCTGCTTCCCATCAAGCCATATCTAATAATAGTTCTAAGAAAGGGATTAGAGGACTAGCCAATTGAACATCAACAGGAGTAATTTCTTTTCAAATGTATTTACAGAGTTGTCGAAAGTTAATTCACTGGAGGTTGAAAGAAAATGACTCTGAATTTCTTCTTCAAGAAAACAACAGATACTCAATATCTAAGATAAGTTTTAAAATTACAAAAAATGAGAAGCTGTTGCAGCCTCTAATATGAAAAACAAAAAGATAATAATTTTTAACTTTCTGTTGCAAAAGTCACAGGTTAACAAAACAAGAACAGAAGCAACCAAAGAACACACACAAATTGATATGTGATAAAAGAAAAGGTCAAGTCAGTGAGGATAGTGACATTATTCAATAAATGAAATTGGAAGATCCAATGACAATTTGGGGAAAATAATAAAACCATAAAATGCCTAGAATAAACAAATATACATATGCAATCTCAGGATAAATTAAGCCTTTTAAACATCATACCAAAAGAGGAAGATGCGTATATCACCCTGAAAACAATACAGTGCTCTGTTTATCAAAAATACCATGAAGACATTTATAAGAAATGGCAAACAATATTAATAATACATATTTTTAAAGTGCAAACCTATATAAAGAATTCTTGCAAAGAACTCAAAGAAAGATAGTCAACTTTCTCCCCAAATTAAGCAAAGAATATAAACTAAAACTGTATAAGAGCAATTGTCAATATCCAACAAAAATTTTAAAAATTATCACTCTTACTACTAATGTAATAAACAACTTTTTTGTTACCATTTTTCATTCACGAAACTGGGAATATATTTGAAAAATCATATCTAGTATTCTCAAAGTTGAGGATAAATGAGAATTCTAAACCACTGTTTTGAAAATCAGAATCATTTTTGAGAGGGACTTAAGGCTGTGTATCAAAAATCTTAAAGATATATTCTTCTTAACCCAGAAATTTTACCTCTGGACTGTATCCTGAAGAGATTTTTAATGATCTGAACAAATGTATACAACTTCATTTGAGACAGTACTGATCAAACAAAAATTTATATACTGAAGTTAACAGCAGATATATAATCTTGGTATATAATATCAATTAATGTTCTATAAACCATTGTGTGTGTGTGTGTGTGTGTGTGTGTGTGTATATATATATATATATATATATATATATATATATCGGAAATAATTAAGCTATTAAAATAATGATATAGAACAATACTAATAGACAAGGAATGTGGAATATAATGCAGGATATACTGCTAACACCATTCATTCAATATTTTTAAAATGGATATTTATGAAGTATCATCTTTGCACCAGGTTCTATCTTAGGGACAGGGCAGAGAACAAGTCAAATGACAACTCCTACTGTGAAATTCATTGTCTAGTAGGAGAAGTTGATAATGATTAAGATAAATAAGTAAGATACATATTATATTAGTCATGATTGCTATAGAGAAAAGAAAAAAAATCAAAGAGGAATATGAGCCAAGTGTGGTGGTTCATTCCTGTAATCCCAGTGGCTTGGGAGGCTGAGGCAGGATGGATTTGAGTTCAAAGCCAGCCTCAGCAAAAGTGAGGTGCTAAGCAACTCAGTGAGACCCTGTCTCTAAATAAACTGCAAAAGAGGGCTGGGGATGTGACTCAGTAGCTGAATGCCCTTGAGTTCAATATGTGGTACCCCCCCAAAAAGGTAGAGTGATATGAATTTTGTGAGAAGAAGTCTGTGAAAGTTTAAGGAGTTCAAGAGGCTTCACTGTGAAAGGAACTTTTCAATAAAGACCTGACAGATCATATACAACCTCAAAAATTGGAAGTTATACTCTCCCTCGATATCTCTCTCTCTCTCTCTCTCTCTCTCTCTCTCTCTCTCTCTCTCTCTCTCTCCACACACACACACAACACACACACACACACACACACACACACACACACATATATATATATATATATATATATATATATATATATATATATAATGTCAAAATACATTCTACTGTCATATATAACTAAAAATAACAAATAAAAATTTAAAAACTGATAGAGATGAAAAACCAAGGGAACAGCATTCTAAGTAGAGGGAATACCAAGTAGAGAGTTCTGGAACATAGTGATATTCAATGTTTGCAGATTATCAGGAAGACAGATGAAGCTGGACCAGAGTGAAAGAGAATGAGGACATAGAGATGACAGGGGAATGATGCATATATCAAGCAGGACCTTATAGGTCATAGCTAGGACATCAGCTCTTATTCTGAATGAGATGCAAAGTCAAATACAGGAAACAACAACCAGATCTGTAGACTATCTCATACAAATGTTTTGGCGTTTATATGCATGCATTTTATTTATTTATATGTACATGAGAGAGTGGAGGAGATAACAAACTGAAAACAAAAACTGAACAATGTATTTCTAAATATTAAAAGGTGATGCATATATTATTCTGCAAAATTACTTTCCTCTTTTTTGGACTGCTAAACGTTCCATACTCTGTGTGTTCCTTTTTTATTTTAAAACATGCCAGATTTTGAAAAATCCCTCTTCCTACCATCTTGTAAAGTCAACAGGTAAAAAGTGAGAGATCATGAATTTTTAGATAAGGTTCTGTGTGAAGAAGCCTGGCAATGCCTGAGGCAGATCTACGGGGGTCTCCCCCACCTCCCTGCCCTGGCAACCCACCTTAATGATCTGGGTCCTCTTGTCCAGCAGTTTTCTGTGTGACTGCATTTATGTGCCCTGCAGACTTCCCAACAAGCCATAACTTGGAAACACCTGGAACCTAAAGTCATGAAGAAAAACCTCCAAGGCTTCAAGATGGATGTTTTCTGTCCAAGATTACAAATACTTGTGGTTTTCTGTTTTTACCACCCCAAAGGCCTCTTTCAGTTTTCTGTTGTGTATAGAGCTGTCAATCAGAATTATGGCATTTCCTAATCCAATTTCCACTGCTATCTTTATCTCTACAGCATGGAGGTGGGAGATAGAAAAACCAGACCTACAGAAAAGATATAACATTGATGGAGAGTTTCAAAGCCAAAACTTTTAAATCTCAAATAGATTCACTGTGCCTACTCCAAAAAGAAAGACTAGATCCTCAAGATGAATAGAGGCACCTGAGAACTTGCTGGAAATGCAAATACCCAGAGCCCTGTGCCAAACATGCTTCGTCAGGAACTGAGTTGGGGACCAAGTTCTTTGGGCCATTCTGCCCTATGCTAAAGACTGCCATGAAACCACTGGCAAGGCCATTTCCTTTTTCTCCCTTTATTTAAGGGAGAGGTGGTTTGATTAGGTCATTAACAGCATCCAGTGCACCCTTGGAAGACCACATGCAACTCTCTTTTTGCTTCTTGTTCCGTCAGCAGCAACCTGTCATCATGAAATTGCTTCAGGGGTAAGCTAATCTCTCTGGATATTAAACACTGTCCTCCTATGAAAAGTTCTTTCAACAAGGAGAATAGCTGAGACATGTTGTAACACTTTTATAATCCTGTGATTTTTATCTTTGATTGCTCAGTAATACCATCTTTTCCCAGTAGGGTGGACTCATCCTTTTGCTATTAAACTTGGCACACACTGAAGGCTCTTAAGTCCCAATTTGAAGGGCCGAGATGAAATGTATTCTGAAGATCCCCATTTACCATTTAATTTGTATTTGGTCTCTGGTACAGATGGTACAAAAGGTTAAAACAAATCACCTATTAATTAGTTTTTCCACATCAGTTCAACTAAGAAATATCCTCTAATATTAAATATGTAAAATAAGACATTTGGCAAAATATATATTTCTTGAAAAAAAAATCCATAGAGTTTAAACTTCAGAGAATCTCTCATCAGGAATCAACTTTACCAAAGTAAGGTAACTGTGGACCTGGATGGTATGTTTCTTTTTATTATTTCCTTAAATAAACTGTTTGCTTTAGAAAAACTGTAAATTTGTAGGAAAGTTTCAAAGCTAGTATAAAAAGCTCCCATATACCCTTCACTCAGCTTCCTCTAATGTTACCATCTTACATGACTATGATTCATTCAACAAAACTGAGAAACGAACATGGGTACATGACTATTACAGCACCAGACTTTATTCAGATTTCACTACTTTTCATTTTATTTCACTAATGTTCTTTTTCTATTCCAGGACCCATACCAGATACTACACTGCATTTAACATTTTGTTTTGTAGTTCTTTTTTGGTTCTTCCTGCCAACTTCTGGATTAAAACTTCCTATAGAATACCACTTATAAATAACTGTTAATTAACTAACACAGCATCCCACATTTCATAGCTGGCAGCCATTCTGCTCCAAACACAGAACCCATTGTGCAGAGGCTGGTCTAAGTCAGCAGTGTGGCTACTGCTGGTTAGGATGGCCTGCTCCAGACTTTGACACCCTCCTAGGCAGGCAAAGAAGAAATCAAAATATTTTGGCCCCAAATGAAATAAAAAACTTAACCAAGTCTTACTGATCCCTAGTCCTGAAGATTATTATGTAAGCTGGTTTGTTCTGGGGGAAATTCTTTGTAACAACACTCTCAAAATGGCTGGAATAACAAATTTTTATAAAAATGCAGTTGTTTATTTTTATAGACCACATTTCCCTTATCCATTTGTCCACTGATAGATATTTATGTTGATTCCATATCCACTGGCTATTGTTAATACTGTTGCAATAAACATGGGAGTACAGATGTCAGAAGAGAGAAATGCACACACCATAAAGAAATGATAAGGGCTTAAGGTGATTGATATGCTAATTACCCTGGGGTAATTAATACCAAATGTATATATGAATCAAAACAACACATTGTATGTGAAAATAAATTTTAAAAAAATTTAAGTAAAAAATTCCAGTTTACTGCTACTAATAATAATAATAGAGAGGTCTGGACAATGGTGGAAGAAAGACAGAATCATGACCCATTCTCTTGACAATAACCATAGTGAAAATCACCTGCTCATTCAGATTTCCACTGAATTTCCTCACCTATCTTTACACCAATGAGGGAGGCGGGACACAGAAAAAAATAAACAAAAACCTTTATAAAGAATGTGAAATTTTTGAACAGCTCATCTACACCATCATTTCCAGGCCTGCTGTACACATGAGTTATCTGGGAAGACAAGAATATAGCTTTCTGGGTGAAAGCAATTACGTCTCACACACTTGTGTATTCACATTCCCAGAGCTGATGATATTCTTTCTGTAAATCTCTGAAGTACACTTCCTATGTATCAACTGTGTCATGAACCTGGAATTCCAGGAATCCTTCAATGTGGGAGAAACAAATAATAGAGTCTGATTTGGAGACACTTTAACATTATTGATCACTGGGATGAGAAAAGGGTCAGACCCATGAGTACACCCGGCAGCTTCCCTTAAATACACTATGTGAAATTAATGTTTTTCCTTTTTGAAATTTTTAAACTAAGAAGTTGTTGTGAGAGTTAAGATTTTAATGAAAACACAGTGGAGAAAAACCATAGGAAATATGTAGCTATACAACAGCAGCCAAAAGCAAGTCACACAGAGAAGGTCCTCAAAGACTTGATATGCCTGCTCTCGCCCGAGGCAGAAGACATGAACACCTAAACTCCTCCAGAAGCCCGTCAGGAGCATCTGTCCTTTCCCAAGGCTAGTCTGTACAGACATTAAGACCTGCAGGTGGTTCTGGTGTGCCCTCCACAATAGGAACAGTAACAACTCTGTATAGTCTTCTGCTTCCCACAAACCCAGGTCAGCAAGGGACTTGCATCTCCCTCATTCCAAAGCAATAATGAATGCTGAAATCTGAACATACTTAGCCACTGCTTGGGCATGTTATTTGGCCTCAGTAATTTGTTTGGAAACATCAGCCTATTTGGATTTTTTAATGATCTCTCCCCCACCAGAAAAAGCAATCTCATTCAGTGATTGTTGTCACCATTGATCATATTAACCAGCACTATTATTGATATGAATGGAATGGGGATTATAAGGCCATTCAGGGTACATGTCTCCAGCTTTTCTTAATAAAATCTATGTTTAATTATCTAGAAAGCTTTTCTATGGCTTTGGGTAAATGCAAATATGAGTCTGAGGTCAGAAGGATGTGAGTTATCCTCCTCCTCCCTGCTGACATTGTCCACTTGAGTTACAGGACAAGGAAGACAGGGAAGGCCATCCAGGTCACAAGCCAGATAAAATATCAGAATCACTGAGCAGACTCTGAAATGTCCCCATCTCCAGATAGCACAATCTGAGTAAGGGTAAAGGGGACTGGAAAGACAGAATTAGAGGCAGAGTAGCAAATGTCTTGAGAAAGCTATTTTTAAGCCCTAAGGTGACACTGAGGGCAGAGGTTTGCTTCTTTGTCTTATAGCCAAATCATGTGACTGTATATTAGCTCTATTATCTAGAAGTATCTTCAAGGGCAGGGAATTTGTATTTATAACCAGATAAGTACATAATCGGGTCACAAATATCTCAAAGCCACTTCCCCCACCTGTTGCTTTGTCATGCTTGGAAAGACTTTTTTGTAGACTCTGCATCTCTTAATAAGGAGCCCTAAATGTCTCCTTGATTACATTGGCATCAAATATGATAAATTGACATTGAAATTATTCTTAAGAAATTTAATAACCTTTCTCTTTTTTCTATGATGCACAAAATAAAGCTCTGATGTAATCCCAAGAGGAAAAGTCAAACTTATAATACCAAAAAGCAACCCTCCTTGCACATAAGCTGCAGGAGAACACCAAGGGAACAGGTAGAAGGCTAAAAACACCTACAGAAAGATGTGCTCTAAGTGCAGAAGAAGTTTGGCAAGTGGAATCAGATGCTGAGGGAGATTATGCATAGCTTCCTATGAACATCCACACATCTCCACAAACACACCAAAACATATGCACATACATTTGTTCTCACAACATAAAACTCTCAAAGGAAAAATAGCCCACATATGAGAAAAGGTTTTTGCAGAGAGTCTGAAGCCCACACACACTGGGACAATGCCATTTCTTCTTCAACTAATTGCCCCAGGAAGTGCATCTTCATACCTGGAGAGGATGGAGCTATAGAAATATCTTTTCTTAAAGCAGTAACAGAGATGTAACCTATTTAAAAAGTGAGAAACTGAATCATAGAGCTTTCTGGATACCAATGACCCAGAAACTTCCTCAGTCAGGGCAGAGAAAGAGGAAGAGTTAACATCTGTATTGGGGGCCCAAAATATACCAAAGACCACCTCATAGATGTTACAAAGATTGGGTAAGTCGGCTGAAAAGGTTATGGTAATTCTCTACCTCAAGTACATTACGGGCTAATGAGAATCAGTAGACCAAATGGAAATCCAATCAGATTTTATATTATCCCCATTGGGGAGTGGGTAGGAAGGTTGCATAATACAGGTAATAGATGTATAAATGAATCACTGAAACAAAATACATTTGAACTTTGGTGACTAATGAGAAGGTCTGGGGGTAGATTTCTGTTCCTTGTGTTAGAGAAAGATGCTGCTAGTGATGAGGACTGTGCTCCCAGTGGCAGAAAAAGTCAATTGAAATCTGGAACATTCAGAGAATGTCACATCTAAAATGTACTCTAGTTTCACTCCTCCAAGTCCATGAGCAAAGCTTCCTTCTGAAGTCCCCCCCCCCCCGCCACACACACACAGTAAATGTCGATCTTCTTGCATCCATTGAGACTTCCCCAGAGATTAAGGTAAGCTCTCCTTCTTAGTTTGTTTTCATTTTTCCTATCCCCTGAGCTTGATCATCCCTTTGCCCTTTAATTTCCCCACATAAAAGCCATTCCCCAACATGCTCATTGTTCTCAAATCTCTGCCCAGCAGACCCACCTTGGGATGAGAGCGATGTGAAAACAAGTCAGGTTGGCCACTCTAGCACTTCACTGGGGAATATGATCCAAACAGAATGGAAAGGAAAGGATGGCAAAATAATTCATGAAGAAAGATGTGGTGCCTTCAGTGGGCCCAGAGCTCATATGAAGCCCAGATGGAAAAGCATTCTCTACACTTTTAGTAAGATGTGGAGCTTCTTGGCTTGCATGGACATGATGTGTTCTGACAGCCTTCCTAAAAAAGTTTGATTTTGTTCTGACCTGTTTTGTGGACAATGCTTGACAATGACATCTAGCTCTTCATTTGTCTCACAGTCAAGGATATTTATTGATCAGCTATATATGCCAGGCACAGGGAGACAAAGGTACGTTAAAGCTTCTGATCATCATGATCTTGGACTTAAAGGAAGAGAATGTCAAGCATTTGAATCAGTCCATTTGAATACACTGTGATATGTCCTATAAGAGACAAGGGGAAGCTCAGAAGAGAGAATGACTGACCCTCAAAGACCTGGGAATCATCAGAGAATGAAATATTTAAATTGAGTCTTGAAGGATGGGTAGGCATGATCAAGAGTAGGTAAAATGTGGGGATGAAAAAGAAAATAGTGCAATATGGAAAAGGAAGAAGTATAGAGCAGGGTGCATGAGAGAGGAGTGAAATAGACATGTAGGCAGGAACCAGACTTAAAAGACACTGAAGACCTCGGATGAGTCTTGAAGTACCCAATGCTACAATTTTTTGCTATTATTAACCAAAGAAGCAGAAATCAGGATTATGCTTCTTGTTTAATCTGTCTATATTTTCCACTAATCACTCTGGAATAATGAGTCCTTTTTTCATCATTAAATGACTTGCAAGCAAACCACTTTGCTATAGAATGCCTACCGAGTTAGGAACCAAACCACAGGGGGCACAATCAGTAGCAAAGTCATTTAAGAATTACCAGGCATTATAGCTGTGCTTCCTGAGACACCTGTAAGTGTGTTTATTCCTGCTAAGTCACCTGGCATCGACTTCAAAGGATAGGTTTTTCAATTAATTGTAAAGTGGCAATCAGGCCGTAGGAAGCAGTGATATGGAAGAGCAGAAGGGACTCAGGTCTCTGTAGATGCTGTGCTCACTCCTTCCCCCAAAAGGAAGAGAGGACATAATTAGAAATGAAATTAATGTGATGGCTTTCTTGAGGTGCCTTCTTAAATGAGAGTTTCTTTTGTTCTATTTCAGTATTCTGTGTTTATATTAATTAGAATCCGCTTAGGTGCTGGACAGGAGTGTGTTAGGGTAGCATGTATTAACACAATATGATGCACACTTCTACCCTAAATGGGCTTTAAAGAGCAGAAGCTGGAAAGGAAAATGCTTAGTCAAAGATGCACACACTTGGCTGATCCTGAGCAGCTGTCTCAGAGGAATCAAGTGATCCACTGGGATATTCTCACACAGGGACTTATGTACACTAAGGAACTACTTTAAAACCATGACTTCATTGCAACCTACTTTCAGAGCAAATGTTGCATTTAAGAGCAAACAAGATATAAAAGAAAGTAAAATTGATAAACACTATGCTAAATAAGTATTGAACATACTTGTACAATTTTTTGTCACTTATACCAATTCTCATTCTGTTGTTCCTATCTTCACTTTTCCCTCAACAGATCCTCATCATTTGTACTTTCCTGGATCACTTTTATCTGATTTCCCTCACTCCATGTTGCTTTTGATGGAATTCATTATTATCCACGTAGTATGCTGGCTAAATGCAACAGAACAGCACTTTCAGAAATAAAGTCTTTCCTATTTCCCTAACTAGAATACCATTCTTGAACAGACTGCCCAGATGTACCTGCCTCTATGCAAATTCTGAAGGCTAATCATGTTGCCTTTTATTTGGTCAAAGACAGATGGGCCAGATTAAACCTGGTCCAGATGTATTTTTCTCATTCATTCAATGGCATCATTTGTAGACAAATGGTTTCCAAAAAACATAGCCAGGCATCATTTCCTCAGTAACTGATTAAGTAAAATGCCACTTATATAAATCTCTTGTTTCTCAATTTTTCTATCCTGGCTTTCAGCCTTTCTACTATCTTATTGCAAAATGATTTTTTTCAGAGGGCAAATAATGTAAGTGGAAGAGAAAGGGATCCAGGCAAGTGGCCTCGTAGCTGCTTGGTGTCCATTATTAGAGTCGTCTAGAATATATTCTAGATGAGAGGTCAGCGAACTACAGCCCACAACCCAAACCCAGCCCACTGCCTGCTCTTTGTAACCAAAGTCTTACTGGAGCACAGTGATGCTCATTCACTTATACAGTGTCTGTGCCTGCTTACAGTGGCAACAGAAATCACATGAGTGGTAAAGTCTAAAATACTTTTAAGTGCCTTAAAGGAAAAGGGGTGTCAACCCTAGCCCCCAGGGCTTGGCCTTGTGGACTTGGCTTCTTAGAGCATACTATGACTAAAGAGAAATCCTTCCTTCTCCAGTTTATGAACTAGCCACAATAGGGAACAGTATTTATTTGAAGCCACTGCAGGTCAGAGAAGTAGAGGAAGATATTTTGGAAGGAAACTCACAACTGCAAGTAAAAACACCATATCAGTCTGTAATTTCAGTAGCTCGGGAGGCTGAGGCAGAAAGATCTCAAGTTCAAAGCCAACCTCAGCAAAAACAAGGCACTAAGCAACTTACTCTAAATAAAATACAAAATAGGGCTTGGGATGTGGCTCAGTGGTCTAGTGCCCTGAGTCCAATCCCCAGTACCTGCCCCCACAAAAATAACAACAACAAAGAAAAAATCCACCATATCAACTGGCTTTAGGAATTTATTTTCTCATATAGTAAGTGGAAAGGTAATTTAGAAACAGGGTTATTTTTGTTAGTGGTTCGGGAGTTTAACAACTACCCTGGCTCTTTATGTCTCTCTGGCCTGCCAGCCTTGGCCTGTTAGATTTGTGCTTCAGGCTACCTTTCCTTATGGCCCTGTGATGGCATTTCTAGTCATCTTATGCACATATGACTTATGTAGTAGTAGAACAATCATCTCCTCTTCGTCTGTTTTTAAGATTCAGAAAACCATTCTCCAAGCCCACCTTTGGCAGGGTACCGTATCTCACTAACCAGAATGGTGTAGACCTGGGGCAGATATCTTTCTCCCCTGACACTTACACCTTAGCTGAAAAGGGTGGACACTTGAACAAAACTTGGACAATGACAGGAGAAAAAAAAAAAAAGAGAGGATGATTGTCAGGTAGGCCATCAACAAAGTCGGCTGTAGATTGGCATGAATCCCATTTCACCACTAGAAGAACAATCCACAATCATGCAGCACAAGGTATCCAATGGATGAGCAAGTCGTACTATCTATGTAAAGTATAGTACAATAGACGTGTGTGCTCACACACACAATAAACACTTTTTTCTAAAGTAAAATGCTTCTATGAATTATCAGTATGAACTTAGGTACATCATTTTATCTCTCTCAACCTTAAAAGGTTAAGAAAAGATGAAAATCCTGTCAACATCTGAGATGCAAAAATCATTATTAATTCAAAACCTAAATAAAGGAATACTGGGTATTTGAATAAATATTTTGTTTATGCTTTTCTATTTATAAGCGGCATTTTTACACAAAGAATTCGGGCTAGGCTTTTTAAAAAAACACTAAACTAAATAAGAAAAGAGAAGATAAGTAGCCATGCATTGGTGCTAAGGGGAAAATAAGGATAGGAAAATATGAAGACTGGGGTAAAGGGAGTATGCAGAGAATGCAAACCATGTGTTCCTGAAGAGTTGCTTATAAGAACCACCTAAAAATTGAGTTCTGAGCATTCTATGATTTAAAAGGAAAAAAAAGGAAAACATTAAGTTATAAAACTGACAATGTCCGTGAGATAAAAAATCACAATAATGGTTTAGAGAAAGCACAGCTTTGCTTGATATTAATGGTTAAAATAAATTTCACTCATGTCTTCTAGGGAGGAGGACATTGATAAGAATATTATTCTTATTTTCAACATTTTAAAGTCTCTTATATTAGTTAAAGTGATACTAACCACTGAAACAAACAAACCCTAATATCTCAGTGTCTCAACACAATAGAAATTTACTTCTTACTCACATAACAGCCCATGCTGGTAGCTACAATCTTTCCAACTTGTGGGTCCATTCTTCTCTAGGGACTGAGAGTTCTTTGCAACCAGCTGAAGCAGGGTTTCTCCACCTGAATATCATTGGCATTTCAGAACAATGTTTTGTTATAAGGAACTATCTTGTGTATTGTGGGATGTTTAGAAATATTACTGGCCTGTACCAACTAAATGCTAGAAATGTGACTATCAAAAATGTCTCCATCTACTACCAGTGTCTCCTGGGGGGAAAATTGCTTCTAGTTAATAATAATAAGTTAAAGGAGTAGCATAATTCAGAGAGAGAGAGAATAGGGAGTGGGGAGAGAGAGGGAGAGAGAGCTAGAGCAAGCGAGCAAGACAGAGAAGAGTCAGATCTAATGTGCTGAATTCAATGAGTTTTGACAATTGTTCCACCTGTTTAATCACTATTTGAAACAAGATGCCAACCATTTCCATTATGCAGATACTTCCCAATGCTTTTGTCTAATCCATGCCTCATTCTCTCCCTGGCAACCATTTTCTGATTTCTATCACCATAGATCAGTTCTGTTTATTCTTGGATTTTGTATAGGTGGAATTGTGTACAGTATGACATGTTTAGTATTCGGGTTATTTTACTCCACACAATGTTTTGAAGTACACTCATGTGTTACACAAATCCATGGATCCTTCCATACTATTGCCAAATAGTCTTCCACTGAATGAAGATACTACAAAATTGTTTATCTGTTCTCTTTTTAATCAATAGTAGAATTACTTTCATGATTCACCTAAATTTCAGGAGAGCTTAGAAATTATGTCCTTAACTGGGTAGACTCTTGCAGTGACAATTTTGTACTATGGGAGGAGGGGCATAAATCTTATGGAGGGCATTAAATGGTCTCTGTCATCTCTAGTACCCAAATGGGAAACCTTTGTATTGCTTAGACCTTTAGACTAGAAGAAGTAACAGCTGCTAGAAATACTTGTGTTATGTGGCAGTAAGTTTTGAAAAACAGTCTGAAAATTATCATCCATTTAGACATTTACTGTTAAATCACACTAAATGAGAAAACAAACATATTCCAAATCATTATTCACATATACTGACTAAATACTAAACAATTAGCAAATACTCAGAAAAGCAAGGAACTTTTAGCTAATGCACATTAGAGTTTTCTTTGTACATTTCTTTCTTGAAAGTTTAATACTTTAAAATAAATTATTTGCAATTTGTTAGAATATGATTGACCATGTATAAATAGTAATATGTTTGAATAACCATAATTATGTTTAAAATCTTCAGACTTGCAATTCACAGAAGACTCAACTTTAATTTCACATGATGTGAGTACATTATGTTTTAACATGAACTAAAAAGAAAAAAGATAATCTATAATAATAGAAATGTAAATTGAACATTTATCACACTTACCCATGAATGGAAGCTCATATTCACGAATTCATGAATATGTTCAAAGTAAAATATTTTCCAGACCTAAAGGGCTGGTTCCTTAAAACATACTGCAAAAATACAGTAGTCTATGACTAGGAATAGCTCAATGGTAGAGTGTGTCCGTTGCATATGCAAGACCCTGGTTGGAGCTCAGCACCCTCCTCAAAAAATTACAATACTATTTTCTGCTGGAATAATGCTAAAAGATTAAATATACCACATTCCCGGATTTATTTTTACTAATGCCTTAAGATATACCAAAACTCATTAAAATACAGAAAACCAAAACTGTGATTGAAGATGAGTTGATATAAATATATCCCTTATTTAGAAAGGTGAGCATAGCTATAAAGATTGCTTCATAAAAAATAAATTTTGAATATGTCATATGCTGATCTGTTTTGATTTGCCTAACTTAACTCATTCACCATGCCTTACTCTTTAATTTGTTCTTCCTAAAATATTTTATTAGTACTCAAACATTTCTGTCTATGTGTGTTCTTAAAAGTGTTTCCAACTGGTGTTCCCTGAAATAATTTGGAACTCAATAATACAGGGGCTCTGATTGACACAGATATGGTAAGGGTCTCATAAGTATCTAAGTGAAACCCCAGAGAAATATCTTCCCCTGCAAGAAGGGAATACAAATATGGCTATAAAAGAGAAGGTTCTGAGAAGATGGCATAGTAGGAAGCATCACACATCTCTTTCCACCTGAACAATATTTCAGTGGCAGAATCTGTCTGACATAATTATTTTGGAACTCAGAAACCTACTTAAGCTTGCAACTTCCAGGGAAAGGGCTGGACTATAAATTGAGGTTCATTTCAGTCAATTTCTGCTCTTAGCAGAGTAACAGGAACTAATCCCCTACCTGTCGCCCATGACAGGCAACTATATTCCTGGAGGAGAAAAAAAAGCACATAACTTGTGGAAGCCAGGCAACTAGAAGAGGACCTTCCCTCCATATATAAAAAAATCTATGCCTAATCAGTGGTTGCTGTGTCTGATCATAGGTAACGGCATTGTTGTTAAACTTCCTTCCCCATTATTGCAAGCCCCTCTTCATTTGGCTAAAGTGGCTTCTATGAAACTTATGGGTTGGTGCCCTTTCCCTCGTCCTGCTTTTTTTTTTTTTTCTTTTCCCTTGGATACAGACAAAAACTAGGACATTCAAAAGCAGTAGCATACATAAGAAAATATACATGCCCAGTGACCATCACAGGCTCAGGAGGCCCCCTAGAAGACTTTACACTTAGATTGATCCTTGGCACAGAGACGGTCTATAACAATTTCAGAAACAAACAAACAAACAAATAAAAAAAGACCAGCAAACCTTAGGGAAGGAGGAGAACCCGATTTCCAGAACCACTATATTATTAGATTCAAATGCTCAGTTTTGAACAACAAAAATCAAATCAAAAGGCATACAAAGGAACAAAACAGTATGACCACTTAAAGGAAAAGCAAATCAAACAACAGAAAATGTCCTTGAAAAACACCTGCTGACAGATTTACTGGACAAACACTAAAACAACTACCTTGTGGTTTTACTGTTTCCTTGTTTTACTGTTTGTCTGTGAAACCAGTTCTAAAATTAGTAGGTGATGCTTCTAGTCACACAATACATAGAGAATGGTATATATGAAAACTTTCAAAAAACAATGTATAAACAAAATGAAAATTTCAATAAAGAGGTAGAAAAACCTAAATAAATGTAAAAGAAAACCAGTAGATGAAAAATACAATAACTGAAAGGAAGATTTCCCTAGAAGTATTCAAAGAAGGATTTGAGCACACACTCATTGGATTTGAGATAGGACAATGAAAATTATTACAACTGAGGAATGGAAAGAAAAAAGAAGAAAAGTGAAAAGAGCCTAAAGTTTATATGGAACATCATCCAGCAGAATACCTAAGCATTGTGGGAATTCTAGATCAATGAGAGGGGGAAAGAGGGGAAAGAACATTTGAAAAAGTACTGACTGAACACTTCAGTAAACAAAGACTGAAAAACTTTAATAAAAAGATATGAATACAAATATCCAAGAAGCTTAATGAACTCCAAATAAAGTGAACTCAAGGACATTCACATCAAGACCATCAAGTGGTTATGACCATAATTTCAAAGGACAAAGAAAACTTTGGAAGCAGCAAGAGAAAAATAACTCATCACATATAAGGAATCCTCAACAAATTTATGTGCAAATTTATTGTGAGAAACTTCAGAGATCAGAACACTATACCTGATAAATTCAAAGCATAGGGAAAAATGATAACCAAGAGTGCTTCATCTAGCATACCTGTCTTTTTAAAATGAGGGGAAATTTGGGGTTGGGGATTTAGCTCAGTGGCAGAGTGCCTGCCTGGTATTCACAAGGCCCTATGTTTGGTCTTGGCCCTGAAAAAAAAAGGAAAAATTAAGACATCTCAAATAAACAAAAGCTGAGCAAGTTTGTTAGCACTAGACTTTCTCTGCAAGAAATGTTCCAGGAAGCCAGGTGTGGTGGTGCACGCCTGTAATCCCAGTGACTCACCAGGCTGAGGCAGGAGAATTGCAAGTTCAAACCCACCTTAGCTACTTATTAAGGCCCTGAGCAAGATTCTGTCTCTAATAAAATATAATACAAACTCTGTCTCCAATAAAGTATAAAAATGGGATAGGGATGTGGACAGGTGGTCAAGTGTCCCTTGGTTCAATCTCTGGTACCAAAAAAAAAAGAAAGAAAGAAAGAAAGAAAGAAAGAAAGAAAGAAAGAAAGAAAGAAAGAAAGAAAGAAAGAAAGAAAAGAAAAGAAAAGAAAAGAAAAGAAAAGAAAAGAAAAGAAAAGAAAAGAAAAGAAAAGAAAAGAAAGAAAAAGAAATGTTCCAGGGAATCCAGCAGGGTACAATGAAAGGGCTAAATCAGACATTAACTTAAAGCTATAAGAAGGAATAAAGATCTCAATAATGGTAACATAGGCAATAAGAAAAGCTAGTATTATTACAATGATTGTAGTTGCACTTTTTTTTTCTACATATAGGAGAACAATGCATTCCAAAAGATTATAAGGTGATGCTTCTAGTCACACAATGTATAAAGATAAAATTCAGTAACAAAGGAAAAGGGTAAGGACAGAGCTGTTAAAGTATCACAGTTTTGTATGTTATTGAAGTTAAGATGGTATAAATTCAAATTAATGCTATAATTTTAAGATGTTAAATATAATCACCATGGTAACAGCAATGAAAATAGCTATAGAATATATACAATAGGAAATGAGAAATGATTTTAAATATTTCAGCACAAAAATGAAAACAACTAAATACCAAGGAAGATAATAATTCAGGAACTGAGGCACAAAACAAGATATCTGGAAAACAAATAGCAAAATGACAGAAATAATCTCCTCCTTATTAGTGATTACCTTAAGTATAAATGGATTAAAATATCAAATCAAGGCAGACTGGCAAAATAGATTTTTTAAAAATCCTTTGATAAAGTTGTCTCAAAGAGCTTCAGTGTGGACCCAAATAGATTGTGGATACAAATAGATTGAAATTGAAAAAATAAGAAAATGAAACTCATAACCAAAACAGAAAAGAATTGGCTAGTCTAATATCAGGCAAAACACACTTTAAATATAAAGTGATATAATAAACAAAGATGATATAATTTAATTTAAAAATATAAAAATAATAAAATATAACAATTTATAAATATCTGTGTGTAATAAAAACAGACTATCAAAATATATGAAGCAAAATTTGATAGAAGTTAAGGAGAAATAGTCAAATTTGTAATAAAAGTTGGAGACTTCAAAACCCCACTGTCAATAATAGAACACTGTAACCAAACAAAGAACAACACAATAAAACAAATTTACAGATCTATCAGTTATATACAGAACATTCTACCTCAAAATAACAGTATATATATATGAAACATTTTCCAGGACAGACAATATTCTAGGACCTAAATTCTCAGTGAACTTTTTTAAAAAAAAGAAATATATTTTCTCTCACCAGAACAGAATAAAATTATAAATCAAAAACAAAATTAAAACTAGAACTTTCTCAAAACTGTGGAAAATAAATAACCAGTGAATCAAAAAGTAAATCATTAAAAATATTTGAAGGTAAATGAAAATGAAAAACATACCAAAACTTATGAGATGCAGCCAAAGTACTGGTATGAGAAAACTTATACTTACAAGTGCTTGTATTTTAAAAAGCCCTGAAAGGTCTCAAGTCAACAACCTACCTTTACTACTTAAGGAACTAAAACAAACAAACTAAACCCAAAGCTAGCAGGAGCAGAATGAATACTAAAGATTAGAACAAAGATACATGAAATAGAGAATAGAAAAAGAATAGAAAAATAAATGACACAAAATAATTGATTCTCAGAAAAGAGCAACAAACTTGACCAACTTTGCTATATGAATTAAGGGAAAAGAGAGACAAGAGACTCAAAGTACTAGAGTCAGAAATAAAAGTAGAGATATTAATACAGATTCAACAGAAATAAAAATTATGAGAGTACAATGAACACAACCAACAAATTAGAACTGATAAAAAGGACAAATGTATAAAAAAACAAAATCTACCAAGTTATAAAGAAATAGAAAATCTAATCAATTTCAAAGGATGAAATAGAAGATGTCATTAGAAGCCTACCAACCAAGAAAATCCCAGAACTGGATGGAAACACAGCTGAGTTCTACAAGACCTTTAAAGAAGAATTAATACCAATACTCCTCAAATTATTTCATGAAATAAAAAACAGGGAACCCTTCCAAACTCATTCTATGAGGACAATATTACCCTGATTCCAAAACTAGGCAAAGACACATCAAAGAAAGAAAATTTCAGACCAATATATCTAATAAACATATATGCAAAAATTCTCAATAAACTTCTGGCAAATCAAATACCAAAACATGTCAAAAAGATAGTATACCATGATCAAGTGGGGTTCATTCCAGGGATACAAAGTTAGTTCAACATACAGAAATCAATAAATGCAATTCATCACATCAGTAGACTTAAAAATAAGAATCATATGATCATCCCAATAGATGCAGAAAAAAAAACATTTGAAAAAATACAGTACCCCTTCATGTTCCAAGCACTAGAAAAACTAGGGATGACAGGAGTATATCTCAACATCATAAAAGCTGTCTATACTAAACCCCAGGCCAACATCATTCTAAATGGATCAAAATTTAAAGCATTCCCTCTAAAAACTGAAACAAGACAGAGATGCCCTCTCTTTCACCATTTCTATTTAACATAGTTCTTGAAACACTGGCCAGAGCAATTAGACAGACGAAAGAAATTAAAGGGATACAGATAGGAAAAGAAGAAGTCAAATTAGCACTATTTGCTGATGATATGATTCTATACCTAGAAGACCCAAAAAATTTCACCAAAAAACTTCTAGAACTAATAAATGAATTCAGAAAAGGAGCAGGATATAAGATCAACACTCATAAGTCAAAGGCATTTCTGTATATCCATGACAAGTTCTCAGAAAGGGAAATGAGGAAAACTACACCATTTTCAATAGCCTCAAAAAATAAATAAAATAAAATACTTGGGAATCAAATTAACAAAAGAGGTGAAAAACCTCTACAATGAAAACTACAGAATGCTAAATAAAGAAATTAAAGAAGACCTTAGAAGATGGAAAGACCTTGTCTTTGGATAGGCAGAATTAATATTGTCTAAATAGAACTATAGATATTTAGGAGAATGAATTAGTAATCAAAAATCTCTGAATAAAGAAAAGTCCTGAACATGATGTAATCACTGGTGAATTCTACTAAACATTTAAAACCAATTAACACCAAACCCTCTCAAACTTAAAAATTAACAGTAATAATCAAAAGGAGGAATTATTTCCAACTGGAAACTAAAAATGCTTCAGCTAGCTTTACTTAGATATCAAAGCCAGACACTGCAAGAAAAGGAAATTGCAAATCAATATCCCTTATAAATAAATACTGATGCAAAAAAGTTTCTTCAAATATAAAATTTTCAAATCATATATCTGGAACTTTCACATTTCACATCTTTTGGTGAGAATGAAAAATGGTACTTTGATTTTGGAAAAGAGTTCGATACCTTTTTTATAAAGTTAAACATTATTTACCATATGACCCAGGAGTCTTAGAGAATTCTACCCAAGAGAAATTAAAGACATATGTCCCCAAAAGACTGGTACTCAAATATTTATAGAAGAATCCTGGAGAATAGCCAACCCTGGAAACAGCCTAAATGCCCAACAAATAGTGAAAGGATAAACAATTTATATATATGAATGCAAAGCCATAGTACTCTCTAATGAGTAGGAACAAACCATTGATGTATGTCACAGGATAAACATATCTTAAAAACAGCATGCTTTGGAACAAAAGCCAGACAAAAAGTACTGCACACCATATTTGTGAGATATCAATAGGATTCTGGAAATTTAAAACTATACGGAAAACATCAGTCGTTACTAGGGTCTAGAAGTGAGGAAAATAGATTAATTGAAAAACAACCAAGGGGACATTTTGAAACAGAAATGGTGTATATTTTGATCATGTCAGTGGGTATATTTGTCCTACTTAATTGAAATACAAACATAAAATTTTGACTTTTGTTGTTTATAAAATTTATAGTAATAAGCATGACTGTTTTGTGTAAAACCTTTTTTTTCTCAACAAAATACTAGCAAGCCTGAATTAAGTGGCACATTGAAACGATTATATACAATAGTCAGGTAGGATTTATTCTTAGAATATAAAAATGGTTCAACATATGAAAATCAATCAGTGTAATACACTATACTAAAACGAAAGGGGAAAACCTACATAGTCACTTTAATTGACAGAGAAAAAAGTTAGATAACAACATTTGACACCCTTTCACAACAAAATGTATTTAACAAATCATGAATAGAAGGAAACAAACACAATATATAAAAAACCAAACAGAATATACTCCCGTGTTTAAATGAGAAGATCTGCCTTTTTCTAAGCAAGAAAGCAGCAGAGAAGGGAGGAAGGAAAAACAAACAAAATGTAGAAAATATAAAAAAGTATTCTGCAAGATAATGAGAATTTAAGCTATGGAAAATACAGCTATTTTTTAAAAAATGATTCATGACTAGTACAGAAGTTTCATAGAGTGTGGTTAACATACTCAAAATTCATAAAAACAGACTTCAAAATAAGAGATGAGCATGACAAAAATAATAACAGAAAACTGAAATTTAAAAGGTGCTAAATTGAAGACAGGCATAAATAAATAGAAAACTGAAAGAGAACAAGCAAGATTGTACCACAAGTATAAATGCAATACTGTGATGAAATAAGTATTATTTGCCATAAAGAACAGAATAATCACTGGTGTATATTGAATTGTACATAAGATATTGCAGACGTTCTTCCAGGACATGGAGGGACACAAAGGAAATAGCAAGAGAGGTTATACATATGGAAGACAAAGTTTGAACACCAAAAATGTGGGTAACTAAAATTCAATAAGAAGAAATGAAAACATAAATGAGAATAAAGGTATAATCAACATAAAATTTCTCAAGTTCATAAGAGACCTAAAAAAATAATAATCAAAATAACAACCTAGCAAAACTAACAAAAAGAGACACCTAGGTAAACATATTCTTGTATAAGCATAGAACTTTTAAGATAAAAGCTACCAGCCTTTCAATTCTCCCCACCCCCCACCAGGTTTTCTCTCCCAAACTCACCTGTTACCATCATCTGGTCTCTCAGTTACCTCTGTTGGGTTCTTTTTCATCCACCAACAAAAAACATGAAGGCAGAGGTTGAAGGGAGAGGAAGCAGGAAGTGGACTGGCAGGAGGAGAAGCAGAAAACCTCACTCACAAAGACTGTAGAATTTAACAGTTCTCCCTCCCAGGAGCCTTCTATCTTAGCTCGCAAATGAATCTGCGCAGACACCAAAGCGGGCCCTTATGCCATGACGTCAGGCGCACAGCGTCTTCTGCAGCACCACTTCCGCTTCCAGCCTCTGAATTGCTGAGGTGAGCCCTAGTCATCCTGCTGCTGCTCTACCTTTGGCCCGGTGATGTAAGATCCCAGCAAGGACGGTGCAGACCAGGAATTCAGAGGGACTGAGAAGTTTTAGTGACTTTGAAGTTTGAAGACTTAAGTTCCTTACTCAGCACCCCAGCCTCTAAAATTGGAAAGGTAACTGGTAAATTCGAGTTTCCAGTCATGTAGACAAAAAGTAAGGATAAAGGAACAAAGATACCCGGGCCTTACTCTTACAAACCTGAACATCAGAAAATAAATCAGTTACAGTTCATGTGAAAGGAAAAGAAAGAATTGTGATATGAACATGACCAGAAACTATATTACATCTATTTATTTATTTTTCTTTGGAGAAAAATATTTAACCATATCTTCTGTAACTTAGGAATAAATTTAGACAAAAGAACTCAAGAATGAGGCAATTGTATTTAAAGGCTGGGATAAACCTTGGCACTAATTAAACACAAAGGTATGACTAAAGAATTTTTATAATAATAGATGAAATCAAAATTAAGTATCAAGAATAATCCTGGATGATATACAGTAATCCAAGATGTATATCATAAATGACATTACTATTGGTAATATGGTTCTGGTCAAGTTATTTTTTTCAAAGTGTATATGGGAAGTTGGAGGCATGGATGTAGTGAGAGTAAAAGCATACCTTTTTCCTAATTCTGTATGGGTGGAGAGTAAATTATTTCCTTTGTTTCAGTGGTGTATTAAGAAAATTTATCATTCTAAATATATGAAAATATATACTGTTAAGCACTTTGTGTATTTATATAACTTATTAGGGAGATTAAAAAAATAGCAAATGAAGCACATTTGATTGTAGAGGAATGAAAGAGTAAACACCAAAAGCATAAGAAAAATTTATGACATGTCACTTCGTAGAGGTTAAAAGCTCATATTATTTAAAATAATGAAAGCACAAAATTCATGTGTTTTTTAATGAGAAATAACTCTTAAATTATTTCATTAAACTGTTAAAAAATTAGACAAAGATTTATCAGACAATACCAACAAAAAAGAACACCAGAGCTGCCACATGCATGAAAATTTAAATCAATTCCCAAAAGCAATAAATGGACAGGGGTGTTTATTTTATTTTGATGAAAATATAACAGATATGAACCTTCATAACCAAGTATAGAATTTAAGTATTCCCAATGAATGATTTTAAATATGCAAGGAAAATTCAACAGAGCTATAATAGTAGGGGATTTTTTAACCTTCCTTCCTTCCTTCCTTCCTTCCTTCCTTCCTTCCTTCCTTTCTTTTAAAGTGGTGCTGAGGATTGAACCCAATGCCTCACAGGTGCAAGGAAAGCGCTCAACCGCAGCCCTATAGTGGGAGATTTTAAAGAAATCTTTTAGTTTTTGACAGGTCATTTAGAGGAAAAGAATAGATAAAATTAATAATAAATTTAGTTACAAATTTTTTGAGTATGTCTGGCTTGGGCCAGGCTCTAATGATTCAATAGCAAAAAGTATAAATATAGCACTTGTACTTTAGAGCTTAATGTATATAGAAAAATTAGTCACAAAGATGCACATGTATTAAGGATGGGTATAAAGACAACATGTATGTATTTATATCCTATGGAAAACATACTGCCTTTTAAGTATGGATTGAAAATTATTTAAAATGAAGATAATTAGAAAAATAAGAAGTTTTCAGTTATTTATATAGATAGGACTTTTTAAACTTAACATTCTAGAATTAGAAATTGATTACAAAAA
The DNA here is from genome assembly GCF_045843805.1 of Urocitellus parryii. Taxonomy (NCBI): domain Eukaryota; kingdom Metazoa; phylum Chordata; class Mammalia; order Rodentia; family Sciuridae; genus Urocitellus; species Urocitellus parryii. The sequence goes on along the minus strand of NW_027554094.1, from coordinate 1,846 downwards.
CTATAGAAATTAACCTTTATTGAATTGGAAAGAATCAACTTTCCTAAATAACTAAAATAAAATATTTTAATTGCAACTTCATATTATTTAGGAATTAAGCACAATGAGAGCTTTGAATTATTATGCATGATAATTTATAGTACATGGTCAAATCTATACTCAGAGAAATTCTGTATTCTAAAATTCTTATTAAAAATAAGTGAGTCAAACATTTTGTTCTAAATATAGCATAAGATCAAGAAAATGCTCCAGAGAATTTAAAATTAAAACAGAAAATATGCTGGAAGAGGTGGCACATACTTTTGTAATTCTAGCCGTCTGTAAGGTTGAAGCAGGAAGATTACACTTTTGAGGCCAGCCTCAACAACTTAACATATTTTTATGTTCCCACATAAAACAATAAAAAGGGCTGGAGGCATAGCTCAGTAGTAGAGTGCCTGGTGTTCAATCCTTGTACAAACAAAAAATAAAACCTAAAATACCGAATTAGAAAACAAAAAGTAGAATAGCTATATATAATAGCACAAACTATAAAAATATGTAGGTGAATTTGAAAAGCATATAAGAAAACAAAAAAATGTATATATGTGTGTATAAAACATATGTATGTATAAAAATTATGTATGTATAAAAACGCACTCAAATACCTGGTAAAAATTATATTACAAATATATCAAGAAAGAACTTCTTATATGTTATTAAAAATAAATATTAAAAGCAATACACATTATCTCTATGAATAAAACTACAAAAAAAAACAAACAAACTGTAAATCATGATGTGTATAAACAGATAAATTCTTGGAAAGGAAAACTCAATATTGGAAAAGCATCATTTCTCACTATGTTATTCTAAACTATTAAGGAAATAAAAAGCATCAGGATTTTGGGGGGATTGGTAACTATTGTCAAGGTTATTTAAAAGTTCACCTAAGAACAAATCAATGTAAAAATAACTAAAATATCATTTTAATTTTGTTGTGATTACAGATTCCAGTGCCCTTGGACAAGGATGCAGCAATGCACCTATAGTTAAACAAGTTGAGCTTATTACTCATCATGTTATGGGAGATTGTGTGGCATAGGTATGATGATGCTACCTTGGTAAGAGTTTGCTATTTAGGACTTATTCTTGTATTTCAACAATGGTTGGTTGATTTGGAGGACAATCTTTGAAAAGACAGGTTTATTCTGGATTTAATGCTGTAAGAAAATGGGGGATATTTCAATAATTTGGTGTTTTTAGTTTTAGCTATAGGGAGGACAGGCTAGAGTAAGATTAAAATTGATTTTAAAAAAGCAGCATTCGCTCATCTTATCCAAGAGAGGGGGATGTTTGGTATTTTGTAATTTGCACTATAAATGTGCTTAGATAAGTCTTCTCACTTCATCATGGTCTCACAGTGACTTTCTGTGAAATTGGTGTTCCATGTGATTATTTATGTCCATCGAGAAAATGAGAGCTTAGCTTTGAATGCTAGGTCAACTTCTAACAGCTCTGCGGCCTACTTGAAATTGTTAGGTCAACTTCTAGATCTTGGAGGCTCCTTATTTTCTTTCTCACAATCATATTTGCTGCTATGTTAGTTTTTCAATTATTTAAGCTATTTTTAATTCTTGTTTTCCTTTTTTGAATTCTTCTTAAAATACAGATTTTTATTAAGTATTCTTTAGTGGTTTCCCTTAAAATTTTTAATAGTGTTTATTTAAAAAAATCTAAAGTTAGCCAACCTATTATTCTGAGAATAATACATGAGCTTTGAAAATCTTATACTATGATTTATTCTCAGTGCCTATGTTATTGTACGTATTATTTTTTTCTCATCTCATTTTTAGAGGAAACTATG